>NC_082343.1:80063308-80703940 GCF_027477595.1 Haemorhous mexicanus | reverse complement strand
TCTAGAGATCTACCAGTGGGGTCCCTCTAGGGAACTCACCCAGTAGCTTTTGGACACTTTCCCCTGAGAAGAGAGCCTCAGGATATATTTTTTTCTTGAAGTGTTTTTCAATGACATTTTGAATAACATCCACCTCCTCCTGTTTCCTGACTCTGCCTGCCAGAAGCATAAAACCTACAAAGCAGAGAAAGCAATTACTACCTGGGTAATCAGCAACAAAAATTTACACTTAAGAAGCGGGGACTGGAAAGCAATTCTACAGACACTTCAAACAGCCGGGGCAGCAGAGCTCACCATCATTTGCTAAGTGCTGAAGCCAGTCATATTCCTTCTGCAGCTGCTCTGCCAACCTGTACCTCTCAGCCCAGCGGAACAGATCCCGCAGGGTAATGAATCCGTGCTTCCCAGCAAACACCGTCGAACCTCTGCGGTAAGACTGTCACAAGAACAAATGTGAGGAATTTTTTCATCAACCTGTCTAAATACTTCAGGCAGAGCTAATAATCCTTCTCTGCAGTGACATTGCAACAAGACAATTCTATGAATAACTAAAAAAAAAAGTTCAGTAGAGTCACAATATCTAAACTAACTCCTTTTAGGCAGGTATTTGATGAGCATCAGGAACTAAATAATTTAGATAACGATAATTAAAAAAAAAAAAAACAACTAATATTAGAATAGGTACCTGGAATAAAACAAAATCCAGCTTGTGCTGCAGTAATTGCTTTTAAATACAAGGTAGTTTTACCTACATACTAAGTGTCAAGTGTCTGTTGAATACGGGAGTATCCAAACATATCCAAAATTGCTGCTTAAAAATAATACCAAATTTCACATGACCCAAAGTCCCCTACAAATCCAATACTGTGCTATGGCTCCAGAGATAATTCAAGGGATAATTCTACACATTAAATCCCAAGGTGTCTCACTTTTTGGGTTTTTGGTGTTTTTTTGCTCCTAGCTTTCTCTCAAATCTGACATCACCTTCCCTAGCCTTAGTCTTCAACACTGAAAATTAGTACCTTGGTGGGTTCTCTCCGTGATTTAGGATTTTAAATATCCTTCAGCCAACAATACCTCCCTCTCGAAGGAATTTCTATTACTTTGAAGTATGTTTGCATTTTTATACTAAAAGAAAAAAGACTCTCATACTTGCAGGTCTAACATGACTTTGACAAGCTTGCTGCAGTAAGAAGGTGGCAAACTGCATCGCTTGTGCAGGATTGTTTCCAGTTCAGCACTTGGCAGTTCATCAAAATGCAGCTCCACAAAACGATTTCTGAAGGCTCTGGACAAAACCTAAAACAGAAGACCACACCACTGTTTGAACTTTTTCCTTTGATATTGCTCATTGATGCTCCCCTACACATCCAAAGGAAATAAGGATCATGTCATAGCATACAAATTAACACACACACATCAACATTGAAAGAAAGCATAAGAGACAGTCTGGATGAGGACATAAGCTTTAAAATGGACTGGGTGTCTTAAGGGCATAGGCAGCGAGGCACTACAAAGCCACAAGCTCACTCTCCCTACAATGGGAGTATTGGAAGGGTAAAAGTGATAAGACTTTTAGGCTGAGATAGTTTCATAGGTAAAGCAAAAGATGCATGTGCGAGCAAAGCAAAATTAGCAATTCATTCATCACTTCACATCAACAGGCAGGTATTCAGCCATCAAATAAGGGCTTCATCACACACCAGTGTTACTAAACAAACACTGAACTCCCCTTCCTCCTCCTCCTCCCAGTTTTGACTGCTGAGCACAATGTCATATGACGTGGACCATCCCTTTGGACAGTTGGGGTCAGCTGTCCTAGCTGTGTCCCCTCACAGCTTCTCACGCACCCCCCACCTACTCCTCAAGTACATGGGGCAGTGTGAGAAGCACAGAAGGCCGTGAATCTGTGCAAGCTTTGCCCAGCAATCATTAAGACATCCCTGTGCTATCAACACTGTTTTGACCACAATTCCAAAGCACAGCACCATACCAGTCACCATGAAGAAAATCACCTATTCCAGACAAAAACCAGTACAAAATGGACTTCTACAGCCTAAGTAGAATCTCTTTCCCAGTGCTCTTGGACAAGAAATGCTGATTCAAATATAATATACATGAACTCCAGTTCACTAAATCACTTAAATCTAAACTACTTAAAATTAATTAGAAACTCTGTATCCATGAAACAAGCAACCCACCTAAACAGAGCCCAGCTGTACTGACAGTCCACGGCCACCTCAACTCTCTCCATCTTGAGAGATTCATGATGCTACACATCATAACACTTTCACATCACACTCTATGTATGAGAGAGATTAACTCCACTAAAGTCTTAGCTACCCAAAATCAGCAGATCATACAGACCTTTCTGCCACCATAGAGCCCTGGAGGGTTCTGTGTGGCAAACAGCATGAACCGAGGATGAGCTTTGACAACCTCCTGAGTCTCAGTAATGAACAGCTCTCTGTTATCATCCAACAGGCGGTTGAGAGCCTCCAGAACATCAGTGGGAGCCAAATTCAACTCATCTAGAACGATCCAGTAGCCCTTTCTCATTGCATCTATGAGAATGCCTTGGGGGGGAACAAAAAAATGCCTAGTGAAAAATCTTACAAAGCAAATCTAACAGAAGCATCCACTCAGATACTTTCAGCAACCCATTTCATTCAGGGTGAACACTAATCCAGAGAAGGAAGCAACAGTATTGTTTAAATTGTTGGCTAATCATCTTTAGGTCCCATGGGACAAGCCCGATGAGACAGACACAAACTTTTCAGAATTCACTGAAATTCACACAAGTGATTATCATTAAAGTGCAACTACTAACTTTATGACAGGTCATCTCTCCATTGCAATAAACCAGACAACTTAATCAGAAAAGGGGAAAAAAAAACTTCAGCCTCTGAAATGAGACAGGAATTTGGAGTATATGGAACATGCTCACTTACCTTCCTTGAATACCAGCTTTCCAGAGGCATCTGATGTATAACAGCCAATATATTCTTGGATGTCAGTATGCTCATGGTTGTTAATCCTTACACAATGATTCCCAGTAGCAGCAGCCAACCAGCGAATTAAACTGGTTTTACCAACAGAGGTCTCTCCTTGAATCAGTACTGGATGACTCCTAAAAGCCATGACCAAAGTAGTGAGTTAGAAGCATGAGCCATGACTTTCTCATACTCAAGATGTGTACATTGTAAATCACACTATCAAACACCATCACTTAACTCATTTGGGGTATCCAAGATCACACACTAACAGGGAAATATAAATATCTTTACTCCCAAGTGCTAACAGCTACCCATGAAGCTTTTCATAGCAGTGTGAAATAAACAGGTTATTCTAACTGCAAATTTATAAATCAGAATTTAAATAAAATTAGGTATGGCAGTAAGATGGTTTAAGGAAACAGGAAACACATGTATAAATTTCAAGTCACTCTATAATGAAAAGTTAACTGCAAAGTAGAAGGAAAATAGACATTATTCATCCAAACAATAAAGATTAGAGGGACACCAACAACTCAAGGCCTAAACAAACGTATTTACCTTATTTTTTTAAATTAAGAAGTTAAAACACTTACCCCGCAGACACAACTCTGACAATGTCTTTCAGATTAAGCTTAACTGAAGGGGTGAGCACATAACTCTCATCTACTGTAGGTTCTTTGTCCCCAGCTGAAATCCAGTACCCTTCTACAAGTATAAAACTCCCTCCTTTAGGTTTTGGTATTTGCTAAGGAGACATGACAGAAATAACAGATTACACAGATGAGTTTCAATTTGCCAATGAAAATAACTACTGTTACACCACTGCTACATATTCTCTAAAGAAATTTTAAATTAATCCCTGCAGTAAACACTGCCCCCGCCCTTGTCACAGAATGCAAATTACAGGAAAAACCTGACCAGATTATTTCAGGGTCATGAAGCAGGAATCTTTGCCAGTGGCAGGAAGATAGAAATGTCTCAAGAGTCTTAGCATTGAATTTTGAAGGGCATTTACAAGCAGAAACTTTTCTTTAATCTTTTTTATATATTTATACACATTTTCCAGCATGAAAGGGTTTATTTTGAAACAAATACTCATCTCTTTAACTGGCTTCCCCACCCCCCAAGCAAACTCATGCTGAGTTCCCAGCACTACTGACATTCTTCCTTTCCCATAAGAGACAAAGCACAGATGCTTCTTCACATCCATATGTTCTGCATTCAGAGTCTAAAAATATAAAGCTTGACAAAGCTCCTCCAAAGTCTGTGAAAGCTTTACAGTTGGAACCACTGCATTAAGCTGCCCACACTCCACACTGCTTTAGTTATTCAGGTTCCATATTTTTTCAAATTAATAAATAACACCAGCTAATATATCAACATTCAAGCAAAGTAAAAAAACTACAAAAGAATGGCATTAATTTTTTCCACCTCTTAACTTTGTAAAATGAAAAACAGAACTGTGAGAATGAAATGCAGAGCTAAAAACGAGGGAAGACAACTCAAAATAAATTCTATTTTAAATACTAGACAGCTCTTCATAATCTTAGTTGCCTACCTGCTTGAGAAGGCTTTTGATGTTGCCAGAGACTATATGCTGGCATATCAGCTTTTGAACCACTGGGTGAGAATCTCTGTCAAGCTGTGTCAGGAAACTCAAACAGAAGCCCTAGGAAGAAGAATTATTTTCAGTGATAAACATGAAAAAGAAGAAAAAAGCATACAGATTAAAGAACCATTTCTATTCAATACTGAACTTAGAGAAGATTATCCTTTACCCAAACAACCTCTGCAGTGAATACACACTGAAACAAATGCCAGCCCAGGTAATCACCTCATACAGGGAGCGTGCTATGCTGCCACATGGGTTGGACGCTGCAAACCTCAGTGCCCTGCACAGGGTACGGAGACTGTAGTGAGGTCTGTGGCCAGTTCCATCCACCAACTTGGTTTCTGCTTCCTTTCTCACAGACAAATAGAAGCTGCAAAAATAAAGTTACATAGAGCTGTTACTGATCAGAGCACTGCTCCAAGGAATCAAACCCCAAGTATGAGCACTTCAGTTTATCCCCAACTGTTAACTTTTCTCAAAAGCTCCAGGTTACGAAAGCCATGCCAAGCTCTGCCATCTGTACAGTCAATGAAGCACAGCAACAGAGTATTTTTAGAGCCATATTTCTGACAGAGCTCGATATACAGAGAGTGACTATAAACTCCAGATACTCTAAACATGAGATAGCTCACCTTACACTAGGGGAAAGAAAGGTAACTCTAGACAAACACACAAGACTTTCTTCAGAATTATCTACAGAAGCAAACCATTGTAGTCACTCAGATGCGAAAGAGAACTGAAATAACAATGCTATTTAACTGCTGTCACCAAAAAGACAATTCTGAATTTAAAAAAATTAAAATCTCCTTCCCACAAATACAGAAACCTGCAGAATTAAGCAGATGGATGTCTATACTCTTCTGTTTCCTACAGCTATACCAACTGCTGCATGGGGAGCATTATAGTGCTTCCCAAAGCAGTCTAACCACAGACTACTGTCACATACTTTGTGTGACTTATTTCATCAAGAATTTTAAAAGATTACAGTCAACTTACTTCACAATTCCTTGCAATGTATTTTTGTTCACATTCAAGCTTCTCAGATAATCCATTATAAGAATTTGCAAGTCTCCTTCATTTCTCAATTCTTCTACATAAAGTTCAGTAAACCTGCAAGAATCAAATCAATCTGTAACACTTTAGACACCTGACCATACTGAAAAATCATGTTATATATAATTCTCATGGCATATAACATTTTAAATTTTTAAGTAACAGAATACTGGTTGTTAAAGCTGTAGACCTATAGATGGTCAAACCTACAGACAGACTCAAGAACCAGAGCAGTTGAAAAACAAGGTATTACTAATACTTTTAAGTAATTTATCTGAATTAGTTTAACATCTTAGACTGATAGTGAACAGTGTGACTTAAATTACAATTTTAAACAATTTGCAATAGATACTCAAATGTTACAGCCTAAACAATAAAGTACTAACACAGCAGTAGCTATTTTTGACAAATAGTAGTATAAATTCATTTAAACTTAGCAAGTTATGCTGATGCTGAAGTCTATTTTCTTCTGTATTACACTCATTTTCTTTCCTTTCACTATTCTGCAAGAGAGCCAAGAGCAATAAAACCTCGCTTGGCCACTAATAACTACAAATGACTAGTTACACAGAGCTGGTGCATCTCTAGAGTCTTGCCTAGTGTTTATGAATCTGGGAAGGGACTACATATGTAACTTCTGGCACTCATGAGTGAAACTGGATCAAGCAGATGTGTGCATACAGGAATAGGTAATGGTACCGAAGAATGGATCTGCCACAATTCCAATTGCCTTGCCACAGCTTAAATGCTTTGAGACCACATATCAAATATTTTGAATATCACACATCAGTGCCACCATGCAAAGCACCTTCCTTTTGAGTGAACAAGACTGGATATGCAGCTTTTTGCAAGGATCATCAAAACTTCTGAGTTAAGAGAGAGGCTGCTAAGAAGACACCAAGCACTTACCTGTCTTTTTCACTCCCATCAGGAACATAATGCTTCTAGCATTATGCTGCAGTACCTGGGAATGCTGCAGTAGCATTCCCAGGTGCTGACAGCTTAAATGTGAAGAATAATCATTTCCTGCTCCCAATGACAACACTCTACACTACTGCTAGACTATTTGTTCATGGCTCAGCTACTTCCAAGTATTTTGCTGACTCTATTTCATGTAAAACCTTCAATATACATCTCTCACAGGTAGCAAATTTGAGTTCATACTTGCATCCTCAGGCTTCAGATAAAGCATTCTTCACTGGTCAGCTCCTGAAACTAATTAAACTCTGAAAAAGAAAGTGACTGTTTTGTCCCAGAATCATTATTTCCAACCTGTTTCTTATTCCTAGAGGAAGATTTCTCTTTCCAACATCTGTAGCTGGATTCATGCATGCAAACAAGCGAAAATCAGGGTGACGGACAAGAGGCTCTAAAGCAAAATGGAAATAAAAAACAAAGTTCAGGATAAACACAGGACATTTATGTGTTAAATACAGTGTATTTATCTAAGGCAACTTTCTATTGCTGCACTACTACATTTCCTTAAAATTGCCAGTGTCAAGAATTTTCAGAGAATAATCCCATGTGATTTTATCAGAAGTACCTGCATCCTCACAACAGCCACAGGCAAGTGAAACCCTGACTTTTTTGTGTGTAGCAAGATGTTGTAATAACACAAAACATTTCAAAAATTATGTGAGCCCTAAACTTGGAACTCCTTTTGCCTCTTTCAGAACAACAGCCAGTGCTTCCCTGGGCCAGGAAGAAAATCCAGCCTGGGATGCTCACACAACATTTGCTCTCTGTAGCTTTTGAGAGCAGCATTCTGCAACTATAGTTTTTTATCTTTACATGTCTAAAAGGAGTTAACTTTATAGACAGCAGCTTCTACAGTGCTGTTGAGAACACACCAGTGTTTTGGACCTCTTGCAAAGAAGTACGAAATCTACAAAGAGCACATTGCTCTCTTGGGCACACATTTATTTTAATGGTAAATGATCTCAACTTATTTTGAGCTACATAGGACAGGGAACTCAGCTGAATACCAAGATACAGCATAAGAAAGCATAGAAATAGTACCTGTGTCTCCTCTGTCTAGTAACACCAGTGACCCGGATGATCCTTCCAATAAACCACTCAGGCACTCCAAAGTCTCTGCTGCAGCCAAGTTAATCTCATCCAATAAAATCCACTCCCCTTTTTTTACTGCTTGTGCCAGAGTACCCTAAAAGCAAGATCAGTTTGTTAATCATGTTGCCAGGAATGAAGGGTCAACTGAAGCATTCAGATACTGGAAATACTTGGTGTGCAATCTATGGCTTGATTAGACAAATGGCAATTCCAGACCTTTTACAGCAGTGGCAGTTTTACTGCTCTCTCTCAATAACAGCAATCATTTTGCCAGTGACAGAAGTCACACAATAATCATATCATTGTATCAGTTACCAGTTAGATTGACTCAAATACAACAGATTTAAAATCTCTTATTTGTGCCAGCTAGCACTATGGTACATATGCATCACTAACACCACATGAGAATAAAGTCAATCCAGAGAAATCCAAAGACACAAGCAGTATTATGCTCCTAAGGAATCTGTATCCTACTAATTAACACTATATTAAGTCAGAGGTTCTCCAACTACTCACAAATACATTTTTTTATAGAGGACTGGTCAACATTTCACACACTTTACATGAAACTTGAGAAAATATATTCAGATTATCAGGGTGACAGTAAACAAGCACAAATAAACCTCATGGTTTCTCCTAATCACACTTAATGTCATCAAAAGATATTACAGGCTTAAAACATTTAGAAAAATCACTTCTAGATGAACAGCTCAGATTCTTAAAATTAAATCCTTCACAGGAATCCCTAGCCAGAACCAAGACCTACTGGAGACTGATCAAGAAGAATTTTCTAATCTCCTAGAATTAAAAAGAAGATATGACAAACTGATACTCTTATTGTACCAGTACTGATTCCTGTAATACAGCACTGAAATAATGTGCTAGCACAAACCAGTCCCCACTGCCCATCTCACCACTCCTTCCTTGAATCTGCACACTTGATTTCATGGAGTTATCATGGCACACATTTTACTTCCCAGCAAGGTTCTTGCCAGGAAGTTACTTATATAATTCTGATTGCAAAGTCTTTTAAATACTTCTCCTCATTTCTCCTAGCATCAAAATGCAAATATCTAAATACCTCAACAAATGCAAAGAGAAGGGCATTTTCTGTCATTTTCATCTGTTGATGAGCATGGTTCAGTTTAAGACCAAATGCCTCCCATTTTTCCTTCAGTGGTAAGCCTGCAAGAAAATAAATTCAAGTTTGCACCATGAGAACAATGGAACAAAAAATGTTTGACAACAGTTTTTTAATCAAGTTGTTTCAAGCAGAGAGATACAAAAGTAAGCTCAAGCAACAAAAAAAAAAATAAAGTCCTGCAGATGACACAAATAAAAAAAATTAATTTAATCTTGTTGTTTTGGTATTGGGCACATCTGGTTTTTCATTTTTAAATTTAACTGTGCCCCTATGTCAATAGTGCTCAGATAATTTGCAATTCATTCCCAGATGAGGAACAAATACTTATATTGCACTTTGTTCCAGCATGACTGTCACCACTGTCTAATTTCCAGAGACAGAAAGAGACATGTCAAAAAAATAAAACCAAATTTATAATCCTTATGACAGAATAGATTAATAATGAACAACTTCAGTATCAATAATTAACACACTATTGCTTATCAGATACAACAATATTTACTATAGCACTGATTTCAGTTATTTATTAAAATCACTGCCTGAGCTACATACAGCATTAAAATTCCTAAAGAAAATGCAAGTTACAGATTTCAGCTTGTCTTTATTTTAGGATTGTCAATTCTTGCAATAAGTGCAAGAATTCTTTAAACTCTCTTTTTTTTTTTTTTTTTTTTTTACATTTGGAGGCATTTAATTTAATATCTGCATATTCAGAAGAACCAGTTAAAAGAAGAGTGGAGATAAAGTTCATAATTACTTTTACTTAGCCCAAATGGAATGAAAGCTACAACTTCACTTTTTCTGCTGGTCTAGAAGCAGAAACAACTCCAAGCAAGGCAAAGCATCAACATCACCTGAGCCCCAAAATGGGTTGTAAAGTATAAAACAAGAAAAACTTATTTGGAGATAAAACCACTCTGGAACAAAATAAAGCACTAGGCCAGTCAGCATCACTAACAAAGGAACCAAGGCAAAAGCAAGATCTTAAAAATAATTCCTACCTTAAAACAGTGATTACTTTGCGTTTGGTTCTGTAATCGTTGTTTTGCTTTGTTTTTTAAAAAGGACATGTTTGTGAGACAGAGGCAGGTTCCAGGGCTGAAAGTGTGAATGCATCCACACAGAAGACTGACACACAAACAAGCAGAACTGCCCATCAGCACAGCAAACAAGCACGGAGTGGAGACCAGATGTCAAGGGTACCACAGGGCAGACAATCTCCACACTCTCAGACATAGCTAACAGCAGAGGTGAGTTAAAAAAAGGAAAACCAAAACAAAACCCAACCACTGTTCTAACACTGTCTGGAATGTCTTGTTGCAATGTTTGCAATTCTCAAAAACAGAAAAAAAAAGATGTAATATAGAGGGAGGGAAAAAAACCTAAACTTCAAACAAACCCAAATTAAAAGGACAAAATTCACCAGTATTTATCTACCTTCTGCATGGTCAAGCACTAATGTGTGTTTGTTTGATCCATCTGAAGTCTTACCAGATGCGTTTTCTTTTACTTCTTTATTAATAGCAGATTTATGAATATGTTGCATTAGTTTTAGCAGATCATGCCAACGTTTCTGTCTGTAGCAAGTCTGAATGTGTCCCAAGAATGTTTGATTTTTCTTCCTAGAGAATGTCTGAGAGAAGAGTTCTTCAAAAGACTCTCGCAGAGGGAGCCAGATCAGCTTGTTATCCACAGGCTTGTAACTGAAGAGAAGCAAAAGAGTAATTACTTATGTGAGACAGAGTCACCTGAGAACTAAAAAAAGAAAACAAGTCCAGAACCAGTTACTTGAAACAATAATAAGCTGCATGGATGAACCCTTGCTCTGGAAGTTTTTTACTCAACAAACTAAATAGAATTGCACATATTTAAATGCACCATGAGGCAATTTTGTAAAGACAGGAACACCCTGATAAGCAAAATATTTGTAATATTACCCAACAATCAGTCCAGTGAATATTACATCAGATTTATACTGAACAGCTTAGCCACTTTTGGCTGGACATTAGGCTGTGTCTTTGAATGACTTCATCGCACCCAGCTCTACACACAATTCAGTGAAACTGCTCTGCTCTTCAGCAAGAACAAGAAGATTTCTGCATGCAAACATATTTATTAAGGCATTTATCCAACTAGGTAACAGATACTGCCCATTTGTTCTGCAGAACAGACAAAACAGTGGTCAGTGACTGACTCACCCTCCTAAGAGATCTGCTGTGTCACTTTGCTGGTTCATGTTGACAACCCTCAAACGGTGTCCTTGAAAGAGAGATAAAAAGGACCATCAACTTGTGGGTTTGGTCATTTGTTGTCTTTCACATTATCTTCATGTAAGTTACAATTTTCACACATTATTTACCTGTAATATGAGCTAGGTACTGGACTGCTGAGGTTTTGCCAGTTCCTGTTTCACCAACCAAGAGCACAGGTTCTCCTTTGACAACACACACTGCAAGCTGTTCAATCAGTACTGCAGATGGCCGTGTGGCAGCAAAGGTATGTTTTGCCCTGGAAAAAGAAAGCAAGTTACTCAAGCTAAGATTTATCAAGGAGCTCATTTCAATTTTGCCTTTATTATTTTTTAAAGGAGTGGTTTGATTTAGGATTTTTTTAAGATAGGTCTGAAAAGAAATAGCTCTAAGATACCCTTTTAAGATACTAATTTTTCTCAAGATGCAACCTAAAAATTCAGGGTTTCCAAATAACTTCCTGGCTGATGAAGTTACTAACACATACAAAAATCTCCCTCTGCCAAGGTAGAGCCATAGAAATCTTTTTATAACAGCTGTGGATCCACACTCTTTTGAAGACACTCTAGTTCAAAGAAGCTGAAAATCTCCATGCTTTGGCTGCCAGAAGCATGATGCAGACACTCTTAAAAATACACCAGGTAAAACTTAGATTGCAAGGGAAGGAGCTCTCACATTCCTTTAATTACAATGAGAATACCCAACTCAAATTTTCCTTAAACCCTGTGACCTGCAGTCTATTCTATTCCACCACAAAATATTTCAATTCTCATGGAAACTACAGGATATTCTACCTTTGTACAGTGAGAGCCTGGTTCTGCTTCTTCACAAGATTCACTCTTCCGACAGAGACTTCTTGTTCCCGTATTGAAATTTCTGGTTTATAGAGTTCACAGAAGAACTCCACCTGTGAAAAAAGCATCAGCATTTCCAATACTAATGCTGCTTATATTGCAGTAAGAACACCCACACCATGCTACCAGTATTGTTTTGCAGCAAGTTAATTTTTTTCTGTATTTTGGAGGTTTTACAGAATCATCACCTAAAATACTGAAGGACCTCAGAAGTGTTTTTATCTGTACAAACAACTTTCAACTTAATAACTGGGCAATAGTCTTTGCCACTGTACTTCTACTTCACCTGCTTCCATGGTAGTTCAACTACACAAACCTGAACAATTATTTTAACAATAAACAATCTCCCTTTAAAAAAAACCCTTTGTATAAAGAAGGATATTTTGCCACTTGCAGGCAATAATACATTCCAGTAATGAAATAATGCAAAGAAGGACAAAGAGAAAAACCCACAGAAGCTTCAGGGATCCATCTGTCAATTTAAAGTAACAATAGAGGGAATTTGTTGCGCAGACTTGTATAGACAGAAATAGCTGACAAAGAAGTGACTTAGTTTGACTCTGCCATTTACAGAGCTCCAGAGAGGCAGCTGATTTTGTAAACAATAAGTACAGAACTAGTAGCAGTAAATATCATGCTTCTCTCTGATCTCTCTGTTTTAGAGATTAACATTCACTGTAAACCACCTAAGTAAAAAACACATTCTTTGCTACCCTGTGCATCTAGTGGTATCATGTGCTTAGGCAGCTGTGCTGCTCCAGCTGTGAAATCCTTCTTTTGTACCATGAGCCCATTTGCTCAAAACCAGGTTGCCTGGAACTTTCAGAGAAAAAACAAATGCAGCTGAATATAAAATACGAGAAAAACAGATCCTGGGATGGAACAGAAAGCAAAAAAACCTGTTTGGGATGGAAAGGTGGGCATAATTTAACTAAAAAATAGCGTAACATATTTCAATTATCATAGAAAAATTGCAAGCTATAGAATACTACCAATAAAGATCATGTTAATTGTAGCTCACCATACCTTTTTTTTTGAAATGTTTAGGTAACTTCCAATAACTTTTGCCATCTTCTGTCTGCTCCCTTGGTTGGACAACATGGCTGTGAAACAGTCCAGTGCCTGTCAAGGGGAAAACCAACTTCTTGAAAATTTGTTTTTTTGATTTTATCTGACAAAGTGCCATCTTAATCTAAAGAAACCCAAATCCAATTCGACCATTCTAAATAAAACTATTTCACTGTCCTCTGATTGAGTCAAACAACAGAGTTCAAGCAGATGCAATAAGAGCTTCTAAACTCTGTAATGTAGTGGGTTTACATCAAAAAGAAAAACTTTTCAATGCCCAGCCACAAAAGCTATTTTAAGACAAAGGGACCAAAATGGAGAATGAAGTAACATAAGACTTCACATCTCAAAACTGCCTCTGACAGATGCACACCCAAAAAGTCCTCAACCTAAACTGTAAACTGATGAATAGGTAAGTAGGAAAGTAGCCCATATTACAAGAAAAAGAAAGGTCTCCACCACACGCAATCCCAGCTTGTATCAGTTACAATTATTTTCCACCATGCGGTTTGTACGACAGCACAAAATTCTTTTAGCACCTTACTGCAAACAACTTTCCTAGGAGCAAGAAAAGCTTCTGATCAGAGAGATCACAAACATTCCAACTACAGTCCAATTGCTTCAAAACAACACCAAACAAATTCCCATCTCACATTCCCAAAGAGAGCATTCCGTGAGTCGTCGCTAGAATTTGGGACGAATTGGATCAATTTCTGCACCAAGTCTTACCGCACCTCCTGAAAAATATTCACTGCTGTGGTTGGCGAATTACTGTCAAAGTTGTAAGCAATCCTGCTGCACCAATTCAGTAGGTCTCTAAAAAGAAAAAACAAAAAGATTTGGTACAAACATGCCAAAATACACAGCACCTTCTTTCATGTTCAACTTAGGTCACGACGTCATCTTGTGGCACTTGCATGTGTAGCTGTTGTGCAAGCTGTACACGGGAAGACACAAAGGACGATAATTCTGAGGAGTAGCTGAGCACAGACCAACACTGCTTATAAACAGGTCGTACATACTCCCATTAAATCATAAGGCAACTGTAAAACTCAAAGGTATTAAAGAATCCAGAAAGGTATAAACCCCCCCATTTTTTCAAGATACTGATTCTTTACCAACAAGATCTTCCAAAAGGCAAGAAAAGGAAACTTTCTTCCAGAAAAAAAACTGACTTTCTTATGCTCCACAAAAATATTGGGTACTACCCACACCTAGCATTTACTAACTAATTCACAAAGCACTACTGGTTACAGAAATTCCTGATGATTAGAACTGACATTTGGTAGGAAAGGAAGAAATAATTCAGCATCAAACTACATTTCATCACAGAATTTCTGAAATTAACAGTACATTACAGATACAGTTATTTTCAGTCACCCTAAGTTGTAATGCTGAGAGTGTTCAGCATGAAATAATCTAGATAATATACTCAGTTACTGAAAGTGTTATCTTCTAGCTATTGAGAGAACATTATACAGCACCATCCAGTTCTTAACTAGTACTGATATCTTGTGTTAACAATAATTAAGAATAAATTCATATGGCCTGATGTCAACTAAGCACTGCACATGATAAAACCCACATGTTCCCCTATGCCTCCCAAAAAGTAAGTATAGCAAATAGGAAGTTTAAATAATACAGAATGAGTTTCTTTAAATGATATATTAATCATTATTTTAAAACAAGAAATGTATTTCCCAGTTTTTCACATTTAATTATTCAAGCTATCACCATTATTTCTAAAAAATTAAGAAAAATAACAAAAATAAACCCTTCTATCTCTGCAGCTAGCTGACTTCCAATAAACATATAACAAAAGACAACCTTAGAGATAGTTCTCGTCCTTCCAGATTTGGTTTCTTATGTTCTGATCTCGATTCTGATGCTGCTTCTGGCATGTGACTGGAGCCAGCAGCACTGTTTTCTGGGGCCTGATACTTGTCCCCAGCAAGGTCAATGAAAATGTCTAGCAAGTGATCTGTCACAAGAGCAAGGTTGGGGTATCTCCTTTGGAGGACCTGAAACCAGAAACAAAAAAAGAAAAAAACTAAAACAAAACAACAAACCCATCCACATTGGAAAGAAACCAACAGCACCCCAGATTTTACTGGGAGATGCTTCAATAGATATTATAGCTAGCAAGCTACATAAAACTGCTCTCCTGCAATCTGTTACCTGAAGAAAATAGAAATTATGACTACTATGATACCAATTTTGATGCCAAAAACAAACTTTTCTAGCTCAACTCTGCTCCAGATCATTTAATACATTTGCACAAATACCAACAGGAAGAACAAAAAGCACATTCAATCCTATCTGAGCCCAAACCATGACCAGTTTACAACTTTACAACTGGTAACAGAAGTCCTTACCTCCCACCCTTCTTTTATTGACTAAATTCATATTGCATTCATATTGCATTCTCTATTCACTGTGCTGACAAAGGCATGTTAAGGGGATAATTTTTCTTTTGTAATTTCCCTTCAGCTCAGTTCTCTCCACTGAAGTTTGCCAACCAAAATATTGCTTCTCAAAATTGCTTTTCAGATACAGGCCAGGAAAACTGGTCCTACCCTGCCAGACAGACTTTTAAGATTAACAAAAAGATCATGAGACTTTTTTTCAAGGCAAGCAAGTGGGTGTACTACTGTGGAATGTTAGTGCTTAGTTTATGCATTTTTGTGACTTCAGCTAGAAAGTTGCAGAAAAGGAATAAAAATAATGTGGTAAGAAATACAGCTAACGCCCAAGTTTTGTTTTTTCATAAGGTTTTGATAAGTTGTTCTTGTCCCATTGCTAACAATTAGTTGGCAAATGACAAGAAAGGAAGAAAAACACACAGATATTTAAGGCCACCTGTAATTGTGCTGGCTGCTGAATGAGTCCAAAGGAGTGAATGAATTCTACTGAAAAAACTGTCTTCTCCATTCTAGAAAATTCTGAACTTTCTCCTCAACTCTTCCACTAGATACTATTCACTACCTTTTCCCTCAGCCAAGGTTCTTTTAGAATTAGATCCTGTTTTGAGCTCTGTATCGCAAGGAGAATCTCCAGAGAATTGGATTTTCATATGAGCCCTAGGCTGTTTTAATCTTCTGAAGAACCAAACAGAGCAAACACCTCCCAGAGATGCTAACAAAAGAAAGATGTTAACAGAAGCAGTTATTTTTAACTGATAACTGACCAACTATTTTTCAGCTCAAAGCTTAGAATGCTAAATTAAACTTAATTTCCTTTTTTGCTATTTCTCTCTGCTTTCAAGTCCCTGTAGGCTAATAAGCAGCAAAGTAACTTGATTCTTAGACCCACACAAAGCACAATTGTGTCTGTCAAGGCAAGTTCCAGGAATCTTGGTTCAATTCACTTCGAATTTTCCTGACAAACTGCCTGTTTACTTTAAAATTGGCAGCACAAAGCTGAAATTGTAAGGGTCTGTTGTAGAACTTGAAGATAAAATAAGGATTCAATTAACTACTGAAAAACATTTATTACCCTAAGATGAAACAATTATTCACATGCCACAATGGAGCAACACACCCCCATACCTCCTTGAGCTCTCCTTTGCTCATGTTATCCAGATGTATTTTGGTCCAGTATTTGTCCAGAAGAGCAGCATGGCTGCTTTGCTGCCTGTACCAACCTCCACCACAGCTGAATATCCTAAATCAAAACAGCAATGAAGAAACACAGCATGTTGAGTGTGGCTGAAGAATTCAGCATTTTCAGTGCATTTCTGTGCATCAAAGAGCATGTTACATACAGCTGCTATGGCATAATGCAACAGGCATAAATGACACTGTTTGTCACTGTACTGTCATGTACCCCACCTTGCCTATCCATGCTTTCCAAATTACTTGTTATCACAGTGTTTTTCTTCCTATATGCCAAAATCTCCATTGAGATACTTTCAGAAAGACACAACTTACTGTCAGTTGTCTATCAGAAGCAATATACAGAATCTTTTGTAAGGGGAGAAACCTGACAAGTGGCCTGTGAAGTATCTTAAAGGATCTGTGATCTTTTTGCAGAGATGCAGGAAAAGCATCTTCAGCCCTTCTTCTTCCAGTGTTTCACAATTCTTCTTCCCTGTCCTCCAGACTCAGCTCTTTCCATCATACATTTCATTCTCTTTGTTCTTCTACTACAGAAATAACTATTCAGCCATGTGTTTTTACCCACTGTAAGAAGTAGCCTTGCACATGCAAAGCATTAGATTTGGGGTTGTGGTTTGGCTTTTGTTTTCTAGTGGGTTTTCATTAAATTTTTTCTTCTTCGTTGTATTGTGTTTTGTTTCAATTGTTAAATATTATTTCCCAGCTGTAAACTGCAACAGATTTACAGAATCTACTCTAACAAGCCTAATGAAAATTATAATTTGCTGCTACACAAACAGTTCACTGATGTGCTAATTCTGGCTGGGACAGAGTTAAATTTCTCCACAGTAGCTGGTGTGGGGTGGGGCTGTGTTTTACATCTGTGACCCAAACAGTGCTGATAATACAGGGATGTCTTAGTTACCCCTGAGGAGGGCTTCCAGGGAGGCAAGGCCTTTCCTGCTTCTCAGGAAAGCACCAGCACCAACCTAGCAGAGGTGGGTGAGGAAACAGGGACTTGGGGATGGGACATGACCAGGAAAGCTGATCCCAACTGACCACCATGATATTCCATATCAGACTCCCAACTGACCACAAGGATATCCCATACTCTGTATCAGCAGTGCCTAGCATATAAAGCTGTGGGAAGAAGGAGGAAAGGTGGGGATGCTCAGAGTGATAGGGTTTGTCTCTGTTTGTGTGGAAAGCTCTTGCTTTACCAAAACTCTATCTCAACCCATGACTGTTCCCCCTTTTACTCTTCCAACTCTCTCCCGCATCCTGCTGCAGGAGAGCGAGCCAGTGCCTGTGTGGTGTGTTTAGCTGCTGACTGAGGTTAAACCATGACAACCATGCATAAAGAAATAAAAATTCTTATGAAATGAGGCAACCAAAGGAGTTGAATACAGAAGACTCAATTCCAGAAAAAACAGATCAGAAAAACAAATTTACAGAAGTAAGACAAAAGCCCGGAAATTTGTTAAAGGCTTTGAAATAAACTGCAAAACGTTTGAAAACCAGGTAACTGCCATTCCCTATATAGAACCTCCTAACCTTTAACCTTGATACAATATTACATTTTCCCATACAAAAAGTCATTTTGACATCCAAGGCAGGAGCCATTACTACAGTGAAACAATCAGGCAGAGCATATTGTATATTTTTCTGATTAGAAAACATTACAAACACCTCTATTGACACTATAACTATTTCATAACTATCGATAATAAACCTTTTTCACACATTCCTAATTACTTGGTGATGGGTTGGCTTTGTAGGGCTCCTCCCAGCAAGGTCCATTTCTTCAGCCTTGCTGAAGCTATTTTTCTATACAAAGACTGGGATTCACCCCAAGGCTGCTTTCAAGTGGAAAAAAAAGAAAAATTCTATGTTTCTATGACTTATATTGCTTGTTACCTGGAAATTGCTAAAATACTCCTATAAAAGTAACTTGTAAGATTACCTTGGACTTAAAAATAGGATACCCATGTTCTCAATCTCATTTAAGTTTACAAACCTACCTCCTGGTTGCAAAAAATTGGAATCCTGGTGCTACTTTTAAACAGTCACCACGACCAGGAATCAGTAACTCTCTTTTCTCCAAAAGTGGGATCAGCACAGAGATCTGGAGAGAAAAAGAAAAACTGTAAAACTTTTTTTTTTTTTTTTTTTTGGTGACACTAACAGACAGCACAACCATCCACACTTATTTCACACTTGAGATGCTGGAGCAATGCCACTGAGCACCATTACATTGCCAGCAACTGCTATTTCCAGAGATACACTTCCAAGTGATGCTAACAGGAATTGCAGAGTTCCCAGCAATTTTAATCAGCAGTGAAAGCCAAAGGTGTAACACTTACTTACATTTTTTTCTCCTGTACTCAAATTTAATGATAAGACTATGGAAATGACAGCCATTACACTTTAAGTTCAAATCAAAACTACTTATTTTAAAATTATCAAATTACTTATTATACACATTCAAATCAGAAGCTTTATTTTGTTTATCTGCCTGAACAAAGACGACCTGTGTCTCAAGGATGTCATTCTCAACCATCAACCTTTTTCAGTGTATACACTGCTACCCCAGGAGAGTTTGGTATCTATTTATAAAATCTACCCTTCCCTGGGGAGGGACAGTAATGGTGGTGGAAAGAAAGAAAGGGGGTATGACCACACCAACCCCTCAGCACTGAGGGAGGCACACAGAGATCCTTTGATATGGAGAAAGCAGACAGGATGCCTGCAGGGAGGACCTGAAGAAAGTGATTTGATGAATGCAGGATACAACTCAGGGTATGCTCATCATGAGTGCAGTGAGCTAAATCCACAGAAGCAAATAACTGCACGACCTCCTAGCAGAGAACTGTCTGTACATACAAGCTCTATTCAGCTGCTTTTTTAAAATTTTCTATTTCTACACCAGAAAGCCTAGAACCTAATAAACCAACTGACAGGTTATTCAGTCACACAAAGGATGCTTTATGGAACAGATATGAAAGGAAACAACCAGCAGAATGTCCAGCAGGCCTATGCAGCAAAGCATCTCTATCACACCATGCTTGTAAATGACTTGTTATCAGTAGCCATTACTTCAAGAGGCAAGGATGACTGATTAACTAGTTGCTCTGGAGCCAAAAACCCAGGAAATCTGCTGAAGCTTACAATGCTTAGTGCAACAGCACATTTTTAATACAGAAGAAATGTGTAAGGAAAAATATGTGGAAGAGAAAAAAGGGCACACAAACAAAAAAAGTCTTAAGCCTCATATATTGACAATATTCTGTGGTGTTTAGAGCCACATTCGGTTTCAAACAACAAAACACTATTAAATAGACACGTTATCAGTGTCAACTCCAGTTTTCAGGGTGAAATCTGTGATCAGTGTCAGGGTCACGACTACTGTGTAACAAAGACAAAAACTAACGAGGTGCGCAAACACGTGAACCAAGCCAGGTGAATTCTTTCTAAGCCCTCCTACAGCAGCAGTATTTTCAGCGTGCTGCTCCAGACCCCTGGTGATCAGACTCCCAAAACTGCCACCATGGGCATTAAGACCAGTACCATAAAGCAAACATAAAGCTACATACCACATCCAGAGGAGCATAATCAATATCCTCCAGAAGTATCCAGTGACCTTTGGTAACAGCTTGTGTCAAGGTGCCAGGCTGCCACACAAACTCCCCTGGTACATCTGTGCATCGATACATCCCCAGCAGCGTCTGTGACAGAAACAGTTGGCACATCAGAGATCTACCCGGGCATCACCTCCCCAGAGGAAAGGATGGCAAATATGACCAAAGTTGGGACAGAAGTGACCCTTTATCTCCACCTTACTAAACAATCTGTCTGGCAATCTGTGCCCAGCATTGCATTCCTTTTATTTAAGAAGAAAAGTTTCCCACCTCAGGTGGCAATTTAACTGAAACCTAATAATTAAAACAAACCAGGTAATTGGAAGTGAATTAAGGATCTCTGCCATCCTAATTTACTAGCAATCAAAAGTCACACAGAAAACTGTCTAGGGCCACACCAAACTTTATGTTTTTGAAAAGTCTGTGACTAAGGTAGTAAACAGAACTATAAAGCAATTTATTCAAAAATGAAATCCAGTCAAAGCTTTGCTTTTCTCTCAAATTTTAACTTCAATATAAGCATTGCTTTAAAAATTGAGTTTGTGATTTTACTGCTACATATTTTATACCTTGAACCTCACCACTTTTTCTTAAATATGATGGCCTTACTCTTGTATATGAGAAGATACATTCTGTGAGATGGTGAAACTAGGTGGTCCATGCAAGCAAGAAGGTGCTTATGGATGCTAATAAAAACCTTCTGATAACCTCTGGTAAATACTAACCATCTTCAAAAACTAAAAATAAATTGTGCAAGACAACATAACTCAAGCTCCAAAATCCTATATGCAAAACAAGAAGTACATAAAATCATCTACAGATAGAGCTTAATCATTAATATGTAACTGCAAATCACCTCAACATCCCAGTATCTTACTTTATCTGACCTTTATCTCAAAAAAAGGCATCAGATTAAACTGACATTAGATCACTTAAACTGAAATAAGAGTGTTCATACAACCTTTAGCACCAGTTTTGCTTTTTCCAATACAAATCCATTTTTTTAAATTAAAAAAAAAAAATCACTAGAGCTCTTCCGCATAGAAAAATCCTGACAATACATAATTTGAATGATACAGGTTTAGCACAAATTTGCAAAGAATTTAAAACCTGAAAAATAGCAGGTTTTTTTCTTGTTTATTTATTCATTCTCACCAATATTAAGACCAGTACTAAAGAGTTTGACATTGTAGGGTCCTTGAGTGAAAACATTATATTATTAGAAAATTAAATCCTTTATTATTAGAAAATTAAATCCATGCTTTAAGTAAAAGTTATGTCACATGATTCAAACATCAAACAAATCCATCAGTTACCTTACTATCAGTTTGATCTCCAAGCTGAACTTTCAAAATATGAGGAGGTTTTGCTCTTCCTGTAACAGCTGCTAAATATTCAATTAAAGAAGTTTTGCCACATCCTATTGGTCCTTCTAATAAAACAGGAGTCTGATATGCTACAGCAATAGCAAGGTTTTGAAGATTTGTGAAGGCAGATTCAACCAAAACAAAATTGCTGGTGTTATTTTCCTGTTCAAACATAAAATTTGGGTTACTACACTTGAAATTACTTTTCTTACAGTTGTACCACACAGAACTATTAGGAAAGTGAGTCTAACAACAAGAAAAAGTTTGGCCTGCAGATCTACATATAAAATAAAATAAAGGAGTCTAAAGTTGTATTTATTAACAGATATCAAAATAGATTTCATCCAAAACCTATAATGGGTGAAACACTTAATGAAAAGTGTACATACAACTTGATCCCAAGGGGAATTCACACCAAGTTGTCAGTACAGACATAGTAATCATTCAGTCATAACTCATGTCAATCAAACACAATTTGCAATATGAGTGAAATTAAATCACCAGAAGGGATCCAAATCTCAGGACAAATCAAACAGCAGTTGCATTCAAATTATGCAAAGATGAATATTAAATGGATCAATGTGAGTATTAACTTTCTGTTGAGGCTAAAGTATAAGATCATTAAACTCAGTGAATGAAAAAAAATATTGAATAACGTTTTCATTTTATTCAAAATTTAATGAATTCAGTTTATTGAATGGTAATCAATCAATGCTACAGATAGTGTCCAAATATTCTGGCTCTTACAGTCACATACCTATATATGGCACAAAAATTAGTGCTTTGTGCCAAAAGGCTCAGAGGAAAGAAATCAGAGCATAGAAACAAGTGTCTTTGTATTTAAGTCTGACCTTTTGTCAGATATAGCTTGATGTATTTCTCTGGAAACAAGAGAATCTGCTTCCCCCTCACAATTTGCTCCTATGTCTTCATCAGACCTCCTAAGCTTCACTGGAACCTCCCTATTGTAACTGGAGCTACACCTAGACCAGATCAGTGGAATACCTGCAGCTATTAAAAAAATAAAAGCATTCCTTTCAGGGAAGTTCTCACCTCCCTCAGAGATAAAGAGGATTCTTTCAGTAATCCAGTTTATAGCATGGCCTGGCTTCAGCAGAGCTGCAGCAGAAGTGATGCTGCCATGGGAGTAACAATCTTAAACTGCTCCACAGTTTTTCTGCTACAGTGAATTCCACAGTGAATTCCATTGTAAAAGCACTCTCTCACAATCCTATAAAAAACCCCAAAAGGCTAGAAAACACTGAATTCAAAAACAGAAGTGGGGAGAAAAACAGCATGGGGGGAAGAGGAATTTGGAGGGAAAATCCTCTTTCCTTGCTTTGGCCACTCAAACAATTCTGGACACCGGTACTATTCATTTCTTTGTCCTGTTGTAGATCACTATTACAAAATTAAACAAAAGAACTCAGCTAAGAGTTAAAACTGGTACCTAAAGGAGAAATACAGTCAGGAATACTGGCTGTAGTTACAAAAAGGGCTCTGAACAGCTTATATTAGATAGCAATTTAGAAGAAAAAAGGTTAACTACATTTTGTTTAAAAATGTTTTTGCCTTTGATGGGCTTCCCAAAACTATAAGGCACTATAGTCTACACTACACTCTCTCAAGTGATGACAGTAAATTCTTGCTCACTTCCTCTCTCCTTTCTCTGCCTTCTGGAAGAGTTTAGAAGCAGCCTTTTTTTCTTCTTTTCATGGAAGAACTAAGCATATTTTTGGAGAAAGGCTGCATACAAGATGCCTGTATAGCACAAAACCCCCTACGTCATGCAGGTAAAAGCAACTGTCCCAGATCCTGGCTTTAGTCAGCTCTGGATTGCCACCCCAACTGAGACTGGAGTTACTATGTGAGGCTGAATATTCTTTTGTATTATGTTTGTACAAACTGCTACACGAAGGTAAAATGAACAGCACTATTGCTCCTTCACTGCTTCACTCCCCTGCAGAGCTTCTTTGTGGCACCAGACTTATGCAACACTAGCTTACAGCACACACTGAGAAAGATAAAGATACACACATTACTCACAGTATCTCAATACCATCCAATCAGGAAATAAAGTCACTTCACTGTACTTAGAAACTCCTAAAACAAAAATGTACTGATTTAGCTGTGGATTACATACCTGCTCTTCAGAAACATGCTGTAGTCTGGGCAGCACAATGCCACAGACAGCCACTACACGAGCAGAGAGGTCGCTTGACACAACGTGTCCTTGTGTATACTGCAGTTCTTTCTCCTTTTGCCAAAATGAGGAGTCTGGATTAGCCAGAACCAAGGCTTGTTCCACATTCTGCAACTGAGATTCTTCTAGCAACCTGTGAAACCCATATTTATTAACTCAGCTGAAAGCCATCAAAAAAAACAGTGTTCAAGATTTTAAAAGTCCTTACTTCAGCCTGAAATGTATCAGCTCCTCAGGATTGAAGATCTTCTTCAGGAAAGATAATTTATGCTCATCGCTCATGCATGTAACCAGAGCAAGACAGTTTGAAGTATACCTAAAAATTACATTTAGAACAAAATATGTCAAAACAGTTTTAAGGAATGTAGTTTGACAACTGTCAGTTGCATACCAAAATATCAAGTTTGGAAAAATGTGCAGAAAACTTTATTCATAGAAATTATTTTAGCACTATGCTTAACATTCTTTCAGATTAGACAAATATCTCAGAAGTGAGGAAAGCAATTCTATCACGGCACAGTTTTAATTTATACACCAATTAGTTAACATTTCTCTGAAGAAATGAATTATCAGCAGAAACATAATAACGGAATGCACTTTCCTGAGTAAATGAAGGTTAACATATGAGACAAAGAAAATGAAGTCATCTCCACCCATTTTTTTTCCTCCTACTGTTTCCCTTCCAAAACTGCATTTCATGTTATTTCTAAAGTAAACTTAATGCAATGAAATCAATTCTGAGTGCCTAAAAAAGCCAACAACTCCCAAGTCGTGACTATGTAAAGCTGTCTTGCAACAAAGGAACATTTAATATAAATCATAAACCAGTTCTCTTTCATTATAATGCTGTTTTTAACTTCCAAGAACAAAGTTTTCAAGGAGCATGATGGGGGGAAGGAAGAGATGGGGGGGAAGGCAGAAGATTGTTTCAGGATAAATGTTTAAGAGTCACCTCATTCACTTACTTAAGACTATTGGTTGAACACCAGGTAAACCAATTCTACTCAATGACTTGCAAGTTCTCTTTTTCTGACACTAACTATGTCATTGTGAAGAGCTTCATAAATGACTGATAGATTTGACAACAGTCTTGGTTCTGCCCTTCCTAAATTATACACCTTACTGAAATTATGTGCTACCAACACAATTGAGAATTTATGTCTTAAAAGGTGAAGACTATTAAACACCTTTTTTAATAACAGGCACTATCAATACTAAATTAGGTAGAGCACATGATTAGGCTGAAGGCCTGCAGGCAGACCCCTAACAGGAAAGATCTGACCAAAATCCCACACAAAACCTGTAACAAGGCAAATACAAGGTGCAGCTTAAATGAGCTATATTTTACAGCTGCTGAGAAATCAACACACAAACAACTGAAAAAAGGACCAACTTAAGCAAACTGCAATAATTTGGAAAGATTCTCTAGACCATAGTTCTAAGCACTACTAAGTGCTAGTCTGAAATTCACTTTGTGATAGATCACTATAGCTTTCAAAAGGTCAGTTAAGACGAACAAGTACCGATATCATTGATATGGATTTCTGGTATTGCTTGAAGACACTTCCTATTGCATGTGAACACTGTTAATTACAATTCAAGACACAGATACAGCTATTCAATGAAGAAGATTTGGAGGCTTTAACTTACCAACGGACTAAAGTGTCATGACTCCTTAGGAGTGGAACACACACACTCCAGTCCCATAATTCCCGGAAAACTGATGGCTCCTTCTGTAAAAACCTGTAGGCAGCCTCCATGAGGTCCCGTAACTTCATTCGTCTGCGCCCATACCGGACTGTGTTTGCATCTGAGCTCTCCAGGAAAAGCCTCTGGAAAACTGGCGATGTAGTTTTAAAGTATCTTAAAGCAAATCTTTAGAAGAGAGTAATAGAGAAAGAGATGGAACACAAACATGTAAGTCAGAAGAAAGAAAACCAGACACTAATATATAAAGATGTCAAGGGCAACAGGTCCTAAGATAGTAATTGACAGTACTAAGAACTAAGCCCTGAAATTAACTTCATCCACACGTGGGAAAGATGACCTCTTCAGCAATCAGCTGACAACAGACGCTTTGCATTATTAGAAATCATTACTTAATTATCAAGGGGAAACAGTGCTGCCTTTGGTGAAAACTCTTTGATTGCTCTTGTTTACTAATAAAGTAATACTGATTCCTACTTATGCCACTTTATATTCTACCGGCCTAGAAGTCTTATATTAAACTCAGAGATTTTGGCTGTGAACTATTTTCAAGCTGTTTTGCTTTTCTGTAGACCACAGGTGACAGTCAAATTGCATCTTACAACACGATTTAATTAAAACATTCTGTGTTTGAGATTTGTATTTACTTGATTATTTCCGTTCAAAACGCATTTGTTTCCGTGGGAGACAATTCCAATCCTGACAATACCTCTCTTCACCAGGGAACACTAACAAGTACATACAGCCTGGATGAAATGTTAACTGCAGTGTTAATGGTTAACGATGACTCAAACAATTGCCCATTTGCAAAAGAAGCAATCAATGCTTTGCTGAGGATGTGCAGAGTCACAGCCCAGGGGCAGAGGTGGTAAGCACCCATCACAGCAGGGCTACAAGCAGGGCCACATCTGGAAGAGACCAGTATGAAGCAAATCCTGCAAGGTGGGATAACACTTTTTATCATGACAATGTCCTCCCTTACAATAGTGGCTCAGGTGTGAAAACTCCCCTCGGGGGAAATACCAGGGCATTCACATTGAAGGTTCTCATCCCTTCTGATGGGGCATAACTGGCTCAGCTACCTTAGATACAGCTGCCAGGTCTTAGGAGGAGTCACGAATCAAAGATCCTGGAAGAGTCCCCAGATTCACTTTCAGGAACTCCCATCAGAGAACTGGTCACGATCCACAGTGTTGCAACACAGCATAAAACTCTCCCCCACGAGGGGAGGTACCTGGGCATTCCCACCTGAACCTGTGTGTTTATTAACCCGACAAATTTTGTGTTCCATGCGCTTCCCCCACCTCATGACGGATCAACTCTTCGACCACCACTTGGACCAATGGACATCGAAACTGCAACAACCAAGTCTCACCACTGGAACCATGGGGAGTGAGATTTCTATTCTTTTTTTTTTCATTTATACATTTTCTTAAGTGTTACTTTTTATGCTTACATATTGTTGTATTTCTACAATAACCAGATAATAACCAAAACGGCTACATATCTCCTTTCCATTGCAACCAAATGGTTTTAAAACAAACAGAACACCAGTAATAAACAGAACACCAGTTCTAAAATATAAAAACACCAGTCAGTGTCCTTCTCTCTAATCCATCCCAATCAATCTATTAACAAAAACATTATTTACCCTGCCTCCAGGGGCAGGTTGTAACACTTCCTAAGTTCAAACATTAACATCTCATTACTCACGGCATAACATCAGGGTGGTCAGCAAGCAGCTTGCTCATTGCTACACAGAGCCTTTCATGGCGATCATGGTTGATCTGGCCACCAGCTTTGATAGCTTCTGCATTTCTTTCCAACAAATCCAGCAGGATGGGCCGAACCTGACGGCCGATCAATAGAGTACATTCTTTATCCAGCAATAACTGCGCGAAAGTATTGAGGATGCACTGGCGATCCTGCTGAGTCCAAACCTAAAGGAATGGCAAGTGAAAACAGGTTAAATGGAAAATGATTTTGACTTTTAACTTCAGAAATATTCATTCAGGAATCAGAGAGAATTTTACAGGAACAAATAGTTCAAAATCAGAAGGGAGTCCAGAATCCCAAAGCAAGAATCCCTGAGAACTCAATTGATACAGTTCTCAGGTTTTTTTAAAAAAAATTACAATACAGGAGTAAGATGCACAACGATATACTAAACAGGAATTACAAAGTAGTCCAAAAATCCTAAATTATATTTTACAACTGAAAGATAAAGCAATTTGTAATTTTATTTTTTTAAGAAAAAGATTGGTGATATGTTGAAACAATAGATCTTCCCAGAATTTCCATTGATCTTAACAGCTTGTTCTCATGAGAACCACAAAACATTTAAGACATTAAACTTGCTTTATGTTCATTATCTCTTTACAAAAAAGAAGCATTCAATCAGTCATGATCACAGCCTGATTTTTATAATTCTGACAAGAATTACAGCAAGCAATGCTCTTAACAAGAAGCATCTTGTAGCTGCAGTTTTGAAGTTGAAATAATTTTTCTTGTTATACTGTTACACAAAAATGGCCATTTGGTTCTTTAAAATACAAGGAAAACATATTCACATCTGCTGGAAGAAAAAATCCCAAACCAACACACCTTAACCTCACATCTCCCCTGCCTAATGCTCCCAGCCCTCCCAAATTTGTTACTGATGAACAACCCATTTCTTGGGTCTTACCCTTAAATATCTCTCTTTGAGGTCATGTTACTACCCATGCATCTCTCCACTTCCATGATGTTTAACACATAGTGCAGTACAAGTTATTTTGAAAATCAGGATTATAAATTTTCACTGTGGCAGTTTTGCTCTCAACTCAGATGCTCCATGCTCCCCTCCCTTACTGAGTGAATTACAGAAATATTCTGTAATTCAGGTAGTCTTTTGTTTCGGCACCACATGCAGCCAATTCCTGCTTCTCCTAGGCTTTAGTTACTCCGGTAAGACCTGTTCCTGCTCTCACCATCTCAGGGATGGTTTCATTTTTACAAGACTGCAGCTGTCCTTGGATTATACCAATACACACCCTTCTAGAACACATGCAAACGTGTTCAAATTCCTTGGTCTCCTGAATTTGAAAAGACATTCATCCCCATACAGCATTAAGAATACCAGTGAGGTATATACACTACAAATATCTAACCTATTAACTCTAATTGCAACCTGTTTCTTACAGGCCTTGTGTTTGCTTATACAGAACATAAGTTTATCTGCCTCTCATCTATCACAGCAGCATCAGAAATAATTTTAAAAATGAACCAAAGCCCTGCTCATTACAGGGAGTCAGATTTTCAGTGGCCAAGTGACTTATAAGCGGATCAAAGGCAGAATGGCTCAAAAGAACCAGAAATAAACTCAACTGGAAAAAACAAAAAGCACCTCCAATTTTCAAATCAATTACAACTTTCGCTACCCAAACCAGGCACAACAGTGTGCCTAATTTATTAAGCAGAGCTTTGAATATCAAATAAAGCCAGTTAATAATAAAATAATAAATAATGTGACTGATTCAGTAAAATTCTGTATTTACATGTCTACTGTCCAACAAATTCATGCCACTTGGCAATTTTGTGAGAGGAAGCAGTTTTTTAGTCATTGTGTGCAGTACCCTTAGGACTTATAAAACTGTTAAAAAATCACAGTGGCAACATTCTCATTCCACAAAGACACTGTTTATCTGAGCCTAAATGAAAAAATGTTATAGAGAAGCAGAATACTGTCAGAGGGGGTTATTTTTAACTAAACATGGCTTGATGAAATACCAGCTTTCTCAACCACTAGCAATAGACAGCTGATCTGAAAGTGTTCAAGTCTGGGATAGTCAAATCTGCACATGGGGTTCCAAACAGCTGCTTTAAGAAAGCATCATAAAAGGCTGTGCCTCCAAGCACACAACACATACACACAGCTAATTACTAAAGAGACATGTGAAGCAGACACACAGCTAGGACTGAGACCTGGAGTCAGACACAATCCCAGTGCTGCTCCAGCAGCAGGATGCACATCTCCTTCCCAGCTTGCAGAGTACATGTGCTCAGAGCACACAAGGTACAGAAATCTTTAATAATACCTAGCTTGATCCAAACTCGAAATCCATAAAAGAAAAGATCACAGCAACAAGCAAGCTGGTACCACACGAAATCCACATTTCTGCTCACGATGCACGGTTTACACCAGACACAGATTAAACACTGGGATACACCTAAAGAGTTGGGAGGGCATGAGGGCCCCCCATGGAAATCTTTCTTCCCCTCCATCACAGGAACTCACGTTCCCTCTGTTCTCTCACTCAACAGCTGTATGATTGTGCAGCAACCAGCTGAGCAAGATGATCCAAAGTAATCCTTCTTACAGAGTCTTAGACTGGGTGGGAAAGTTGAATGGATTTTCCAAATCAGCATTCTTACTGGGATCAAGATAAGAGAAGCAACACAAAGGTGTGGCTTGGCCTTAGGAAGAGGCTAAAAGAAAACAGAGCAGCACCATTCTTTGGCAGCTGTTCAGTTCAGCAAGATAAATCAAAATGGGAGCCCAAACTCTTCCTACAACCCACACAGTTCAAGGCAAACAAGAAAAAGCAGGGGTGATATGCAGTCTCACAAGCTGGAACTTCCTAAACCTCCTCCAACACATCTTGGACAGATCTCTCCCTCACAAGAGAGGATGCAAGAAAGAAGGTTCTCGTTGACTTTGTATCATTGACATAAGATGTGCCAAAAATCACAGCTTTTCAAAACATAGCAGAAAGAGATGACAATACAGCCCAAGATGGAAGCCAAAGTGCAACATACCTTCCCTTATTTCTAACACTACACGATGTAAAGTCTAACTAATCTCTCAAATAAAATGTTGAAGTTACATTTTAGAATGAAAAAACCTCTGCCTTAGTTGCCAGAGCATCCAGACATTTTTTTGACAATGTGTAACTGTGTGAATTTGAGACCACTAGGTCATCTCCTTTTTCCTCTACATTTATTAATATAAAGGAATAAAGGCATTTCTCAACATCAAATGTTAAGACTGAAGGCCTCTAAATAAGAGCTTGGAATTATTGAAACGACTTTCACTGCTACATAGGAAAATTAAATGCAAAATGAAGGATGCCAACATAAACCACCAACAAATTGAAAAAGAAAAATCAAGAATGGTGTGCTCAAGAGCTCCTGTCCACTTAGGAAGGTTGCATAGACTAAACAGAAGAAACATCCCAAGGGGTTGGGTTCTTTGATACATATATTTCCATATAAGCACTGTGGTAGATGCAAAGGACAGAAACCAGCAAGGGTGTTTTTGCATTCAAGTTCAATTCCTAGGAGTGCTTTAACCTTCTCAGTGATTAACTTCTCTGCCGAAATTACATGATCACAGGCATCCAAATACATTCGCACAAAATTCACGTTTGGAATTCTATGCAGGAAGACTTTCTGGCAGACCTTTGGTAACTCAGAGCCAAAAGCACATTCCAGCAGTTTGTGGAGACCCATTGCTTTGACAGTTTGCTTAAATTATTCAAAAATGTAAAAGTGGGGAACAAAGACTGGTTCAGAGAGCTTTTCAGCCCATCTTCCTCATTACAAGCACAGAAATTAGCTGTATCTTTGCAGAGTTCATGGTATATAAAAATACAGAAAAGGCTCTAATTCTATCCCATACCCAAGCGCAGGGAACAAAACCTTTCACAACCACATGAACTGTGCCATACTATGAACCCCAAAAGACTGCTCCTTACTTAGCAGTTGTGGGCAAGTTTCATTCCTTTATGGAATACTGTTGAAGAAATATGTTGCCAGAAAAACATTAAGCTGTAGAGCAGAGACTCTACATTTCCAGACTGCATGCTTCCTAGGTTATATACAAAGCAGGAAATCACGTATGATGTTTAGAGATGGAGTTTGTTTACTGGCAAGACAAGCTTAAAATAATCCTAGAGCTGTAGCTTCCTAGCCTGGAAACAGCAATTCAGTTTTCAAAAGGATGTGTCAATGTTAAATCATGTGCTGTTCCAGGCTCCCTCCATACAATCACTCTTTAGGAATTCCCACCTAGCAAGGCTTTTAAACCTGAAGTATTTCTCAGAACAGTCACCGAAAGGGAAAGGGCACAGTGTCTTTCCCAATCTCGCATCTCGGTGACTCACTTCTGGCTCGCTACTCCATCTGTCTGCTACAACTCTTATCCACATCATCCCCCTTTCAATTTCGCAGCAGCTTCTCTCCCTGGCAAAGCGACTTCTCATCACTGCTTCCCACCAATGAGCTTCCACTCAGGACCGTATATTCGTGTCAATTTTACTTTGATCCTGTCATTTGCAACGACAGAAGAAAGAGCCATCTGTCTACCAACAAAAAACCTTGAGTACCAGTATGAAAGCCTTCCCCAACCATAACTGCGACAGCAACTCAGGCTGAAAGCCAATATTCTGAAAAAACATGATACTTGAGACTTTTCATCTTCAAACAACTGGGACATTTCCTAGACACTCAAAGAGAAACAGAGACTTTGAGCCCCAAAACGTGTACACATCTGAGGGGCTTCAAAAGCTCTGTCACGGAAATTATTAATAAAACAATATCTGATGTGCTGATAAGCTTACTACACGTCCTCAAACATTTCAGAGAAAGAAAGAAGATCGGTCTTAACTCTCCTAGAAAGGAGGTGTGCCTCTCAGAGCTAAGGCAGGCTAAGCATGAAGGTGACTATAGGACCATGTTTCCAGCATCACTACAATCCGGAGTTTGTGATTAAAAAGAAACCCTCAAGGCAAAGCTTAGAAAATCCATGCCTTTTTTTATCCCACGTGCTATTTTAAGGTAATTAAAGAAGACACGCAAAACAGCAACTGGGTAGGGACTGGTTACTGTCTCAGTGCTTGATAACAAAATACCACCTCTTGCTGTCACGCCTCCGGAGTCACCTTAGGCGGCACGGAATGGATGGAAGATTTTAACTACGGGGCGAGGCGCGATAGGAAGGGTACCAGGATACAGAAGAGGACCTTCCTCATGGGCTGCACCCGCGCATCCCCGAAAGGGGCGAGGACAGCAAGAAGTAGCAGGGAGAAAGGGAGGGAGGGAGGGAGAGAGCGGGGATCAGCTCCCGCCGGCTGCCCGAGGGCCAGGGACGGCCGGGAGGGCCGGGCACACATAGAGCTGCCGGCAGGAGATGGCGGCACGGGGGAGGCAGAGGGGTGCGCTCCCTTCGCTCCACAGTGCGAAGAGACCTTCCCTGACGGAGGGAGTACGGACGCCCGGGGGCTGCCACCGCGCCCCGCACCGCCCGCTCCTCACCTGCTTCGCCACGAATCTGCTCAGCTCCACGCCGCTCTTCTCGTTCCTGCGCGCCACCAGCTGCAGCGGCTCGGCCAGGCGGAGCCGGAGCTCGGCCGCCATCCCGCTGCCGCTCGTCCCGCGCCGAGAGGGGCACGGCACCGGAGGGGGCGCGCGGCGCGCAGCACGTGCGGCGCGCGGCGGACACGGCACTAGCAACTTCCGCTCTGCCGCCGTCACGGGAAGCGCGGCCGCCGCGCCGCGCCGCCCCGCCCCCCGCGCGGCGCCCTCCGCCCTGCCGGACTACAGCTCCCGCCGTGCAGCGCGCCGCTCTTCCCTCCCGCCGCGGGCGCCGTCCGGGAGCGGAGCGAGGCTCTCCCGCTGGCTCGGAGCGCTGGAACGCCGCGCGTGCGGGGCTGCGTTTGCCGTGCCCTCGGCTTCCCCGGGTCTCTGCTCCCCGGAGAGCCACCTGCCGCTGCTGCCGCAGGACCCGCCTGCCCGCGAGCCCTTTAAATCTGGGTCAGGGAGGCGGCCGAGGGCGGGCGGTGACGGACGCGGCAGCGGGTGGCCCCGGCTCGGGCGGCCCCGGCTCGGGCGGCAGGAGCGTTACGCCCCCGGCGGCAGCCGCTCGCGAAGGCCGAGCGCGGCTGTCGGGCGGTAACGATGTCCCTGCAGGGGTTTGGCATCGAGATCGCCGGCAGCAGCAGCCGCCGGGATTAAACCTTGGGCTTCCCGGGAGGACCGCCGCAGCAGCGCGGAACGACACCAGGTAAGCTCATGTGTGTCGCACTGCACAGCCCCGGGCAGCCTCCAGCGGCCTCGGCCCAGGCCTACGTGAACAATGATTGCCGTGAGCTCCGGGCCGGAGCAGGCGGGAGGTTCCCGGCTCGTCCCGCCGGAGCAGTATGCGATTTCCCGCGCTCGGGGCCGGGCCGGGATGGGGCCCGCGGTCGGGAAGGGGCGAGGGGGCGGGGCCACGGCGGAGGGGGTGGGGCGCGGTCGCCTCGCGCGCCTCACTTTGGCGCCAACTGCTCGGGGCTGGGGGTGGGGTTTGTCTACGTCATGGCGGCGGATGCGCCGTGCGGCTGCGGCCGTTGGCTGGCGCGGCGCTGGCCCCGCCCCCCGCGCCCGGCCTGCGGCACCGCGGCGGCGGCCGGTGAGCGCTCCCGGCCCTGCGCGCGTCTCGCCGCACCGCACAGCACCGCTCCCCCGGGCACGGCACCCCCAGCCAGAGCCTGCCCGCCCTCCGCCGCCGGCGGCTGTTGGAGCCGTCACCGGTCGTGCTCTCGCTCTGACCCCCGAGAGGTCCCGAGCTCTTCCGCTGCGGCAGGAACTGGGGCGGGCGGGAGCCCCTTCCTTCCCGCGTGTGCAGAGAGGGCGAGGGGAAGAGCTGCTGCCTCTGAACGGGCTGCACAGTGCCGCTGGGTGCCTGTGCCTTCCCCCCTGCCAGCCCCCCAGCCCGGTACTGGTCTGGGTGGTGGTATCAGACAACAGGAACTTGCTTTTAAATGATCAGTAGGGAAGAAATCGGAATTATCAAATCAGATTATTTTAACTAGGTAAGCTGCACGTTCAGATAACCTGTTCATATAATGCAGTGCTGATTTTCATGTCAAAAATTCTTTGTAGGATCAATAAGTGACAGTTAAACATCTTCAGGATGCTTATTTAAGTAACAGATAATTTCTTACATTTCTTGAAAGCTGATTTTGTTACCTTGATCCAAGAATTTTCTTATTCTAATGCTGGATTTTGTTGAAGAAAAAGAGCCACAGGTAGCTCAGGTGTAATTTACATACTTCATGATGATGCTACTTTATGTTGCTGTTATGAAATTGTCGATTAATTGGTTCCCTTTGCTCTGATATTTTCCTCGTAGATGGGGAAGCCATAGGGAGTTTGTATCATGGCAGCGGATGAGGATGGACTGGGACTGTATGATATTCGCTACAGTGGTAAGAAGTGTTAGGTTATTTTCTGGCTCAGGGGGAATTAATGAAAGCAATCTTGTGCAAATACATAGGTCCAGAAATAACTCAGAAAACAAATCTGAAGTTGTGAGAAATACTGATGAGCTTTAAATGTAATTACCTGGTTATGGCACAATATCATGCAAGTCATATCCCATTAGTAAGTTTGTATTTGAAATCATACCTGTGCACTCTGGATTTCTGGAATGTTTTGAGGGAGTCTGGACATGGTCTCCCCCCTGTCTTTCACAGTGTATAGTTTAACCTTCAACTCTATCTTAATGAAGCTTGCATTTGAACAGTATGGGGCACTGCTCCTTCGTTTAGTGTTTGTAAGAGCCAACGTGCCACCAGCTGCCACAGTAGCCATAAGTTACGGGTAAGGTTTGTCATTACCTTTACCCAAGGTAATCACAGTAACTGCCACAGTACCCATCATCAAGGTACTCCTTATTTCCACCTCCACAGTTGGTTGATTTAACACACCTTTGGGAGATTCCCAGCCTCAGAAGGACTGTGGATATTGATGCTTTTCTTTATAGAAATAATATTTGTTGCAGAAATTGAGAGGTTCACATAGAGGACATGAGAGTGATAAGAGGCATTGCAAAAAGACATAGAGACTGACATTATTTAGATTAAAATGCATTTACAGAATCAGTGTGTTAGTAGATGGCAATACTAAAGCAAATTGTTGGTATTATATAATGATATAGACTACTACAATACTTTCTCTTTAGCCAGAATTATTTTCTTGTAGTGGTTTTATCATACCAAATCTTATACAACTCAAAAAACAAGAATAAAAGTTTTGTATTTAGTGTATTCTAGAAAACAGTTTCAAAGTTAGATCAATTTTACTTAATTTGTAATTTTAAACTCTGTTTGCCATATAGTTTGCTTTATGCACAGTGCTACCTGGTGACTGATCTTTTCTCCACAGTAGCAGTACTTTCCTGGATAACAGTTTTACTGGTCTCTACTATTACCTCTACTATTTTCTGCTGGTCTAGGATCGCAGCTGTACTTACTTTATGGGAAAGGTAGAGTTTAGTTTACTAAATGATAATTTTGGCCTTTTTTTTCCCCCCGTTGCTTTAGCTGAAGCTTCCCCCTTCAGGGAAGGAGATGAGAGCTCTGTGGATATTTATGATGGCTTGGACAGCAGTTTGTCGGTTTCTGGTATGTTAATTGTGTCTCACTGCTTGGCTTGGCACATTACAGAGTCTCTGCTTCTTAGGCTGCCCTCAAGTAAAACAATATTTAGTTTTAAGTTTACATTTAGCTGGTGTAAGCTGTGCTTCAGCAAGCAACTTGTTAAAATTCAAGACCTATATATTAGGCTGTATAAATGCAGCAGAGAATTCTTAAATCTGTTAGCTGAATGAATGAAAGATAGTTTTCCTCTGATATTGGCTATTTGAAGACACTTGAGCATGTATAGGGGTGCAGAAAAGCTTAGCTATTTTATCTGTGCCTTGATAGCAGGACACTTTACCTTGGAAAAAACACCTTTATTTTGTGTTTTTGTAGGCTTCAGGATCAGACCCAACAGTCACTGATCATTAAATTCCCAGTGAGAGATCCAAAACATATTTTCAATGTGATGCAGTAAATTCAGGATATCCTTTAAGCCTTTTGTTACCATCCAAATAATTTGACGTGCTGTTGCAGCACATGCCACAGCACATGCTGAAGTGAAGTCAGCCAGCATGAAGACAGTCAGGATACACAAAGTATCACCATACAATTTCAGAAGGCTTTGAGCATTTCCCCATACAGAGTAACACCATAGCTCATCAGAAGGCTTCAGACATTTGCCCATAGATAGTAACATCATATCAGAAGGCTGCAGCTATCTGCCCTTCTTGGGCTTTAGCCCAACCTTTTTTACCCCTGATTGCTCATGCCTTGCACCTGAGTGCCCTCTGTTCCCTTTGGTGGTTGGTCAGTGCAGCTGGGCACTCCATGGCTCATTACCTTCAATGCTGCTCACCTGCTTTTCACAGCTGTACCCATGGGGGATGAGGCTCAGCCACAGCCCCACTCCCAATTACCACAAACTGTGTGCCTACACAATGCTAATGTAAATTATTTTCCTCTTTTAACTTTTTTGAAAGTGAGAAATAAATGGATTCAGCACGTGTTCTTTTTTGTGAGCCTTAGAGTACTGTTTAAAGAAATGCTGTTTCTAGTATTTAAGCAATTATTTTTCTCCTGATATTATTGCTGTAAGACCATTGATTTTTTTTTGTGAAGAACTGCACTATATCCTACAGACATAAAGCATCTATATATCTTTTTCTCATTTTGTATTTCTTAAGTTCATATTTCTCATATGGAGGTGCATTGTTTAGTAAACATTAAAGATGCAAGGAGGAATAGCAATGCAGTGAAAACATTTTAGATAGTCCAGTTTTGAGTGACCTTGGCTTTTTAAATTTGCAGAGAGGGCTGGTGAGATCTTGCTCTGTACAGATAAGCTGTTATTTATACATCCTCTTGCACTGTGTTAATAATACTTTTTGCATTATGGTATTGTCCACAGGATGGAAGCACAGCTTTGATAGCTGACTTCATTTATTTGTCTGCAAATGCATCTGTATTTCAGGGGTGTCATAAGCCAGGTCCTGTCAGTTAAGTGTATTTGGTGAACAGGGCACCCAGGCTGATTTGAGGAAAAAGCACTATAATTAAATAATTTGGGTGTTGGCTTGTCAGTTGGTTTTGATTGTTTGGGGGTTTTTTTTTGGTTTCATTTTCATTTCACTTGCAGATGGCTATTTCAAGATATCTCTGTACCTTATTGCAACATGGTATGATGTGAGCATGTAATAATTTCTTGTTGTTACCTTGTAAGTGCAAGAAGTAAAACCAAAATGCACATACAGAATAGAGCTGTGTACTCAATGCAACATGGTTAGAAAAACACCTTTTTGCTCATGTAATTGCTTTTCTTTATGTAGACAATTTTGCTCCAAATACTACACCATCTAGAAGCAGCTTAAATTTATTTGATGAGATATTAATTGAAGAAGGGACTGCAAAGAAAGCATCCTATGATGAGGTATGTATTAACATGGAAAAAAAAAAACTTGTGGTGTTTTGGAGGGAATTTTGTTCCTAATTTCCTTGTGTGAGAAGTAAAGTACAGAAAATGTCAGCATGCTCACATTGTAGGAAAAATAGGCTTTTTAAATAAGTAAAAGGAAGAGTGTGCTTATAAACTCTTAGAACAACAAGTTCATCTGAACAGGTGAATGTCACTCTGTGACATGATCTGTTCCCATTTCTCATCCTTTGCATGCAGTTCATTTATCAGCTGTATTATGGGAAAATGTATTGTGATTTCCGTGTAGTCAAGGATCTGGTCAGACATTTGATACAAAGCTAGTCTTGATATTTCTCCCAACAAGTTTTACCAGAGTAAAGCAGATAAATCTGTGATCTATTTTACGTGTTGTTAAATTCTGTCCTTGAGACTGAAGGTGGCCATGCAGTAGGTAACTGCTTCTAGCAAATCATGACAACGCTCACTTAAGTAGCATCACCAATCCTGGCCTGTAAGACACATTTAAATGGCATGAAAGACAGGCACTAACAAATGTTACAGAATAAGTAGGAGTGAAACCTCCAGGACTCTCCTGAGTGATGAAAATATCACTTTGCAAGTTTGAAAGTTGTTGATTGTTTGTTTGAATGGAAGTTGTCCATTCTCCTGTGCATACTTTGTCCCTGTCTACCTCTAAAGAAGAGCTCATGCCAAATTTATTTTACTTAACTTTGTGATCTCAGCAGGATCATGTCCTTTGCAGTCTATTTTTGCAGCCCAAGTTTGTTGTAGTAACTTTTTGGTGTGTTTTTCCTTACCTGTTTTGTCTTACATGAGATCTGTCAAGAGAGCCCCCATCCCTTTGGCTCTCAGAACTCCTGCTCCTTGGTACTTGTGACTTTAATTTCACAATAATATAGCTTCCTGTTATTCTTAACCTATGACTGTGAGGCAAGCACACATGGATTTCCTCTTAGCTGAGTGTTTGTGTTGTTTTAGAGACCTGCATACCAATTGGAGCATATTGGAGCCTTTTGTTTCAATATGGCTTTCATATGTTCCTTTGGGGGAAAAAACCAGAGGTTTGTAATATACATTAATGTGTATATATAAACTAACTATAGCTCTAGAGAAGTAACTCTTTGGTATAAGTCCACTTCTGTGCTGTGAATTCTTCTCTCTTTGACAGTTGCAGGCAGAATATGGAAAATGTCAGCAGCAAATTAAAGAGTTGATGAAGAAATTTAAAGAAATACAGGCACAGGTATTGTAGTTCAAAGGGAAATATTGTCAAGATTGTGCAAAGTAAATTGAATATTGCTTTGAGAAAGCAATTTCATATGCTTTCTAGACTTGATCCATTGCGTGGATGGTTTGTAAAGCATCCCTGTGGATGTTGGGAGCTTGGTCTGCCTAGGATGGTTGATGGGGATAGCCTACTGACAAGATCAGTAGGTGAATTAATGTTTCACAGTGTTGTGTGCAGTAAGACTTTATTTGGTTAAAAGCTATCTTCCGTCTTCCCGATTAGAAAGTAAACGTGTCAGATGAATAGTTATCAGAGAGGTGTCCAGTACTCTTGTTTTTTTAATGCTCTAGGGACAGGGCTGTAAAGGCACCTGAGCTGTCATTAGAACTGGAAGCAGATGTGTTGCTTTGAGCATAGTGCCATTCTGATAAGTCAGATCTGCTCTTCAGCTGGTGTTCCCTTGCTGTGCCATTCTGTAGAGCTGGATTATTTGGGGCAATTCTGCAGTGTGCTCTACTGCACAGTGCACATAACTCCCAAAGGTTCTAAGGTCTGCAGTGGTAAGCAGCTGCTGCCCTGTGACACTTCTCTATTGTTTTCTGCAAAACTTCTCTGCCTTTCTGAGCAGGCTTTGATGAGGACAATTATCAAGAGAAGGGACTATTTCTAGGGTTGACAGGGTTCTAGAATATCATACCTAGAAATGTTAGAATGAAAAAGTGCCTGAAGTTGGTTTTGATACTTTAAAAGAAATAGTTATCCTCTTTCTCTGAAAGTGCTTGAGAGCTACATCTCTCATTTGATGCAATGACCAAGAAGGAAATAAATGAGTAAAAGAATGGAGCAGAGAAGTGGATTATCATTTTTTAGCTCGCTTGTTTTATGGCATATATCAGTTTTACTGAATTGTATGCTTGAAATGTTTGAAGTAATTACCACAAACAGAAGCATAAATGTGAGTAATGTTACAAAAAAAAAAAAAACAAACAAACTCTTAACTTTTTTGGATCTTAGTAATTCTAATTTCTTTGAAAGACTTTGTATATGTTTTACTGTTACTTTTGTGGGCCCAATGTGGGCACACTTTTCCAGTGGTTTTCTTGCACTGTTTTTCATTTCATGGTTGGATACCCAAGCTAATTCTTGTTTTTTTCTCTCCCTCTCTCTCTTGCTGTCTGTTTTTTATATATTTAAAATAGAATATCATTCTACAGAATGAAAACCAGGCTCTCAAAAAGAATATTTCAGCCCTTATCAAAACAGCAAGAGTGGAAATTAACCGTAAGGATGAAGAAATCAGTCATCTGCATCAAAGGTACAAATAGAGAGTAGAACTGAAAACATGCTTGTGGTCTGATCATGTTTATATACTTGCTAGAAATTTTTGTGCTTATTTCAAGAAAAATTAATGAAATAATCATTACTTAGTAAATTCTTGTGTAGTTTAGGACCAGTACAATCAGAGGAAATATGGATCTCCTTTGCTGATGAGGTCTTGGGTTTCTACTTAAGAAACCAAGGAGGAGTCCAAGTGGTGATCATTTGCATGAATTTTTGCTTGTTTGTAACCCACTGTTCCTTGTGAGTTATCTAACCATCTTGCATGTTTGAAAGCATTATCTTACTAGTTTTGAAGCTGAATTGTGTCTGTTTTATGGCCTCAGACATGAATTCCATAGAACTTTTCAGACAATGACTGAGAAGAAATGGATTATATAATGTTTTCTTGGCAAGATATGAAATCCCTGTCTTCAGTGGTGGGGAATAACAACTGGAGAATTCTTGGTTATTTCTGTGTACCACTAGTGTTACTGAAAGGAGTTGATTCAGTGAAGTATGGATGGTGGTGAAAGTTTGTGAACAAGGTATTTATCTAGGTATTTTGGAAGCATCCATCGTGGAAAATTGTGGGGAAATTGGCACCTTGAGATCTTAGGAATATGCCTTGTCTGCTGCATAGTTTATAGTAAATTAGCTTTTCTTACATCCTTGTGTAAAGATTATTTCAAAGTTAGTATCTCTCAAGGAATGGTTAGTGTTTATCTGAAAAAAAAAAAACCCTCAACTATAAAACTGCAAAACCAAACAAGCACAGCTTGGATACAATTACATTAATCACACTAGTATACCCTTTCTAATTTGATTTTTTAAGGTTATTTTGTAAGGTTATTTTTAATATGATGACTTCTCAGCAGTATCATGTGGCCTTGATGAGGCTTGATTATCTTGGTTATCTATCTATAATGTGTGCTTGTTTTCTGGAGCTTGCAAAAACTCTCAAATGTAGTTTATTTGCTTATTGATGGTTTTAAATTTTTAGTATTTTAAATCGCTAATGCTGTAAAGAACAACTTTTTTTTTTTCCTGCGGGAGAGCTCTTTTTATCACTGGACAATGAAATACTAATTTGAATTACTGAGATTGTTAACTAGGCTCAATAATTATTTATTTTCATAAATCTTGATTTTTCTTTAGATTAATTTCTTTTGGAAAATATGTATATCAATTACATTCTTTTGTTCTGTGCTGATGGAAATTATTGAATGTCTTTTTATATCACCCCTTTTTTTCAGCTTGAAATTGAAAGTGTTAACAATTTTTACAGAAACATGGATTCTTTGCAGTTCAGCTTCAGTTCTGTTTAAATAAATTTTTAAAATAACATAACTTTTTTTGTTTTTATAAACAGGCTCTCAGAATTTCCCAACCATCGAAGTGTTTTCGCCAGAACATACCTTCCAGGATCAACTAAAACAAAAGATTCCAAATTCAGACCTTCTGATTTTGGTGACAATATGAAGATGGAGCATAGAATGAAGAATGACTGTTCAAAAGATGCATACCACAGTTACTCATCTCACAACCCAGACAGTGGGAAGTGTGGCTCTGAAAAAAGGAACACTCCACTTTTGCCAAGGTACCCTCCTGAAGAGCTCTGCAATGATGGTACTCACACGTGTGCCCTGAGCTATGACCATACCTCCACCAAGGAGAACAGAAAGGAAAGAAAAGAAAGCAAAAGTAACGAACAGCACTGCAGGGGAAATGGCAGCAAATACAAAAAAGAAGTGCATCAGAGCGCTGGAAATGATGGGGACAGTGAGGAGGGGAATTTGGATCCTCAACAGAAGCTGAAAGCCCTCTCAGAGAAGGCTAGTAAAAATGAATTGCAACAAAAAAGTCAGAGCACGAAACTCAAATGCAGTCCAGGTGTGGAAAGAAGAGTAGAAAGGGGTGTTTCTTCCTGGGAGAAACAGACAGCTGGTAAAGACAGATTTCAAACAAGAGGTGAATTGTATGCTGATGAGAGATTACAAAATGTATTGAAAAAGGACATTAAAACACATGACAAAGGTGAAAAACATGCTGGCCAAAAAAATAAACCGAATGAGAAGCTGCAAGAACAAGCAAGGAGGCCTAGCAGGGGAAGCAGTCCACACTCCAAGAATGAACATTCAAAGAGTCTTCATGAATCACATAAATGTCGTGTGGAAGAGTCTAGAAAAGTAAAACACACTGACTGCAAGAGAGACAGGGGGACTGATGATCATAGCTCTCGAGAAGGAAGGACTTCACCTTCTAACTCCAGCAGCAGAGAGCATAAATATGCACGCTTGAAGGAAAGTAGCAGTAGACATGAATGGGAAACAGCACATTCCAAATCAGAAAGACACAGAACTGAGGAAAAAAGGAAAAGGGAAAGAGAGGATCAGGATGAAAATAGACATTTTAGAAATGAAAAAAAATTTGCAAAAGAATTTTCTCACCAATCTGTAAAAGACTCCAAGAAAGGTACCCACATTACAAAAAGTGAGAGAAACAAATCCTGTAAGCTGGAAGAAACATCCAGAGTAGCAGACACCTTAAAAGATTATAAGGTGCCCAAAACTAAAGGTAATCACACTGGGCCAAAAAGCAAAGACTTAAAACTTAGCTTTATGGAAAAGCTAAATTTAACTCTTTCTCCTAATAAGAAGCAATGTCTCTCTGTAACGGATGGACTTAAAGCACCTTCCCAAAAGGCCACTGATGAGGGAGGTACAGAGCTCACACTGCAAGCTGAGCTCTTAGATTCTGGCCACCCTGTAGACTGTGGTCCCACAGAGCACAGTCATTCAGCACTACAAGTTCTGGGCACTGCAGCTCAGAGCAGCATGGAACCAGCACTGCCTGTTTCTGTCACTTCTGAAAATGGAGCCTTGAAAGTAGCAGCAGCAGATGCAGCACAGGCTGAAGCATTGCCTGCAGTCACACCTGATGAACCAAGCTCAGAAGCCTTACCAGAAGAAGAAGGGGGTCAGGTACAGCCCCAAGCCTTGCCAGCAGCAGCAGAAGTGCTGGTTCCTGATGAGATGGAGTCTGAAAGGCCTTCAGAAGCAGCAGTAGCTTGTGATCCAGCTGGATTGGAAGCCTCAGTAAAAACAGCAGCAATGGCAGGTCTGAACCACCCTGAGTATTTGCCCCTGGAGGTGACAGGGAGTGTGGCAGAGTGTGAAGAGCTGCCTGTGACAGAGGGTGAGGTGCAGGATGATTATGTACCAGCAGAAGTGGCAGCACCTGAACCTGCAAGTGCAAGTATGGGAGACCTTCTAGAGTCAGCAGCAGAGAAGAAAGAAGAAGATAAAATATGGCTGGCTGCTGACACAGAAAGCTCTGCAGATCAAAGTGGCTCTCAAAATGTTGTCTTAGATGACTCAGAAGCCAGAAGTTCTGGTGACCTGGAGTCCTCTGACATTGCAGATGATAGCAGTGAAACAAAACCAGACTCTTTAATGGAAGTAGTTAGGGGTGATGATCACTTGGCTGCAGAAAATGTTGACTGTCCCATTGAGGAAAAGAGTATCTGTGAAGTTAATACGAGTACATCTCGTTCACTGGACAGAACCAGGATAAGTGATAAGGATGAACCACTGGTTGACCAGAATCCTTGTGATCTGGGGCCAGACCTCGCTGATAACAGTACTGCAACAGCATCTTCTCTCAGTGGTGAGATGTGTCCTGTAACTAAAGAGAGAGAAACTAACCCAGTTTCTGTTGATGATGACAGCTCAATACTGAGCATTGATCTCAATCACTTGAGGTATATTCCAAAGGCCATCAGCCCACTGAACAGTCCAATACGTCCTTTGGCTAGAGCACTGAAGATGGAAAGTCCCTGTAAAGGCCTTGTGAAGACTTACAACAAAGGTAATTGTATGTATATATTCTAATTTATTTTCTACATAAAACTTAAAAGATCCTCTCATGGAAAGCAGAAATAACTTCTAGCTGCTTTCTGAAAAAACACAATAAAAATTGTGTTTTCTTGAGCTGTGTATGTCCCAGTGGTCCTTTTTGTTAGTGGTGGCAGCATTTAATGTTGCAGCCAGGATTCTAGCCATTGGAATATTAGTTCTCTAAAACTGGAGTTTGTCACTATTGACAGAAGATTGGTTGAAACAAGAGTTTTGTATTAACTTACTTAAAAAAATACATACACATTTCTTAATTGAGGATAGTTTTATATAGATCTCTTTAGGTTTTTCTCTGAAATTGTGGAAGCAAAAGTTAAGTAGGATAATATTCTTTCAAGTATTTGTGAATTTAAGTCTTCCTTGTAATGTCCTGCAGCAATTAAAACAAAAAGAATTATTGAAAGTTTAGATTTTGTACTAGAAAAGTGTCATTGAAATCTGGTTTCTTATGTTTCAGAGTGTAACTCTGTATGGGATTATTAAAACATTATTGGGTCATTTGTTCTCAATTTGTTTTAGTTTTGAAATTGTTAAAAGAAAAGCCGACTATTGTATGTAAACATTAGTTCATAACGATATGAGAGTTATAATTTAGCTGGTATAGTAACCAGAAAACTTGCTAAAGTAAATGGAAAGAAATTTGAAACTGATGAAAAATGCTATTTTTTTGTCTTTCCATTTGATGTATTTGTGAGATAGTTCACATATGTTTGGTGAAACGTTAAGGCCCCTTAAAGCTCAAAATCTGCTCAAAATAAAGCTTCATTTGCCCTTTAAAGCTCAAGGAAATTTACTAAACTGGCAGATGCTGAAGCAAACCACCCAAACTCGTTATAGCTCAGGCTTCATGAGTTCAAACAGTTCTGAACAATCGGTCTACAGAAGAGAATCTTGTTTTTCTGAAAATATCTGTTTCAAATTGCATTCTTTGTGGTGATTAGCAAACTGTTTTCTTTGTATAGAGCCTGAAAGTACTGTTGTCATCTGTCCCTCAAAGAACTTGTCAAAGGAAGTAAACAAAGAAAATCAAAAGCCAGTGAGCATGTCTGATGAACACTTAGAGATGGAGTCTCGGCTGAGTATCTCTTCAGATGAAATAGAAGAAGGTGAAATCGTAAGTAGTGATGAAGATAAAGAAAGATCTAAACCAGAGAGAGGCTCTGAAAATACAAAAAAGTCAAGACCAAAAGCTTCTTCTGAGACACGAAATTTGACCAGCAGCCCGCAGAATCAAACTAGCAAAAGTGTGCACTGCAATGAAGGTAATGGAAAATTTGTTTCTGTGCAAGTAAGCGCACAAAAGAACAGAGAGAGGCATAAAAATCAGACCCTCAGATCTTCAAAGAATATGAAGAAAAACAAAACTGTGAGCATTGCTTGTCTTGAAAAAATAGTTCATGTTATTGTTGAACCTTCAAATATACAAGAAATCATGCAGATGCTCAGAGCTATACGAAAACAGATGAGGAAAAGTTATATGAAGTTCAAAGTACACTTCCCAGTTCAGCATTTTCACAGAATTATAGAATCTGGGATCATAAATTTTACAGCATTAATAAGATACTTGAACTTTTCCAAGATGTGTGCATTAGGTGATACGTTAAAATTGAATATCTGTGATATTATAGAGTCGAAACTTAAACAAGTTAAAAAGAATGCAATAGTGGACCGTCTTTTTGACCAGCAAGTATCAGATATGAAAAAACAGTTGTGGAAATTTGTAGATGAACAGCTTGATTACTTATTTGAAAAGATAAGGAGAATTATAATAAAGCTATGTGATGTGGAAAATGAGGGTGAGGAAGGGAAATTTGAAAGAGCCGGAAAGCAAAACCACAAGATCAGTCATAAAAATGATGTGGAGAGATCTAGAAAAAAGTCCCTGAAAGAAGGTTCTCAAAATCCTGAAGAATATATTTCAAAACAAACTGTGGATTATGAACAATCTAACTGTCACCATGAGAAAAATAAGACAGGTGCCCCAAAAACTGCCTTTACAAAATGTCTTAATTCCATTGATAACACAAGAAATTCCCAAACAAAAGTTCACCTCTCTAAAGAGAATAATTTACAAAACAGTCTTACTCCACTGAAGGGTGTTAAATATGAGAAGGAGGGACTCCAGCTGTCCAGAGATGCTAACAAGTCTGATCTCAATTATGAACTTCTCACAGAACAACAAGCATCCAGTCTTACATTTAATCTAGTAAGTGATGCTCAAATGGGTGAAATTTTCAAAAGCCTATTACAAGGTTCTGATCTCTTGGAAAAAAATGGTGGCAATATCAACAGAAATGACTATGAATTCAGGACTCCAGAAAAACAGTTTTTAGACAGTCATAAATGCAGGGATAATATTGTTGAACTGGAGCAGGACATCACTCCAAAGGAGGCATGCATGGATTGTAAACTGGATGAGGATATTAGTTGGTCTGTTGTTTCACCTGTAAGAGCTCCCTCATTAGCATCTAGGCCTCAGATGCCTGTTGATCCAGATGTGCTGGATGAGAGCTGTATGTTTGAAGTTTCCACAAACTCAGCTTCATGCAAAGAAGATGAGTGCAATTTACAGAAGAATAAATCGTGTATTTCTTCTATCCTCCTTGAAGATTTGGCCGTTTCCTTAACGATTCCATCGCCTTTGAAATCAGATGGTCACCTCAGCTTCCTAAAACCTGAGAATAATTCTAGCTCAGCCCCAGAGGGTGTTGTTAGTGCACATTACAGCGAAGATGCACTTCTTGGAGAGGAGGATGCCACTGAACAAGACATTCATTTGGCTTTAGAGTCTGATAACTCAAGCAGTAAATCAAGCTGTTCATCATCGTGGACAAGTCGGCCTGTTGCTCCCGGTTTCCAGTGTCGCCCCAGCCTCCCGATGCAAGCAGTAATCATGGAGAAATCCAATGATCATTTCATTGTAAAGATTCGGCGGGCAGTGCCATCTGCCTCACCAACATCTGACCAGATGGCTCCAGTGAAGGAGGCACAGGCATCCTCAGCCAAGACTGGAAAAGGAGAAATGAGAATTGGGGGAAAAGAAAAGGACAGCCAGAGTGCCACTGTGAAAGAAGCTGTCAAACCAGATCTGGTTATGACGGATCGCTTGCCTCATGTCAGCACCGAACAAGAACAAAATCCTACCTTAGCTCAGCCTCTGAAGGAGTCACACAGTATTGTTGGAAAGGGAGAAACTACTGGCTTGCCTGTAGTAACCTGTAGAAAATCTTTAGACAAAGAGAGCCATGACACTGAAGGTCCAGATAAAGGCTCCGAGCAATCTGAGGCACAGAAATTGCAAGTGTCTGAAAAGATAAATGAAATGCATGTTAGATCTCAAGATTCTTTTCCTGCTGGATGCAGTATGAAGTCATGCGTAACAGATGGTATTGTTGGTGGAACTTCATGTCATAAAATGGAATCCAGAGCAGATAACGGGACTCAGGAAACTTCAACAGGAAACTCAGAAGTCAGTGACAAAAAGGAAGAACTGGAAGAGTGCCTTGATGCATCTGTAAAGCTAGCAGAAGAGCTTTCTAATGTGACTGTAGCAGGTGAATGTGATCTTGAAACAAAACCCAGTTCAAAGACTAGTGGAGGGTGTCAGATAAGTATAGATGATAAAACTAATAAAAAGAGGAAAAAAGAGACTGTCAAAGAGAATTCCAATTCAAAAAGGCAACGAAAAGGAACTGAATCAGCCGGTGAGGGGCGTGATGAAGGTAATATCAGGACTGAAGATAAAAATTCATCACCCAAGCAATGTTCCAGTAAGAAGAATGACCAGCAGAATAAAGACTCTTCTCCCTTGGCTTCATCTCCATCATCACCTAGCCTCTATGCCAAAAACATCATTAAAAAGAAGGGAGAAGTAGTAGTTTCCTGGACAAGGTAATTTCTGATTTGATCTGCTTGATTACTTTAGGGTTTTTTAAAACTATGTGAAACACTGAAAAGAGGGAAGAAAAGGGTATTTAGCTAATGACCAAATTTATTTGGTAGCTCTACACCCTTCTCTAGAAAGAGGAAAGGAAGCCTCCTTTTATCAATGCAGGATTGCTGTAGGAAATTGATGTCCATCTCTTATCCACATCTCCCAAAGCAGGAGTCCTTTTAGCTTTTGTTTTGAAAACTTTTGTGCCAAGGTAACAAGACCTCTGTAATCCACTCCATGTTCTTATTATTTCCCCTGCCCAGTTTATTTGTTCTGTCCAAAAATTCCAGCCAGGCTTGGTAGGGGATGATAATGCCTTAATGTTCCTACAAGGCCTGGGTGACTGGTGAAGAACAGCTGAGGATTTCCCCCTCTGAGGGAAGGCATGACAGCGAGCAGTTTTCTGGTTTTGGGTCTGAGCTGCTCAGTCTGTGGAAATGTAGCAGCCAGCCATTCAACTCAGTGTATTCTGATTTGCAGGACGTGGGTGACAAATGAGATGGTTGTCTGTGTCAATAATACATGCAAAATTACTGTGGTGTATTCTTGTTTTTAAGAAACTGTAGTTGGCAGGTTTTGCTGTTCTTGATATAACTTGACACAACAAACACTTTATAAAAGGGCTTCTAAAATTTTCAGGACAGACTTTTCTAAACTATAGTTCAGACATAGTAAGTTTCTAGGTAGCATTTTAAAAGAAGACCAGTTCCTTTTACAGAAAAAAGACAGCAAAAGCTAACGTGAGTTTTTTAATGTGCAAATCAACAAGGTAGAAAAAGACAATTTTCTGTATGAATATGACCAGGTTTTCAGTTTTGCAGGTTTTGTTTATCTTCTTTTTCAATAGACATTTATTTAAATAACTAGTCATTACATTTTTCTTTGAAATTGAAGAAAATTAATATAATTTGTTGAAGTATGATAGGTTTCAGCCAAATAAAACTGCTGTCTATACACATTTTGTCTAAATTCATTGATGAGACAAGCAGAAAATTGGTGATGCACCTCAGAATAGACTCCTGATTTTTTTATTCTCATGGAAGCAGTAGATGTGCTCTGAGTATGTTTGTAACATTAGGCCACTTAGAGAAGTCAAACATCAGTGGTCCTTAGGTGAAAGCTGCTGTTCAGCCATGCAAACTGAGGCTGGAATGCTGACCCTGTTGAGGTCCAATTCCTTTCGATTCAAGTTTAAATATGTGGTTTAGAAGCTTAAAACCCTTTGGCTTTGGTTTGGGGCTAGCACTATTCTAACAATCCTGCCCTTCCTAGTAAGGGAACGTCATCTCTACCACTTGTTCTTACTGACTCTGTTACTCTGTGCTGGTAGAAGAAAGGATCCTCCACAAATTTGTTACTGCTGTTTGAACTCTTGTTCTGTAGTTTGGAAATACTCTGATTTTTATATATACCTGTATGTATTATTTTGTTTGTGTACATTTACACAACTATATGTATTCATGTTTCAAAAATGCATTTTTGCTGTAGAAATGATGACCGAGAAATTTTACTGGAATGTCAGAGAAAAGGACCATCAAGCAAAACCTTTGTTTCCTTGGCCACTAGGCTGAACAAAAGCCCAAATCAGGTAGGTGATGATCATTTTTGTATATACTACCAACAGCGTTCCTACATCAACAATTAGAGTTTAACAAAAATCTTTGGAGATATTTTGCAAATCTGTACATTTCTTTTCCTCATGTCTTTTTTGGGAGATTCCTGAAAAAAAGAATCTTAGATTCTGCCAGCTGTTACTTCATAAAAATACACATAGGGTATTATGGGGATTCCTGAGTGCCTGTTTGGTTGGTACATTGGAACTGCTCCACTCATAATCCAGGTACAACAGGATTGTTCTGTTGTTTCATCAGCACTTAGATAAAGAAAGGCAATTTTGAGAGGCCTGAAGCCTTTGGACACCTTTAATAAATTAGAAAAAATATTAAATTTAGAGCTGAGAAAAAGTATCATGATTGTGCAGAAAGGACATTTTTAATGAAGGCATTTCTTTTTTTCCTTTCACCTTTTAATGTAAAAGTTTCAAAGGATGCAGATACCAAAGTAATGTAGAATATTCCCACAGGTTTGCATCTAACTTTGTACTTGAGTTGAGTTGCTCTCTTAATATGTATCCTGCAAATCTAGAAAGGGAGAGACTCATTTGACTCCATTAGGAAATCCTGTGTGATTGGGATTTGGCCTTTAGGATATTGTGTTGTATGGTTGTGGAGTTTTTGTGGGGTTTAGAAGCTGTTGAGGTGGCTGGTTAGATAAAATAATGTTATCTATGCATTTATGCCTCTCTTCCCAGTTAATTTGGTGGATCATCAGTATGCTATAGCAATATGTATACAACAATAAAAATTAGTAGCTTAGGGCTGAATGAGGCCACTACTTCAGCTGTAATTCAGCAAAAAGGCCTTTTACTCTATCTACAGACCAGTTGTGTAAAATCCCTGTCAGGCAGATTATTCCATGATGAGCAAAAAATACCTGAAGCAACAATTGTACGAGAGGGTAGGAAATAGCCAATAAATGGTGCTTTTTGTGGAGTACAAAATAAGCTTCTTTCTTTACATTTGCATCTTACTCATGGTTAGGTGTGGCAAATTCAAGGCTAATTGGCTTTGAAGCCTTCATTTTTTCCTCCTCCTTGTAGGGAAACTTGTATTAAACCTGTGTTGGCTCAAGCTGTCTTTGATTAACCTGGAAGCTATTTCGAATGTGAAAGGTATAGGAAGACTTCCTAGATCCAGTTAATTTGTTAATGATGCTCCTAAAATTTTAATTAAATTTCTTCAAAGTAAATAGTGGTGGTCTTAAAAAAAACTTGATGTCAGATTAGCCTGTCTGGGTAGATATGGAAGTCGGGGGCCTTAATGATATGCCGTTCTTTTTTCGTCCTCTCTTAGGTTTCAGAAAGATTCAAGCAGTTAATGAAGCTGTTCAAGAAATCCAAGTGCAAGTAGACTCAAACCAAGTTGCTTGATGGTTTCAGGGCTTAGCTGTTATCTGCAGGGATGGACTGGAGCCACTGCATTCATATGATGGAATTACGGGGAGGTATCAGAGTCAGAATACTGAGTTTGGTAAATCCTGTGCACTGTTAGTATTTACTTGTCTGAGTTTCCTCTGAACTCTTTTAACAGAGTAACACAGAGGGAACTTCACAAACCAAGTGGTTAGGAAAGAAAGGGCTTTGCCACTGCACGTGGGGCAGTATCATTTCAAGGGGGTTCTCCTATTAGTTAAAGCTGTTCTGTGGGTGGAGACAGGGGCAAGAGTGGAAGTGATGGCTCTTGCTTCACTTGTTGGAAGTTCTGCGTGTGCTGATGTCAAACTGTGATCTTAAAAAGTAAGATGCTTTGGAATCCAGTTGGTACATAATCCTGGAAAATGACAGGTAGGTCATCTTGGTGACTGTGGAACATATTTTAAGAAGTGAGGTCTTCCTTCTTTTTAAATAAGGCAGGGCAATGATAGCGATGATTCCAAAAGTTGCTTACCTAGTAATTGAATTCTGTTGCTCAGGAAGAGGTGGATCTTGCAGCCTAGTCTTTAACAACCGTTTGTGAGAATTGTTTACTTACTAGAGATGTAAATCTAACAGATTCTATTTTCAGAGCAGTCAGTGTGCAGGGTGGCATAAATGTTAGTTTACATGAACACTCCTCCGCAAAGGCCATTATGTTTTTCTGTTCCAAATTACATCTGGAAAAGGTACTTTGTTTAGGTCTTCAACATAATAAACATTCTGTTTTGTTAAAAAAATTCAATATCGAGAAGTGATTTTCTTTTAAAAATTATTTATTTTCTTTTAAAAATTTAGAAACAGACCTTTACAGTTTCATAAAATACGACTTTGTAGTTAATAACCAGAAGCAAAACTTTTCCGTAAAAATAAGCAATTTTCAAAAGCTTGTTAACTTGGCATGTTTTGACAGCAATTGCATCTATCTTTACACATTGTTTAGTGCATTAGGAATTCATTATGTTCTATTTTTAAAAAATCTGTTACAACTGTTTCCAGTTTTACTAGAACATACCTAAAGTGTGTGTGTGTGTGTATATATATTTAGACACACATCTCATACATACTGCTGTTTATCCCAAATTTCTAAAAAGGTTTTGTTTTTTCTTCTCTCTGAGAAACATCCCTGGAAGTTGCAAGGGGTTTTGTTTAATGAATTCATTAATTTTTGAGATTTTATTTTCTACAGAGGATTGGAATTGCTGTAGTCTTTATTCAGTCAGAGCATCTGCTGAGTACAGTTATACTTCATTTAATAGCCCTCACCTAAGTGCATTGCCTTTCAACTTGGATTGAATTGGCTCTTTTTCAGAGTCCAGTGGCCATTTCTTCAATGTCAGCATGTTTTTTGTTCCCTCCCCAACTAATGGAACAGACTTCACTTTCTAATAAACCATCAGATAATTTGTCAGTGATGTTGTCACTGACCCATTTGGAGTATTGTACATGTGACCTATGGAATGGATTGTCGTGCTGCCAAACAGTGCATTGTCCTTGTTTTAGGCAGTGCTCTGGAAACTGTTACAAGGAACGACTTGAGTGGGTGATGATGTCAGTTCTGGCAGTCTTCCATCTTTTGTGCTTGTTTCTGAAATGTTTGTTTTCAGTGATCAAATCTCACCTTCCGTGCTTTGCTGTCAGTGCCTGGTAATTTCAGTGGGGGATCGGTGCACCAGCCCGTGCTTGTTCTTAACAAACGTTTGTGATAATTGTTAATTTGTTGAAGATTTAAATCTAACCGAAGCTGTTTTCAGAATAGTCAGTTTGCCGAGAAGTGTTTATGTGTGTGGAAAAATCAGACTCTCCTAAGAGTGTCCTTTTAACCATATCCTTATAGATCAACATGTGCACAGTACTGAAGGCACTGAGGGAAGTCACTTCACTTAAGTGCTTCCTCTCTGCATCAAAAAAGGCAGGCAGTATTTTATTACCAAGTTGTTTATTCCTTATGTGTGTTTACTTACTTTCGTATCTGTATAGGTGATGGGGGCAGAGTTTGACAGTTTTGAATCTGACTTGGATTCCTTTTTTGTAAAGTGTGAAACTTGGTTAATGTTCTCTCTATTGTATCTATGTGTACAGGTTCCTCCTATGTGGTCATGTAAAATATCTGATGTTTGTATATATATAAATATATGTATAAAAATAGAAAGAGCTTTGTTTAGCCAAAGATGATTTTTTTAAGTATATAAAACTACAGGTTTATTTTGTATAAACTGAATAGTTTGCTTACTGTAAGAGCAATACAAAAAATAAAATTCTAAAACCCACACACATGTTCTTGTTGAACAAAGGTTGGCTTGGAGTGGTTTTGTAACATTGTTTGTAATTTATTTCTCCAGCAAGAATTTTGATACATATATGCCAAATGTACTGTATGTAATTCTACAGTCTACTTTGTGAAACCTCAGGTAAATCGAAATATTTTCTAGAACTGTTGGTTAATGTTTTGACAGCTACACATGCTGTGAAGCAGCATTAAAATTTACTTCTCTTAGTTTGTATAAGTGAGTAGCTATGTTGATGTTCTGGCCAATAAACATGGAAGTTGTCGGCTGCTGCTCTGCTCTAATTACTGCTCTGAGTACATACTGCTTATTTCTTAGTGAATGTGACTGGAAATTGGAGAGTTTCACAAACCACATAAAACCCTTACGCCACTTATGAAACAGGACCTACAACTTCAGTCTTTTTTCTGGAAACCCAGGGTTATTGTTGAGTGGAATATTACAAAGGAGAAAGACCATTTTGTGTCCCAAGACCTTTCACGGGAGGAGTGTAGCTGGTGGCCCTTGAAGAGTCTAATTCCAACTTACTACTGAAAGATAGGTCTACTTCTATCCAACACACATATTTTTACAGGAATCTGTTTAATGGATGTGGGTATTCAAAAATTTTGCAGAGTTTAAATTAAGGGAGTGGGATTCATGGAGATGTGCATGATAGTGAAATCATGGGGCATTGGGCATTGAATTTTGAGGGATTCTCTCTAAGGCAAAGTCGGTTGGCAGCTAAAGGTGTACATACAACAGTTGTCTTAATTCAGGACACTTCTCTTAAGATGTCAATCCAGCAACACACAGCTATTCCCATTAAGGCTTTCCTCTCATTATATTCAGTCTAAAACCAGATGCAGAATCATCTTAACAATTTGTCTTCATGAAGGGAAGCAGCAGTAATAAAGCATGCTGAGGACCAGTCTTAAGGATTTCTTAGAAGAATCTATGAAATCAGTTGAGGCATTTCAGGAGCAGAATTGGCTTTGCTAGGAAAGATGGATAAAGTTTCAGGGGTGGCTCTTTGGTTCCTGTGAAAGGTAATGTGCTCCAAAAGGAACGAGTTAGTACCAGTAGTACCAGTAATGGTTGTAGTAAAATGGAAAAAAGTTCAAGTGGAGTGACTTTTTTAATAAGCCAAGGTATTTCTAGACAGTGAGAGTACACTGTACCAGTTCGTGGTTTAGGCTAAAGCTAAAATTCTGTGGTCTCATCTTTGCATTTTGTTATGCCCATACCTGAATTGCTTTGGCTGCAGCCTGTTGTCCAGCTCACTGTTCACATCCAGTTTGTGATGGGTTTGGTGAGACAGCAGAATGCATGTGCACTTTGAAGTTGTTTTGACCCTGTACTGTTAGCTTTGTTGTGATGTCAGAATTGTGAAGTATTAATGCAAGGAAATGCTGCTGTCTGTGTTACAAGATTACTATTAGTTCCCACATATATCTTTTTCTGTTTTTCAAATGTGTGAGTCCCTAACAAGAATGTCAAAACCTACAATGCTATAAAAAGTGTATTTGGATCTAATACTGGAACTTATTTTGTACTAGCTGGCACTCCTAATTTAGAATCAAAAAATATTATGAGTTGGAAGAAACCTACAAGGATCCAGCTCCTGGCCCTGCATGGGACAGCCCCAAGAATGCCACCATCTGCCTGAGAGTGCTGTCCAAATGCTTCTTGAGCTCTGTCAGGCTTGGTGGCTGTAACCACTTCTCTGGGGAGGCTGTTCCATTGCTCAGCCAGCCACCTTCTGAACAAAGAACCTTTTTCTACTATCCAAGCCTAAACTTTCCCTGACTCAACTTCAGGCCATTTCCTTGCATCCTATCACTGGGCACCACAGAGAAGAGATCAGCATCTGCCCCTCCTCTTCCCCTCACAAAGCTGTAGATTGCAATGGGTCTCCTCCAGGCTGAACCGACCAAGTGACCTCAGCCAGCTTCTCCTCAAGTCCCTTCACCATCTTTGTTGCCCTCCTTTGGACACTCTAACAGCTGACTGTCTTTCTCACACTGTGGCACCCAAAACTGCCTCCAGAACTTGAGGTGAGGCAGCCCTAGTGCAGAGCAGAGCAGGACAATCCCCTCCCTTGCCTGGCTGCTGATGCTGTGCCTATTGCCCCCAGGACAGGGTTGGCCCTCTTGGCTGCCAGGGCACTTCTGGCTCATGTTCAACTTGCCATTGACCAGGACCCTTTCTGTGGTTCTGTTTGCATCTTCTCATTCCCCAGTCTACACATCCAGGGTCACCCCATCCCAGGTGCAGAATCCTGCTGTCACACACAAGGCAGAGTAAATGCCCTAACTGGATTTGGATACTGGGATTTGCTGAATAACCACCAGGACCAGACCTTTCACCCTCCTTGGTTGTGATCAGCTCCTGCCCCAGCACTATGTTCCTTGGGTCTCTGCTTCCCAGCAGGGAGGTCACTCCAGGTCCAGGAAGGTGAGGCATGAAGATGTGCTGGTTCCCACTGTTCTGCTTCTCACAGTGGCCTGTTTCAGTCACCTCTGGCCAAGATCCCATCTCTGATCTGCAGGATATATTCCCTGCCACCACATCCACACACAGCCTGCTGTCAATTCACACTGTAAGCTGATTCTGTCTGTGGCAGGAGCTTATAGCAAGGGAGTGTCTTGAGGCACCACAGATTCTTGTTTCTCTCCAAATGCAAGCACCACCATCCCTGTGCCCTCACCCTGCTTCCCTTTCATGCACAATTAATTATATGGTCCATTAACAAGCTTGTATGTGCAGCCTTTTAGCATTAATTATTCTCCTGCTACAGCAGAAATGCAAAAAATTGTCCCTGAACAGCCCACTCACTTGCCCTGTCCCCTGAGAAAACCAAAACCTTAAACCAGGTTGCTCTGAAGGCAGAGTGAAGTAGGCAGCCTGTGGTTCTGGACCTGCCAAGGGGCAGGTGGGCATGGTGGGATGGGACAGAAATGTGCTGGGCCCAGAATGAGCTGCTTCTGCAGTGAACAACTCTGACAGGGTGGACTCATTGTAGGTGCTGCAGCTCTTGCTGTTTTCTCAAGATTTCACAGCCAGCAGAGGTGAAGAGGGTGCTCTGAGAAACACCTGGGCACTGTGGAAGCTGCTGGAGATGTCAGCTCAGCAACATCTGATGAGGCAGCACAGAGAACCAGGCCTGAGTCGATGCTCTGAGCCAAAGCAGCAAGGAAAAGCTTCAGGGACTTGGTGACCAGATTTGGAAAGAAGAGACATGAAAATGAAATGGCAGTGACAGGCATGTGAGAGTATATGGATGAGACAGGCCTGTGCTGGTCTGGTCCCACTGCCCCTAAGGCTCTTGTTTGCAGTGTGTGCATAAACCATACATCTGCTGGGTTAGGCTGAGGCTAGAGGAGAGCTGCTGCAGCCGCCTCATCTGCTGCAGGGCAGGGCTCTGAAGGCATATTCAAACAGGACTTTCAGGGACACACGTACAGCTTGTGCAGGAGAGAAGGATGCAATGGTGCATAAATCAGAGATCATTCCAAAGAAGAGGTGAGGTTACTGTCATTTGAGAACTGACCACTGGTTTGTAGGAGCATCTTCAGGGAGAGGTGTCTGAAATACAAATCATACATGTGCCTTATAAAATGGAAGAAAAGGGCCAGAAGTTCCACAACAAGAGAGGAAAAAAATGAGTATTTTGTATTTCCATAAAATTTAGGCCTGGGCAGAGGCAGGAGTAGGCAGTAGAAGATCTTAGAATTGGCAACTCAGTCCTGGTGGCTCCAATTTCTCCAATACCATTTTGACAACTTGCCTTCCTTTTTTAAACCTCGTCTCTCACAGATATCAGTTCTGAATGGACTTGAGGGTGACTATTCAGCCCAGCTGATGAAGGGTTACTGTGCCAAACACCTGTGTTTCTGACTTAAGACTCGAGTCTTAGTTCCTGTGGCCCCCATTTCAAAGGCTCAGTCTAACACATCCTAAATTAACTCACCAGGCAGCGGGGTATGAAATCGGACATGACCGATCGATCTTCCAGCATTGATCCAAAGCAAAACTAATGGAATGTAAAGAAAATGTAAGACTCTATTGTACTGTAAAGGCTGCCTATTTAGCCATTTTACAAAATAAAACTCCATTTGGGAGCTGGGTGGAGGTGTAAAGTTCAAAGAACTGGCTAAAACAAGGCATAGGGACTTCACAAACTGGTGCTGTACAGATTCAGCCTTGGGGGAATGGCTTTATTAGACGCCACTGACTACAATAATTGCATGATAATTTTGGCTAGAGGCACCATCCTATCATCCATCCTATCATCTGATGATTTTTAAACTGTGCATGAATAGTTTAGACAGAGTGATCTTGGCATCCAGCTACATAGAACTGAGAAGCCCGTTTGGTGTACCACGTCTATGCTTGGGCTCTTGGGGAAAAGAAAGAAAAGGAAAAAAAAAGAAGATGTTCTCTGACTCTCAAGGAGAAGTCTCTGAGAAATAACAACAAGCAGTTCTGCATGCTCCTTCTGCAATGCTCTAAGAGATTAACCAGGGGCTTTCTCCTAAGGTAAGTTGCAGAAAAATAATTTTTTCTAGGGCAGTATGGTGCCTGGCAGGCTTGAAGCAATGCAAATTAAAACCATGAGTATTTGCATCTTAATGTTTAACTTCTGACAAGAAATTTAAAGTTTAATGCTGCAATTTCATACCTCAACTGATGTAAACATGGCATGAATGTAACATAGAAGTGATTTGTACAGTGGCAAATAACAAGATGATTTTTAAAGAAGTAACAAAATCAAAAAATAAAGGAACTTCCTCCAAGAGAAATGATGGATTTCCATCTGGTTCTAACAGATTACATGCATGAATTTTTATTGTTTGAAATAACCATACAAAAATAATTGGGCAGACACACAGTTAGATGGTATAAAGTCTCAGGTATGTACTTTCTGTACTGAAAATGGTAATTTCTATTCTACAATGATAGTAGTATGGAATAGGCTGTACTACTAGAATTTCTAGTCTACTAGTAAACTGGAAATAATGATATAATTGATATTTAGGATTACTGTCTTACAGTAAACTGAAATTACTCTGTTAGAACTCAATTAAGACCGGGGAAGGGGACAGAAATGGAAAAATTAGAGGCATGTTGCTATGACAAGGTTGGGAAGTAGTTCGGGCTGATTTCTTAGAAATGCTGGCTTTTATGGCTCTAAACTAACTTCTTTATTTTATGCACAGTATTCACTGTGTCATTATTTATGCTGCAAGTTCTACCAGTGCAGAGCTGAGTGGAAGTGTCCTGGTATCAAGGGCTCACTTAAAGGGTGAATTATACCATTCCTACAATTTCATTTCCTCTATTGGCTTTTATAATGTAAAGGTGAGGATAAAGTTATTTAAACACTGGTGGAAACCACTTAAGAAACAAAACTCTGTCAAGCCAGAGTGATATGTTTAGACGCCTCCCTTGCCCTGAATAGTTGCATCCACTTTCTGTTCCAGACAGTTTCTACTGCTAGAGAATTTAATCTTTGGGATTCAAACATATTTATCCCTGAATTTACATTGTAGCATCACACTTAGGGTTTTGTTGTTTGGCTGGGTTTTTTTGCTGAGTCAATCAATTTCGGTGAGGGATCAGCCATTTGCAAGGCAGTGAATATGCCTAAAGCTCCTCTCCTTAAGTGTTGCATTGGGCTGCAATAATTATTGCTGACTTTCTGTTTTCCTCCTGTGTCTCATTGCAATGATATGCGTGGGAGGAAAGGAATGGGGAAACAAGATATTCTGGGTGCATAACAACACCTAAGAGATTGCTTGACTAGATATGTTTACTTAGCCAGTTCCATGTGTGAAAATTCAAATTTGCAGACCAAAAACAGTCCCAGAAACATAATAATAAAGTCTGTAGGATGCCTATGCTGAGATGACTTCATTTCCGGTTACAACTGAAAATTTTTACTTGCAGTGTGGATAAACACAGCCTTGAAGCAAAACTGAACTACCTGGGATCATGTCATGAGCCAAGCTGTATTAATAATGGTGATATCACCCCGCTATGCTATCATTTAAACATATACAAGATTTTGGGCACATCAACCAGCCACTTTCAAAATAAGATCTTAGAAATTGCACTTTACTAAAGGTTGTGGTTTTGTGGAATTTGGGATGTTTTGAAAGTATTGTAGCGTAAAAGCAATTCAAGCACAAACCCTAAGGTAGATATGATCCCAGTTGCTTCAATAATTTATTGCCATATTAGCAGAAAAAGTTCCAGGGACACAACACCAAACATGCAGTTGATTCACAAATAAACAGTCAAATATCTTAGATTTCAATTCCCCACATTACCTGAAGCTCCAAAAGAAAGCTTCAAAAGAAGCAGCTTGTAAATCAAGCAGAACATCGACCAATTTGCTTTTGAATCAGTTTCTGGGATAGAGATAGTTAAAAAGATTTTCACACACTCACTGTTAAAAACCTCCACATTGCTCTGATTCAATTATCTTATATGTTAAAATTTATAATTAAGATGCAGCAAAACTTGATTCATAAAAATAAAGGTATTAACCCTAGGAGCACTCAGTTTATTGATATTATCCTAGAACTGTGACTGCAAATGTACAGCTATGTGTAAATCACTATGTATTTATAGTTTTAGAGAGAAATTTGTGAATTGTTACCCAGGTAGATGGGAAAATGTTGGATGGATGGCACTAAATCTGCTACTACCTTAGGGTAAAAAATGAAACTGTTTCTAAGTCACAGTTATAGGACACTTCTCAAAACTTTATCCAGAAAATTAAAGCCAAGAACATTATTTATTGTGGCAAAACTATGGCAAATCTATAGTCAATGTGGAATGAGTGGGTGCAGAATTAAACTGTAGTTGGCAAATTATTTGCAAGGTGGGAAAAAGTCATCTTTATTTGTAGTGGGAAGAAAAGAATATAAAGCTATGGGCAGTTTTGAAGTACTGTGGTTTACAGCTGAAATCAGTATCTCTTAATCCTAAAATAATCTCACATATGCATCTTTGACCAGTAATCATGAAGTTTGAATTAATTTAAAGGCTCAGTAAGTAGAAAGTAATGATGAACTTCTAAGAACTTCTAAGAACTTCTATGAACTTCTAACTTCTCCTGCTACCAGAGGAATGTATCTGAAACACATATATTAAAATTAAAAAAACAAACAAAAAAAACCCCACAAAAACAAACAACAAAAACTAAAAATGGCCATTTCCAAAAGAAATCCACCATTGCAGGAAAATAACTTTTTTTTTCCCCTAGAAATGAACTTCTGACGATGGGGGACTGGAACTTGTTGGGCAGCATCCTTGAAGAAGTGCACATCCACTCCACAATAGTTGGCAAAATCTGGCTCACAATCCTGTTCATATTCCGGATGCTGGTGCTGGGAGTGGCTGCTGAAGATGTCTGGGATGATGAGCAGTCCGAGTTCATCTGCAACACAGAGCAACCTGGCTGCAACAATATCTGTTACGACAAAGCCTTCCCCATTTCTTTGATCAGATACTGGGTACTGCAGATCATTTTTGTCTCCTCCCCATCCTTAGTGTACATGGGCCATGCGCTCTACAGGTTAAGGGCACTGGAGAAAGAGCGACAGAACAGGAAAGCCCACCTGCGGGCTCAGCTCGAGGACCTGGAGCCCATGCTCGAGGAGCACAGGAGAGTGGAGAGAGAATTGCGTAAGCTGGAGGAACAGAAGAAAGTGAATAAGGCACCCTTGAGAGGGTCCCTGCTGCGCACCTATGTCCTACATATCCTGACCCGGTCGGTGGTCGAAGTGGGCTTTATGATAGGTCAGTATCTTTTATACGGGTTTCACATGTCTCCCCTTTACAAATGCACTCGGCCCCCTTGCCCTAACACGGTGGATTGTTTTGTGTCCCGACCCACAGAGAAGACCATCTTTATGGTTTTCATGAACAGCATCGCCGCCGTCTCGCTCTTCCTCAACATCCTCGAAATCGCCCACCTGGGCATCAAGAAGATCCAGAAGAGCCTGTGCGGGCAGCCGCTCTGGCCGGCGGGCCCGTCCGAGGAGGACCCCAGCGCGTACAACTCCAAGAAGAGCTCGGTGGTGCCTCCGCCGCCCTGCCTGGCCAGCAACGCGTCCCCTCCGCGCCCCGCGCCCGCGCCGCTCCCGCCGCCGCCGCCCGCGCCCGGCGCCCCCGCGCCCCCGCCGCCGGCCCGGCAGCACCGCGGGCAGCTCCGCGGAACGCCGCCTCCGCGCCGCCGGCACCACGGACAGCACCAGCCGCCCTCCTCCAGCAGCGAGGAGGCGCCGCGGGCCGCCCCGGCGGGCGGCGGGGCGGGGGCGGCGGGGGCGGCCGCAGCCGCTCGCCGGGCGCCCCGCAGGCAGAGCCGGGTGAGCGCCTGCCGGGATCTGGATGAGGAGCGCGGCGACTCCCCGGACAGCGGGCACTGCCCCGGCACCCGCAAGTCCAGCTTCCTCTCCCGCGTCCTCACCGGGAGCCGGGCGGGCAGCGACAGCGAGAGCACCGCCTCCCGCGGCGGCTCCGGCCCCTGCCCCGGGCCCGGCCCCGGCTCCGGCTCCGGCTCCGGCTCCGGCTCGGAGGGGAAGCGCCGCGAGGAGGGCGCGCCCAGCCCTCTGCCCGCCGCCTCGGGACGCCGCGTGTCCATGGCAAGTAGCGCCCGGGACAGCCCGCGGGAGGGGGGCGGCGGGGGCCCTCGGCACCCTGTGCCGGCCCTGGGGAGGAGGGGGCGAGCCAGGGGGCAGAACGGCTCGGGCAGGACTTCCAACACAGCCCCAGCCCCTCGCGGCCCCCCGGACAAAGCCAAACTCCCAAACTCTCGGCCTCCCTCTGCCGTGAAAGCTGGAATACCAGGGAATTACTGAGTCCCGAGGAACTCTAAGTCACCGAATCCCAGCTTCTTTATACTCATTCCATCATCCCAATCCACTCGACGAGGATTGTCCCAGGGAAAACTTCTTCAGCTCCAGCCAGTGTAAGAAAGAGAAGCCAAGAATGCATTGAGTTCAATGACACAATTTCTCTCGGTTTCAGGTTTGTCTCAGAGGTGACCTCCAAGTCAAATAATTGTTCAATGAATAAATCAAAAGATCTACATGTAAAAACCCCCACCAAATAATTGCAATGCCAGAGCCAACGACTACAGAATTGCTTTTTCAGCAGCTCCTCCTTTTCTTTGGCCACATGCTCTAAGCTTGCTTACAGTCATAATGTTGGCAAGATATAGTGCTCGTATTCAAGAGTCAACAAGGCTTTCTTAAAAGAGGTCTGAATTCTGGTGGCCTCAGGTTTGCTTCTTTGAGAGCGTAGAGGCTCCCTTACAATCGCTTGCAGTAGTAAGCCCATAAATACCTTTTTACAGGGCATGTAATAAACAAGATTACTTCACACAATGCTCAAAGTCATAGATTCTGTTCGATTTTTTTCCTCACTCTTCCCAAACACCCCCCCCTTTTTTTTTCTATATACAAAACAAACAAAGACAACAAACTTAAGATCTTTTCTGGTAAGAAACACAAGGCACCGTTACACTGCCCATCCAAAAATTATTTGTGAGTTCCAATTTCCATGGGGTTACAGTTCCTACAGTAAGCCAGTCAGCACAAGCCATGTTAAACTGTCACTTAGGTGCAATTTAACCACTTTCCACTTCAATCTTTCTAATACAGGGAGAGGGCCTAGAGCCTAACCTGTTGATCTGCTGGCTCATGATACTCAGATAGAAAGCTCTTTTAAAAGGTGAATGCAGAAAGTTATTCAAAGCAAGACAGAATTTCAGTAGCACTCTCCTGAGAACTCACAGAAGTTGCTTGGCAGCTTTTGCTATATAATGACAATGATTTTACCTTCCACGGGAGACCTTCAGAGAAATATAGTCAGTTTGCAAAACAATGTCATTACTCTTGAAAGTAACACTCTCCCAGCATGCTGTCTTTGGAGATCATTATGTATAGGACTTGTGCTAGCATTTTAAAATGTGACTGATGTAGGTATGCTACCTGGTGCTTCCTGCTTACAGCGTGCAATATTTAAAAGTACAGGTACTTCTTAATACAACTGAGGCAAAGTTTTGGCAAATGCACTTTATTCTGGCAGCGCTGCAGCATTTTTAGGAATACTGATTTCAATACACAAATATCCTGGGGCATCATAAATATGTTGAACCTCGGCATTAAAATTTGAATACTCTTCTAGACTGTATTCCTCACTTCGTATATTAACTATTTGATCTGGTCAAAGGCACTCAGCATTGGTTTGATTTGTTTTAATATTGGTTTCCAGAAGACGATAATCACATATTAATGATAGAATCACAGAATGATTTGGGTTGGAAGGGATCTTAAAGATCACCTAGTTCCAACCTTCACCCTGTCGAGGGGGACCTTCCACTAGACCAGGATGCCCAAAGTCCCATCAAGCCTGGCCTTGAACACTTCCAGGGATGGGGCATTCACAACTTCTCTGGGCAACCAGTTCCAGCACCTCACCACCCTCACAGTAAAGAATGTCTTCCTACTAAACTTACTCTCTTTCAGTTTAAAGCCCTTTCCCCTTGTCCCATCACTACATGCCCTTGCTAACAGTCCCTCTCCAGCTCTCTTGTTGTCTCCCTTTTCCTTACTGGAAGGCCACTATTAGATCACCTTGGAGCCTTCTCCAGGCTGAACAACCCCAACTTTTTTAGCCTTTCTTCATAGGAGAGGTAATGTTTAGATAAATACGTATGATTAGATTAAAAATTTATTGATCATATTTAAAAAAAAACAAACAAAAGTACTTAAAAGTAGCCATATTTAAAAAAAATCCAAATGAAGCATACAAAAACATTGCCTCCTGCCATCCCTGGTTAACAGTGACTTGCAACACTAATGCAGAGAAAGTGCAGACACTTAGCTTAACAGTGAATCCATGTGAACAAACATACTTTTAACAGCCAAAATATAATCTGTTCTAACCTGGATTTTACTAATCTAAGCTGGGTAGCCTAAGAGAAGAATTTACACTGTTCTTCAATTTTCTTTGATAAATTTCCCAAACTATCATCTTTAGTTCCATACTGCTTCAAGTTTTTTCTTTTTCCCCCTCATCCACACCATTCTGCCAGAATTTATCAGTAGCATTCTTTGTATTAGGTTCAATGAGAGAGGAGTATCAACTCAACATTTAAAAGACCACTTTCTACAGCTCAATAACCATTCTAGCAGCCTCCAACCAAACACATACCCACGTTCTGTGCTAAGACACCAGGACAGCTGCAGCTGCCCACAAACACCATAGTTTTCTTCCTAGCTGAAAGAAACCCTCAAAGTTGCACAAAATCCATCCTATCTGGTACTGCAAGAGTCTTCAGACAAGTCAACTGCACTCTGTGAGTTGTGGCACTGAAAGCACCAAGCAAGTCTAAGGGTACAGTTTATGGATGTTTGACCTTCAACCAGTGATGAGCTTTTTTTCTGACCAGTATTACCGATGCCATTTCCACACCAAAACTGAATCTCTAACAAGCAAATAATAATCATTAGGGACAAATAAATGTGTTAAAAGTTACTTTTCCTTATGTGTTGGACCCTGTGGATCAAACTATGAAGACCGGGTGTTGGTAATTTCCATAGTAATTGGCTGGGTCATATAACAGGATTTTTTTCAGAAGTACAAAATTGCATCTCTCAAAGAGAATGGGAAATTTGTCTTAGGCCTTCCTCTTTGGAGGAAAGGTTATTTTGGACCCGTAGGAGAGAATGCATTTAATTCTTCACTGAAAGCCCCTATGAAACAGCACAGTAGGATATTGATTACAAAATGCATGCCTGGTTATCAGGATTCCTCAACTTTTCCAGACTTCAGCTCAAATCAGAGCAGCTCTATATTTAAAAAAGAAGAAATGCCCTTCCCAGTGGTAGGATTTATACAGACCAACCATGTTTGGCCATAAACTAGAAGGCTATTTAAAACTTCCTTACCTGGAATTGGTGGAGATGAAGAGCCATTTTGTCGTTTCACATCCAACTGCAGCATAAACCCCTGACAAAATATTTACATTGCAGCTGTTTAGTTTCACACTCAAGCCACTCACTCTTCATGTTCTGTTCCATTTCTTTCCTATGGCATTATCCAAAGTTAATCATTATTCAGACCAAGAAGCCAAAGTGAGAGAGACAGAAAATCTAAAAAACGTATTTGACTAAAGATTTATTGGGGGAAAAAAAAAACCTTTTTTTGAGCTACTGCTGGTCAAGCTTTAGGTTTATTAGATTCTGAAGACAGATCACCAAAACTGGACCTTCAAGCACATAACAAAGCAAAGTTGGAGAATCAATGCATCACATGAGGGTTATTTCCAACTGATTTCATTCCACCTAAGCACAATGACAAGAGCATTGCTGACTATACAGATGAGCTAATCTCAATATAATGTTACAAAACTCTACACTGACAGGGGAATCCAACAGTTCTGTACAGCTGAAGTCAGACTATCTGCACGTCTCCAAATCCTTGGTCCTGAGGACCACAGTCAGCATGCCTTGAAGTGACAGAAAACAATTTGTTCATTGATAACTGCATCCAAGCTAATAATTTCCAAGGCTCATTAAGAGGATACATCTTAAAGAATAAACAGTATTTTCTCTTCTCAGAGATATTGTAGGTACACACATAGTTCTGCCCTAAGGTTTGCATCTCTCACCACATTTCAACTTTTATTTAAGGGGAGATACTTTTGCTATGGAGCAAAAGGGCATCTTCTGCATGCTCCAGGCTGCCAGACTTCATTAGGTGAAGCAGGCCTTAAATGTCAGCTTTTCACACATAACTGACTGAAAAAGCTTCACTGAATTTAGTATATCCATAATCATAGCTCATAACCAGGAGGTGGATCCACAGAGGTGTGTAGGAATTATGCTGCTGTCCATAGGACTCTGCACATGAATTATACTTTGAGAAAAAGAGCTCATAATTTGCACCAGTCAGGGTGACTGGTGGATAATACATGCTTAAGCCTGATAAGATTAACAGACTGATGCAGTCAAAGATCAGAATTTATAACAAGTACAGATACAACTTGTGCTCTCTTGAAAATAGGCAGGGCCAGGAATTACAGCCTAGAACAGGCCCTGGCTCTTGGAGCATTGCACTGAAGGGTATTGTTTCACAGCATCCACATGCAAGACTGTGTCAAGCCATCAGGACCATTGAGTAACTCTCTTCTTATCTCTGGGGCATGAAAAGCAGATCTGAGCACTCCAAATGAACAATTAGAGAAGATATCCGCTTTACTTCTGAAGGCACTGTTGGCCAGAATCAGTCTTCCTCCTCACCCATTTTCTGCAAACCAGGGAGTGATTGCAGAATTACCAGAAATCTCAGCTGAGATGACCACAGCCTGATTTTCCACCTTCAGAGTGTCACAATGTCTTCCCAATTCAATAGCTGAATGCAATAATTTCAACAAAAGCTGGAGGCTGTCTGGTACTTCATTGCCAGCTGCATTTGAAGTCTTTGCTAGCTGTGTTTCCGGTCCTTCTAAAGCAGAGGATTCCAGTTCCACGCTACCTGAGCAAGATGCCCAGCATCAGTTCTTTTTGGTCTTTACCTATATGATAGTTTTCCAAAGAATTCTATGGTGTGCTCTAAAACCTAGGAGTTTTATTTTGATCAACTGGGATTGGGAGTATTTACACTAGATTGGCAACTCTCTTCACAAAGGCACCAACTTTCAGATGACTTGGAACAAATTATATCTGCAACCCATGCCTAAACCTGTATTAAGAGGTTATGTGCTCGACTGTGCTTGTGCTCTTTCTAGAGCACCCAAGGGTTTTCCAAGAAGATGGGGGGCTTGACATTATCTAATGTTTGTGTTTCTTCATGAAGCCATGATAAGTTCCTAAATCAAAAAAAAAAAAAAAACTGGAAACCATTAGAAGATGTATAATGATCTTAACAACCAAAGATCAAGACTTTCATAAAGAAATCTTAGGCATTTTAGGCACCCCAGACATTTGTTTTTCAAGAAGTGATGCATCTTCCTCATCCTCTCCTCCAGAGTGTCCTGTGCTTTCACAGTGACATTTTAATAAGTCTGTATTCTTGGCTACAAAGTAACCAATGTATCTTTAAAAGCAAGACTCCCTTCTTATGGTGAATGAAGGGAATAAAATTAACAATGAAGCAGATGGTGACACTGATAGTCTCAGATTACAGAATTGGTGTGAGATGGGGCTGCTGATTTTATTCTTTTGCAGAGAAGAAAGTCTCTAGGGCTGAAATCCTGTTTCTGTCAAAGTTGTGAAAATTTTACAATTCACTAGGTTTGGTTTCCCTCATTGCACTGCTCTTTTATTCCTCCATGCTGTTCAATTTTTTCCTGCTTCTCAATTCTCCATTCAGCTTTGAGCCTCTTACCCACTGGGAAAACACTCCATAGTGAGCAGGTTAGGGAAGAGAAAGCTGCTGTTCAGCATGAGTGCTTGCCATCTTCTTCAGAACAGGGCATGTTTACTCAACCTTTCAACATCGTGTAAGGAATAAATCCTCACTCATTTAACTAGCTGCTCACCTGCTCTTCCTTCTGGGGCTGCAACAGCTTGATAAGAGTGATTGTACATTGAAATAACAAACCTGATAACCATGGAGGAGTTATTTACACAGCTGAGCTCCGCCAGGAAAATCTGCAGGTGGGGTAAGGGACTGGCAAAGCCCTGTGTTCCTCTAGGATTTTTGAGAAACCTTAAAGGTATTCACATTTACACCTGCTGGTGACTACTGCTGGTTTTGTACAGTTTTTCAGTGTAAACACCTCTTAAAAAAAAAAAAATCCCACAGTGCTTGTATTTTATTCTGCCCTGGAGCACTCAGAAGAAACTTGTGGTGATGACAACAAATATACCAATTTTCCTGCAAAAGCCGCTTGACCACCCAAAGGTAACTATTCAGCACTTGCACAAACACAGATAAACTTTGGGTGCCAGCAGCAGTTGAACCCTAATGAACCCCTCAAGGATCTGTGCAACAAAAAACAAATAAGCTGGATTTTAGAAAGTGGAACTTGTTTAATTGAGTCCATCTTTGTAAGGTTTTAAAGAATTCAAAAATATACAAACCCCCTTACGATGTACAGGAAGAGCTACTAGGGTGGGTTCACTGATTTCAAACAAATTACTAAATCACGGAATTATAGAATCAGAATGATTTGGGTTTAAAAGGACCTTAAAAATATGCAGTTCCAACTCCCACACCCATGGGCAGGGATGAGTGCCCATCCCTCCCACTAAACCACATTGCTCAAAGCCACATCCAACCTGGCCTTGAACACTTGCAGGGATGGTGCATCCACAATAGCTCAGGGCAACCTTTTCCAGTGCCTTATCACCCTCACAGTAAAGAATTTCTTCCCAATACCTAATCTAAACCTACTCTCAGTTTAAAGCCATTACCCTTTGTCCTCTCACTACATGCCCTTGCTAACAATCCCTCTACAGCTTTGCTGTAGGCTCTCTTTAGGTACTGGAAGGACCTTAAGGTCTCCCTGAAGCTTTCTCTTCTCCAGGCTGAACAACCCTAACTCAGCCTGTCTTCACAGGACAGGTGTTCCAGCCCCCCTTACCATTCTCATGGCCCTCCTCTGGCCTTGCTCCAGCAGGTCCATGGCATTCTTATACTGGGGTCCCAGAGCTGGATGCAACACTCCAGGTGAGGTCTCAGAGGAGCTGAGTAGAAAGAGAGAATCACCTCCCCCAACCTGATGGTCACACCAATGCATCATATTTATTTTGGTTTAAAATCAAGGTGTTTCCCCTCTTCCCACCCTTCCATTAGCACAGAACAAAGTCCTTCAAGGTAAGTATGTTGTCAGCTAAACACCAGATTCCCTTAACGATGTATGTGCTGGGGTTAATTACTATGATAGCATTTATTTTCCTCCTTTAAGCCAATTCAGTTTCGTGCTTTCTTTCTCTTTTTATCTTTCAGAGTATGCTCCTAGAACTATCATCCATCATGAAAAAGTAAGGACTTTCTAAGGAGAAGAAATAAACTAAGGGACTGAGTGCAAACTGCCTTCAGCAGAGAGATGAAAAGCAGATTTTTCTGTCATTATGCTCCCCTGTCCCAGTGCTATAATGCTAAATTGAGAATACAGCTTAAAAACGCAAACACTTTATTTCTCCATTTCATGCCACTCCCAGCTGTGCTGTAGTCTGACTGCTGGTGTTACTGGCTCGCTCCACAACTCAGGAGTTCTCTCACGTAGACTGAGCTGGATCTTGTCAGTGTGTGCTGCCACTGCAGAAACAGCCTTGTGTCTTTGGGGAGCGTTTTGGGATGTACAACTTGTTGTGCATGCTAGTGGTGTTCATATCAGAAACCAGCCTGATCCACAGAACTTCAAGGTAGCCTAAGACCCAAGGCACCGACAAGAAAGGAATAGTTTGATTTGAAAGCAACCTGGAAGGCTATGTGGCCTCTATCTCCCCAGACTTCAGCAGCTGATGAATAAAAGACCAGAGGAAACACATGGAATTTGAAAGGACAGAAAATTCAAGAGAGAAAAAAAAACAGCTGAAGAATATCTGCAGCTTTTCTGCCTGTGCTAATGCAATCCTCAAACTCTGTTAGAGCTTTTCCATGCTAATGTAGCCTCCTCATAGCTAATGCTTTTGGATTCAAAATTGAAATTAAGTGATATCAGACAATTTACTTTAAGTGCAAAACATCTATACTTTTCAGTTTGCTATTTGAGAAGATCACATTGTGGTCACGAAAATCTTATTTGCTTCACAGTCTCATTAATTCATACAGAAGAATCAAAGCCAAAAAGAGCTCATTTCAGTTTGGTAGTACAGCCTAGCTCCAGAGGGTTGGCTTTCTGGGTTGTATGCAGACAAGGGGAGCAGCCCAAGAAAGCAGTTCCACTCGTGCACCTGAAAAATAAAGCACCTTCTTCTGACTGTCCCTGATCCTGTTTCTGGCCACATACTTAAAACTGCTTTTATTTGTCACAGTTCACATTTGTTATCATCTCAGGAGGGAATGATACTTGGAACAAGTTTGTTTGCTATGCAGATTTCCCTATGAATAAAAATCCTCCATGACTTGACATCTCTAAGGCAAGGCTAGCAGAAAGCAGGACTGCAGGAAAATAACTCAAGCATAAAGATTGTAGGGTTTTGGTTTTTTCAAGAGCACATGATTTACATTCATATTCTGCCTCAATAGAAACTCATTGACAATTTGCCTGTGCATTTATTCAGTACTTTAAGGCAAAAAAAAGGAAAGAAGTACTTGAAATGGTGGCCATTAAATGCCAGCAACAACTGAGGGATGGAGATACAGCTTTGCTAACGTACTCTGTCTGCTGCCAGGCTGTGTAGACGTGGTGGATGCAACTTCTGACAGATCTGATGGGGTGGGAAGCCTTCTTCGTATACGCTCAACAGGAAGACGCTAAGGTTGGTGGCCAAGGGAACACAATCGACGGTCTTCTGTCTGGTGATTAAAAAGCCTGGGGACCTCCCTCTAGCAGCCTGACCTCCTCTCCATGCCACAGAGTGTCATCCCAGCAAGCATGTGGGCCAGGGCAGGACAACTGGTCACGCCATTCCCCCCTCCCTGGGTCTCCTCCTGCCAAGCTGCTGAGCAGGCTCCCAGCTGGCATTCGACACAAGGAGAGAAGTGGCAGATGTGGGACTCCCACTGCACAAACACCCCATGTCCTGCTTGTGGTAAACAGCATCTAAAGCTGTTGTAATTTCTTCTTTCCTTTCTGGCTTTCCTGCTAATGGTCCATGGCACAAGTCTCCTCTTTCAGGAGGGAATTTTACAGAGATTTTTTAGCTATGTTTTGTTTCTACACAAACCTCTGTTTCTCTCAGGTTTTCCCTTAAGGAGAAAAAAACCCTCAGCCTCTTCCCTCACCTTCCAACAAGTACACTGGCATTTTAGAAGACCAAAACAAAGACTGAGCAGAATTGCCTTAAGTCATGTGCCAGGGGAATGAGTATAGATACAGCTTATTTGATCTTCCAAAAAAACTTATTTCATGTTTGCAACGGAACACCCTGGGCTGTTCCTGCAGATCAAAGGTAACTTGGATCCCTGGATCAAAGACTGCTAGTGAATTAGCAGTGGGACCACGTGAGTAGAAATTTCTTCATTAGTCCAGAGATTCACCTGGCAGCAACAACCGCTTCCAACCCAGCCTCCTGGATCTCACCTACCACCCACGTGTTAACTGAGAGACCCTCAACACCCATTTCAGAGTCACAATGAGACCATTTACAATACATAATGATATGTCTTTATTTCATCAACAGAAATGGTGTCTAGACAAAATTCAGTTAACACTAGCAATTCAAATGAATGAAAAGGGTTGCGTGGTTTTTTTTCATTTTTGTTTTTTTGCACAATACTGTATTTACAATGAGTAAATGACATTTTAAATTCATTAGTTCATAGCAATGCTTTCTTCCAAAAAGGTAAAAATTCTTAGTAACAGAGAGTAAGCATCAACAGCCACCTCATTTATTTATACAATAAAAATCACAAGAAACCACAGTCACCTAGAAAAAAAAAATAAAGACAAGCTTAAGAACTAGTACAATAAAATGATGCATTGAATTAAGTTACATTAATCGCATAGAATTTGTGTAAAAAGTATGTAGAAAAAACACCTGATGTAACCTGTTACAGTCATTGACCAGTTATGAGAGGTACAGAGGGTTATACAGGTAGATATGTGTGAAAACTGTCCATACTGTTTGACCTGGGGAGGAAGAGAAGAGGGGTTGCACCCCCTTGCATACACTGATAAAACCCTGTTTTGAATATGGCCTCTGAAGTTTGTAAGGCATATATAAGAGGTGCACTTGTAACCAACTGGTTCTGGAACAAACTCTTAGGGCATCCTCACCTTTGAAATCAAAGGTGATGCTCGCAACTTGGAGTAAACAACCACGCACTGAATATCACCAAAGTGTTTAGTATCATTCCTGCTGGCCTGAGGGATCCAGAGAGCTTCAGGCAGAGCAAGTGCAGCAGTGAGAACAGGACTGAAACCATGCACATTTCTCTTGGGTACATCACAGCTGCAGGGTACCGCCAGCCTGGGCAGGGGGTGCCAGCCACAACCCCCAGCATGGGGCAGCTGCTCCCTTCCTTTGCCCACATTCCAAAACATGGGCTCCTCTGGCTGCAGGGATGAGCCCACCATTCACTGCAGCCCCCGCCTGGCTCCCTCCAAAGCAGGGGGAGTCATTTGGGTTTGCAGCCTGGACCATCTCTGCTTCTAAGCAATCAATGGAATCAAACACTGCCAGTTCCATTTCTATTTTGGGATGTTAGTTTCTTTCTGCATGCCCTTAATTAGCCAAAAGGGACGACAGTGGCACTGCATGAACCAAACAGTGACTGTCAGCTATGGCAAGGGCTCTGCCCACAGTCACTTCAGTTTGCACAAGAACAGGAGTCATCTAACTGGCTTTTTAGCAGTCATTTGGTTGGGGTAATAAGCTTATAAAAAAGACATTTTTAGCATTCCTTCCTGCCAAAAAGTGATTTTGTTTGCAAAAATGGCAATATTATTAATGTAATACCTTAAAATGCTCATCAATAATTGACTTCGATATAAATAATACCTATCTTGGTGGAGTGTAGGAAAATACTGTACACTTAATCTTTGCAAGTAATGCCATTAAAATTTTGAGAGTAAAGGGAATCATTATTCTACAGACCACCAACAACAGATTTTTTAAATATACACACAGTATTTGAACATATGCATATACACATATATTGTATTCTACAGCATCAGACCTGATGCCTGAGTCATAAAATACTCCAGGAAGTATTATAAATATACATATATGTATTATAAACAGGAAAATACACAAACACACACTCTGACTAGAATTATAGATGTATGTATACATACATACATACATGTATTCTATATATGGATGCAAAATTAACTTGGACTGTGTTGGCAGAGACAAAACTGAAATGAAGTCAAAATCTGTTGAGAAAATTTTTAAGAGGAAAGAGAGCAGAAATTCTTTATGTTAATAGTTTGAGTTTCACCTCACTTCTGCTAAAAATAAAACTGCTCCATACTTAGCAGATCCCCTCCTTATGCAAAGCCGCTGCTCATACTGAGCTAAAACATCTCAAGGCTGCCCTAAAATAGAGACTTTTAAAATGCTGTAGCCATGGGCTACAACATTCACCCAGAGGCACCTTCAAAAGCATCTCAGATCAGGGAAAAAAAAAAGGTGGAAGCAGCACTCCTTTTTGCAGTGGTAGAGGATGTCAAGTGGAGCAAAATATGAGCCCGTGGAAACCTGGTGAATGTCCACTTTGTCTTGCTGCAAAATTCACTGTGGGTCTCCTATTCTGCGAATGCACCCCTTGCTCTCTCTTCACCACCACAGCAGTGGATTACAAGACACAAAGGATGAGGATGTGGTGTTGATTCTGGAATTGTAATGCTTCACCACGCTTTTTCCTAGTGGATCAGTTTTCATTTTATTACAGGATTATAGTGATTCCAGCATGCAGATTTGTTTTATTTACTAGGCAGTCATGAAGTCACATATTAAAAAAATTAACTATATACCTAAGCATTTTAACTTCTATTTAAGCACTCTTTAGGATACAGACATGATGAAGTGTCACACTCCAGATTAACAACCACAGTATCAGCATTAATCATTCTCTGGCAGGAGTTAATCCACTTAGCAAAGTTATGTATCTCGTTCCCACTCTGCTTTTTAAAGAGAAGTAGCAGTTAGCATACTAATCACTGTGGCTTGCTTTTGCAGCACATTTTACTTCCTTGGGAAAAAAAATAATACAGGGATTAGATCCAAAAATATAGTGCATCTTAAAAGCAGCATATACCCTTAGAAAGACATTTAATAAATTACTTGCACAATATATAAAATAATAGTTTTATACTGCAGCATCAAACTCTTGACGCCTGAGTCATCACGTTAGGAAGTCAGTGATATAAATACTGGGATCTCCTGTTAATACAGCCAACGTTTTTGCTTTTGTTTTGTTTGTTTTCTGTTTTGTTTTCACTCTTTTTTTTTTAAATTTATTTTTTCACTACCTTTTTGTTCCAGAATCAGCTTGCCATGAGCTTTAATTGTGTTCAAGGCACCCCCAGAGAACGCAGAGAAACAAACACATTATATAGTGTAGTACTCACCTGACAAAGCATAACAAGCCTAAATGAAATGAGGTTTCCTGGCAATACAAGTATAGCAATGGCAGAGGAAAAGGAGGACTAGATACAGACTGGACAGAGCTCCAAGGACTCACGTGCCCATGGGAGCAGAGCAGTGCTCAGCGAGGAGATGGGGTCTCACCATGCCATTCCCAAGCAATGCCCAGGAGGAGAAATGCTGCATGTATCCTCTTTGACAAATGCAAAGAGATTCTTAAGATCACAGTGACCACTGGCCAAACTCATAGAATTCTGCAGTCAGATTTTTTTTTTGCTCTTTCCAATGATGCTTTGTGGTCATTTGGTTTGACCTTGTGAGACAAGAACGGTCGGGTATGTAAACTGACGTCCAAGTCTGAAACTAATTCTCCCAATATCTTCCTTTAAACGTTAGCCCAGTAACTGCTTTGAAAGCCACATGGTTCAAAATAGCAAAAAAACCTCAAAACAAAATAGAAACAAAAAACAACCACCACCACCACCAAAAAAACCCCACTGAAAAACCATGATACATGTAAATATCGGAAGCAATGACACAAAATCAGCCACTTCTAATGGGAAAGAATGAAATCAAACATCCAGAAAAGCTTGCAAGGAAGGGAAAGAGAAAGACGAGAGAAAGGTTGAGGAAGAGACACTTATTTGAGCAGTGGTTTTAAACATCAGTTCCCAAGGTAGAGGAAATCAAGGGACCCAGCACCAGTATGAGGCCAGGTCAAACCTAAGAGCTGCAGCGCAATGGGTTGTGTGGGTGGGTTTTTTAAACCGTTGGAATGAGGTCAAGAGTACCAGTTGCACATGAGTTGTTAGTAGAGTAAATCTTCATGTCAGGAAGCAAGTTAAAACTTGGTTTTATACTCATAAAACATTCTATCTATTCATATATATAGGAGGTCACTTAAAAATAAAAAAGGCAACAGAAAAACATCTTTAAAATACTGTGTCAGTTGACCCTTCCCTCCCGCCCGCCCCCAAACCCCCCCCAAGTAGCTATGACTCTATAATGTGATTCACATTTAGTTTTAAATTCTAGCTTTCACCATGGTCTCATAGAAACAAAACTTCTCTGCGAAGCACAGAACTGCTTTGCAACGTCAACGAATTCAAAGGAAAATCAAACCCCACCCCCCCACCAAAGAGCTTCTCAGTGAAGTTACCTGCAAAGGATGGTTGGGAGGGGGTTCAGATATTTTTAGGTTAAGCTCTTTTAAAAAGAAAGGACAAGTCCTCCCCCTTTTTCATCCGTCTGAACTAGGAGTTTATGGCATTTGTATATTTTTGAACATTTAAAGGTAAGGATTTTGTACAGTAATGATTAATACCTAAACATAAATATTCTCCTACATTATATACTAGTTTTTCTTTGTACATGCGGGGAAAAAAAGTATTTTCAACAAACATGGCACATGCTATATGCAGTTCCTCCTCAGTAGCTTGGCTACAATTACAATAGTTTGCATGAGGAGGATAAAAGCAAGACTTTGTGGCGAGTGGGCGACAGTCCATGAGCACAGTCTGAAGATGGAAGAAAGTGGAGAGAGGGAGCTGATTCCTCCTCCAGGGTTCAAGATGCTGATCTACTTGAGTGCCTCAAAAAACCACCAGCGCACACCTCTAGTGTAAACGTTAGCACAGAAGAACACATTATCACTTAGTGCTTCTGAGAAGTTGCTTCCCCACACTTTTTTTTTTTTTTAAACAGGTGTGAACAGCTGGTCATTTTTTTTTCAGCGAGAACAAACAATATCAGCCAATAAAGCACATGACAGTTGTCGTCGATAAAGCCACACAACCTGGCACACGTAGGGCAAAGAACCACAAAATAAAAACTCAGTACACTTAGAATAGTAATCATTATTAAAAAAAGCATTAGGAGGTTGTTCTTCTGTCTACACTGTACATACAGATGTTATGCTTGGAAAGCTGCTGTCTCACACAGTCATAACATGAGTCAACATTAAAATACAAGTCCAATACAGTTACAACTAAGCCAATTCACTGAGTAGTCTCCTTTGAGACAGCGCTCTTTTAGCTGCAGTTTGTGCTGAGGGCAATGCTGCAGGATGAGAGGATCCCGTAACACAACAATTTGATGGGTAAGTGACCAAATCGGGTGTTGGCAAACGTATGTTTTGCTCTTAGAGGATACAGTGCTAGCTGGACTTCCGTAAGGAAGCCAAAGTCAACAACTAGGGGTGTGATCCTGCAACTCTGCCTACCTAGGCAGGGTCACTGACTTCACCAGACCCACCTCTGCAACTTGGGTCTGGTGGGGAGAACAGGTAACGTCTGAGGACAGCTGAGGTCAGGCTCTGGGGACTAGCCGGAGCAGCAGTTGCTTCCATGAGTAAAGGATGCAGAGTGGGGCTGGAGAAAAAGCCCCCAGGTATATTGATGTGATCTCTGTTTGCTTTACTTCGTGGAACATTTGAGGAATTGATCCAGTTGTCAAATACACTTTTCTCTAAAGAGTGAAATATACTTTCCCCTATAAGACTCCAAATGCATCATTAACAGCACTTAAACTTGGTTTGTGAAACAGAAAGAAGTCTAAATATAAAAATAATTCAAGCAGATTCTCTTTACAAATTGTATAGTGAATTCAGTATTTGGCAAGACTGTTTTTACTACATAATGAGCTCCTGAGTGTTTGTCTATTAGATAAAAATTTTCTATTTCCTTTAAGCCATAAAGCAAAGAAAACCATATACTCAAGTTATTCTGAAGTCATGACTTCATTTATGAAAAGAGGTTTGACCAGAAACTCAGTGCAAGTGGCAAAGTTGACCATTACTGTACAGTATCTGCAAGAAAATAAAATAACTCCACATTGCTCAAGTGGCACGAAATGGCTGTGCCAAAAAAAATTGTCTATAATAAAATCTCAAATAAGTTTCCGACATTAAAGTTTTATAAATAAGTACAAATTGAATGCTATTGCTGAACTGCGAACTGAGGAAAAAATTATCGTGTAACAAGTTACCAAACTAGTTCTAGCATCAAAGACAAAAAGGAATGTTGGAACTTGTTTGTACAATAGAAATGAAAGCTTCCAGTTTGTAGGATGAGAAAATTGAGGCATGCAGGGACTCTTGCATATGGATATATATATTTTATATATATTATATATAATATGTACAGTTTAGCTATAAAACTTTGATGTGTAAAGAAGCTGTCTTCAATGAAAAATTGAACATTCAGAGGAAATTCCTGAGTTAGGGTTTTGTGACATGGGCCACTGAGAAAAAAGCTGCGGTTGGGTCCTCAGAGGTGTTATGTCCATCCCTGTTAAGATTGAAATCAACATACAAAAACAGACAGTGTTGCCACTGCTTCGTTCCCTGCCTGAGCAAGGGATAGCACCATTGTGAAGAGAACTCCTGCTTGTAGAGAGGAGGGAATACTTAAAAACAGTATTGCTGCTAAGACCACTGTAGTGTGCACCAAATACGTTCTTCTAGACAACAAATGAACACTGCCACTGGCTGACTGAAGAACACCTGACCAGGTGTAACATTAAGGTTACGAGTCACTAGGTGTAATCTTTCCTGGGTTGTTCATCTGTTGTACATTTATCAGTCATTTCCTGACAGAAGTCTACCGTGACCGTTTGGCTGCTCTGCTCTGGTGGAAGCTCTCTCTCGGGGTAAGTACCTGCGTCGGCTCCATCCAATCCTGCGCCAGCCGAACAATTTTCCGAGATGTTGTTGGGCAGCCAGGGTGCTCCCAGCTGCACCGAGCCTTGCTCCGAGCAGCACTGCATGCTCTCCCCGACGCACTGGGAGGTCACCAGGCTCTGCTCCACACCAGCTGGGGCGGGGCTGATGGTGGTGACCGGCTGTAGATCCATGGGTCTGAGAACGGGGCAGTATCGGTGGAGGGCTTGGATCTGTTCTGGGCTCTGCATGTCTCTACACACTTCTTGGGAAAGACACGAGAAGTTGTCTAGCAATTCTCCCATGCTTGCTTTCAGCTGGTTCCTTTCTGAGAGCAATTTCTCTTTCTCACACACCTGAAAAAGAAAGAAGGCATCTTAGATTAAGGAAGGGACATCCACTGCCTGCTCACTTTGGGCACATATGTGTGGCATTCACATTCTCTGAAAAACCCCTTCGCCCAGGATTTTTCTCCTGGAAAGCTGAGAAGTCTCAGAGAAAAAGGAAAACAATTCTTATAGCATTTGCTTCTCCTGTGTTTTGTTTGTCTGGAATGTGTTTGGAGATTGTTTACCCACAAGTGATTGTTTCATAGGATTCTGGTGTGAGTTGTTTTTCCTCATTGGCCAATCAGTGCCAAGCTGTGTCAGGACTCTGGAGTCACGAGTTTTCATTATTATCTTCTTAGCATTGTGTAAGTATCCTTTCTGCATTCTTTAGAATAGTTTAGTCAGTATTCTATCATAAAATATATTATCATAAAATAATAAATTAACCTTCTGATAACATGGAGTCAGATTCATCATTCCTCTCTGCCACGAGGGTCCTTGCAAATACAATACATACGCAGCAGTACCCAAGAACACCAATGTGTCACACGTGTTTTCATATGGCCAGAGGAAAAGTCACAAAGACATCAAGTATTTGACCACCACAGCCTGTGTGGACAGTAGTTTGGAAAAAATCTGGAGAAAAACATTTGAACTGGAAGAGGACAGAATTCCAAGTTATTTCCACACAACTGTTCCCTTTATAAACTAAGGCTGCCTGACAGATGATATAAAAGAACTCTGAACAAAACATTTTGAGGGAGAAGTGCCATTTCCTATCTAATCAGCAAGAAAATGGGTTAATTCCTGAAGTGAGGATAAGCTGCTGATGTTTGGTTCACCCTTGAACTGTCAGGTTGGCCACTTAGGCTGGATGCACCCCGTGGAGCTCGTTACCACTGGGAGAGGTGAGTTTACTCAGAAGAGAGGATCTGTGTGCTCTGTGGCCTGCACTATGGCTTGTTTTCTTATGTTCTGGTGCTTAATGGTTTGGGCTTGATCTAATGCAGATATTTTTATGAACCCAGGCTAGGGTTTCACCTCTATAAGACAGTGTTGACTCAGTGTAGACTGACTGGGATGGTCCTGCTGCATCTCCTTCTGTCTCAGGCAGGTGGGCATACAGCTCAAGAGAGAAAATGAGGTTTTGCAGAGTACCAGAACTATTTCCAGAGCTGAGCTGGCCCCAAAAGCAGCACAGCCACGTATCTCACCTAGTAACACTGCTAAACCCAAGATGTCTCAGCATCTGAGGTGTAAAAGCTCCACAACTCAGATAATCCAGCTATGGGTGGTTGTTGACAGCTGATAGTATTGCCCTGGGTCCAGAACCCACACTGGAAGCATACAGCTGTGTCAATGTGAAAGAGAGCAGTACACATGAAAAGAACTAACTGCTAAAATATTGATAAATCTATCAAGAAAGCATAAAAATAATAAAAAAATAAACAGATGCTCAAGTACATCTTGAGATGATGAATTATGGAGGAGAATATGCTGTGAGTTTGCAGGGAAAAAAGGGAATGTGAGTGGGTAGATGAATGAGTGAGAGAAAGGCAAAAAAAAATTACCTATCAAACTCTGAGGATACAACCATTTCACTCACTGTCTGCTGTGAAACCATCTGTGTCAAGAAGATGGGTGACTTACAGTAACTACAGGGGGAAAAGGGGTCTTTCATAAAAAAGACCCAGCCAAATGAAAAACCCTTAAACCACAGCACCATTATGTAATTCATGAGACTGGAAACTGCTGATCACAAAGCGGACAGAAGAAAACAAAGGCATTTCCAGTGGTCATGTGTTGTGTGTTCATTCTTTTCCCTGGCCCTGTCTTCCAGCTCAGGGGGCTGGGTACCTGGAGAACAACCAGTCTTACTCATACTGAGGAAGACTGAGGCAAAGAAGGCATTAAGTACCTCAGCCTTTTCCTCCTTCTCTGTTGCTATGTTTTTACTGCATTCAAGAAAGGATGGAGATTCTCCTTGGCCTTCCTTTTGTTGCTTGTCTGTTTAAAAAAACATTTTTTATTGCAATTTATAGCAGTAGTCTGATTAAGTTCTAGTTTTAGAACTAGAGTTTTACCCTTCTAATTTTCTCCCTGTATAACTTCACGATATGCTTGTAGTCCTCCTGAGTAGCCGCCCCTTCTTCCAAAGATAATAAACTCAATTTTTTCCTTGAATTCCAGCTGAAACTCTCTGTTCAGCCATGCTGGTCTTCTCCAGTGTCTCATATTTTGGCACATGGGATCAACCTGCTCTTGTGCCTGCAAGATTTACTTCTTGAAGAATGTCCAACCTTCCTGGACTCCTCTGTCCCTCAGTACTGCCTCCTAAGGGATTTTCCCAACCAGTCTCCTAAGCAGGCCAAAGTCTGCATTCGGGAAGTCCAAGTTGGCAGTTCTGCTGACCCTCCTACTCCAGCAACCAAAAACTCCATCATTTTGTGATCACTGTGCCCAAGAAGGCATCCAGCCATCACTTCAGCCACCAGCCCTTCAGCGTTTGCAAACAGATCCAGTGAGGTGCCTTCCCTACTTCGCTCACTCACTGCATATTGCCACATATTCAAGTCCCCTTTGCTAAACAGAAATGTCAACTTTTTTTGGGATGCAGGGAAGAATCCTGCACCTCAAATGGTTTTTGATTCCTCAAATTGAGCAGGAGTCAAGCCCACAAGGCCACTCATATGCCTTTCATTCATTCCCCTGAGATGTGTGTTTGTGCTAGGGAGAGGACTTAAAATTTTTATTTTGTCTGTCTACAGTTTACCATATCAGACAATAATGGCAATGTCACAGCATTGCATGAAATCAATTAATTAAAACTAATTTTCAAGTGAAGGCTACAGATATAAGGCTGAATCACCCCCTGCTGCTAGCCCAGCCCTCAGAGTGCTGCTCTTGAGGCTCTGGAGAGTGAGAGACAGGAACTCCTCCCCATCACCAGCTCAGTGCAGAGCGACAGGCATGTGCAGCTAAGGCTGGACCTGCTTCTTCTGACAGCCTGATGAGGATTCATCCACTCTTTCACTGTGCAGAACCTCTGACTCACCCTGTACACACTGTGCATTATACTCAGTGCCGGAAGCAGTTGCTCACTATTTTGTTTATCTTTGTTGTGTTGTTTGTTTTGCATCAGTGGAGCACTACTCTGAACAATGTTTTGATTTTTCTTTTTTTTCCCCCCAGGGCTTCAGCAGCACAGCATCTGAAGGCTTCACAAGCCTTGATGATTTAAGCCTCCCAACCAGCTTGTGAGGTCAGTGTCACCTCCCTGTTACAGACGGGAAGCAGACAGGCACAGGCAGCAAGTGAGTAACCCAAAGTCGTGTGGCTTTCTGCTATTTGTGAGGTGATGGTAACTCAGCTTCTTCCAACAGATCCCTGCCTCTTTCACACGACGTTTCCTGCAGCTTGAGCAGAGAACAAAGCAAAATGAAGCACAAGCCCCACCTGAGGTGTCCATACCATGACTGAAAGTGAGAGGAATTTTCTGAGCAGCCACTTGGCCTCGCTCCAGTCACCTCACTCCCTCACATTAAACTGTGGTGGCACTGTCTGCTGTGCATTCTGCTCATGAGTGAACAAACTGACTGAACGCCCTGAAGTCTGGGCTGGAATTGCTGTTGGTGCCCTGCAGGCTACAGTGCGAGGGTGAGCTGGGCTGCGGCGAGGGCACGGAACTCACCAACTTGCGGATTTCACATTCGAGGTTCTGAATGCAGTCCAGTTTCCTCTTGCGGCAGCGCTGGGCTGCAATCCGGTTCTTGCTGCGCCGGCGGACGTCGTGGATGAACTCGAGCTGCTCTGAGGTTAGCTTGTGCATCTTTATCATCATCTGGAAATCATTCCTTGGAAGATCTGTGATTTGATCAACAGGAAAAGGAAGTTTCACCTAAAACAAACAAAAGACAAGAGCAAAGAGTTATATTTTGCTTGCTCAATGGAAGCTGAACAACAGTGAGCGGAAGGACGATTATCTTTGCTGCCACCCCCTCAATAAACAACAGACCAAGTTTTACATTGAGCAAGTTCTTCCCTTGTGGCACACTGTGGAGGTCCAGATGGTAAGGATAAGATGATAATTGTACTTAAATCAGCAACACATATGAATTCCAGATAAAAATTTCATCTTTCCACAAAGCCTTAATAAATGATCTCATTGCATTAAAAGAAGGTTCTGTCCACTAAGAGACACGGCCTTTTGGAAAGAGTGAAGTACCTTGCTGCTATCATATTCAAGCTAGTTTCAAGGAATGGGCTATTACCACAGCAGGAAATGTATATCTGCTCAGACTGCAGGACTGAAAGTTTGATTAAGTGTGAGGTGAAAAACACAACCTGACACCTCAAGTGGATGAAAAACAATGTATTGCAATTAGGAAAGGTCACCTAATCAAGCATTTCAACTAAGCAATACACTGTGTAAGAAGAAAGGGTCAGAGGAGTGTGATGCAACATATCCTATCCTGCTAAAATATATACATTTAAAAATAAACCTATATATGTTGACACTCCAATATTCTTGCAGACTAAAGAGCACTGAAATTGTATTTCTTGAAAAGGTCAGGGTCTGACTTCAAGAATCCTAGCAATTATACATTAAAGCAGAGCAAAGCACAAAGCTCCCAGCAGTCTGAAGCAATGAACACACACTGTGTCAAAAGCTGAAGAATGGTGGATGTGCTCAAAGCTTTTTAGGCTTTTTTGACCAAAATCTATCAGCTTGCTCAAATAAAAGTAAGCACCTCCCCTCAGAAGCCTTGCTTCACTTAGAGCCTCAGACTGATAACTATTAAAAACCCTGATGTTCTTTGGCCAACTGTTGTATTTGGTGGTCAGATAAGAGTCAGCTCACAAAGCTGAAGGAGATGCAGAGTAATTCGACTGACCCCTTCTTTTTTTGAGTCATACCCACACTGCCCAAAAGATGGCAGTAAATATTTATGTTTCTGTCCCTATTTGGTACAATCTAACCTCTGGAACAAGGAGACTATTCTGCACATAGGCTATCAAAGAAGGTAAGTTGCTCCAGCCAACCAAATTATGGGCTGAAAACATTCCTTTGGTATTTAAAACATGCATTGTCTTCAAATGGTGCACTTAATAATTATTTGGAAATAAAGAAAGTAACAACATGGATTATAAGTTATCTTCTTCAGAGAGCTGAGTTGCTCAAGCAGAACACTCAGCGGAGGACACACGTACACCAACACACACCAGTGGCCTCTGGCATTGACGGTCATGGACCCTCCCCAGGCACCTGAACCTGCAATAACCATCTCCTCACCTTGTTTAGGGGTGTTCTTGGCTGTTTTCTTGTACCCTTCTAACACTGCTCTGTGCATTGCCAAGCCTGGGGTATGTGAAGTTCTGTGCACACACCTACCACATTCTTTCAGATGGCTTCATGCCCTAAATGTTCACTCACACCCCTCTGCCCCACGTGTCCAGGCACTGCTTCTTAACACACTACTTGACAGGTCAATTTAAAGCAGCAAGGAATGCCAAACACTGCCCAAACCCTCCCAAATTCTTGCACACACAAAGGCTGACCTGAGGCACAGGGATGTGAACTACCTTGTTTACAGACCGCCAGTTAATGACATGAAACCTGTTTGATTTCCCCTCCCGAGCCTTTGGATGGTTAACATAAACTGTGCCACCTGCTTTTTTCTCAAGCTTCTACCAGGGTCTTAAAATCAAAACAGCCAGTGCTTTCCTCTGAAAAACACCACAGTTTCACTGCAAAACCAGCCCTTTCATGTTCACCGTTTTTCCTTATTTTCTTAAGACCAAAATGGAAAGCAATGCTAACTTTATTTCTCCCTGCCTCTCCCTTTCAAAACATATTTACTTGCAAAGAGGAGATGTGCTTGCAGCTGGAACGGAAATGAAAGAGAAGCAATTTAAATATGTCAGGTAGAAGTTGCTGAAGGGAAATGGGAAAATAAATAAAAAAAGATTCATTAAAAAAAGGGCTTGAAAATAAAATCATCTACACAGCAGATCAGAGACTGCTATCAGTAATCCCAGCATAATCCTACTCCTGTCACAGGCAGCACTGCACAGGATTAAAATTGTGAAAGGGAAAGTGGAAGTGAGTCAGACTCATTTCCTTCACCATTCACAGCATTTTTATTGCCCGTCTCCCTCTCCGAAATCAGCTGTCAACTGAAAAAAAAAAATACCAACCCACCAAGCTCTTGGCACGGACACAGTGAATAACTGCACCGGGGTGTTGCTGCAGTGAGAGGCTAAAGTGTTTTACATCTGCACAGGGCAAGACTCTCAGCTGCTATTTATCATAACAGAGTGGTGAGTCATTTTGCTAGAGCCTGCAACTGTGCAGTGGGTGGGATTCATCTGACTCACCCAGAGCTGCCTGAAATGATGGGCTGGGACTACCTACTGTCCTGCTCCCTTCAGATGGCAATGCTGCATGGCTTCTCCCTCCTTCTGGCTGCAGAGGGAGTGGACTTAAGATTCAGAAAAGATTCTGCATCTTACAGGATCTATGGGAAGTGAGAGAAACTTACCTGAGGTGTCTGAGAAAGACAGTCAGTATTTTCTAAAATATGAAAGAAAACCACAAAGAGTATGCTTTCTTGTAAAGTTCTCTTTCTAATTACAATGTGTTTTGGTTCAAACTATTTCAAATTAAAAATCTAAGTGGGATCCCTGCTCCTTCCAGGAGTTACTCCAGCCAGAGCTAACCTCACAGAGCTCCAAAACCTTCCCTTATCAGCACTGCTGCCTTAGTGCCCTCAAATTCTGAAAGCCTCTGACACTCACACTTGGGGACTCCTTGGAAGGCTCTCAGGACCCATGCAAGCAATACAGCCCCGGGGCTCAATCATATTAATGCCATTTTTTAAATGCAGAAATGGGTACTTGGCTTCACACAAGAGAGTCCAAGGCATTAATGTTGTGTTTTCAAGTATCTTCCTTAGCATGCAAGTCTGTCTTCCACAACCACTCAGGAAGAAATTCATTCCAGGACAGGGGCTGAGGGGTGTCCACCTCTGACAGGGGCTCAATTGTCCTGTCCACAGGGTATTTCAGGCACCACTTGTGGTCCCACACACTAGGGACCTGGACCTATTCCTCTCCTGATCTCACCTGGACACACGCTAAGAAGCACAGAGGTAATGGGCCATACTTTGTAGAAGGGATAGCCAAGATGCATTTTCTCATCCTGCTGACTACTGGCACAGGTAAAGCCTTCAAAACACCTCCTTTTCCAGGTGTCAACTATACCAAGATGGAAGAGGACTGCTAAAGGGGAATGATGAGCCCAGGCAGTGAAGATCTACCATTGTGTCAACAAACCAGGGTCTAAATTGTCTGTCCCACTTCAGATCAGCAGGCCGCACTGCAGTGTCTTCCATCTGACACAAGACAGCTGACGGCCCTGTAGTGGCGTGGGGTCCACTCCAGCCTCACCTTGTGAGGGCCATGAGAAGTGTTTGGGTCAGCAAATGCTGCCTGAGAGGGCACTGCTGTGGAGGCAGCCTGGGTAACCTTCAGATTTGCTACCTGCCTCACAGAAGTGGAGGACCAGGCTAATCCCACGGCTGAGTGCTTTAACCCAGTAGTCAGGAGATGTGGATGGGATTCTAATCCTTTAGCCCATGATCTGGACCTGTATTTGGACCACACACTGCTGGCACTTAGAATGCTGGGCTGACCTCTTCCCCTTCACTGCTTGCAGTGTCCCCAGCTTCCAGCCCTTCAAAGGGCACAACAGTATGATACTCCTGCTGTTTAACAGGCTTCTCTGAGACCAGGGGTGGCACAGAAACACTGACAGAAACCACTGGTGCACTTAAGAATGGAAGATCAGGCAGTGAAATGACAGGGGGTAAAGTACAGTACTTCTCTGAAAGAGTTGCTTTTGCAGCTCAAGAACTGGAATGTTTCAAGAGCTCCTGCAAGGTCTTCAGATCAGAGTTTAAAAGAATTGGTTGTAGGGCTCCATAAAATAATAGAGTGTTTTAAAAGGACCCTCCTGAAATTTAAACTCTCAGTGTTGTTGTAATCCAGCAATTCTTTGCTACCAGTATGGATTCCATTCCTACTGAAGAGAGGAAAGAAAACAAAACTTCCACGAAGTTTATCTTACAACACCAATGTTTGACAAGACACCATTTAAACAGACATTGAGAAACAATTCCCGGTGCTCTGCTGATGCCATCCTAGTCAGGAAAACATCTACCAGAAATCAATCTGTAGACTAATTTTTCTCATTTTCAAATTTGCAAACCTAGCAAAATCAGGAAAGCTGGGGTGACTAATCATCAAATTCTGGGGAGGTATCATGTACCACAGCAAGTTAAAGCCTTCATATGCATTTTTCTTGGTTGCCCTTCTTTCCATGTAATGTTCTTCACTGAGCAGGAATACAAGCAGTGAAGCAGTCTTAGATGAGGTAACTCAGCACAGTTACAGTAGATTTCTGGTAGAGCAGCTTTGGTTTACTCCTCTTTTCTGGGGCTCTGACTTGCAGAAGTTTGCTAAGGACCAGCAGATGAACAGAGAAAGGATGGCTGCCTGTCACTTAACATGGAGGAGTGTGGACTCCTGCTGAAAGTTATTTACCTACCATATCCTCAAAGGTCTAATTGCATTAGCTTTCCCTTTATGAAAATTTCCTTTGAAAAGCGAGTCACTAACCCAGGTGGGAAATTCTTTTGAAATACAGATGAGGAGACATTGAATGCAACTCTCTAGATAGTAATAGTTCTTGAAAAACTCCACCTCTTACCTCCTCTTACCCTTGTTTATTTTTTTCCTCAGAAAACTCACTTATCGTATTAGACTGAGCTGAGATTTCTTTTTAACTGGTTTAGTAGTACAATACTTTTTACAAATTTTCTAGCAGATAAAAACTCTGAAGTACTTGCTGAAGAAAAGGAATACCAAGAAAAGTAGGTAGTGCAGAAGTTTCTGTTCCTTAAGTAGGTTAACAGATTGACAGACTACTTCCTTCTCAGCAATTCATTATTTCAGGGCTTATTGTTTTGTTGTTGCTATTTTAAGCAGGATTGTCAGAACCTGCCTGTAAGCACTGAGCTTTAAGTCTTCCCTCTAGTATTATATCTCAGCAATTGATTTTTCACAACCTGTGGAGGCCTGAGAGAACAGAGTGAAAAGAGCAACACAAACTATTAAATATTTCTGTGAAGTCCCAATAGCTCAAGTTACAGCCCTGTTACTGCAACTCTGTACCATGGGTACACCCTACACTGCACTCGCTGCTTCTGTCAGGAAGCCTTAACAAAGGGAGATTGCAGAAGAGCCTTGGTGGCTCCAGGAAGGGAAGCAATAAGCAAGGACATCCTGGAGAAGATTTACCAGTGGTGTTCCAAGGACTGCCACCTCCTCTGACAGTTGTGACTGCCTTCTGCACCCTCAATAAGATGGAGGCTCGTCACAAGGTGGGGTCACCTTCACCCACGTGGCATCATGCTGAGCCCTAGCACCCCACTTCTGGCACCAAACAACTTTGGCCATGTGCTCTGGAATGGCATCTGTCTGTGGGAAAGCAGAATGCCTGAAAAAAGCAGAGAGAAGCCTCTCACCTACTTCTCACACAGTCAATAGCCCCGCAAATGATGTTTTGTGACATTAATTCTGACAGCGACAGCACTCTGCGAGCCAAATTAAGACCAACTAGGTCCAAATTCCAGGGGAACTGAGCAGCCCCGTGAGATAACTGATGGTCAGAGTCCACCAGGCTTATTCCCATCAGGCCATCCCACCCCAATAAAAGCTGACCTGCAGCAGAAGAACCTGCATGGCCACTCTCCAGAAGGTCAAGCATGTCACCCCCAGATATCTTATCAGGTGCTTTTTGAATAGAAGCCCAGAAAACACTGTGTGTTCTGATATGGAGGGGGAAAGGGCCCTGTCTGTGAAGTCATCAGGACAGGAAGGGCAAAGCAACAATTTCAGGAATGGAGAAAGATTCCCATGCAGCTTGCAGGGAGGTGAAGAACAGAAAGCTGTCCATTTCAGACAGCTGTGAGTCTCTCCTGCTGTTTTAATCACAGCCAAACTGCTAAAAGCAGGTAGAACAACTTATACAAGAACTTTCTTCTGCTGTTACTTATTTTCTACTGTCTGGTTTAAGATACCCTTCACTGAGTTTTCCACAGCAGCAGATCTTGCAGGATAGACACACCCTAAGTCACTGTATTAATACAGTATTGTTTAATGAGGCTGCAAAGTCTGCTCTTGTATTGGTAACGACCTTCAAAAGATCAAATTTTAAACAAAATCTCAAAATCTCTACCAAAGCACTGGTATGATCTGTTTACCCTTGGCTCGTTCAGGATAGTGCAGTGCAACCTCACAGAGCATTAATATTGTCACCACATTTTCAATGCCTAGCAGTCCTAATCAAAATACCCAGGGGGAGGAAAAAAAAAAAAAGCCTTATCAGCAGTCCCAGGGAGAAAACTTGCTCAGCACAGTTCAGAAAATCTTCCCCAGAGGAAACCAGCAGCAAAACCAGGAGGGGAGCAAACCTTTCCTAGCACTGTTTCAGAGCCAGATGTCTGCCTGCCAGCAGCACACCCAGACAGCCTCCTATAGCTGCCTGTTTGCTACTTGTGTGTCCCTCCTCTCATCCAAGCTCTCCTGCACATATGCACATACCTTTTTCTAGGAAACCACTACCAGTCCCCTGTAAGCTTCTAATTTCACTCTTCTAGGCTCATTTTTGCTGCAGCATATTTCCACACAATTAGGTAATTACGACAGCTAATTAATTATCAAATCTCAAAGGGCTAACCTCTGCCCTCTGCGCTGCCTCATGCTGAGCAAGCAGCACACATGGGGGGAAATGGATGGTCCCTGGTCCCTGCTGTCCTCTGCCCCTTGTAAAGGAAGGACTTCACTGAGTAACCCAGCCATGGCCTGGGCTGCTGTAGGGCATCCCAAATGAGATCTCCTGCACATTATCCCACACAGCCTCCCAAAGAGACTCCTCTCCCTTCTGCATCGTCCCCATGAGGACGAAGAAGAACTGTCCTCTCAGATTCACAGGTCCAGTGTGACCAGGGATTAGGACACCAGAGGCTCCCCTGGCTCTTCAGCCCTTTCTGAAAGCTAAGCAGACAACTAAAGGAAGCACCCACATTTGTCTGAAAAATAAAGCCTGGGAAGTAGGTGGAGTAAAGACTGAGGGATAGAATAAAGTTCACTCTTTTCATCCCCACTCCGTAACTAAGCCCACGTGGTTCTGAACTGGGTGCTCCCAGCACATGAACCCCCCTCTCAGCCTATGAGCACTTGCTCCCCACACTGAAGCAAAAGCTCTCAGTGGAGTTTTTCAGCATTACTAGACGAACCTGATACCTGATTTCACCCAGATGTTCTCTAGGTCATGCAGATTCCTAAGGAAACTCTGTGAGTAAACATCCAGTCTTTTCCACTTTCTGGGCTCTACAACACATCACCTTGATGTAAGTCTGCCCTCAAAGTAGTGACTTCACACTGACAGTTTATTTGGTCATGGTTAGCCAGTTATCACTGCAGTGTCTTCAGCTGGCCCATCTCTAGTTTTAGAGAGGGCCCCTCTTTCTCCTCCCTCTTTTGGGAGAACTGCATGGAAATTGACAGCTTGCTCTTCAGCCCCAGATCATTCTCCTGTCATTCCCTTAACAATCCTGGAAATTAAAGGATAACTTCTCTCTGAAACCATTCGTGCCATGGCTGCTAGAGCTCCGAACAAAATGTCACAGGAGGGAACATGATCTCAAGTTGTCACATAATAGAGACAAAACCCAGTACCTGAACATGCAACACACACACACACACACACACACATGAAGATGACATGAATGCCATTCCCACAGCACAGGGTGCCCAGCTATACAATTGTTTGAGTAATTTCACACCTCTGCTGGCAACATGCAGCCTGGCTCTTCAAGCAAGCTGCCCAACCCTTGGTGTCAGGAAAGGCACAGCTTGACTTTGCCCAAACACACCCGCAGCAAAAACAAGTGGAGCTGGAACCACCTTAGCAAATTAAGAATAAGGAGCAGCGCCTTGTGCCACAGAAGTGGGTGAGGGAGGGAGGAAGACAGGACACCGCTGGCAGACTCCTAAGCACATCAATGCACTCTCATCATTCAGCAATTTGCTGTTTTCCTATACCAGAATTTTTAGAAGTGCCGAACACCTCGGAGACCAAGCAGATGGGAAGTCAGCCATGTGCACTCAGCTGATGAGGGAATAACCAGAAGTTACTCTTTGCCCCTATAAACAAAGAAAGTGCTGGGGAAATGCAAAGTCCTTTGAGAGAATCAAGGAGAGATTAATTGGGTCATAACAACCGTGATAGATGTACTTATCTTAAATCCCTACCTCATGCCCTCTGTCTTGCACAGGACATGATTCACTGTCTGCTTCTGAGAATGACCCAGACTCATCGCTGGAGTTTGTTCCATAGGATGGCTCACATTTAATCTGGGCTCGGACCGGGTTGTACAATCCATCCCCCACCACGCCGGGCTCCTGGTGCTCGGGTGCCAGGAATCGGGGGCCTTGGGAGCAAGGGGAAGAGGAGAGCTCGCAGAGACGCAGGCTGCAGGGAGAGCCGCCGCTACCGTCCTCTGCGTACGAGTAGGAGGAGCACGAGCTGGAGGTCCTGGTTCTGGTTTCCAGAGGAGGAGAGCGAGGGCAAACTTTAATTGGCACCGGACAGCTGGTGTTCGGCCGCATCCGTCCCGGCAAGTGATCAGCTGTCAGTCCGCTGTGCGAATAGGTCTGGGAGCTGGGCAGAGACTGGCTACCGCCAGCCCACAGACTCTTTGGCACAGTCTCAGTGAGGTCTTTGTCCAAGCTGCTCACACCAGAATATGAATGCACCGAAGTGTTTACTTGGTCACAAGCATTTGAAGAGAATATAACACTCCTCCTGTCCAGTTCTCCTTCTTGCTTACAGAGAGTTTCAAAGCCGGGCCCCCTGAGTGGTGACCCCACTGTGAAGTTGGAAGCATCCTTCTGCATGGCATGGGACTGTCCGTAGTTCCCTGTGAAAGGGACATAATCAGTTTTGTGGTCACCCTGAGTTGTCCCTTTTTCAAAAGGGCATGCTGGACTCCTGCCAAAGTGCTGTTGGGAAGTGCTGGGGAAGCCAACCAAATCTATGCTTTTTGTTCTGTTGAAGAAAGACCGCAAGCAAGAAGGAGAAGACCCACTTTTTGGCCTGTCGACACAAGTGAGGCTTGGCTGTTTCCTGTCCATTTCAACATCCCCTTCTTTATCCCTGATGTCAGGTTCATCTCCAGACAGGCAAAGTGTGATGCTTTCTTCATCGTTCTCTTCATTCTGAGGCTCACTTTTTATCTGCCCCATAGCGAGTCCTGATTTGAGGCCATTTCCAGAGCTCTCTTCACTGAATGTGCTTGCAAAACCTGAGGTACTGATGTGTGATGTGTTGTAGACATTCTTGGTACAAGCAAGCTGGTATTTCTTGTATCTGGGGTACCGTGTTACTGCATCTTTATCCAAATTGTCTTTGCTATCTCTCAGCATGTCAGAGTCGGGCAGCATCCCTTCGCCTTTGTCTGCTCCAGCAACAGTGGTTTCAAAATTGAAGGGTTCTTGGTGCATCCTCTCCCTTGGGCAAGATATTTTTGACGTCTCCGATTCCATCGTCTCCTCCTCATCTCCATCGGAGTTCTCCTCATCGTGCATGCGCTGACAGGTGGTATCTTTCTTGCACAGGAACAGGCCATCTTCGTTGTTCAGCAGCTGTGTCTGAAGGAAGCTGAAGCAGGAGTCCTCCAGGTTGTGCATGCGCAGGAACTCAGCGCAGTGGATGACCTCCTGGATGTTTTCTCTGCTGAGTAACAGCTTAGCAGTGTAGGCAAACTGTAACAATGGACCAAATCCCCTGACAGTGACCTGCAAAAATAGAGAGGAAAATTGCCGGCGTTACCATCAGCTCTTGCTATCATCCCAAGTCCTTCATCATGTGGTTAGATAAACTAACAGATCTGGCATTTAGAAATAAATACTGCTCAGCACCAGCTGCTCTTCTGTCACACCTTTAATAATGCTACACCCAGGAACTAGCATTGCTCCCTTTGTGGTGCTCCTGTACACCACTGGACTGGTTGAACTGAGACTGCTTTTCCCAAGCATCTTGAAGATCTATGAACTAAGTCTCTGCCCTAATAAAAGACTGACAAAACTAGCCTGGACACTGCTAAGTCTTACATGGATTTCATTTTAACTGTGCTACAGCACCCAACCATGAAAGCACCAATTTCATTTTGATTCTTCTTCTGCGATGGAAGGTCCAATGAACAGCGGTTTTAAGCTTAAGATACCATTTATCCAAAAAGTGTTTTGGTAAGGAAACACTTATTATTGCAGCAAAATTCAACAGAAAGCATCTTTCTGCCTCTTTCAAAAGCAAACAATTTCCTTTTTTTTCTTCTAAATTTTTTTGCAAGCCATTGCTGAATATATGATAGGTAAGTACAGACTGCATAACTTTCCTCTATCCCATGGAGATTATTCTCCTCATACTGTTCCCAATTTTAGTGAGCCTGAGGTACAGTTAACAGAAAAGAAATTAATATTTATAGTTTAATTGGCAGAAATTATTCTGAGTCCCACCTCAGTACTTAATTTCCCACCATTTTCTTTGTAGAAAGAGTAAAAACTGTTTCCAGGAGAGTGATCTCCAGACAACTGTTCCAGGCGTGATTTATGCACTGCTACACTTCTTTTCTTTCCATACTATCTGTGTTTAACATTAATATACTCTATATTAAAAAACACAGGCTTCCCCTCCCCTTCATTTTTTACAGTTGTATCTTTACATACAGCTATCAAGTAAGTTGCTAAGCTACATAGTAAACTACAGATATTGTCTATTTTTGACAAAAATACTTTTACTGCCACTAACTTCTCTTACATTTTTTTCTCCCAATGGGTATAAAATGAAAGGATTGGAAAAATTATTCTTCATGAAGCAGCAAGAGGCTGCTTCAGAACCACAACTCATTGTCAAGGATTAAGGTTTCTGCACAAGAAAATTCAGTGCTTTGGCTACAAGGTTGAGCTTTGGAAGACCACAACTCAATTTCCCATTGCACCAACCACCTACTATATTACCCTGGTAAGTCCCTTCAGTCTCAATTCCCTGAGACTGAAGTTCTTGCCTTTCTTGCAAGCAGCACTCATTTATCTGAGCTCCCTGTGCTTTGCATACCAGGCAAAGGCCTCTAGATGGGATTCAGCACAGCCAACACCTGCATGCCTGTGTGAGCTTGGGATGCACGGCCTGCAACCTCCTTCTGGATGCAGATGTCTCTGGTAGGCATCCCCAGCTCAGTCCCTTCATTTAAAACAAACAAGAAGAGGAAGCACTGCTGTCTCCTTTTTTTTTTTTTTTTTTGCAAAATGGCCTAAAGACAGAAGGGGAACTTAGAAAGTAGGAGACCAGGCTCCTTCCCCAGGCTGTGAGGATTGAAACTCCCATTTCTCAGCTCCTCAGAAGGGTATATTTGGGATGATAGGGGATACCCTGAAGGTGAGTTGCTTTTTTACTATTCTTCCAACTGAATTAATGCCACCGAGCAAAGAAGCTGCTCAAAAGGCTGGAGAGCCATCAGGCCATCAATTTGCAAAGGTCTAATTCATGATTAGAGTATATCTGAGTGAATAATTTGGTTCCTCTCAATGAAAAGCCTATAAAGCCCTATACTGCCTCAGGACCAGTGGTAGAGTTCACAGATTTTTATAGAAAATCCTGACTTCCACAAACAAGCCTTTGTTATTCCTTGATCTGTACTTATGATGGCAGATTATGAAGACACCACAAGTGGTGCAGATTTTGATGGGGAGAAAAATATTTTAAAACACCTCTAAAATTGCTTCCAATACTATTCCATCCATAGTATTACTGCTCTATCTGCTATTTTAAGAAGCAGTGCATTTTCATGCACATACTTACACACTTGCACATTCCTGTTTAACAATAACGCCTCTGGTACAGAATTGCCAAGATTTACAGCTGGCTATTAAACCAATCTCTGCTTTATCAGTGTTACACTTTCTGCCTATTTGTTAGATTATCAGCTCACTAAAGGCCTATCTGCATTTTATCTATGCAGCATGATTAACAAAATTGCTCGGGAACTTAATGAGCTACTCGCAGGCTGATGGTAAGATCTTCAGTGTGAGGGCTTACATATTGCTGCATATCTTGTAAGCTCGGCAGCAGCGTGGGTCTGCAGGGACTGTGGAGCACAAACACAGCTCTCCTGGCAGTGGTGCCACTCGGCCACTAGGTGGAATGGCTGGAAAGCAAATTAGAATAATTCTCTGTGCTGGGCCAAGGTTTCACCTGCCTGCCTGCCCCCCCAGCATAGGCACTCTACACAGCCTCGGGCTGACTCACACAACCCCACAGCAAGGCTGTCTCCCACGCTGACACAGGCTTTTGCTCCAGGTAAATCAGCAGGATAACAAACAGCAGCAAGGCAGCTGCTAGAGCTGATCTGCACTGGATGCATCGGAAGCGGAGCACGAGACTGTACCGTGGGCTCGCCGTGGTGCCCAGCAGATGCCTCACGTGAAGGATGATGAAAACTCCTTGCAAATGTGTGCCTTGACTTCCTTTGGAGATATTACCCAGTGACACAACCTTCACTCCCACAATCTTCAGATCCAAAGGGGGAAAGTTTCTTTTCAAGCACCCAGCACTTGTCATTGCCCTCAGGCAGAAATCTCTCTAGTGCCAATTCTTGAAACTGCACAAACAATAACTTTGGAAACAAACGGGTGCAAAGCTTGCTGCCAAGTGTGAAAGCCAGCGCAAGCTCTGCCGCCTGAAGCTGTCTAAATATTGATTCGGCTCCCGTGGCAGGTTCCCTGCCTCGGCCCCACCAGTTTTGGGACTGCTTGCATCTGATGCATTCTGGCAGGAAGGCTGGAATCGAGCCACTGGAGCGTGACTATGAACACCGCACATTGGGAAAGAAAAGGCTTTGAAGCTGCATGTACTACCACCACACAGGCATTTCTCTAGGAAGAGATAAGGACAGACTTTTAAAATTATTTGATCTGACTGATGCATCCCAGTGAAAAAAGTTACTGAAAACAATTTGATCTACGTTTGCAGAAGGAAAGAGATAATTTCTCTGCTATAACAGTCTTCATTTACACGTGAGAGAGGCTTTGTTAGATGGGTAAAACCCATGCCAGCAACAATCCCAGGGTTTTTTTTTCTCTATTGAAAATATGATGTGCAAGAGTTGTTTGCTTTTAAACCCTTTTTTCTGTATAAATTAATGTTTAAGCTGGCATGGCCAGTTTGTGGGAACCTCCACCAGGCACCCTGTCCAAGCTCATATACCAAGTCACTACTTTCCTGCCTTTCAGTCCTTTGCTTTATTCCAATTTCTTCTCATTTCTATTGTTTAAATGGAATTGACTCGCCACTAGAAAACCAGCCAGAGAAAAGGTAAAGCATACATATAAAACAACAATGCTCACACAGAGAGAAAAACAAAGATCCTAGCTTCTTGGAGGCTTGATTTCTTTCCCTTACGTTTACTTGTTTGTTTCCCTTACGTGTACTTGGAGCATGCCAAACAGCCCACCAAGACTAAGGATAAAGCACTTTATTGGTCTTGCTTCTGTCCCTAGCTGGTCTTGTATGCATTGGAACTGCTGAGTGCACAGAGGACACGGGTACTGCAGCCCTACCTAAGGCACCTGGCACACCTCCTTGCTCTACAGCAATCCAAGAGACCAAGTCCACGTGCAGCTCCTGCCTCTGCTGTGCTGCCACAGGAACACTGTGCTCAGTGTGCAATAGGGAGGTCTGTGTCAATTCAGCATTGTGGTGATAACAAGCCTGACCACTGTTAAGGTGAGAGAAAACAACTTCTCCTGCCCTTTATCTGCTTCTCGTCTTTCAGACTGAGCTGGGGGACGTGTTTTGTATGGCCATGCCCTTGTGAACGTGTGCTATTGAGGAACAGGCTGGAAACAATGCAATGATATGATCACCATCAAGAGATGTTAATCAGCATTAGCCATATTGAATTTACCAGCAAAACACAGACAGCAGCCCTGCAGAAAATAAGCACGCAAAGTCTATTTTAGTTCAGTCTGACATTGCTTTTCTCCTTACAGAGTCCTGGGGAGTGTGATGCTCTGGTTAGTCCTAATTGATTTAAGTGACCAGACTTCCACTACTTCCTTTGGGAGATCATTGCCAGACTCTACTTAAAACCTCCTTGTGAGGAAATATTTCCCTTATTTTCCTCCATCATCTCTCATTACATTTCCTTGATGCATTCCGGGTAATGCTTTTTCCTTTTGGAGAAATAGTTGTGTTGCTCTTAGACTCTCTGCCTTCCCTTTTTTACTGGCCATTAACAAAAAACTGGCTAATTCAAGGAAAAGAGTATTGATCACTGTCGGATGGGAGAATAAGAAGATGAGAAGACAGTCAGCAATAAATGCTAGTAAGGGAGGCAGCATTACAGATGCAAATAGAGCATTTTTAGCAAAGCATTCTTCTAGTTCTGGGCCCGTACTATTCTAAAATTAGGAGGAGGGTTAGCTCACTTTCACATTGGGAACACCATCTTTTTGTAAGGGACTTCTAGGTCAGAAATTCTATTTTAAACGTATCTGAACACACACAGGCACCGTGGGAGACGCAGCACTGTGGGTGAACTGGCTCTGGCTCCCTGCTGTATCCATGTCCTCCGTGAGGGCTGATCAGGCATGCCATGGAGGCCTCTGTGCTGTTCTGAACACACGGGACGTGGCCTGGGAGCACACATGGAGGGCTGACATTGGGCCGGGCTCGCTGTGCGCCGCAGAGTTCATCAGTGCACGCTCATTAGCGAGCTGCCCAGACTTCCAGATGTCTCAAAATCCCAGACAAATAGACAAAATCCTCCAATTCTGCACAGACAGTATTTCTTATGGGGGGTGGGAAGGGAGGTTATTTCCAAAGGAAACATGGATGTCTGGTAACCCCGCTCGGAATGGCATCTGTATGAAAAGCTGCATCTGGAGCAGGGAAGGTCAACCCCTGCGAAATGCCAGCAAAGTCTGACTTCAATTTAAAGAGGGGAAAAGTGATTAAGGGCAAGAAAAGATCACTGTAAACATGTAGGAATGTAAAACTTGGCAAGACGGTATCTAAAATGGAGCAAGGGAATGTTTACAGTAATCTGATGCAAACTAACATCAAGAACAGAGCAGAACTGTCTGGTTTGCTATGGGGCGCTATTGGCATTTGCAGCAAAAAGAAATTAAAATGTAGGGATTTTTTCCCTGACTCTTAACCTAACAGTCAATTCAGAGCAGTCTTGGAAGGCTTTCCAGGGAAGATGATGGATACTTTATGTCTGGGTACTGCAAAGGAAAACTAACAGAGCTCAGCCTTGTTCTGGAGAGCTGGGCTTTAATTCAGTAGACTTTTCCAGGGCTAATTTCTGTGTTAATGAGGGCACAGTGCCAAGGATCTGCTAGGAAAGAGCAATAAAGTTCAACAGCAAATGCTCATGCAATTGTTCCTTTCCAAATAAAGCATACCTGGGGCACATGCAAAGAATAAGCTCATTGGCGGTGGCGTGAGAGGGCAGAGCCCTCTCCTCCCCTCCAGGGGCACAATGAAATCTGCAGAACATTAGCTGCTAAATCCTACTGAACTGGGGGTAATTTGGGTGGTGAGACCTTCAGACCCACTGAGAATGCACAAGTCCCGGCAGAGCAGTGCAGGCGCATGTTATTATCTCTACACATTTGAGTAGACTTGTTAAAACTCAATAGGAGCACTCATAGGTTTGCTGTGGAGTGTGCAAGCTGCTTGTAGGTTAATGGTTTATATTTTTAGTATTTTGATTTTCAGGTTAAATTCATCAGCAGGCACCTAAGAACATTTAGAAACCCCTCATCTCTAATTTCCAATCATCAATTCAATTAAGCCATTTTGTGGGGAAGGAAGAAAGGAAGATTGAATCAAACCTCACATGCTGCTGAATATCAAATCTCAAACTAGGTATTACTTAAAACAACTGGATAGAAAAATAGCAGAAATGTAACTGTTTCTTGCAGAACTCCAAATGAACCAGTTATTGTTTCATATCAGGTCTACTGTGGTACCTGTTTTACTGGCCTTTCAGCATTGCTGCTGCAGTCCAAAGGCACGTGTAGAGCTTTTTAATCCATCTCAGCCCTGACGTTGTCTAATATGCCCAAGCATGTAGCCAACAAACCACCAACTTCTCACTCAGCCAGCGGGTTCCCAGCACTACAAGTTATATAATCAAACACATGCTAGAAAAATAGGAGATAAGATTAGTGACAGTTAACTGCTGCTATTTTTTTCCACAGCCTGAAGAAGGTCTCTGGGATTAAATATTAACTCTAATCTTATTTGCTAAAATTAGCACACAGTGTATTCTTTTTCTTCTACAGCCAATTGCAAGTATAGCACAGAAGTTATTTTCAGAGGGTAATCTGATAACCAAAATCAGTCACCAAAGCTGTTATTCCATTAAGAATTAAGAGACTTCCTGGTTATTTACTTGGTTATTTTTACCTAGGATAGTGAAGCCTGGATTTTTCCCTAGCTTGAGCCTATTTGGTTTTGGAAAACTCTCTGAAAGATTTAAGTATATTACTAGGCTCAAACAGGTCAATCACATGTACAAAACAAATGGTATTAAGACATCATGGTTTGTTCCTATATATGCACACAGGCAGGAATTGTTTTGAAACCATGATCCTTTTACATAAGGTGGGAACATGCAGGAGGCAGGAAAAAATCAGAAAGAGATGATAAACAGCAGAGTACTTTTGTAAGGCAATGCCACACCAGTATTTTGCTGCAGTATTTTCCCCCTCTTTAATTCAACAGGATTTAAATGTTCTCTCACCATCAGGTTGCAGATGTATTTCCCTTATTTATTTGCTCATATGGCTGTGGAGCTCCTAAAATGAGTGATCACTCTTTAAAAATTTGACTTGGGTGAGAAGCATCAGCTGGTTTTTGTCTTTTATAAGCTTTTAAACAACAAAGAAATGTACAAGATGCTGATGGAGAAGATCAACAAAAAGAGGCCTTTGTTTTCACTCTAAAACCATTTTTTAAATTAAGTAAATACCCCGCCAGCCCCAGTTTAACATTCTGCCTCTTGTGGTAGGGCATACGAATTTTGTGTAGAAGAGTGACAGTGACAACATGGCTTCTCCCACATCGCATCACATTGCAGAGGTGGGAGGCCACCACACCATCACCACGCATTCTCTGAGCACGAACATGCACCAGGGCAGCAGAGAAACTGGACACGTGGCTCCTTTCTTCAGGAGGCCCATTACCCACTTATTAATTTCAAAAGTCCCCCTGGAAAAACCACATCTGCAAAGCCCCACCCTGAGCGGTCTGAGGGCTATCCTGGTGTCTTTCCAGTGCATCCTCCTCAACAGCCTCTTGAGAGCTTTAAAAAGATGCTTAACTGCCCTTAGTAGTACTTTTACAGAAGATGCCACACTGGAAGTGCTTGTCCAACTTCCAATTTTGTGCTTTCAAAAGAAAAAGCCCTACAAAGTGCCCCCCTCAGCCTTCCCCCGCTGAAATCCCAGCTGTTGGCCAGACAACATATTTAGACTAGAAGCCCTGACTGTCTGTGTGAGAGTAGAGGGAAAATAAGTGACTCTCTGGCATAATGAAGGCATCCCAGGGCAGCACGAGCACTTCAAAGAGCCTCCTCCCTCGGCACCCGAAAGGGAAGGAGAGACCAATATCCCTCAGTGCCCGCAGAGCATTCCAATGTGGCGAGTGAGACTGCAGGAGGGGAGCCAGGGAGGAAGGAGAACTCATTCGTGCTAGGCTCGCCTGGAGGATGGGAAGCAATAATGGCAAACCATGTCCACTGCTCCGCGAGAAGTGCGTCAGCGCTGACGGCGGGGCAAGCGGCTTGGAATTGACTGCTGGGCGCAAAGATGGCGTAAGCAGCCACGGGATCGATGACCACGTTAGTGGCTATGTCAGCACTCGGCCACGCACGGCTCACGGGTGCAGTGTCAGACACCCACACACTTCGGTTTGTCTGAATCAAACTCACTGTGGCCGTAGCCCCAGCTTTGAAGCACTCTCCAAAACCCCAGCCCTTAAGTCAGAGGCCAGTAATGTCAGAGGAACCAAAGGGGAAGAGAGAATCAGAAGATGTCTAGGAAATTAAAAAAAATAACCTAGAGTGTAGTAAAAGTAAAAATAATCTCTGATCCAACTGCCATGCTTATTTTAATCCACAACTTCTAGTTTTATTTTCTCGCAGAGTTACTGAAGCCAAATTGAAATTCCTTCAACCTTTCAAAAGCGAGACTGGTTTCAAATCAATGAAAAGAATTTACTTTTGGAAATTGTGACAGCATCCCTGCACATTTTCTGCATCTCTGAAAATTCTGAGGAAAAGGCAATTTGTTGAATTTGCCGCACCTTTTGGAATATACACCGTTTATTGGGAAGGAAGGTAGAAATCATAGGCATAAGTGCAGACACATCTCAGTGCAGGAAGCAGCAGGCATCTTACCAAAGATCAATAAACACACTTGGAAAACTGAAAGGCTATAGGATGGGAAGATGCAGTGCTCTTCCATAGCAGGGATGCACTGCCTGCATCACATCTACTCCAAACATCAGTGACTGCCAGATGTACCCATTGGGCAGCCCTCGGTTTTACCATTTTTCACAGCAGTCTTCTGAACAAAAGGGGACTTTTGCCTTCATGGCTGCTCTTCTGGGCCGCATAGAAACTCAGTAATGAGAAGCTGGGCAGCAAGGAAGGCAGCTCTGTGCTGCACCTCTCTCTGCCACCTCACAGCAGCACAACAGCTTTGGTAAAACAGCTCTTGGACTGGAGGGGGAAACTCCTTAAATCCCTGCAAACAAACCTGCCACATGACACCTGCCAGAGCCCTTATTTTAAAATCTCACTCAGTAACCTGCTTTGAAGTCAAATACCATTTTATTATTTTTTCCTAACTAATTCTGGTGGCTTGGGGTATGTTGTTGATGTTGTCCACAACAGGTTGTCCACAGCATAACAAGAACACAGAAAACTCCAAGTTATGGCCAAGAGAGTACCTGAAGGCAAGCCTAGGTGAAAAGGCTTTGGGGGGAGAACTTTGGGGCTGCTAAGGTGAGACTCTGAGAGAAGGTGTTAAAAAGAAAATTAGAGATTAAGATGTTTAAAAGAACAGTCTCTCTAAAGGCACAACGAGGTCACAATGTTATTCAATCAACAAAGCACGCATAAAAAACAGTGGCACTAAGTAGCAGTTTTAACACCCAGGCATGGACTGGAAGAGAAAGCAAAGGGAAACATGGCTGTGACACCTGGCAGTTTCAAATACTGTTGTGTTTTCCAGTGCAAGGAGCATCTTATGAAACCTGGGACGCAGTAACAAAGGATGACACAAGAAGGTGGCTCAGCAGAAATGCTTCCTTTGCTCCCTGGGTCTCTGTGCAAGCCGTACTGAAACCAGTGGGGAAGAAACAAGCAGAAATGAACAGATTTTAACTGAAAAGCATCATCAGAATTAAAGTGCAACTGTAATTTAAAATTAAAATTAGTCCCACATTTTTGCAAAAGGAAAATTAAACTGACCCCAAGATTAAAAAAGAAAGAAAAACAAGAGAAAGTGTTAGCAGTAAGGGGGGGGTGAGGAAGGAGTGGGAAAGCTTTCACAGAATATAAATTGTGAGAGGAGTCTGTGAAAGATCTGTTTAAGTGCATAACATGAGCCAAAGTGGGTAGAAAAAGGGAAAAACAAAAGCAGTTTCAGAACTTTTAGAATAAGGAAAGAATCCTATAAGCCTCCAAATTACATTAGGAAATATCAAAATAGGCAGAAAATAAAGATTCACATAGAATTTTGCTAATTCAGAGGGGTGCTTAGAGGAGTGGTTCAGAGTTTCTGACACTGTAATTGATATACAAGTAAGCACAACAACACTGAAAAATTACCAGGACTTGTAAATTCACCAAAGCTCCTCTTTCCCAAGCACGGCAGAATGTATTTATGCACACGAACTATGTAATAGCGTATTAAATACACAGTGCATTAAATACACTGTAATTACTTCATAAAAACAAGGAGTACTTCACAGCAAGCCACCTCACTACAAGCCCCACGATTATACTCCAGGCAGTGTAGGAGAGGAAGAAGCAGGCTCTGTCAGACATGATTTAAAAACCGCAAGGTTGCACTCTGAGGAAGAGCACTAAGTGGGAAGACAAAGGAGCTGGAGGAGAAGCAGGCTCAGGAGACAGGGCTGGGTAACACCCGAAGCAGCTCAGGATGCTCCGTCGTGGTTTCCACGGGGCTGACGACACCCATGCTTCTGGCACTGCCTGTCACCCTGTGCTGGCACAACACAGCAGATAAAATCACTGGCATCCTTACACTGGGGCAGCAGACAGTGCTGCCCAGCAGACACCATCACATTTTAAATCCAGAGACGCTCTTGCTGGGCTGTGGATGGAAATTAATGTAAAAGGCTTTACTATTGCACTTCATGAGGTAACCAAGCAATTACAGCTAATAATTGGTAGGCTCAAACCCTGTAAAACTGACCCAGCTTCCTATTTTTAAAAGAAAACCTGCCAAATGCTGCATTTGTTCCAGTTTTCCTTCTCCTCCCCCGCCTTGCTGTTTAATTTCTGGTATTTGGATGTGCAATTCTTCTGCCATCACCTTGTTTTTGTTCTTGCATGGCTACAACAGATCTGAGGATTACGGTGGCTTTTGTTCCACTGCTTGGAACATTTCATCAATGACCTGCAATGCTGCTCAGCTCAGCAATGCAGATTTGCAAGGAGAACCAGCCACTGCTGAGCTGGCAAAGTTGGTTCCCTCCCATCCTCCACGACGAGCAGTTAACTCTTCTCTTGGGTGCCCAAAAGGTTCACTAGGCTCTATAAATCCCACCAGAAAAAATTGTAGGCATTTGCCTTCTTGCTGAGATTTCATGTCTGCTATGAGTAAAAGGTAAGTGGCTCTTTTAGTCCCTAAAGGAGTGCAGGCTTAGTGGGAGTGACCCATAGTAAAGAGGTCAAAGGCAGGGAAAGATGGGAAGGTTGGGCAACAGCATCCCAGCACAGCCATGACCTTGTGCCCACCTCTGGGCTGTCCCCAAGGAAATGGCTTTCCCCTTTCTGCTTCATACATGATATTTTTAAGATCTACCCAGAAATAAAGGAGTAAAAAATACCATGTACCCTAGAAGCCCCAGAAAGACTTCACACAGAAAAATGATGGCATTTCCAGCTTGACTTCCTCAGAGGGTAGAAGGTGGGACTTTACAGCTATTTGTGTGTGTATGACTACATATGCTCACGTGCACCCACGCATGCTAGTGTGAGAAAGAAACTAGATAACGTGAATGTGTGTGAAAGGGATTGAATTAGCCCCATCTGCTCTGAAGAGATCGTTTTTTCCTTGGATTTCTATTACCATCGTATCATTGCCACACTGGAGTGATTCTAAAAGGCTACAGCTCTGGCAGCCAGCATCATTACAGCTGCTCAGATTATTAACAGCATAAATAAACTCTCAGAGACACTACTAAGAAAATATTAACTACAATTATCACTGTCTGATAAAATAACGAACAGCTAAGCGTTACTCTGCTGCCTCAGTCACCAGCGAGTATTTATGTGTGCTGTGAGCAATGAAAACCAGTTTATGTGCATACTGAAGCACTCTGGAATTGGTTCTTGCTACTTTATTTCGTTTTACTTATATTTTTCTAAAGATCAAGCACAGGCTGAAGCTCTGTATTTGTGGAATTCAGTGTACCCTGCCTCCTCTCCTGCTGCATATAATCCCATTAATTCCAAGTGAACAGAAAGCCATGCCTGTAGCCATGTACATGTCTGTTGGAGGAGGGAGATGAGCAGTGTGCAAGCTACCAGCAGCAACTCTAAAACCTCGTGATGGATTTTTACTCTTTGGCCTTGCTGGCTTTTTCTGAAGATGAGGAGCAAGGGCCCAAACAACATCAATGCCATGTTTGCTGCAAGGATACTCCTTGCCTTCACCTTTTCCACTGGCCTGCACCACTTTGGCCTTGCGAGCTTATTTTTCCTCTCATTTCTCAGTGACACTCTTGAGTCCTGTTCTTTCTTGAGTGCACTGGGGAGATTTGGCTTGGTTACTAATTAATAGAAATGACTGATTCCCTGCAAGCACTGGGGAAAAAAGTTTTTAATCGCATAGAGAGCAGGACGTGGGAGCAGGAGCCTCTCGTGCCAAGTCCCCAGGGCTCCAGCCCCAGCAACATCCTCCTTTCCAGTTATCTCATCTGCACTGTCTGCTGGAGCTCACCACAAAGAGGAGAAAGAAGCTGCCTGGTCCTGAAACCACTCACTGTGGGGCAGACACGGCGCTGAAGCTCCAGCCTGGGCAGATGGTTCTCACAGCCCCAGGGAAGGAGAGGCTGCCCTCCCCCCAGGGGGACCCTGTGGATCAGTGCCCACCCTGCCCTCCCACACCTTTCATGTCTTCCCAGGAAAGAAGGGTGATGGTGGCAGGGTGACACAGGAAGAACAGGTACGTCACTGAGCTGAAGACCTGGGACTTTTCTGCCTGAGCATGGGAGGCTGGTCCAGGGTGAGAGCATCTGTCAGACCCCTGGGGAAAGGGCCACATCCCTGCCAGGTATGAAGGAAAATTAGAAAGATGCTGGGGAGGGCAGCTGCAACTAAATACAGGTAGAAAGGAAGGCAAAACCACAATGCTGAGTGAGAGAAAAGAGAAGGGGGCATTTTCTAAAACAGCGTCCCTCAATCTAAGCCAAAAAAACCCCCATACAGTGTATCTTTAGTGTTTTTATTCCACTGCCCTTTTTGATCATTTCTGCAGCATCTCATTCTCCCTGCCTGGTCTCTTTTTTTCCTCTGCAAGCCTTTTGTTCCACCAACCCCCACTCCAGTGCTTACTGCCAGCTTCCAGCAGCCAGGGCAGGACCACCTTTCCATTTGTGCACCCTGGGGCTCTGCTTGCCTGCGTTGGTACAAGAGTGCCAGACGAAGAAAAGTGGGGTGCAGAGGCAGGAGGAAACATCACCTTTGAGTGTCCCCCTCTGCCAGCTGTAAGGGAAGGAAGGACAGCAAGGAGGAGGTGACCTTCTCCCTGCACAGAAATCACTGTGAGAATGAACGTGTGCTCCTGGCAGGGGAAGAGTCGAGCCACAACCCTCCTCACTATTTTCTCTCCAGCATTCTCCCTCTCCTCATTCTCAGCAATTGGCCTTTTCTGGCCACCGAAGCAGGTTAGCTGTGGCTTGGCCTGAATAAGTGACCTACATTAATTTTTCCTCTGTAATTAAAGTTGTTTTCTGTGAAACAGTTTGCAAGAACTTTGGGAAAGAAAACAATTTATTGTTCCATACCCGTTTTCAAATAAAAAATTGTTCTCTTCAAATGAACTTTGTCCCCCAAAAAGCCTCTATGGAAGGTAAAACACAGAGAATGGTAAAGGATTCGTTGAAGAAGAACTGAAGTTCATTTTAAATCAGTGTACCATGTATAAAATGCTGTCTTACAAATAGGATTATTTAATTTAAACCTTAGATCTGTCAAGTTCCATTACTTCAAATGGAGCCTGTCATTTCTTGACTTCATTATAAATCAGGATTATATTACAATTTATGTTAGGTAAAGTCTCTGCTTCCACAGGAGATGGTGAAAAAAAAAATTACACAGCAGTCAGTAAATAGAGCAAAGTCACTGCGCTGCTCTTGAAAGGCAAAAAGTCATCTTGCTAAATGAGGGTCTGAGCTGTCCTGTACCAAGACTGCTCCTAATAAATAAAAGACCTCTGGGAAAAGTGCTGAGCATACGCTGGATCTATTTTCAGCTTGCATCAGCAGCTGCTGCCCCTGGGATCGCATCTTTGCTCATACCCTACACCATATGTAATCACTCCAGTGCTGCAACCAGTAAGATAATGAAAGAGCATGGCATAAATCTATACTTGAGTGGAATGCTAAATGAGAAAAATAATACAAAAAAGGGGGAAATAAACCACATTTTCAAGTCATTAGGAAGAAAGACTTTGACATATGAAGTGTTGCAACCATTAATAGCACTTATCATATAGAGTGGAGACAAAGAGACAAATTAATCAAACTGACAGAACTGGGACATTTTATGCTAATGCAGGCTCCTGGGTTTTCGTTTGTATTCCTCTGTGTCTGGAAAACTGATACCATTACAGGGCAGGAAATTGCATGAATAACATGCAACAGATCATAAAAATTCGCACACCAAGTGCAGAAACACTGCCAAAAGCACTGTAAAAACAAGGCTAGAGACCTCAACAGAGGAGCTCCCAACAGCTAATGAATGCAAATAAGTACAGGAATATTTCCATCCGTGCATAACAATGAGACATAGGCTGTGACTCCAGAGTCTCCAATAGTGTAGGTAAAATAAAGCCTGGAGAGCAAACAAGCAGATAGCTGGGGGGAACTGCTGGCCAAGCCAGGGTCTGAATGTGCTTGCAGTATTGCAGCCAGCAGTTTAAAGCCACCGGGGAACTAGCACAGCCAAGTGTCGCCTCTGTCTGAAAGTACTGCTATGTTAGATTTAATTTAATGTTTCAGGTACAAGACACAGGGAAGGAGGATGTGAGAGGAAACAGAACAGTCACAAAACAGCACATAATCACACAAACCAAAAATCCCCCTGCCCCTGTGCAAATGCACTGCACACTGTAAAAACCCCACGGATAAAGACATTTAAAACACAGAATGTGGTTGCTGTCCAAAGTCACAGCCATGTTGTCAGGGGCAGGAAATGGTAAGAACTACAGGAATGCTGGGCAGGGCATAGTGTAATGCAGGATCTTGCCAAGGTTCCCTCATTTGCTGTAGAGGCTTCTCAAGGACCTTTAAAAGCCCCTGGCAAAAAAGAGCACTGCTGAAGTGCAGAGAACTCATCAGCCACATGAACTCCAAAGGACAAATGCTTTCACTTGACAGGCAGCCATTTCTCATTGTTGTTTTCTAAAAAAGTGATGTTTCCCCCCTGTATGGTAGCTACTGCACAAACCTAAAGCAAGGAACAACTCTGGGGGGGTAACAGCAGTAAAGCTGATTCCTATTGGAGCTGAGTCATTTCCAGCAGTGCTCTCACCTTCCCCAGAATAGAATGATATGCAGTGATAGGATTGAGCAAGAGCATTTATGCACAAATTCTATGTGCATAAAGAGGGTGTGAAAATGTCAGCCTGCCCAGGGGCTGCTGCTTTCCCAAGTCCTTCCCACACTTGGTGCTGGAGAACCCCATATTCAGGGGTGGCAGGGCAGCAGCTGGTTCACTTCAGCAGGGATGGGCATGAGGAGCACACCAGACAGAGCCCAGCTCTCCATCATTCTCCAGCAGATCACTGTGGTGGTTTTACAGAGTTTTAGCCACGTGGGCAAGGTTTATCCCCAAAACTCCTTCTGTCCCTTTGGTCACTACTACAGTCCTAACAGGGAACTCGGCATTGTACCAAAAAAAGGGCAGGCACACACCAAAGCAAGCTAGTCCCAAAAGCTTTCTGAGGACAATGACAGAGTAACCTTTGTTCTAACGGGAGAAATCAAAACAGGCATTCGTCTTGTAAATACACACCCATCTGACAGATGGACAAGAGTTGTAATCTGCAAATGGAATTACATTCTCCCTTAAATGTAAAAAAATGATAGCACAGACAACTGATCACAGAAAGGCCTCATGAAACCCTTAGCTTTAAGAAAATAGTAGTATTGGAACAAATTGGTCAAATAGTTATAAACCCTTTGATTTCTTCTGATTTTTACAATAGAAAAGACACCTTTGGAGTCTCTTGAGAACACATATGACACCTGACCTCTTCTTTTCCTTTACCCAAATCAGAGCAGTTTGGGAAAAGAAAAGCCTAGATATGAGTAAAACATCCATTCCTGAAAGAGAATAGAGAGGTCTTCACTACCACCTTATCATTCAACCAAGAGGTTGAAAGCACAAGTGACAAGAAACGACCATAAATTCTCACAGCCTTTTAGCTTAAGAAAAGCTTAAGCAGAAAAGCAGTTATAAAACCAAAACGTAACTTGGACAAATAATTCAGATTAAAACCATTTCTGAGAACTAAGATGAGAGTGCAAGAGCAGATGATACAAACAGTCTGGTTCTCCAAGGCTGGGATTGACCTGAAACCCTCTGCAGAGCAGTTTACGTGTTCAGTGCCTGTCTGCCCTACAGAGCTGCTTGCAGAGGTCCAGTGCAGCTCCTGCTAGGATCACCAGCTGAAGACAAAAGCCAGAAATGTAATCAAATGCTTGTCTTTAAAAATTTACTTATGTGTGCCCTCTCAACTGAGTTTTCCAAATGGAGAGTACATGCATAATAGTGAAAGAGAACCTGTAAGAGAAGGATTAGGCTCATCTTTAAAAAGGAAGCAAAACTAAACCAAGCCTGAGGTAGCCCTTACTGGGTGCTCTTCTCAGTCCTCCAACTGCAAGATACATTGGAGACAGGGAAAAAAGTAATGGAAGTTAGTGATTTAAAGGCTTCTGCCACTACTGAAAGCAATGCTTTCTGCTTTTTGAACGCAGTGATGACTTTGTAAATGTGAACAAATTTCTTTGCCCCAGAATGCCCCAGTGCTTATGTATCTCAGGGACATCTCTTCATCCTTCAGTTCCTTGGACAATGGTACAGATATTATGTGACCTCATGGCTACTGCTTATATAAACTGGGCAAAAATTACAAGGAGAGATGGCTCTTACAAAAGACAGGCAACTCTCCATTTTTTGTGCCTTGCATTTGATAAATCAATTCCAACATTTAAAACAAACCCATTAAAATGTGGTTTGATGTGTTCAGTCTCCTGAAAACTAGCAAAATCAAGGAATAGACAGAAACTTCTTGATTTGTTTTTATGTCTAAACAAAAGTGCCATATGCAGAAAGCCATCCACGGTACAACAAGAAAATCTGCAGTCAGACAAAAATAAGGTTAAAAAATAGTTGAATTCAACACGCAGATTGAATGGCTCAGATCTATCCACCTCAAGTCCAGCTTCCCCTTCCAGAAACAGAAATGAACACTAGTCCTCCACGGAGATCAGAAGGGAAGTTGTCAGGTTTTGTCTCTCCACAGCTTTTTCCTGTCTTGAAAGTTTACTGTCTCCAACATTGTCCTTTGAAGGAAACAGGAACCAACTCAAACTTACTCTGTTTTTACTTGACCAGGAATCCTCTGACGGGCAAATTTTCTCTGAAGGCTGTCTGTGTATCTGAGGCAAGAGGTGGCTAGGCATGTTGTACTACTGCTCTGTGGTCAGAGATGGAAAGATATTTTGCTTTCAGAGTTGTTTAAGACTTGTTTCTTATTAGCTGCAGGCCCTTGAAACAGAGAACCACGGGTCTGAATTTCAAAGGTAAGCGAAAACCCAAGACATTTCTCAGAAGCAAAAGTTTTCTTTGCACAGTCAGAAATGTAGTCTCAACCTCCTAGATGACAGTCTCAAAAATCCAGGACCACTTGATCAAACGTATTTTTTTCCAGAAACTAAGAACTGTACTGGTAAAGTCTGAATAGACAATTATTTTTTCTTTTGATCTACTTTCTGAACCTTGAAACATTAACTGCACTCCCATCCATTCTGGGACCCTAAGGTAAGAGGTATATGCAGACATGTGGGAATTTAGTCCTATCACAACTCAAAGCAAGCAAATGTCAAGCAGAGCATTACCATGTGTTTCAAGTACAATACACTGGATGCCCACACGTGTTCAGGTCCCTTTCTGGGCCAATTAGTTTATTTAGACGGCCTCCTTTCTCTTTTACTACCCCCATAAACTCACCTCAGCCCCGTCTTTGGGAAGTACATCTGACACTGCAGGAACTGAAGGAGGCACTGAGAACACAACAGCACCCATGAATCCATCCTGGCTCACACTTGCCAAATCTCTCTGCTATCCTCACAGTAAGTCTTGCTTCAAAGTGTTGCTTTGAAATGATGAGCAGCTCCTGCAGGCAATGATGCAGACCAGGTGCAATATATACTCAACTAAATATGGTTCCTTCAACACTAAAACAAAGATGGCCTGTTTCTGATGTCCTGAAAACCTACAGCTCCCATTTGCCAAGAATGATCAGCTCTCTTTGGAAGAGGTTAAGTCTTGCTAGGAACCTGCTTGCCTGTTGTTTGGGATATATGGGATGGTCTGCAACTGCTGTCACTTAAGCAAAATTTCCTAATTAAGCATCCTCAAAGTGCTCCTGGTCTCCTGGTGAGGGACAGTAGCAATTCACAGGTTCATCCTGATCTGCCCCATGCCCCCAGTCCTACTTTCCTCTTGGATGTGGTAGTTTCAGCAGTTGTTGTCAATGGCAGTGCACAGGAGCTCAGGAGTGATGCAAGAAGAACAGGCAGAGGACACAGAGCAGACCCCACCTGTCACTCAGGACCAGACACCCTGGTAAGGTGAGCAGCTCCATCCTACCCTGATCATCCTGAGAAATGCTGCAGCTAGCCCAACAAGCTCCAGTGCCTTATACAGAGGGAAGAAAATGAGACTGAAACTGGCTGAGGACTGGTAAGCTGGAAGCTCCGGGTCAGGTCTGTGGGCTGCTCTGGGATCAGGAGCTGTGCCAGCTGTGGGTCGGTCTGTTCACCTCCACATGAGGTAATGTGAACCAGGGCATTTAGAGAGAGGTAAACACTGCTGAGTGGTTCACACAAGGTGATTTAATCACCACTGACCTGACGCACAGACCTGTGCAGTAATTCCCATCTGATGCATCAACTTCCACTCCAGCATGTGCAGAGAGGTGATGACAGTATTTTACCTGGTCACAAGAGACCTCAGAAATCTACTGCTGAAGGTTTTATATTGCCATTATTTAACTTCAGAGCTGATGCCTTTCAATTCCAGCTGTTTGGAGATACCTTGTTTACATCTTGGTGTTACTCAAAGTTTTAGTATTGCAGTTTTCTGCCATTCTCAGTTCACCTATGGTTATTTTGACTGTGGACCCCCAGAAAGGAGCAGGATACCATTTAAATTCCAAGTCAACTTTCTCCACAATGTCTTTTAAAGGCTTGTAAATTAAAAAAATAAAATAAAAATCAACTACTTTTGTGTGCAGGGAAACAGACACAGTTAAATGCACACTCTGATGCCATCAACTCTTAGACGGTCAGATTAAGCAAAGAGAGATACAGAAAGGTTGATTAGCAAATCTATCTTCTTTTAGGATGTGGAATTGCACTGAACTACACCAGTACTGAGCACCACATTTCTTAAAGGGGTGTCTAAATTTTGTCGCTCTCAAAGGCCATTTGCCTTACAGTTATGAAAAAATGTGCAGTCATACATATACCATTGAAGAGTGTGTTGCTAAAAACCCATGCCAAATTTTTCAGCTTATTTTAATCTGACTTCAAAACAATTGCCAGTGGCTTCTCATGATATCTCTCCCCAGTAATTTACAACATGCTTCCTAGGGAGATGCCCGATACTTTCTTTTCATTTAAGTCTTTAAACAACCACACAAACCTCCTCTCAAGTGCTTTCAGAGAAATTAAAGCCCACTTTTTTAAACAAACCAAGCCTGGGCTAGATCTGTAGTTTGACCAGCTACAGCTGCTCCTATTTATTTATTTTATTAAAGTAAATAAAGTACCCAAGGACAAAGCTTTTAGTAGTGTTAGACTGCACTGGGACTCAAAGGTGTTTGCTGGATGTCTCTTGTCAAAATGGGACAGATGAAAATTCATTACAGCACAAAAAACCTGGAATAAACCAGCCATTTTGCTCTTCAGTGCTTGCATCAAATTTAACAGAATGTTTGTGTCTACTTTTCTCTAAAAAAACCCAACCCTGTAAAACTCACAAAAAGCATCTCATTCCCAAATCCTAGTACAATCCAATTGCCTTCTGCTCACCTAAAACCCATACTTCACTTCCAAATTGAGCCATACTTCCTAGGCTTAATGTTTGTTGACTGCTGCAATGCATAATTTGAATACATAGCATATTCCAACCCATAACATGCTCAGTTTCATTAGTAGCTGAGAAAAACAGTCAGTCTGACAACATTCACCAGGGAATCCTTGTCAGAAAGTGCTGTATGAAGATTAAAATCTTATTTTTTGGGGGTCTTGGGAACAAAACTTGATACTGTAATCAGAAAGTACCTTACAGGTTGTGGTGCCTGATGTTGTGAAGCTGACAGGTGTCTTCACAGGACCTTACCTATCTGTTTAGTCAAATGCCCAGCCTGTATTTCTGGACTCTAAAAGAGCAAATACCTGGTTTGAAGTCCTTAAAGAAATTGAAAGGGGTTTTTATATAAGATAAAGCAAAGGTAAGAGAATTTTAAGTGGAGGGGGTGGAGAGGGAGAAATCTTTCAGTCTGCAGGGCCAGAGTGCTCAGAGCTGAGGCACAGTCATGGCTCAGCCATCTCATTTTCATTCATACATATTTGAACACAGTAAGCAAAAACAAAGAACCCAAACAAACAACCAAAACCAACCCACCTCATGTTATGCATTCTTACTGCTTCTTCTCGTGCCCTTAACATAGGACTTACTATTCAAGCTATCTTTTACATTTTAGACCATGTTTGGTCCAAAATATTTGACCAAGAAAGTTTCCACACTGCAAACTGCCTTTTCACTAGCAAGTGCAATCACAGTCAATGGGCCCAACTGAACAGTACTGGCAGGCAGGAGTCTAACAGGGGCAAAAAAATCGAGTGCAGTTATTGCAATGGTGAATTTTGTTCTGCGCATTCATCTCCCAATCCCCTTCCCTCATATGCTTACTTGAATACATAAATAAATTGTACAGCTACTGCCAAAGGGAGGGCAAGGAGCTATTGCAAGATTTTCTCTACTTAACATGCATGTATACATGACTTCTGTTTTGCTTTTTGAAGCCTAAGTTCTCACCATAACATAGATGTATTTTGCTTTCCTCCACCTGAAAAGATCAGAGAATGTTATGAATAGCAAGACAGCCCTCATCAGAAAATAATGGAAGTTACACTATGCAGAATGAAAAGTATGTGGCTAGTTTCTTCATCACACTTGAGGCATGAAAAATCAAGCCATGCTGGAAGCTTTTGCAGTGATACATGGATGGAATTTCACATCACATCTTGAAGATCTCATTTCTGTTTTATTGTTTTATTGCTCACCTGCTAGAAACAAAGTACATCGTTTGCATCTTGTACTGTGCTACATAAGCAACACACATAAAACATCAGCCAATTTTGTCTCATAGTTTCTCCTGAATTACAGTCCCGTCACGTCAGACTTCAAAGAGTACCCAAATGCTCAGTTTTACTCTCAGTACAGAGCTGCAGCCTCCAGCCATCCCTCTGTGTGGTCAGTGTCAGCACTGTGGGGCAGCATGAAAAATAACACATTCCCTGGGAGGAATTTAACAAACCAAAGGCCCAACCTTCTATCCATATGAACTGATTAAAGTGGCATTACTGAGGTAAGGTTGAAGCATAAGTAAGTTTGAAGCCTGATGGAGATAACCCTTTTCCACTACAGAAAGCTCTGCAGATGAAGGGAATAATGGCTTTCAGGTTCTTGCCACCTCCTGAGCCAAAGGAGAAATAATTTTGGCCAGAGCTGCAATCTGTGAGGAACATCAATGGCCAATGCAGTCATGTAAAGAGAAAACCACATTACTGCTTTCCATTCTCTAAGAGCTAACCTTAGCTACTCCTAATATATCTCCAGGGTGCCAACGAAAAAGGGTCTTTTGTTGTTCCCTACTGTGTTAAACATCCCTCCAGCTGGGAAATAAACTTCTTGCTCTTCTTTTCCACATTCATCACCTTTTTCACTCTATGCTCCTGTGCAGAGCACTCCCAGCTCAGTCCCTACACTCTTCAAAGATATTATATTTATACATACAAAGAATACAAAGAAAGGAAAAAGACAAAGTAAGAGAACACTGTTTATTTCTAGAGAGATAAAAAGGAATAGTAAGTGCCTTTAGCCAGCAGGGTATTTGACAGTTGACCTCCTGCATCCTGCCTTTGATTTTCTCCTCATCACAATCATCTCTCCTTGGCTAATTCCCAGCATTTTTCCCTCAGGCTGGCAGGTTGGCATGGATGGTTAGCAGCTGCCAGTATTTCTCCTCCCTGTCAGCTACGAGCCATGCTAATGTTAGATGCCTGGCTCAGTCCCACCCAGAGTGCTGCTGCATGCCTTTGCCTTCCAACACACTCAGCTTTTGCCAGCCTTGAATCCCAAATCCGAGGTCCTGTCCTGTCTTTCTTCCTGCAAAGCTTAACCAACGGTGTGAGGGAGTTAACCCACGCCAGCCGAAGAAGCAGATGACAAATTTCACAGGACCACACCCTGTGGGGAAAAGGCAGGTTTTGCAGCAGTGAAGGAGAGAGAATGTGGAGGAATTCAGCCTTTACATCTACTTTGAACATCATTCTCTTAACAGCAAAGGAAAGAGTTGTGTGGATAAATCCCACAACCTCATCCTAAAAGAGATGCTGCTTCGTTTTGCGCCTTGGAAGATTTGGACACCACAGATACCTCAGTTTAATCCTTTTGGAAGAAAACATTCCCAGCAGACAGCTCATTGCACTAAAAAAGGTCACCACTCTGAAAGAGACTCAAGAAATTTGAGGGCTACAGGTAAAACTAACCAACCTACTGGGGAAGCAAGTTTCTTAAAGAACACAAAGGCTGGTATCAGACCAGTGCTAAAGAAAACTTGGTCTGCTGTTTCAGAAAACTTTTGTTTAGCTTCATTTGAGAGGAAGGCTTTTGATGCTCTCAGGGATGGTGAAAATTTCTTTCAAGTGTAATTTCCCAAATCAAAAAAAATGCAAGCAGTGTTGAGAATCTCTGTTTCTAACCTGTAGGAATCAAATGCCACTGAGGAGTTTTACTTGTTGCTCTTTCTGTCTTTTCACCATTTAACTGCACCTGCAGCTCACAAAAGTGACTAAGGTGTTTGCACAGAAGATGGTCCCTTATCCAGTGCCCAGCTTTCACCTTGCCCATCCAGACTTGCCAGGCAGTTCCATTAGCAGAGTTAGGCAGATAATATTAGCAAATAAAAAACCCATTTGATGAAGCACTGGCTCCTTCTCAAGTAAAGTTGAGTACCACTACAGCATGAATGACTCAATCATCTACTCGAGAGCTATTACTTGCAGTGATGAAGCAATGTTAATTGGATAACGGCCTGCTGCCAGCTAATATTGGCATGACCTCCAATACCCCTGGCTGACAGCCGTGTCTCTCTCCATCACACCTTTTTTTGTAATCTGGATGGGAAGTGGAAACCATTAAAAAAACCTCATAAGTGCCATTTAACATCTTATCATAAATTAAAAACTTAATTAAGTGCCTTGTTAGAGGAAGGAAGACCAGTTTTTGTGATTAAATAAAACAAAACAACAGTTAGGGGTATGGAGTGAATAACCAACTTTACAGCTTCAAACTCAGTTCTTTGAAAGTACTAATTCTGGGTTGCATTTAACAGCACCTGCTAGAGGAAAACTGCATTAATTGCTGAAAAACACCCCGGGTAAAAGCAGGCAAGGTTCCAGTTGTTTGGCAAAACTGAAAACGAAGAAAAAAGCATAGAAGTTAAGAGCTAATGGGGCCCTCTTTCATTAGCTGTAGGCAGCTGAAACACTCCATTTCTCTAATTTGCTCTGAGGGCTGATAGTTCACACACCACAGCCACATCTGAGCTCTTGCTATTATGCAGCTGTTCTGGGCAGCGGGTCCACACACTGAAATATGTTGCCTTAACAAAAGGTGTGGTACAAAATCAAATTACCAAGGCCAGCACAAAAGGGTTTATGGAAACTCTTCAATCAGTGCAGAATTAGCTCCATTCTGACTTTGTTTAAGTTGATTAAGGAAAGGTTTGAACTGAGGCCTGTTAAGACATGCTTGAACTAACCTGAAATGTCTAACACAAGGTTTTGCAGTGGTTTAAAACCCTCCAAGTCCAACTAGTCCTAATTCTGCGTGTGCACAATGTCTCCCTGCTGAAATAACTGGTGTATTGTAAAGACTGCTCTTGCTTGTAACGGGATATAAACAAGAAATAATGTGAAAAACATCTGTTCCCTGTTTAGCTAGACAACAGTTAACAATGTCTGGATGCCAGATTAACAAAATGACCCCAACATGCTATGAAGTAAAAAAAGTCTGCAGTTTAGACTTCAGAGGCAGATTTACTGCTTTGAATAATCAGAAGTAAGTTCTTTTCTTTGATGTTAAGCTTCCTCACAGCAGCATAACATGAATGTAAAAGCTTTATATATATAAAGCTTTATTCAGCTCCAACATCAAACCTTTGACAAATAATAGTAACAACAATGCCCTTTCTCCACAACGTACTTCAGCAGTTTCCAAACTATGCTCAGATTTAAAATACAGTGTTTGTGTGGTTGACTTAAAAATAGCTCTGTAAATTTATGAGCAATTGTTACCTTTGGAGAAGTTTTGAACAGTGAAGACTACATTTAAAAATTCTTTTCAGCATCTGTTTTTCTATATTATACACCAACATAAATTGTCTCTAAGCATGAAAAAAAGTAGTTGTTCAGGATATTCACATTCAACTTTTGTTTGAAATTTTTCCACTGGAGGAATAACCCCCTACATGACAGAATAAGTCAGTTTTCACAGATACCTTAAGAAATGATTCACTGCTGCCAGAGCTCTGCAGACCACAGACTGAAAACAGTAGCCTTGGGAAGCGTCCTTAGCTTGTGAACCAAAGGTGACCCTGCTGACTTCTTTAAATGCCATATAACTAAGATGGTGTTTCCTCTGCCTTATCAGCTTTTGAAAACCAGGAGTGTTTCAGTTCCTCTTGCGGGGAGCTCCGATGCTGTTGGAGGCACTTCCCATATGTCTGCACAGGCACCTACCGAAGCGCCCAACGCTGAGAAGCTGAGCAACACCAGAAGCTGGGATGTGCATCTTAACCAAAGAGTAACTGAGAAATAGTGAGGTGCATCAGGCAACTCTCCTAATCCCAAGTGACAAGCTTCTGTGAGGAAATTATTTAGCTGACCACCTCACACACAGCTATTCCAGAAAAGTAGCCACCAAGAAAACTAAGATTCAATGCCTTTAGCGGCAAATTATTTGCATCTGGAAAATAAAATATCTCTACAAGTAAACATTGGCAACTGTCATTATCTCTTTTAAGAGGCCAAGAGAGTTTTTTTCCAGGATGAGAGAGTCAGAGCCCTTGTGCTCTGCTACTGACAGAAGCATGTAGCAAACTAGCAGTGTTGGTCTTGGGTAAGGCACAACAATTTCAAAGTTCTTGGAGAAACCTTAATAACTAGGTTCACTACTTCTGCAACTCCATGAGCTCCACTGGAGCCGTAAGAGCAGCCACTAAGTCACAAAAACTTTTTGATTTTCATTGAGATAGATACATTCTAAAATGCAAAACTCTAATACTTCATTTATGTGAAGAGGATTAACTTAAATAGAAATTATTTATGTTGAACTGGAGGATTTTTTTCCTAGACAGCATCTCATATAAAACACATAGAAAGACAACCCTTTTTATTTTAAATCTTTAGTGTCATATTAACATAGGACTGGGTGACCAAGTGCAAGCACATCATGACCCCTCCACTGGCCTGCAGCTCAGCACCTCACTGCTGCTGGAATTAGAAATCTTCTAATTTCCAATCTACTTTTACTGAAAGCCGGTTGAAACCAATCAATGCTTGAGCCCACAGTGCCTTTTGGCATTAAAGAGAAATTCCTCCTCTCGGCTGTTTCAGCTCCTCTCTCTAACTAAAGCTGAAGCACATCTCAGTTGTCACACCAGCAGTATGAGCCTGCCATGGTCCTTTCTTCTCCTCCTTTAGGCCAGGCTCATTCTTCTGAACATCTCAGTCACTCTTCTACATGCTTATTTGAATGTCAATTACTTTTCTTTATGTAACAGGATCTGAATTATACACAGAGGTTTCACTAAGACTTCCTAGAAGAGCACTGCAATTCCACACCTCTGCACCCTTGAGCATGTTTTGTCACTTCTCCTCTCCTACCCTTGCTTTGTGGCAAGAAAGCCATGCAACTGACTGAGACTTGATTCTTCCACTGGAAATTATTAGTGGACACTGCAGAATCAAAATGTGCATCCTAGCAGGTCCTCTAAACTCCTATGCAAAATGTCTGGGTTGAATGTCTTCATGAGTAATACTCAGTGTCAGGACTCATGAAGTCACAGCCAGTGACCTACTTCTAATGCTCTCCAACTTGTGCTGTGACATTGCAACGCTGCTGAAGTCTCTGGAGAACTAAACCAGAGGGGAAAAAATGATGTGTGACATTTTGGGACCTGTCACCATTTAAAAACACACCATGCCTCCTCAAGGGCGTTAAGCAAATGATGGTGAAAAACCTTCCATATGCCAGAGCACCTTCCCACTGAGCAACTGCTGTGCTGTGCCCTGGGTACACTGTCACCCTCCTCATGCCACCCTTCCCCGCTGGAGACACTGGGCAGGCAGTGCCAAGGCAGCAGTGATGGCAGCCCTGGCCATCAGGCATGCACCTCCCTCTGTGGGCAGCAAAGCCACCAGCGTGCCCTACGGTAGGTGTGCCGTCACAGCTCTACGGCTGTGAGGAAATTACAGTGGGGGTGGAAGCCAGCCAGTGAGATTCTGTGATAAAATAAAGTAAACTTTCCAGTGAGGTATGTGTTTTCTACGTCCCTGGGCTTCCTGCTGTGGGAGCTACGCTGCATGACAAAACCTCTGCTTTCTGACAGAGTTCATGGTTTCTTGGGGGAAAACACGGTTAAATCCCAAACTCTTTATGAGGGGAGCTCTGAGGAAGGCAGAGTGAATGAGGAGCAGGAAAGGGGAAAGAAATGGAATAAAGATATGAGCTGCCAGAGAGGGGTGGACAGCAATGAAACTCCCAACAACATGACAGCTCAAATGATTTTTCAACAATAACCTGCCATGTAGCTGTCACATCACTCTTTTCAAATTTCCTGTCTGGAAGAGCAGAGGAATATAAGGGTCCTAATACTGCCCTGAACGAGGCTACGGTAATGAAATGTTTGGGTACAATTCCTTCAGCAGCAGTGACAGAGGCGAGCTGAAGCATCTTAAAGCTTTGCCTCCATCATAAGGCTGGCATGGTGTGAACATGTCCATCCTTCAGTGATCTGCAACCCACCCAAACACAAAAAGCACATCCTGAGCCGTGCTGGGGCAGCCACTGACACCTGTGCCACCCTCCCTTTGGCCACCCCAGCGGACCACAGAGGTTTTCCTCCCCGGGCGGGAGAAAGGGGCGCGTTGTCACGGTGGGGCACGGTGACATACTGTACCTCTTCCGGCAGGCTGACCACCAGGTCATTTTCCGTCTGCCCAACCAAGGCCTGCAAGAAGTACTCGCTGCAGGCAGCCAGCACAGCCCGGTGGGCGCGGAACTCCTTCCCCTCCACGATCAGCGTCACGTCACAGAGAATGTCCTGCTTCCGCTGGTCATTTAAGCAGAGGAGAATATTGGTACAGTGCACCGTTGACTCATACACATACATGGGGGAGTCAGTCTTCTCATCCACAGACATGCCGTTCACACCCTGCAGGGGACAAGGGAGAAGAAAGCACAAACAAGGTGGTGAGGAGCAGCACGGTCCCTGGGTGAATATGCTATGGTGAGATTCAGCCCGATATCTGGATACCTCAAGACCACAGCCAAGCAGCCCGTTAATCCCTAAATCCAAGGAAGTTCCTAAGGAAAGACAGATGCCATGATTGATACTGGTTTGATGCCACTGGATTTTACCCTGACACGCTTGGATTACCTACTTGCCCCACCAACTTCCCCCCTCAAAACCAAAATAGGGTTTAGACAGACTGAAAAGTGCTTTTCTTAAACCACCTACTATGCATCTCCAATTTCCAATTTAGTAATGACAGTAACATAGGGACATGGGAAATTTTAGAAGATTTTAGAAAAAAAAAGCTGGAGTGACTGTTGGGTTTTCTAATGGTGAATAAAAGGGCTTTGCACTTGCTTCTGGTATTTTCAGATCAAAGGGAAAACCCCCTCAAACCCCCAGGTCTATTCTCCAGCAGACAGGCAGCACTACACAGTCACACTGAAGACCTCAGCTCAAGTAAAAGGCAAGGTGGAACTGTACCTGACAAAGACAAGCCACTAACTACAGCAACTTACTTTCTCAATCAGAATTTCAAGCCTTAAGAGGGAGAGGAAGATATTTAGCAGCTCCAGAAGAAATCTGTTTCCGTGTATGGCTAAAGTAACATGCCTTCATCAGTGGCTTAATGCCATTTACAGGAGAGTAGATCTTCCCAAATTCTGGACCCGCAGATCCAAAAAATCCCTTCACCTGAATGGATGTGCAGCCCCAGGCAGCCTATGGGTGCTGAGGCTACTCCTGCCTGCAGGTCTCCCTCTCCTGACTGAAGAGCAGAGGTTGGAATGATGTCAGACACCCACTACACACCCATTGCTACTGTCTGAGTGAGGGAAATTCTCTGGCTGATGTTCAGCAGTTTCTGACACATGTAGAACTGGCAAAGCCTCTGACCATGGAGACTGGATTTGCAGTGGTGATGGTGGAGGGAAACAGCTCCCCTCAATACCCCACACTGCATGATCCTCTTTGCACTTGACACACTGAAGCAATTAATTTATCAAAAACATCTTCCCCAGCACTAGACTGAATCCTTTTTGCATTATTTTCCAATTTCAACTTCGAGTAGGAAGGTGTAAAAGCCTGTGACTAAACAGACTATGTATCCCAAACCAAACCTGCTTCTTTTCAGGCTTACATGGAGAAAAGGATTATTAAAGTATGTATTACTCTACCTGCTGCTGAAGGGAAAGTTGTCCAAATGCAAAAACTGGCAGCATTTAAAAGGAATTATTTTTCCTTATTGAGAACAACAACTGCCTTCTGAGAGGTAAAATTAAGAGGCATCAAGGGCTAAGGTAAGATGATGGTATTTTGGTACAGTACTGGGCACTGTAAATACCTGACTACCGTATCAAGTAAAAGCAAAATTCCTCCTCTGCTACTTTTTAATGTGGATTGTTGCAGCATTCTCCTTTGCTAGTGCAATATACAGGCACATCACTAGACACAACATGACTTCAAAATATTTCTCTTGCTGTGAGTTCAAAGTAGGTTACAATTTTCCTACAGTGCCATTTGAAAGACACTAATCATCTAGACAAGAATGGATTTTAGAGGACACACTTGTTACTTATATTGACTAAACTTCTCAATGGTGACTTCATCTTCCCGCCTTTATGTGAGTATTTTTAGGCCAGTGGCTATGATGACTCTGTACAGAATAGGTATTTTTGCCAACAGCACAAAACTGCAATATTACTGGAAGTCTTAATGGAATGCTTACAGAATCTCTTTTACTGGTATTTTCAATCTTTATGCTGACTCATGCTACACTTTTGAGCACTCAGCTGAAATGCTTACATGAACAGAAAAAAACCCACAACCAACTAATACAGATTAGCCCTAAAACAACTGAACATGTAGAGAGAAGATACATAGCTGCTAATTGATCTGCGTACAGGCAGGGGAGGGAGACACTTCGGGGGTGAGCTATACCAGCTGGATTTCTTAAGCAGAAATAATAATAAATTTCTGTATAAATTGAGACTAATGAGAAGAATTGACAGCAATCATGTTATTAGCACTCCACCAAGGTAAAAGAGAAAATGACACTTAGCTCATCTCACTCACAGCTTTCTGCATAACTAAACTCTGATGCTAACGATAGCACTGTAATGGTGTTCTAAGTGGTCACTCTTGCGTGCTATGAAATTAAAGAGTGAGAAAACCTGAGAGTTGCAAAGGGGAAAGCAGTAAGCTTTTTTCCCCCTTTATTTTCCAGGCATGTCTTATGCCTGTAATATCTCAGATGATGAAAAAAAGGACAAGAAACCCGACACCTGGCAGATAATGAAGAGAACATCAATTATATTTTCAGTGCCTTAGAAAAAACCCACCAAACCCCAGCTAGCCTGAAATTGCAATCCTCTCTTATAGTAATAGTGCAATTTGTGTGAATCAAACCCCGAATTACTTAGTTACTAATTAGTAATTTCTCACTTTTTAACTACAGCTCTCATCAAGTCTATTTTTTAAAAAAAATTGCTGCATGTGCTGTGAAGTGCTGAAAATATCATGGTGTATTTCCCCACTGGTAAGCAAGCCTGCCTCCTCTGCTAGGAAACCTGATGGGTGCAATCCTGAGATGCTGGGGCTGTAAACTGCTCTCCCAGGAAGGACCTCCACCCTGCTGCTTATATCATCATACTTTCCCAAGGCTACTGTTGTGACTCCAGGGGCTTCCTGAAGGTGGACCCAGGCCATTCACCTTCCCACAGCCACTGAGAATCCACACGGATGCCCGCTCTGGCAGCTGTGACCTCAGCCTTCCACAGACTTCCCCCTGGCCGTGCCCCTGACCGCTCTAGGAAGCACCCTGAGCCCTGCATTGCGCACAGGGAAACCGGGGCTGGGCTACAGCTCAGGACCACCTATTTATCAGCTTTTAATGTTTCAACACGAGTGATTTACAGTCTTTCCTTTTCCACGATCTGCCATCGACCACATGACCTCCAGACGTGAGGTGTTTCCTCTCCAAGAGGGCTTTATCCTGCAGGAAAGGTGCAGGATGGTGAAACCCTTCACTGGGAAGCATATTGTTCATTTTCACAGGGAAAGGGTTTAGAGGGCAAAGAGAAAAGGTCACTGTAGGACTTTGGCATGTAAGAGCACGAAAATTAGAAGAATTCAACTCCTTTTTTTCCTGTCTCCTTCGAATAAAAAGACCCAGGGATCTTGTATTATCTCTGAACTCTGAGGCAAGCTGGGCTGCAAGCCTTTTACACAGTGTTAATTCAAACTGCATCATTTTTTGCTCAATTCAGTATTATGCTGAGTTTGCAGAACCTTATTCATGGAAATCATTGCTACACACTTCGTATTTCTTCAAACCGAAAAGGGGATGTCTTAGCAAGCTTTTCTCTGGCTCAAAAGAACATGCTGTGCATTTGTTTGCATATATAGGTCACCATGCTGCCAGAAAAAGCCTCTATGAAACAAAAGTTTCCAGAAACTGGCATGAACTATTGTGGGCAAGGAAAGCACCATTGAAACCGAGCCAAAAAAGTTGCTGGTAAAGGCCAGCAACTGCAGTGAAGTGAAATGAAAGGTTGCTTACAAGTTCCTTCCATGGTGATGGGTGGAAGATCCCACCAAACCCTTCTGCAGGGGCAGCATGCAGGCAGCATACAAAACCTCAGGAGACCAAAGATGTTGCTCATGGAACATCCAAATCACTCTGGTTTGCAGCACATTGTCTGTACTGGCTGGCGCTCATCCAAAACTCTCCAGGAACTCATAAACACGTTGACTGAGCTGCTACCAAAAATACATTACCTATCACAAAAACCAGCTCCTGCTTCACAAGGCTGGAGCACAGGCAATGTGGTGTCTGTTTTTAAAGGGAAACATGGGGGGAGAGAAAATCTTATCAAGACACACCAGAAAGTCCTGCATCAGAACTGGGCTGATTACGTGAAAAGGTAAATCTCTATCATGACAGAGCTATGGAGGACTTAACCAGGCAAATTATCATCATGAAAAAGCAGCATGGCTTCTGCAACGGGAAGTCATGTCTCTGATGGGCTCTATTAGGATTCCTGAAGTGTGTCAAATAAGCAGTGAGCAACACTGGTACATGTAATTAGTGTTGACTTTCAGAAATTCTTTGACAAAACCTTTAGAAATGCTGTTAGAGAAACTCAGTTGCCATAAGCCATAAGTTGCATCAGACTGGAAATCACTTAGGATAAACTGTATTCAACAAAGAAGGAATGCAGGGACAATTTTCAGCATGTTAGCAGTGAAATTTTTTCAGAAACTGGCTTACATCTGGCTGTGGTCGTGTTCAATGTGCCCAAGCTCCTCTGCTCTCTGGAGCTACAGCAAGGTTGGGCACACGTAATTCCAGGATGGCAGACTGCCTGGATGTACATACAGGGTCCTCACAGCACCCTGACACTCCCCCTGCAAGGTCAATGACATGATTGAGCCAGACACTGGGAACAATTTGAAACAACAGAGGTTTAGACTGAACATAAGGAAAAACTGAGTTGCATGGAGAGGCTGTGATACCTGACCACTGAAATGAACCAAAATAGTACCCCATCCTCATAGCAGGATGGTTGTTTAGTTTTTCCTTGAGAGATTTCACAGTCACTGCAATAAGCCCTATGTACAACTGACCACTGTTGAACGTTACTGGGCAAAGAATTTACTCCATATGTAAAAGGATTAGTTACTCCTAATAAAAACATTTAGAGCTGCATTACCGAGAGTACAAGTTTACATGGGATGAATATTTAAATGCTGCAGCACGTACATTCCGCTGTCCAGTATTCCACACACAATATTCCACTGTCCAACAACAAATGTCCTTGTATCATCCATCCTTCCTGACCTAGTAACCACTGCAAAACCCCAAATCCACTCCTTCCTAGACCTCTGCATCCCGTGTCCCCAGCTGTGGGAGACAGCAATGGACATGCTGCCCGGTGCTGCCCTTTCTCAAACGGGAACTGAAGTTGTGTGGGACCAAGTTCTTGAAGGCAAGCAGTAGAGAACATCTGTCCAAAGATTACATGTGGTGGGTGTCACTGACACCAGGAACTCCCACTCCCAACAGCTCCAGCAGAGCAGCTGGTTTAGGACATGAGAAGCCATACAATGCTAAATCCAACTCATGACAGGTGTATAAACTGCAGCAGAAGCATCTCTGTAGTCTGTCCATGGCAAACCACCAGCAAGGATGGGGGAAAAGAGCGACCTAAAGGTATCATCTCATCCCCCTCCTTGTACCCTAAGCAATGTAAACAGGACATCACATCTGTAACAGTGCACAGAGGACTCCCAACAACTTCACTGCAAAGGTCTAAAAAGGTTTATCAGTTTCTCCTCATTATGCCTGTAATGCTACATTTTAATACAGAAGCCAACAGATAACACTGTGATTCCTCATTTAGGAATTGCAGTACCTGAACTGGTGTAAAATGAGCCACAGGTTTTTCTTGGAAGCATAAGCTGGAGATCACATTTTATGTCCTGCCACACAAGGTGACTCCCAACTTTCTCCTTATTGTGTTAAGAGAGGATCAATACTGAACTGAGAGTATTTTTAGTTCCAGTTCACATTCTCTCGATCAGCTCCATTAACAGCAGAAGAAAATCTTAGGAACAGTTTCAAGTGGCCAGCTTGAACACATCTAAGGCTCTTTGGTCAGCAGTAGCTGGAGTCTGCATTACAGATTTGCACATAAACGTCTCACAGTATTTCTGTTCAACGAGATTCAGGCAGAGAATGTGAAAAATGCTCTTTTGTTCTGACATTTTCTATTGTTTTTTTTCCCTCCTAACAATTTCGCAAAAGGTACTCAGAAAAAAATGGGGAGAATGATGATAAAATAATGAAAAAAAGTTGAGAGCAGCTTGTACTTCTGACAATTGGCAGCAGAGCACATCAGACTTGACAGTTTTTAGGGATAAACATGCACTGTTTTTAAGTGGCAAGTGGGAGGAAAATAATTTTCCAGGCTTCCTTCCCCATCTCCTAATATTTTTTCTATGAAAAGACTCGTTCTGTGTAATCAACACTTTGTTTTTAAAGAAAGTTATCAATAACTGACACTTCAGAGCTCCTAAAATGACCATGCTTATAATTGGTTATTACGATCTCTCAATTATAGCTATAACAACAAAGGATATGATTATATTGTCACTGCTTTCCTTTAAAAAGAAACTATTGAAAGGCCTAATGATTAATTCACCATTTTTGAGAGCTCATTGTAATGACAGCAGACTATATACAAAGGTCTCTTCAGTGAGCCCATTATTCAATTAATAAATGCTGAATACTGAGCAGTCATAGTCATATGAAACTCCCAATAATTGTGTGAATTTTTAACCAATTAATTATCAATTACAACATCATAAAACACCAGCACAAAAATAGAAACAAGGAAATTTAATTATAGATTATTCTTCTTAGTTGCCGCAAATACTACACAAGACTGATTTTGATTAATAATTCATACAGCAATAAAGTATCAGGAAAGATAATTATACTGTGCCACAATTCTCACACTGATTTCTGTAATTACAGATTACAACAGTGTTAGCAATTTAAAAAGGTTAGGGAGCAGTAGTAATTTGCTATGTCATCCTTAGCAATATTAATGTCTTCTTCTCTGAGCACCCCAGATAATTGAAAACAGACTTGCGGGCCGCCAGGCTACATGGACTTCCTCCTGCCAAAAATACTGTGGGTGCCAGGGCCATTAGCAAGATTGTCTTAAGAGATGAACTTTTCATATTGATCAAGTAGCTTCTGCTGTAAAGCAGAATGTACATGGACAACTGGAAAAGACACTGCAGAACATTCCCGGCCAGCAGCTGCAGACGTGTTGCTCCCGAGAGTGATGGCTGCTGCTCCTGACCATAGTGCCTTGAAGAAGGACCTTCACTACTGGACTGTTAGTGGGAAGGGGAACAGCTAAGAAATCCAGGGAGAATTTAAACATGGGCCTACTAGACAGGCAGGTTTGGCTGGGCACACAGCAGGAGCCTGCAAGAATTCCTGTTGCTAAGGAGGCCGCATGGCTCCAACACATTGAGCATCCACAGCCCAGGGAGCACCCTTGGAATTGCTGAACAGCTGCAAGTGGTTCAAGGAACACAAACTGAGTCCCCCATGAGTTACACCACAGGCAGTGAGCAGAAGCATCAGTGCCTGAGCTGGCTGCAGGGCTGGGCCATGAGCCCCATTTCTGTATGGCAAGCTTCACATGGATTACAAATGGAGATGAGAATACTGGATACTCCTTCCTTAGCTAAAGTGACTGGAACAGGGATGTATGCTGCAGACTGTGGAATGGCTAGTTTTGAACAGCTCATTTGTCATCACAGTGCAGAGGCTTTGATGTTGGAATTAAGTCCCACTGCAAAGTCACTCACTGCTTTTCTTATACTGGACTTAGACCCTACAGCACAACTGGATAGACATGCACAAAAAAAAAAAAAAAAAAAAAAACACCAAAAAAAAGCCCAAAACAACAACAACAACAACAACAACAACAAAAAAGCCAAAACAAACCCCAAAAGATGGACTCTGATCCTGCAGACCTTTAAACAGAATTGCTGAATATTACTTCAATCTGTAGCATTTTTATTCACAACGGTTTTGCTATTGGTAGAATGCACATACGAGCAAAAGGGTACCACAGCTTCATGTCTACACTGAATCTTTTTTTTTTAAAGCACTGTCAGGATGCCTGTAGTCTTCATGATGAATGCTTATTTAAACCCCAGGTGTCTACTCTAAAGAAATTGTGCTTCAGGTTGTTCAGAGATTGGTACCATACGGAGTCAGGGATTCCCAGTGGAGGTTGCTTTGACGAGTCCGAACAGATTTATGTTCCATATAGAGATAAAACCTATTTCTCGACTTCAGAGGGTTGTGTTACTATTGCTTCTTGAGAGAGTAACCCAGATGAACAAGGTAATGAGAGCTCACATTCTTTAGGGACTTTAGTTAACATGCAAATAATGTTTACACACAGTACATGCATTAACCTACACATTCTATACAGGCCTACTAGGCAAAGTATACACATACATGTTTTTATGACTCAGTAAAAATTTTATAATTATACTACTAATTTTTATACACTGAGTGAGTCAGGCTTAGTTTAACATGAATTTTCAATGCTCTGTAAATAAACTGATGATGCCCTCAGGAAAGAGGCATGGTAGATGTGTGGGGGAAGACAGATTCATGGGATGGTTTGGGTTGGAAGGGACCTTAAAAATCATCTAGTTCCAATTCCCCTGCTGTTGGCAGGGACATCTTCCACCATAGATCAGGCAGGAAAACAGGAGGAACAACACAAAAACCACTCGCTATCCTTCTTTCTCAGAAGCTTCTTAACTGACATATATGAACATGGAAAGTAAGAAACACAGAACTCTTTCCTGGTAAAATCTCCTCTCACAGCTCTGTAAAGAGCTTTCACATTGCTCTTTACAGTAGCTGGCCACGGTGAAGGGGACTGGAACTAAGTATGCTACTCAAAATAGCTTATTCAAAGCAGAATGGGGAATGCCCAGCATTGAAACACTGCCAGGAAACCACCAAGCACAACAAACAACACATTATGTTCTTCTGAAGTAGTCAGTGGTTTCAGGACCTTGGTGAAAGACATAACCTTTTGGATTACTCTTGGGTGAGCTGGATTGCCAGATTAAAGAATCTGAGAGGGAAAAATGAAACAGTAGTTTGTTTTTATTTTGCCTTCCAGCTTCGTAAGTTCTCTGAAAAAATTTAAGGTCTCCACACAAACAGGGGCTGGAAATTCTGGCAAAGCCCCACTGCTTTCTTGCTATAAATGAGTATTTGGGGGTTTTGCTTGAGGAGTGATACAGTGTTATGGCTTCCCCCTTTTTCCTAAACCTTTAAGTAACTTATGTGTACTGGTGTGGGCATATGTGTGCATGTATGTATAACTCACACTGCAGAAATGCCCCCTGAAATCATGCAATTGCAGAAGGACAAATGGTTTGTCAAATATCCTGGTCACTTGCCAGTACAACAATATCTCAGGATGGTAAAGAAGGTGCCTCTGTATTTGACATCTCTTTTGCTAATATGAGTATGAGAACAAAGGCACAGCTGGTATTGCCTAATGCCACCAAAGTTTGGAAACTACAAATTATGAACAACAGCACAGTGCAACTCCTTTCAGCAGCCTTTGAATGGCAAAGATTATGCTAACACGTTATTTGTATAAAAGTTATTAATTTCCTTTATGTTCTATTCTCAAGTTAAAAGCTCCAGTGGAATTCAGTGCTGAAGCTCTGTACTTTAAATTTTGGTTGCTACAAAATGAGCACTGTTTTCACTTTTTAAAAAAAGAAAAAAAATTAAATACCAAAAGACAATCACAAAAAAAACCCACAAAAAAGCAAACAGGAAAGTTCTCTCCCAAAATTATTTTTTTTTCTTCACTAAGCTGTAATAATTACTGCTTTTCCAGCCTATCTGCAGAACCAGTGGGAGCAGTTCTATCTGCTTGAGAGGCCATGGCCAAAACCACTGCGAACACCTTTGACTACACAAACTGCAGAGGCTGTGAAAGCAACCCAATCCCATTTTCTCTGTCATACTGCAAAGTTGTTATGGGAAAAATCTGCTCTCTTTGTTTTACCCCCTAAAATGCAAGCTTTTCATCTTTGTTGCAAGTTAGCAGGCGGTCAAAACATCCTTCATCCTTCCCTGGGACACAAACTGGCATGTCCTTTGGAACGTGTCTGTAGTGATTAATGTGCGAAGAGCAGGGACGCATGCAGTAGGTCACTGGGTTAAATTTGGGACAGACTTGCACAGGGTGTTAACTTTGCACCTTCTGCTCTCAGGAAAGAATACAGGTGCTGCCTTCTCCTAAGAGTGGGCCACTATCTGTCTGTGCAGCGTTTTCCACAACCAAAGGCATACCAACTATAGCGTTCTCCCTTGAAAACTGAATGAAAAATTGTTTCTTTACGGCTAGATTATAGATTTTTGACTAATCTATAACGATGTAACTAGACAAATAAATACATTGTAGTGACTACTGCATTAGGATCCACAGATTTACACATCTGAATCTTGGAAGTACTATCAATATACATAAAAAAACTACTTTCACATGTGTTTATAATGATCAAATTATCAGAAGATCACTGAAATGACTATTTAGAAACACAGAGCAAGTGCTAAGGCGATACCTGGATTACACCAAGGGATTGTGACTGTGGTTTTGATCCTGCAAAGATCTGAGAATTGCAATTTTGTTATCAGGTTTAAGCAGGAGTTGCAGGCTTTCCCACTATTCTCAGAGTCTGATGTCCACCTAGGTGCCTGCTTAAAGTCCCTTTATCCATGGACTGGCCCTGACTCTGGAACTGACTGCCTTTCCTGTTGTAGACAATAAATCATCCCATGGAGAAAGGTGCATGGAAAGCAATCAATTCTGCTGCCAACACTTTCCAGACTACAGCCAAGGTAAGGAGAGGATGTGAGACAAAAATGGACACTGGGATGCAGTGCAACTGCAGTCTGAAGGAGCCCAGAGAAAAAGAAAAGATTTGATGTATTTGGGTACTCGTTCTGAGAGTACGTAAAGCCAACACTGCATCTGGATCTGTAGTTTCTTACAGGACTGCAAAGACAACAGAAGGCAAACACAAGCTTTCCTTCTCCTGTAAGATCCAGAGGAGCTTATGAAATCTTCTTTGCCACGGTAAAGAACGACGGATTAAAGCTACAAAGACTGCTATAAGAAGAACTTGGATTTTATCTTTGTTTGAGAATACTTGCATTATTTGTTGAGCTTTTCATGAAGCTTTTTGAAGCTTGTTTTTTGCTTTACCCCCACAGAACTACAATGTACTCAAGCACACTTAAAGCTGCAAAAGCCACGACATCAAATCAAATCAAATAGGAGATTAACACCCCAAACCCAAAACTAAGCCACGCTTTATCCCAGGGAAACAGAGTGGCTTGATTATTTCTGTTTGAAACTCTGTCATGGGAGTTTTAATCTCTGGGCATTCCTTATATGGTTCACAAACCCAAAAGGCAGAAAGGACCACCTACTCTGGCCTCCTAAAGGCAAATCAACAGCTGCTTTTCTCACACAGACGTGCAATCCTGACAGAGCAAAGAAATCCAGTGAGTTTTTTTTTGACAGGCTCTCTCTTCAACTGTTACTGGAATTATCTGTACCTTTAACCTCCAAGTTCTCTCCTGACAGATTCTGAAATAGCTGTTCCACTATTTTACCCTGGACTGACATCAAGCTAAACCAGCCATCAGTTCCCCGGGACATCACTTTTATCTTTGTGAAATATCGGAAATACAGTTGGCAGCCCTCCAATTTTCTGGAATTTCCCATTTCCCAAGATTTATTATAAATTACCAGCCACTTAACAGAGCTTTTCAGCTACTTCCTTTAAAATTCCTGGATGTAAAAGTTAGTAGGATATGAGAATGTTTAATTTCAACCACTCTTGCCTCCCAGATCCTCATTTGTTGCAGCAAACTTTCTCTTCTTTCCATATTACTGCACAGGATGGACACATCCTCTTCCACAGTTTCAGACACAAAAAACACCTGGGGAACGCTTCTGCCTTTTCTATTTCCCTTTTTGGTTATTAAACTAATAAATGTTTTATCACTACTTGTATTTCTTCATTTAACCAGAATGGCTTCTCATTAGAGTAACTTTTTTGTTATTGATGGCAGTGTAAAATCCTAATTTTGAGAGCTGGCAGAATATTCTTCAACAATTCCCAGTGCGTTCAACGCTTTTTACTTTAAATGCAATGTTATGCCAACACAACAGATTCTAACTTTGGAAAACATCTTTTCCAATTCTGAGTACAGAGCATGCATAAATTCATAGTCTCTGAGTAGATGATGTACTCTGATTGCACAAGGTCACTGTATGGGATTTGAGACCCCACAATTCATCTTATTTTAGACTGTCCACAAATAGTACTGTCTGAAAAATCGCTTCCCTTCTTGCTTCATTTTCTCATGCAACAAGTCACAAACATGTATTTTCCAGTCCATTACTAAGAGTACCACTCCAACAGAAAATCTTTTGGATTCCTGCTCATGCACCACTCTCTCCAGTGCCCTTCCCATAATGCTAGAAACCTGGCTAATAAAATGTCAAACAAAGCGATTCTTGTGCAATCCTAATGGTTTAGAGTTACACCAGACTTACGTAAGGCTGGTTTATGCGGTTGGGTATTCGCTGCTGTCACTCTCTCCCTCTAAGGTTATTTACAGCCCCCGTCTGCTCATTTGCCTTCAAGGGAGGGAAATGTAATGTTGGTAGAGAAAGAGGCCACTGAAACCAGACATTCCCCTCGATCTCTGCAGACCTTAGCTCGGAAACCCACAAAATCCCAAGCCTTGTCCACCCTCAGTGGCATGGCAAGTGCCACCTGCTGCTAATTGTCCCTTTCCTCTCCGTTCACGAGGGGACAGACACTCTAGGACACCTTGGCTGTACCATATCTGAGGACAACACAAAAGGAATTAGTGAGGTCCTTGTCTGCACAGCGGCAATCACCACTGCCACACTACCTTCAGGATCATGGCAGGTTTGCTCAGGGCTGTGTTTTGGGCAGCTGTGACCTATGGAAACTTTGCTTGGCTGATGAAATGTACACCCATACCTACAGTGTGGACAATCTTTAAGAGAGAATGCTTTTTTCTTTTTTTCAGAGAAGAAAAAAGTCTGTATGATTTTTCTGGTATGAATTGAGAAGCTATATTCTCCACAGATCTTGGAGACATGCAATTAAAGACTGTCAAATTTGCATGCACGCAGGATTCAATTGAAGGCTGAGCAGGCGATGTTATAACATTTCTCACTTGACTTGACAACCTTATATTCTTTTAACAGCTTTTGTGCATAATTTCCTTGCTTTAAACAAACTGAAGGTGCCATTGTGTAACCTGACCCCTGAGCTCTTGAGGGTGAGGATGAGGGTCGGAGCTAGGAGATTCCTGCTTCCCAAGCAGAACTGGCTGACCATCACTGGTCTGCAAAATCCCACCCAAGCAGTTTGCAACCAAACACATGTGATGGAGCAAGCCGAGCACAGGTCCCCCTGTTTTGTCAGAAACCTGACTTTTGAGGAAGAATTCAGCAGAAGCCACTAGTGCCCTGGGCTTCCCTTAGCAAAATTTCTTGTTGGCCAGATGTATTTTCAGCAATGGCTGCAGTGTCCCCCCCCAGCCCACTCTCCAGCTGAGATCTCATGATTTTGCTCCACAGCATGAGGGCACCAGAGCTTTAGAAGAGTTTAAAAAAATGCTGAATGCTGGGAAATCAACACATAATTTCAAGCTTTGTTTTGCTTTTTTTTTTCACCCTCAGCTGAAACACTTTGGTGGTGGTTTTCCAACAACTGTCTGAGAAAACATCACAGCAAGAAAACTGTGACTCTGTGCACCTCAAGTCTGGAAAACCTATTATGGTTCAAAATAAGACTTCACAGAGTGAAATTTTATAGAGTGAAATTGCAAGACACAAGGCAGCCAGTCCTGTTTCTGCTGCACACGTAGAGTAAGAGGCATCAGGAGATCTTCATGCAACAGGATGTAGCTGACACATTCCAACACTTACTTTTGAAGGTGTTGAGTGCCGTTAATCTATGCCCTTTAATTAGATTTGAGATCCCTTGCAACAAGAAGGATCAAGCCATAAAAGCATGAGGACAAGGAGATTAAACTACAGATTAATAATTATATAGTATAAACAATCCAGGATAAAATAAAACTCATGCTCCACTGGAGACTGGCATGTTTATGTATAAAGCGGGAGATCTATAAAGCTCATTGATTAGTATTTCAAACGAAACAAATCTAAAAGCATTACAAATTATTAACTGAAATATATAATACAAACAGTGTGCTAGGAAATAATCAATACTTCTCCGTGCCTGCAAACCCCTACAGCAATTTTTGTGCTAAAACGGAGACCAGCCTACATGGCAAACTCTAGTGCTTGCCAGGGAGTTTGTCTCATGTGAAAGAGAACAGTCCGCAATGTAAAAACAAGCATGCTTTTTTCTTACTTCTTCCCCCTCAACTTCTGCCTATCCTAAATGTACCTAACCTATAGTGCAGACTGCAATAAAAAATTAAATTAATTAGAAAATCACTCCACAAGTCTTTCTAACTAAATCAATGAACTTTGTTTCTTAGACTGTCGTAAGAATGCAAACATTATTATGCAGGACCCAATCCAATCTTTTTAGAGAAACTTGACCGCATAGAGACATAGCTTCAGGAAAGGAAGAGACAATTTTGAGCTATCAGACTAAATGAAGATTTTGCCATTAGTATGATTGGAGTCTTGTAGGCTCAGTTAATTCATATTTATCAGAGGTCAAGATCAGGTAAGTCTATCCACAGATTCATGTCATTACCTCAAGAATTTAAAGTGCGAGTAAGACACAGTTTGGTTATATGCCCAAGGGAATGTTAAAATGCTTTAAATAAATACCTGTTGCTTGATGAAATACAGGACAGCCACCAATGGATTATGAATGGCATGATGCTATTCCATCACAGCATATCCTTCTCACATATAGTGTCTTAAAAGCAGACACATACGTGCATGTGCCTGAAGTTATATATGTGTGTGTGTATATATTTATATATAACCATACATCTATATGTACATATATATCCCCACATATATACATATATCTATATACATGCACACACATATGCACAATGTTTAATTACTATCTCTTAAAAGTATGCATTATTATCTTTGTGTGTTTCATGTCATCTGGCACGAGCTTTTCAAACATTAAAAAATGACTTATCTCTTAATTAAGAGTCCTATCAACAGAGTAACCCATCCACATATGAAGGAAGAAATGATCCTTTTACTCTAAAAGTTAGGTGTCTCAGTATTATTTGTAGCCATTATTCCACATATCTCTCACCTGAAGTACTTATGCACACATGCATTCTTCTCTGCTACATGTGGCAAGAATTTTTCCAGAAAGAGCACAAGAAAGAGGTGAAATTAAAATCCTGAAAAAGATGCTTGTGCAAATGTTTCTAGTAATAATAGAAGAGAGACAAGAAAAAAAACCTCTGAAATGGGAAAATCCAGAGGCAATGGTGAAAAGTTGAAAGGATGGGGAAGAGCCAGGAGCAACATCCACAAGGACACTAAGAATCGTGTTATTATGGATGTGTGGAAGGGTTCAAGAAAAAAGGAGGGAAAGGACCAGGGTTACCTTGGAGACAGAGGCTGCTGAAGAGGCTAGGGGCTCATGGATCAAGAGCTGCTCAGAAGGAAAGGCAGAGGAGGGATGGCTGGAGAAGTTCCCAGGGAGAAAGGTCTATAGTAAGGGGGCAGGAGCCCAGTCCTAGCTCCATTGCTCCCAGAGAGGCAGAGGGTCTGGAGTAAGAATGGGGAAATGAATTGTGAGAAAGAGTGGCTATTGTCCAGTGTTTTCAGAGAGCAAAAAGAAACTGAAGAAGCTGAAGATAAAGCATTGCATACTACAGCGAGTATGTAAGGCTGTTGGGAGGGAGCAGAAAAGAGGGCACAGGCAGCAGAGAGAGAGATGTTTCACTGCCCAGAACAGAGAGGGGAATGACTGCCAAGGAGCTTGAAAGAGCAGTGGGAATGAAGGCAATGCCGAGAAAGAAGATTCACAGAAATTGTCTGTTCTCCCTCTGGGAGGTGGGCTGATGCTGGGAGGTGAAGAGAGAGAAAAGTCACAGGCACTCAGAGAAGCAAACAGGGAGAAGTGTCAGAGTGGAGAAGAGATGAGAGGGGAGAGGCAATCACTGGTGAGAGGCTAGAGAGTGGGTGACGACACAGTGCCAAGAGATGATAATCCAGCTGATTAGAGAATTAGGCACAAGAGATGTCAAGGAAAAAGGCAGAGAACAGAAGAGGCTATGGATGTGGCAAGAAGACCCTGAGCCTAAAATAAAATTGTCAAGCAGTCCAAATACACAAGCCATGCACTTCCCCTCTTCCTGCCCCCCTCTCTCCATTGCACCATCAGGGATCCACTACCTTATTACTGCAGGGAACAAACAAAAATACAACTGCCCTCAGGCTGATCCTGAAGGACCAACAGAATAGGAATGAGGAGAAATAAAAGCAGGCTGGCAGTAGCTGCCCATGGATAAAAAGGAGACCTTTAGTACAGCTGTGTGGCTGTATTTGATTTACGAGGGCTTCTTCATGCAAAACGAGGCAGAGCAGTGTAAATGGCTTTCTAAAGAAAGCCTCGTGAACAGCAGTTCCTGCACATTAGAAAGAAAGGAAACGAGCATGTCCTGGGCTAGACCAGGATGGCTCAGGAGCTGGGGCTCCTGGCTCAGGCACTCAGCACAAAGGCACGGGCACCTAGCTATGCCCACGCAGGAGCAGCTACACCCTGCAGAGCCAGGACTCAGCTACCGAGCCCCCAGCACTTCCTTAGGTGGCTCTCACTCTTCTGATTTGAGTGTGACACCCCTTTGTAACGAAAGGCTCGGCTCCTCAGGAAAAGGACTGCCAAGCAATGTAAAAATTCTGCTCTTACTGACAAAGATGTCCACTTCCAATTTAAGGAACAAAACACAGCAGTCTGGATTGCACACTACATGTTTTTGTAAATGTTCTTTTGTACTAGCAAGTAATTAATCTTGTGTTAGAGCCCAGGAAAGTGCCTATGAGTCTCTGAACTTGCAAACAGCTGGAAAATGCCTACTTAGGCTAGTGCACACATCTTTGAGTAATTCCTATTTGCTAATTACCCTTTCAGCTGCCAACAGCTATTCTAACATTTTGCTAACCAGGGAGGGATATCACAACGCATAATCATGTGAATTAACGACAGGATGCCGGTGAAGAAATGGGATAAAAATCAGGTAGTTGAGAAAGAAATTAAAACTAATTGATTTGCATCAAAAAACCCTACGGTATGTAAACACCATTTCAGAAACAAAGAACATGGCTGGGAAACAAGTAAACAAAAGTGAAGCCAGCATTTGCAGAAGTTGTCAGAGTAGATTCCTTCTCTTGGTGACAGATGAGATGAGACTTAAGCCCAGGACCCCTTACAAATGAGACTTGCTAGTACTCCAGTAACCCACTGCAACCAAAGCAATATTCCCCTCTGCAACACAACAGATGTGATTCAAACTGGCAAGCCATGGCACATAAAAGCACAATGCCCTCCTCTGCTCAGCACAGTTTTTTGCAATATTCATTGCAGGGGCCCAGAGGGAATTCCAGCTCACGGTGTGCAGAAAGCTCACTGATGCTCCTACACAGCAGAGTAGACCCCCCTGCCATGGCTGAAGGGGCACCAAAGGGCAACAAGCAGGGCTGCTGGAGGAGCCACCTCAAGATGGAGCTGTAGATGAGCCAATGGGGCTCCCCTGGGCCTGTGTGGGAGGTGGGGGAGGCAGAGGAGGAAGATCAAAGAGGTACCTTAAGACGTGTGTGCACATTTAACTGCAGCAAGCTAATGCAGGATTTGCAATAAGAACGCCCGCTCTGAAAATGGCAAAGGCAAGGATGTTTATTACCAGGATGAACATCCTTATTCAGCATCTCAGGGGAAGCTCTGGCCACTTTCAATCAAATGTCTTTTTCTTGGAATGCTGTTAAGCTGTGGTCATCAATCCTATTTAAGGAATGGGAGGAATGGCTTCATATCACCGCTTTCCCTCCTCACTTGATGTGACATAAAATAGCAGCACATTAGCACAGGCGAAAGAAACTGAGCTTGGCTGATAATGGCCGCACTCATGTGTCTATTAAGCAGCCCAGGGAAGGAGGCACCAGGTGCAGAAGGCACAGCTCCTTCATCGACTGAGCTGCCTAGAGCAGCAGCTTCCTGCTACAAAGAGGTTTCCTTGAAATCCCTCCAGAATCACTCTGTAACCAAAGTGCAAAAGCAGCCACTTGCTGCGCTCTGATTGTCCACTTGAACTTTTCGAGGAGGTTGTGCGTATTTACCGTCGATCTTCAGCACTGTGTTGCCAACTGCCTTGCAGTGGAAAGACCCCAAAACCTGATGGTGGCACGTGCACGACCCACACACCGCCCTGCCCCTACACCTCAGAAAGGCATGAAGGGACATGCAGCACCCTCATGTGCTGGTGGGCCACAGGCAAACCTCCTGATTTAGGAGCTTGTGCTGCCACTGCCGGGCCAGTAAGAAGAAATGATTCCCCTGACTTGGCTGTTCAACCAGATTGATAAAATCTATTAAAGGAAGGGGTGATTTTCCTGATCATTACAGCCTAGACAGGAGCAGGAATGTGGCTCACATTGGTGTTCCAATGCTTCACTACTGGGCACTGCTAGAGAGTTTAGCATCACTGCCTTCATTATCTCTCCCTGGCTTCATCTTGTCTGTGCTGTGTATACATAAGGACACATGGACCATGAGACTCCCAATGAACTCTTGTAATACCAGCTGTCAGCAGCCGCCTCAGAGTCAAGAAAAACATGTTCGTGTCTATAAACACGGTAAAACTAATTATCCCAAGAAGGGTTCCCCTTCCTCTTAAAATTAGCAGTGTATACAGTCAGATAGCTCAATGTAAACACATCACTCTGAATTTCACCAGCTTCACTATCAAGCAAGAAAAAGTATGAATCCTGTAGGAAGTCTCTGCTATAACAGATACTAAATCTGATATGTGAAGAGTTTTATTGCAGTGTTTCTAAAAGAATGAAAAGGGAGAGAAAACACGTGAAGCCTAAAACCAGCAACACATCAAAGGTTACAAGAGAACTGTTAAATGAGTGTCCCTGTGAGAAATGGAGAGGATAGCTGAAGCCCTTCCTGTGACTAAGGCAGTGGACAAGCTCCAATGAAGAGTCCAGGAGAGAAAAGAGGGAGGTAGTCATTAGATAGAACATTCCAAGTTCAAAAATAGGAAGGTTTTCCAGAAAAGCTGCTCTAGGTGGTTTGAACAATCATTTGTAAAATATAGGACAAGGAAGAGCCCCCAGGACCAGCCATAGTCTGAGGACTATGTAAGCCATACCTCTCAAGCAAAAGAGCTCAGAGGGTTTGAAGTAAGGATTTCAATTCTTATGGGTATTTATAAATCTCATTTAGCTGTCCCCTTTTCCAGACACAAAAGCAAAGTACTACATTCATTTAAGTATGGCTGTTCCTCAGACCAGTGAACAGGACATCTCTTGCAGTGCCCAGTGGAGCTGCCCAGCTCAGCAGTAGCACCAGGATAATGGGATGCATACATCCTTGTATTTAATGAAGGAGCCTGTACAAAAGAGATGTCTTCCAGTGACCACTGCAAGATTGGAGAGCCCTCTAGCATGGAATAGGAGGGTGGAAAGAGGGGCTGAATGAATCACGAGCAAGGAAAAAAGGGTTATGGCACACCCCCACGCTTTTGCATTTCAGGTCTGTAAAATTCAGCTACATCAAGGTGATGCTACTGGCACCACTACTCAGAGAGACAAAGCAAGCAAGTCTGAATCAATCAGAATCTGCCTAAGAACTGAGCAAAACCCAGCAGCACAACACACCATGGAGAGCTTGTAATAGTTTACACAGGAATAATAAAGAAAGGTGAGTTCAGCAACCTTACCCTGAGCAAAGGAATCATCAGCAAAGCCTTGCCCAGTGCAGCTCCTGGGAGAAAAGGTCAAGACAAACACAGCCAGATTTCTGAGCAGAAAATCCACTCATCTTGCAAACCCTTTCCACGTCCTTGGGTGCAAAGGCACTGCAAGCTTCTCCAGAGGCAGCCTGCCCTGGAGCCCCACTGGAGCAGAGTGGGGGACATGACAAGAGCCACAGGCCAGTCTTTCAAGCAAAGGAGCAACAACCGCTTAACCAATGCAAAGCGACAGCCTCAAATGCTCGCGCAACAGCGAAGCATCAGCAAAAGCCAAATGGAGATGAACAGAAACATGCTCTCGTATCCACAGCCATCTGTCCCTCTTTGCTCGTTGTTTTACAAATTGACCTACTGTTCCAAATCCCAGATTTTCAGAAATAGCTCTGGCTGAAGGTATTACCAGGAAAAACAATCAGTGTCAGCTAACCAGTGTAACTGAGGAATTCTTTCCAGGAGGCTGAGGCAGTGATGACAGAAGCTGGAAAATCAAAATCGCAGAGAGGGGGAAGCACTGGCCACTCTGATACATAGGCAAGGACCAGCAGGAGCAATGTTTGACAGTTCAAGTGACGTTCTCTTCTGCCAAAATCTGGTGAGAAGCTTAAAAAAGATCTTTTCTGTTTTCTGGTGCAAATGATGAATTTCAGAGAATAATCAACCACACTGGCCTTGGAGTAAAGGAGACCAGAAAACCAAGGAGATTCCTAAAATCTATTACTGTACCAAACAAACAGCTAGTATTCTCCCATGAACTGAAAATCCCTTCAACTATTCCCAAACAATTACTGCCTCCCCATTCTGAACAAAGATAAATTTATTCTCCAATATAATTTTTAATATCCTAAATAGGCTTGGTAATGGCAGCACTGTTAATTTAATATCCTCGGAGATCTTCACCATCTCTCCCTGTAAGGGTTTTCTGCAAAGCACCCATTCTCATAATTTTTCAGTCTTTTGAGCCCTTAATTTCCTATTAACTTGGGATGTCTGTACTGGCCTGACCAGTTTTATTATGTGCTTTCACCAGTGGCAAGTGAATAGCCCCCTCACACATGGCTTTTGGGGGGGATTTCCTCCCAGCACTGCCAAAGGAGCCACGACTTGCCACGTGTCCTCCCCCCACCACCCCAGCACTCCCTCTCCCTTTGGTATGGGGAAAGATGAAAACTTGAAAACGCAACAGATGGTCTGAAATCCTCTTCCTGTGAAACCCATCACTACGGCAGCAAGCTTAGGCAATATTTCAAATATTTCTGCATGTGCCAACAGCGGTATCCATGACTAGGGATGATGAGGAGACTGCCTGTGAAACTCCCCCATAGACACTGTTTGCAACAGCCTAGTCCTCTTGTTGAAGGCTCTCTTCCCTACTCTAAATCCAATGAGAAAACTAATCTCCATATTTAAAGCTGACAGGTGGTACATGCATAATTAAAGATGACCTAACAGAGAATGCTCTCATTTCTGGCATATTATCAGACACTTAAGCAAAGCAATTATCAGTAGGCAATCTTTTCTGTCAACAGAGATTGGATGAAACACTTTGCCAGTCAGGAAGATACTGTAATGATGATACATGTGTATTCGCAGATACTCCAGCAATATAATATAGACTTAAATCTCTCCCGTCTCAGACAAATGTCTTCATCACCTATAGAGGACCACAGTAACGTCTCCGCACATTTTCATGCTCCGCTTTGCTATTTTCCACAGACTCACAAGACAAAATACACAGACTCCACTTTGCTCCTACTCATGTCAACCTTTTCCTTGAATCCATCTGCACTATAAGTCCTGCCATTCCTCTCCACCTAGGGAAGGACAATCTTACTGTCCTCTCGAGCTCCTGCACTTTTTCCACTTGCACTACTTGGTAGAATGGCTGATCAGTGCTGCACAGGGCCAGGAAACCTTGTCCTTCTGCCTTTTTTCCTGCTCAAAAAGCAAGCAAAACCCAGAAAATGTGTCCTCCCCCTTTCTTACTCAAACACAAACAACAACTCAGCTCCTCCAACAGAATCCAACCAAGCCTTCCCCAAACACCTTCTTCTTCATCCACAGGTAGCAGTCAACTGTGGCACGTCAGGGGCTGAGCGCTATATTGCTCTTTTACTCCTTGTCACAGCTTTTGTGACATGAACACCTGCAGGGAAGAATTAGGGACCTCACAGATCTCAATGGATTGTTCCTGTTGTGAACAACCATGTCTTACTCAGGACCACAAGCTGAGCATCTTCACCTTGGGAGCTGTGATGGCAGAAGAGATGAGTGGCCTTGTTCTCCTTAGCTTATAGAGGGGGCAAACACAAGCAGAGATCAGTTGGGAATTTTATGTGGAATCAACCCAAAAACCTATACTAGAACTAGGAATATCTTCCCTGCTTTTTGGTTAACAAGCAGATGGTATAGTCTCCCAAAATAGCAGTGTCACCCATGTAGTTTGAAAGAAGGAGAAACTTTTTAACCTAAACTCTTAAAATGCTTCCTTCAAGCAGTGTTTTGCGATGAATCCAGAGAGTTCTGCGTCTTTTTTTCTTTTTTTTCCTCCTGAGCAGAGATTTAAAAAAAAGAATATTTTGTGGAAGAAAGACAAGGAGAACAAAAAACAATTAGGAAAAGGAAAGCCTAAAAAGGTTAGTGGTTTTCTTAATTTTGGGGAAATTAGGGCTGTGAGAAGTATTATAAACCGCAATTACATACACACATGGGATTGCATTTTACCTTACGAAAGAGCTGCTCTTAGGGTATAAAATTGCTTTAATATTGCACTACGACAAACGTTTTTTTAAAAAAGGCTTATGATAATGGATTTTCAAAGCAAAAGTAAAGCTGCTTTTCTCTGAGAACAGGGCTTTAGAGAAGGGAAACTTCACAATGCTAGTGGTGTGCATTTTGCTGCATTTCACAAGATCTCTCATAATTTAAATTCCAATGTATTTATGTCATACATGGATAAACGATCTTATTGTTCAGAACATGTCTTTATATGAACATCTCTGCTGTTAGAGCTAGCATTATTTAGCTGGTTTTTTTCCTCTTTCCTTACCAAGTCAGAACAAAAGTGTCTTTTATTGCAGTTTTGTGAACTTCATGCAAATGGCAGTTTTTACACATCAATCGTCAGTTTAATAACACTAATGATAAGAGGAGAATTGAAAATAATAGGCTGATTTTTTAGCAAGCAAATCAGAATTTATAGAGAAGATTCTACAATGTCAAACTTTATAGCCCTGTGTTATCAAAAGCACGAGGAGTGAGAATGAAGATTAAACCACTGACTCGTTAGCAAGCTACACTTACTAAACCACAGCTTTCCTGCACCAAGAGTGATTATTTAGAAATCCACTGTACAAGATAAGAAGAGATAGTGACAGTCTTCTGGGGCCACAGGGAGCCATTTACACAACAAAATATATTTGCCAGGGTATACTGATCTGACTGAGCAGGCTCAGTATCTCTCTCAGTTAAAGCAATACTGGTTAGTCTCCCACTCTTCCCTAAGGCATAGCTTGGTCATTCCTTCTCCTGCTACATCCCACTCTTGCAATCACACAACTTTGCAGCACTTAAATTCCAGTTTTGCACCTATCACTCCCCCGAGTAGCCCTGGTGACTTCACAGGTTCTGGTTATAGGCAGTCATGCTGCAGGACCAAGCATGGGAAGAGCAAAACGGCCACATATGAGTAGCTAGGGCTGTGAGAATTCATGGACTTTCTGTGGATTAATGGATGACTACAGAGAACCACATTTTGAAAACACAGCTTGATCATGACCAGAGAAATAACACTAAATAGAAGAAAAAAGCATTTGTTTTCCCAACACGCAAAAAACCAGATGTGTCAAAATGCCAGCTTTTGATACAAAATTCCACAGGAAAAGTGAGTGACAGCAGATTTTTAACCCTACTACAAACAGGTGCTCAAGCAGGCATAGTAGTTTCCCATGACAATGATGGTCAAAGGACAAACTTTACACCTCTAATGTCCGAAATCCCCTTTTTATCCAGACAGACAGAGTCCTACATCCTCGACTACTCCAACTCAATAATGCAGGAGGTATAGACAGAAACTGCACTTTGCTTCCTCCCACTCACCGCTGGCTGTGATCAGGACCCATCAGTAGAGTAAATGGCTCTACTATTGAATCCCATCCCACGCAGGGCAACTTCTTTTCCACAGATGCCTGACTGCTTTTCTGCACAGCCTGTGGGTTTGATGCCTTGATTTCCAGCTACAGACTGTAGGGGCTGAAGCCCTTTCATGGGAATATTTGAACTGGTACTTTCCTAGAGTCAGCACCCTTCAGTTTGGCCATATTTCCTGGTTAATGCTCCCACAGCTTGAATCACCATTCCCATGTGGGAATGGACTGCTAAAACTGTGCTGCATGTCTATCTTCCTGCCTTGTGTGGGCTTTGCCAAAAATCAGGTTTTGGAAAGGAGGAACTCCCTTATCATTACTTATAGCATGTACTTTCAGTGTAGTTTTTTATGAGTAGACAAATGGGAAAGTACATTTTTAAGAAGGACAAAGACTGCTGAAGTTTTACAAGAAGCCCCAAGATAAGCACACCTTATTATGCACCACAGGATGAAATGCAGCATTTTCGGGGAACAGATGTTTAATCATCAAGCACTAGTTTGGGAGAACTGTGGGAGCTGGGCTGTCTCACCCATGAGCAAACTAGGAAATTACAGGAGCTTGTAGGTGTTTGTGTGTGAGGTCAGAGACAGAGAAGCAGTTAAACCCATCTCTAAGGTACTGTCCCTGTGCGGGTGGATGTAGTAGGTTGTTACAGAGAATAAAATTGTGAGAAATAACTATTCTACTCAACACCATCCCTGTGGCTGAGACTGGCGTTAGCAATGGGGTTTGGTGGGCAAAAGGCAGAACAGTGTGAGGAACACAGTGTTACATTAGTGCATCCATGCTGAAAGGGTAAGTCTGGATTTTTGCTGCATTGTCACGATGACATCACACTCCTACCTGCCTACATCATGGACCTCACCATGCCTCTAAAGGTGACCTTAAAGTTTGTGTCCCATGATCTGCTGCTCCTCACCACAGTCCAGCCCTTCACTGCTACTGAGGGCAATAACAATTCATCTCTCTCTACAAATCTATGCTAAAATTACCCCACAAGCAAAAGCCAGGCCAGAAGGAAGTCCTCAGTGAAATGCAGTAATGCATTAAAAAACACTGCTTGAGCTGGGAACCCATGACTAGATTTTTCTCAAGTCCGAAGAAGTCCCAATTCCTAATGAAAAAATGGAAGCTGTGCATGCTCACACCTTTTGCTGCAGGCTGTTGTCCACTCCAAGCACCACCTCAAAAAATACTTTTGCTTCATCAATACATTTGTAATTCAACCAAAAAAGAAATTTAAATAGCATCTTTGCATGGTAAACATCAGAAAAAACTGCTTTCCAAGCCTGCAGCCAGTTGTTCTATAATATCTTCTGCTTTGTGCTGACAACCTTTTTTCCCTCCAATCATTCAGACACAATGCCTTCAGGTCTGTCTAAGTAATGTAATTTACTGGAGTGGAATTCCCTTGATACCTTCTGCAGCACTCAGTGACAGTATCATTTATACTCTACACTGTCATGCCATGACACTGATACATTGGCTTTCATCTCTCATTCAGCACAGAGGGTGCAATTTCACCTTCCATTGTGCCCTTCTGCAGACTGTGCGTACAAATTCCCTCCATTCATCCCTAATTACAAACCTCTGCTGAAATACTCTCATTAGATTTATATTTCTCACTCCAAAGTGTCAATCTTATTTCAAAATTCCAATTTTCTGAGAGATCCATCCATTAGCAGCAACCTCCAAAGCATTCCTTAACCGAGTGCATTAAAAGTGAAGCTGGCAGAGCAGAGACGCACTTAAAATACACCATTACAGCAAATCTCCATTGCTAATGTTTTTGCATTACTTGAGCACTGTGATAAGGAGCCTGTGACTGGCCAGCCCTGCTCCTCCAGCAGCGATGGACAGAAGCCACCAGTCAACTTCTGTGTCCAGCTCTGCTCCCACTGTGAGGCTGCACCAAATCCCAAAGCATCTGCTGCTGTCACTGTCTCACAGTACAGCATGAGGTGGCTGTTCTAAGGACTCCAGACGATGAAAGCCACAGAAAGAGTTTATGACAACTGTAAAAATGCCCGACTACAGCTTGTTTTCTGTGGTAAAAAAAAAAAAAAAAAAAAAAAAAAAAAAGAAGCCAAAAACAAGCTGGGGGTTTCCCAAGGTAGCAGTTCTGCTCTGCAACCCAAGAGGTTGTTAGAGCTCTTCAGCTGAAAATCACAACCACATTGTTTGTGTCACTTGCACTAATCCTACTTTAGTGGCCACATGTAGGACTGCTCCCTTCAAACTATGTACAGAAAAGATAACGTCACAGATTCCCCGGAGCAGCTCTACAAGTAGTTAAAAAAATCAAAAAGAGATCGTTCTACCTCTTAAAGAGAAAGGCAAACACCTTAAAAACCTCATCACCATACAAGGGAAAAAATGAAGAGCACAGCAGTGGGTACTGATAGTTGCACAATGCACCCAATGTGCCATCTCTAAAAATAGCCTGTGTGGTGATACCCCTGGAAGAGTCCAGCATGTCTCATCCTGCTGGAAAGCACAGCAGCAGCAATCGGCGCGGGAGTGCCGCTGCCACATGACGCACACGTTGCACTCTCTCCTGTCATTATCTTCAAAGCCATCAGGTTTGAACTTACCTGCAGCAGGCACAGCAGCAGAAAAAGAAGGGTGGGTGGGGAGAAAAAAACCACCTCTACAACTGTACGGAAAAAGAGAAAATTCCACAGAAGACTATTACAGCAAATGATTATGCCCCTTGCCGGCATCTGGGCACCTACAGGACTGAGACATGCAGGTGATTGTAACAGAGGCAATATAATTCCCTGCAGCAACCACTGTGGGAGAAACTAAAAATTGCTGAAGTTTTGCCCGTTCCCATCTTAAATATTTGAAGTCTTGATTACTGCATCAGCTCTTCTGCCATTTGTACTTTGTATCAAGGCAAGAGCCGGTCCAATGAGCAGGCAGGGATGTAAGAGCAGAAAGGAGCATTTCAGCAAAAAGGCAAAAGTAAGGTAGCAATGATAGGCACCGAGCTCTCCTAGGAGGAGAGGGAGGACTACACCAAGCTAATTTAAAGGGATTTCCTATTGCCTAATGAAAGACTCACCATTGACAGCGTGACTAGTCCATGGAACAAGCGCGTGTACCTCTAAGTGCCCCCAGCACCCCACATCCTCCGCACCACGTGGTGTTAGTCAGAGCGAAAACCTATTGTCTCATAAAGCCCAGTTCTCAAGACCAACACCTCTGCTACCCTGCAAAGCCTGGCAAAGCTGGGAAGGTCACGAAATGAGAAGAAAGCAGTGATGCTTAAGCTGCCACACAGCAGAGTGCAAGTTTTTAGCCTCTACCTTGGGTCCTGCCGCTCCTCTCATCCATCACAAGAATGACATCAGACCGAGAAGCCTGACATGCACAGGCACACTCATTCTCTGGAAATGCCACAGCTACTTAATGAGTGAAGCTGGGACAGCACCAAAGCTGACACCATGAAGCTACGAATTTCCCTGCATATACTGACATCTCTCTTTAATATTTCTCTCGGCCACGAGCTGACATATCAATTAATGTGGTCGGAACACACTTAGTAGTTCAAGATACCGCAACTGGTTTAGTGGATTCCTAACCAGTGCAACTACCTGGAAAAGCATCACATAGTCACCCTAAAAAGGAAACCAAAAGGATTTTATCTGCTAAAAGTTAACCCTGAGAATTTGTTTCTCAAGCTCAGCAGATTTATTTAGATTTCCTTTTTTTTTTTCTGCTTCGCTTTTTCTTTGCCAGAAGATGAAGTTCTGGATCAACAATTCAAGGTACACCACTGAAGTTTTGAGAGTTTTGACTTTAAAAATCTTTCAGTCCTCTCCAAAGATGCTTTTTCCAGACAGCAGAACAATTCTGCTTCCAAAATTCTTTCATCACCACCTTTAACTTATGTACTAAGCCTAACTACTTTTTCTTTTTTTTTCCAGTAAGAAGTTGATGAATTAACACAGCCAGACCACACCACAAGTAAGCTCTGACTCTCCTTCCAACACAGACCCATTTACAAGCATTAAAACCTAGGACTCACCCACCAGACAGAGCTGAAGCTGCAGGCAAGCCAGTCATCAGATCTCAGAGAAATATTATGCTTGCTCCACAAATGCTGAAGCATTTGAATCTTATTTTTAGTCGTACACAAAGGGCAATAAACGGAAAATCTTATTGTAACCACTGCTTTTTCGTGGCCACCCACACTTCCAACACCCACAGCAAAAGTATATAAATGTAAAAGCCCCAAAACTCATGGCTCATCTGAACAAGGAATGCAAACTAGCTAGTTGCTGTTACTTTTTTTTCCAGTTTATATCTGGAGTGCCATTATATTCTGTGAAACATTGAAGATAACTTTTCACATGCTGTGCCTATGTACTGTCCAGGATTCTGCTGTGTTTTCATACATTCTTCCCAGTACCCGTGTCCCTGGTAAAGTCCTTCTCTAAGTTAGCTGACCGCTGACTGATTTTCAAATGATGAAGTAGAGAAGGTGCTTCCCCCCTAACTCTCAGTTTCTTCCCCCACTGCCCAAACTACTGAGGTACAAGGAGTTAATGCTTCACTTACCTGTGAGAAATTATGCTGAATACTCTACCCAGAAACTGGCAATTAAAAAAAAAAATCCCTTTACACTCATAACAGTAGAAGAACTTCAAACAAATTGCTGTCAAGGATGATTTCATTGTGTTTAAATCCATTTACTTCAAGTCACTTTGCAAATTACGCTTTAATTTTACACCTAAAACTCTCAGGTCTACTGTGATGCCAGTTTACTCTCCTGTGTGTCCTATGCCTGATTCTTTCCATTTACAGAAAGTAACACAAGCATAAACCTAATTATCATCTGAAATCCCGCAGAAAACGAATTCAACTAACTGAGTAAAAAAGAAATAAAGGAAAAAAGATCCATTTTAAGACCAGACCCAACACGAGGGTGATGCCATGTCTGGAGATGTTGAGAGTGAACAATCTCGTGCTATTAATCATCTTGCTGTCGCGGAAAGTGCGGGTTATTGCAGCAAGAAAACGATCCAATACAACGCTTTTACGTCTCAACTCTTTGTACATCGTAACAGGAAACATGTCCCACCAGCTAGCAATCAATACTTAACTAAATGATCGAAGACAAAGTGCTGGCTCCAGAAAAATGTACCTTTACCTGCCCTCGCTCATCAGTTGCCTGCTAGACCCAAAAGCACACCACCTTCCTGCAGCTCCTGACAAGGCGAGGGCAAAGCCGGCTGCTCTCCCCGCACGCCGCTGGAATCAGGTGTTGCGCTTTTCTGCCGAGGATTTAGGTCGCAGGACCTGTGTGCCGAACGCCGCAGAAGCGCGGGTATCTAAGTATTATGAAAATAAATGGGTCATACACCACTGAGCTAACAACCACACCACCCCCAAGCCGGGCACTGAATGACTGTGCAGGGCTCTGCCAGAGGGAGAGGAGAGGTTGAGCCAGCAGTGAAAACAAAACTGATGTGGTGAGATGGATTTTACTTTTCACTGGTTTGGGTTACAGAGAAAGTTGGTCTTGCTGTCATCGTCTCTCAGGCTTTTCTGTAAAAAACAAAAAAAATGCTACGTACAGGCTGCTAAGATGACCTGTGGAGATGGGCTGACAGCTCACCCCACCGGGAAAGGGGAAGTGCCGCTGGCCCTGGGTGGAGGGAGGGCTGTGACTCAGTCCCTTGGGCTGACACACACACACACACACACCCGCGCTGTCACCTGCCACAGCAAAAAATAAAAGTCCTCGCCACAACACGGCGGCTACACGGGGAACGCCGAGTAAACAGATCAGTGATGCTGCACGCCCACGCAGCCCGTGGCACCGCTGGGGTGACGAACAAACAAACCTGTGGTCAATGGCACCAAGGTCAGAGGTGTCAGAGCAATTTGGGTTCGGATGGCATGTTACACTGGGACAAGCTCTGCTGTCCTCTGCTGCTGTTAGCAGCTGAACACGAGCAGAGCACTCCTCCTGGCCACACAGCCTGCTGTCACTGTGTGTGCCTGGATGGGGATGCCTCCAGCACTGGGGTCTTGGGCAGAAACCTCCAGGAAGGGACACTGGCTCACCACCCACACATTTGTGCACGTGCAGGTGCCCTGCCTGAAGCCACATCAGCACTTTTCAGGACATATATTTGTCCAGATACCTATTTTATTTAAAAAATAATAAACTTTATTGATATATATATAACACTTTTATAAATATGTATGTTTCGTTTTTATATATACAGAAACATCTGCACATATAAATAAAGTGATATTTGGTCAATGATGTGTTTGTATGAAAAGCTGTTCCTGGCCGCCAGCCTGGATGAGGTATGGAGGCACTGATGGTGCTGAGAAAGCACCTGTCACATCAAGGGACTGACACAGAGCTGCTAGCAGTGGTCAATGGACAGGATGCCATGGGAGGTTGTGAAGGTCCCCCAGGCAGGAGACACTCCACACAGTGATGACATGAGGTACAGAGTCCTGATATGCCAGTACCATAAAATGGGTAAGAAAGTGCCTTCACCCCTATGAAAACAGCACTCCAACAGGAAAATGTACAAGAAAAATCATGAAACGTAGACATGGCCACATCTCTCATCCAGTAAGATAAACCTGCCAATGTCCTCAGGTATGGTCTTGGCACTTGAGAAGGGGGTTTGCTACCGATGGTTAGGAGTGTTTGGTAAGTCAGTGTACAAAGTGATACAATTTTGCCTTCAGAAAACTGCTTTTCTTCTGAATTCTGTCAAGTTATCTAACCTTTATGCGCAGATTTAAAAAAAATAACATTTTTCCCAGGCTGTGGTGGTAGGCGGGTGACAGACATTAAACCACCAATATCTGCATATTTAAAATTTTACATTATTTACATCTGCCTAGAGATCGGCATAGCATAGATTTCAAGAAACTTATAAAATTTTTGTACAATACTCTGAAGAACTCATACCTAGCAAATACGAAATTTCTGGACAGAACTTTCTGAGTTTTGGGTTGTCTTATTTTTTTATCCTGTTTAAACCACTTATAGGCCCGTGCTGAATTCACAACACTGGATAAGCAGAACCAATGCCTTTTTATGAGATGCAGAAGGACATTGATTGGGATGTTATTTTTGCTGCTTTTAAAGGAAAACACACAGGGCTAAAACTAAATGAGACATGTGAGCAGAGTATGGACACTGCTAGGAATAGTCACCTGTCTCCGCTTGGATGCCGGCAGCCCTGCCCCAGCAGCTGCTCCAAGACACAGCTCTGTACATTCTCTGTCATTTGTGGCTGTTTGGGATAACAAATGGAGAGAGCCTCTCAGCAGAGAGCACAGCTTCTCCCTGACTGCTGTACTCCCACATTACAATACACTCAGTCAAACCTACCCAGGATTCATTCCCAGACAACCTGCAGAAATGGGTTTTTCTTTTCTATCTTGGCACACGCACCATAACAGGGTTTTGCAATATGCTCTGTCAGAACAAGCAAGGGACATTCTGCTTTGAACTCACACATCAGTAAGTACTATTTTTATGGAGATTTTACCCATCAGCATCCTAGTAGTATTATAGATACAAAATAATAAATGGAAGAGGGGAAAGGCATACTTATTTATCCCACTGCACCCTGGGAAAAACAACAAGAATGCAGTTGTTACAGCTGGGTCAACCTTGTGCAACTGCTCTTTCCAGCAGGGCTAATTAACAAGTGAAAGTCTGCTTCTTTCTATGGAAATTGCTATAATGAGGTAATTGTTACTAGCAGAGTCTGTCATCAAAAACAGGCAGACAATGGGAAACAGAGAAATCAAATAAGCAATGGGCAGCTTGCCCTCATGTCTACCTGTGCCGGCGTGGATCTGCACACACGACGGGTGCAACCCCAGCCAGCGGGCTGTGAGGTGATGCACGGGTTTTCTAGGAGCTAAAGTTTAAACCACACCATGTTTTAAAAATGATGCACAGCTCAAGCACATAACCACAGTTAAAAGAGAAAGAATAAAGAAGAAAGAAAAAAAAAACCGGAAAAGCACATATTTGATGACAGCTCCTATATCCTCAAACTGGTTTTCAAGTTCATTTGGCCCTCAGACCCGATTTTGTTCCTTGAAAAGGAGATGTCTGATTACTTGTAGCCCAACAAAAAGCAAGACTAAACTTCCCATGCGCCTATTGGAACGAGAGAGGTTTTTTCTTTCCCATTTCTGTCTGCTTTTTCAAGACCCCCAAAAAGGATGGTATTTTTGAAGTTAGTTCCTCTGGAAGTGTTTTAAATAGTGAATTTGCAAGATGTCTAATGATAAGCTTTTCAAACATCATGAGAAAAGCCTGCAGAAATTGTGAATAAGGCTTCCAAACCTCATGGGAATAGTGCTAAGTAGGACTAATGAAAAACAAGCTTTTTCTGCCTGCCTAGCTGTTACAACTCATATTTTCAAGTCTTCTCCCCTTAAGACAAGCACTAAAAACAAATTTCAAGCCAGATCCAAAATTTTCCTGTAGTCAGACGAATCCTGCTTAGGGGGATTTGATTAATAACAGCACCAGAGAATGCCAGACCCTCAAGGAAATGGCAACACACTCCCTTTTTTGGAAAATGAAATCAAACTCACACCTTGTAAAGCCTCTTTGACAGTGAATTCTGTTACTACCCAGACTTTCTCCACTGCCTACAACTTCACCATTGTTTTTTGCTGACACTCATCACACCAGAAAAAAAAAAATCCTCTCTTTAAAAACTGAATTTCCATATGCATTAAAGAACACAATCCTCCCTTTGCAGTTGACTTTTCTTTTTTTTTCAGTAAATCTTTTAGTGTCACATAAGCAAATAAAGTACTTAAAATAAAGGTATATTTCTAATGCAAATACTTTGGTTCCAAAACATTGATATTTTTTTAGAAGTAGTATTACATACAGATCAGTTCCAAATATTAAAAATGGTATTAGTAAGCATTCAAGAAAAACTGACCAGTAAGGAGTGGTTTGCTTCACTGACCTGTTCTGACTAAACTGCATCATATGCATTTGTTACTGCAGTGAACAAATAAGGGTGGCAATGTGCACAGTGCCACACTGCAAACCACAATTTGGTATTACCTCCTTTTGCCAAGCTGCTCTGTAACACCATCCCAAAGATAAAAACCTCTTAACCACAAAGAGATTTGGTTTTGTTTTCAAAATTAATGAAATTAAGTTGTGTTCAAGCCTTTTCCCAAACTTGTCAGCTCTGGGGTGCCCCACCCTCCATTGAGCACAGACTACCACATCCATGCCATCCTTATAGTGGTTCAGAAGCTTCTTCTAGTTCAGAAACCAGAATCAGGGTTAGAACTGCTAACAAACTGCAAAGGGTCAAACCAGTTTCTCCCCACTGATTCTATGCCAGGCTGTGCTATGGAATGTTTCAGAAGAAGACCTAGTCACTGTGGGATCAGGGATAAAATACGTGCACAGGATCATAAGCTGCTCCCCAACTTGGGTGAAAAATCAAAGCACAACAAGCACAGAGGACTACTACTCCGGCTGAGAAGTTAGGAAGGGATCTGCAGTCCCCTCAATCTGTCCCTAGTAGATCTATATACAACTTTCTTTACCCTCCTACAGTCAGGTGGGGCACTGACTCCACCTGGAAGGAGCTGGAGGTAGCAATGAAGATACTTCTCACGCTTACAGAGCCTTTTGGGGCAGCAGGCTGAAGGATGAAGCAGCACCAGGGCTCCTCCAAGGGAAATACTCCAGGAACCCGAAAGGAGAATCATATGGATTTTATTACGGGAGAAATAGAAGGGTGCCTGCAGTCCTGTTGGGCAGATGATGGCCTCCAAAGTGACATGGAGCATGTGCAGCTTTGGCAGAGTACACCAAGGTAGGTAAGTGTGCCCACACGCAGCCCGTTGCAGAGAAAAACAAAGTGCAGTTAGAGCAATGGGGGAACCGAGCTATTTTAGGCACTTCTCGCTATGGTTTACCGTAGTAGCAGAACACTTAGAAAAGCCGTCAAAATGACAATCACTATTTAGGTTAAAAAAGCAAGTAACTACTTCAATAACAATTTATTCACCACCTAATGTTTGCAGTTGAATTACAGCTTTTACGGTGTTTTTCTAAAGCGTGATATTTACTGCCTCTACCTTGCCTTACCAAGATCTTTTTTTTTCCTTTTTTCTTTAGTTTTTTCTTTAAATAGAAAGGAATTGGAACCATGACTTACATGTAACTTTTCTAGGTTCTGTGCTGGCTAAAATGTTCTCACGATGCAGGGAACAGGAGCAATGGAGAAATTAAGAGGCTGCAGCAATCCATTAAGAAGTGACCCTCCAAAGTTCTGTGGGGCAGTGTTCTGGCAACTCAGTTGGAGCAACCTAAAATAAAATAAAGGCAAGAATTTAAAAAAATCAAGTGCTGAATCTTTACAAACATCTCTTTGTTTTTTCCTTCTGATTCTAAAAAGCACGCTGGGGCATTTCTTTCTGTAATATAGAAGGTCTTTATGCCAAACATGACAACTACTTTATGTCCATTTCACATGGAAAGCTTTGTGAAAGCTTTAAGCTGTAGATACCTTCCTACAAAGACCATGTTTTCCTTTCATTCATATAATATGAGGCCCCTGAAAAGAATTACTGAACAGATAAACTAACATTTCTGTGATTATTCTACCAGATCACACTACAGGTACCTGCATTGTTATGCATGCATGCTAAGGAATTCTTTACTGTGATGGTGGTGAGACACTGAGCAGGTCGCACAGAGAAGCTGTGGATGCTCCATCCCTGGAAGTGTTCTAGGCCAAGGTTGAATTGGGCTTTGAGCAACCTGGTCTAGTGATAGCTGTCCCTGCCCATGGCAGATGGGCTGGAACCAGACAAGCTTTAAAGCTCAACCTAAATCTTCCTGTGGTTCTGTGAAACCGCACATCACACCAGAAAGGAGTTATCTCAAAACCAGCAAATTTATCTAGTAGGCTTTAAATAATAATTAACACTGGATTTTGTCAAAGCTTTGTATTGATTTTATCAAGGAATTTAGGTTAGGAACACAAAATTTGTCGCTTTGTTTCTCCTTTACTCTGGCGAGCTTCAGAGAAGAAACACCATCAGCCTAAATTGGTATCCCTGGGTTGATGCAATGTGTGTCATAATCCTGCAGCCACCCTAAAGCAAAGCTACCTGTCATGCCAGTCCATGTCAAAAGAAAACTGGAGAGAGAATGAAATGTTCATCTGCCCACAGAAAATTCACTGCGCTGTCACCTCTGTGCAAGGGGCTCAGGGCTCAGTCCCTGGAGGGGAGGCACTCTGGGATGGGGAAGGTTGGTGAGAGCAGGGCTGGGGCCAGGGGGCTGGAGCAGGGGGGCTGAAAGCAGCCAAGTCCCAGCATCACCACACAGCCCAGATCCCACAGTGAGCTCAATCCCAATCCCAGACTCTGGAAAAGGCTACCCCCCATCTATCAAGGAAGCAGTCACACTCTGAAGTGGTTGGGGAGGAAATACTTGTGGAAAGAGAAGTAATTAGCTTTAAGCTACAGGGGTTCTCAAGTTGAGGTTTTCAAGTTGCCAGTGCCCAACACTTTACTGTTTTCCTGGAAAAAACATTGGAATGCTTAACTATTATTTACTTGAGTGAAGTGTGCAACTGGGAGTGGAAAGGAAGATGGTTTTCTTTTGAACAGAAGGGGACAGCAGCAGTACAAGCAGTGGCATTATCTGTCTTCACAGGATCACTGCAAAGGCTGTGTCTGCAGGATTACCACAAACTAAAGCTAGATAAAGGGGGAGATCAGGCAGAGGAAAACAACCCCCTAAAGTTTAGATCTTTTAAAAAACTACTCTTATTTTTAAAAAAACATGCAAAATTAACTCTTCAGTAGAAAATCCTGGTTTCTCAAGAGATGTCTCCTATGTCTATTTATTATTACTAATGCCTGTTTATGACTCCATAAAAAAGTGGGGGAAAAGACCCCAAAACCAAAATGCAGTGCAAATGAGAGAGATTTGGTGGCTATTTTTCTAAGTATGTTCTTCCTGGTAAAAAAATGTTCAATATTTTCTGAGCAGTGATCCTACTGCATTTTACTCCAAGTCTTTTGGAGAATTGGTTCACTTGTGGAAAGCAGGTTATTTCCTCTGGATGGCACCCTTCTAGATGGTTTACCAACAGATGCTCAAACTCTTACTACCTTTAAGGATTACCTAAAGTACTTGAAAAGAATCATGAGGCTGTGCTAGGAACACAATGCTTGTGTCTCTTTAGTTTATACTGTTTTCTCCAACTGGGCATAACATTCATTGACAGACTGTAAGGGTACCAAATATTTATGGTCACAAATAGACATTATTTAAATTGCCTACAAACCTAAAAATATAAACTCTAAATCTGTTCAGTCATAAATCACTGGTAGAACAAAAATAACTGTTGCTTACTCAATGGCTAAAGGACTAAAACCAGGGAAGTCTCTGTGTTTTCAAGGATAACTTAGTTTCCTGGGTAAAAACTGCACATGCCACGGTGTATCAGACGAAAAAGAGAATAAACAGAAGTTGGGAATAGGGAAACAAGAGAAAAAAAAAGGGGCACAGAGGGTGGGGAAGACTTTCAGCACTCATGAAGCTTTTCTGAGAAGGTCTGATTGATGTTCACTGCTGTAGAAAGCATGAGGCTGCATCCCAAACATTTCATTCCCTTCTGCAAATGCCTCACTCCATACCTCTCTCCATGCTCCCCAGATATTCTTGCCCTATGCAGGACGATCCAGCCAGCATCAGGTTTTACACATGATCTAAAAGACTAAAGCAGGAATCTCCCTGCCCAGGGGTCAGCTTAGGGTAGAATGAAACTTAACCCCTGCCTATGCTCAGCACGAGGGCTCCTTCATGCTTTCCATTCGACAAAAGACTTCTCCTGAAACAGGCAAAGAATTAAAGGCAAAGCTGTAACTACCGCTGCAAACTTACAGGAATACATAAAAAGTGAGTTCATATGAAGAGCCAAGGGTGCACCTACTGAAGAGGAATTTCAGCAGTTTAACAGGCTGATCAGCCAGGTTTACAGCATTGGGAAGAGCTGGATCTTAGGCAGGGTAAGATGTACTCTCTGCTCCAAGGCTTGCTCACATCAGGGTCTCAGCTCTCAGCACAGACCTGCACATGTGGGCCATCAGTTAACAGGGTCATGAGAGGCCAGAAAATCACTGTCCTACACCAGCTTGAAGAACCAGCTCCTGCAGTATTGGAGGTTGCAAGAAAACCTTACATTTACTCTAAAAAGAAGCATCCGCCTTAAGAGCTTGCAAAGAAATCTAGAAAAATAACAACACTTCCAACTGAACTTTGTAAATCTGCTTGATTTTTTAAAATACTTATATTATTTAAAAACCTCATGTACATTTTTTGAACCAGGTTACCTTCTTTCTCCCTCTTTCTGATGGCTTCCAATACTGCCTGGCAGCTGAAATTAGCACTGAGGAATGCAAATGTAAAGGAAGACACACCAGACACTCTAACTGGCAGAAGAATGCATGAAGTTGAAAAACCATTTGCTTCAATAAAACACCTTCCAGTCTGAATTTCTGTTATATGGAGAGAGTGTTCAAAGGAGAGGTTTTGTTTTTAACAGGGCTTTAATGCTTGAAAGGAGGAAAACCGACAACTACTTCTGTTTGCAACAAACAAACCAAGAAAGGTAAATTGAGAAGGGCATGAGGAATGTACCTGGGTATTACTCCACTTATCATGGAAGATGTTTCAGACACAGAAAATTGTGCAGTTGTGCTCAAGAAAACTGGAGATGTTGGGTGGGCCATGAGGGAAGCGAACAACAAATACACAAGTGCAACAAATACACAGGGGGTTGTTGAGCCCAATGTTCAGCACAGGTGGGTAAAATGAGGGCTAAGTAAAATGACCCACACAAGGAGACCAGTTGGTGAGCTTCTCTCAGATGCAGACAGGAGGAAAAAATATTTAAGGAACGCTGAGCACCTGCGAGCCGGGAGCGGTGAGCACAGGTGTGCAATCAGAGCTGGTGTTTTCTGAAGCAGTGCCTCCCCTGGTGGGGTGCAATGATGCTACTTACACAAATATGTACAGAAGTTGATCCCAGGGAAGTCAAGGATCCCGCTTTGCTACATGCAATACCATCACACATCAGCAAACGTGTTTTCCTTACGTTTTGTGTGTAATTTCTTTCTGGTTGAAGTAGCTTCAGTGGAACATTTGTAGCTTGAAGAGTCGCCTGAGGCTGAGAAGGCACTTGCAGTGCTCCTGACATCTAATGCATGATCTCTCCCTGAAATCTGTAAATTAAACCCAAGATGATATCGATACCTATGTCACAAAAGAGACATGGTCTGCTTCACCCTCAGTGCACCTAATTTCCTCATAATAACCAGTGTTGTTCTTCCAAAGGGAAAGAATATGCTCATCTATCATTCCTGCTTGTTCCCACGTGCACTGTTTAACCAGGAGCAGCCAGAACAGGAGACAGAAGGGCCCAGCAGCTTCTTTCCCAGTGCCCAGACGTGGGATGCAGAAAACCAACACAACCAAGGGAGGTGTGGACCACGAACAGGGGGGTACCCACCCACCCCAGGGCTGCGAGGACCAGCTCTGCAGTACGTCCCTACCTGGGTGAGCTGTGCCAGCAGTCCGAGGAGATGAGATTGAGCTACTCCCTCAGATAATGGCAAAACAGTGTCAGGAACCACCCTAGCTAGAAACTGTAACTGAGGTCACCGGGAGAACCTTCAAGACAACCATTGCTGGCTGGCTGGCTGCAGGGGAAGGCAGCTGCAGCTGCCCTGGAATGCTCCAGAGTCTGAAAACGGGATTTTCACCAGCTACACCTAACAAAACCAACCAGGCTTAAACGGAAAACCTTCAGAGAAGCTGGGGGAATGTGCATAGGGAGAATTTTCTACCGTTCCTTGTCCTCTGGTTGCAGTTGGGTCTGTGACACATCAACCAGGCAGGGCTAGAAGGCATAAGGCTGCAGTTCAAGACTACTGCCACAGGAACTTGTAAATCTTTTCATGTAAAACTTGAGTGATTTTCTCATTGGAATATACTTGACTGAAAGCCACCGTCGAAAATATTTTATCTTGGGGTTATGACTCATGAAAGAATGGCTAGGTGTGAAAGGAAAGTTAATATATTTTGTGAGAAAAACCCCCTCCCCAGCAACCTTATCAGATGACACGAGTTGAATATTTATGTCCTATGCAGTAAAACCAATAGACAGCAAAAGCCACAGCATAATACTTTGTGTCAGATCTGATGAAAATTCAGACACCTAGTTTATTTCCCCTTAAGGGCTGGAAATTATGGTTAACACATATGCAAACAGGAGAAAATGAGATGATTCAGTGATGAGGATGAAACTGCTGACCCTTAGTCTGGCATGCTGGAAGATGATACTGGAGTAGCCAGTGCTGGCTCTCTTGGATGAGAATGCTTCCCAGGTCATCATGACATGACACAGCTCACTGGGTTAATGCTCCAAGGCTCCTGACCCAGCACACGTGACGCATAAAAACACAACCCTGCCATGCCAAAAAGATGTTCCCATGTTGAATGATTATCACAGTCAGACTTTTACTGCTGATTTCTTTTAAAATTTGCAAATTGAGAAAACAGTTAACACAGAGAACGAAAGAACAGGCCACAGTCAACCACAAAAACTTCCCATAAGATTCAGCATGTGGGAAAAAGATAAGTAAATGCTGCGAAAGATGAACAATATTTAAGTATTAACACAAATGTTTGTTTTGGGGAGGTTTATCTGGCATCTCTACCGGTTTTCCTCCAAGCTCTAATACAAAAATAACTACGTCTCACTGCAACTGGGAAGAGATGGCAGCAGCTCAACATTGCTCCCTTTTTTCCCTCTGCACTCAGAAAAAAACCCCAACTGCCTTACAGTGTCACACAAACTAATTTTAAGGTGATTTAGGATTAAGTCAGCCATACATTTGCAAGTTCAGAAAGTTCAGTCAGTGGTCTCATTTTCATGATCCTGTCAAATGAGGGCATACATATGCAACATAAGGGCAGGAGAAACAGTTTTTTCTCCAGCTGTACACGTGGTCCCCCCTGTTACAGCATGAAGTGAGGAAATTATCCTTTAGCTCATGTAAATCCTGGACACAATAGTTGCTCACCGAGCTATGAAGAGGGAGCCCATGTTGATGGATGTACACATCTTGCCTGTGCAAGCTGTGGTAGGGCTGAAAGTGAGCAAATGCTGCATCTCCCAAGAAGGAACTGCCTCTTATCTTCTCTGTCTCCACCCCTCAGTCCAAACAGGGGAAAGTCAAAAGACATGAAATTGCTTTGTGGGTGATCTTCAGTGGTTGTTAAAAATATAAAAAAGAGAAAGGAAGAATGGTGATGGGAAAGAGGTTCAAAAATATGTTCCCTCTTGGGTGAACTCAGGTCTTTTTAACAAGAAAAGCCAGAGAGGCCATGCACAGTAATGCTGAGAAAAAGGAAATGGTGCTTCATTTTAGCCAGAGTCATAAATCTTACCAGCGAGCCTCTAACGGCAAAACGGTGAGCAGGGGGATTTTTATACAGAGATAATTAGTTGCGAGCTGATATCAGGTTTACTGTGCTGTGCACTCTGTGTGTGCAACATGTTCTCAACCTGCAAAACCCCGCACGAGGCTCTGGCAGCCTTGCTGCTGCTGGCTGTGCCAGAAGGCATGCAGCTGGAATTCCCAGAAATCCTTAGGAAAAAAAAAAGTGAAGATGGAAATGGGTATTTCTGCTCCAGAGAAGTCTTGTTTGTAGCCCAGAATGATTCTTCCAATGGGGAAAATGCACCATGTTTATAAAACCACACCCCTCTGCTACAGGGGAGATGGACCAACAGGACACCTTGTGCCACCATTAACACCTTTGTCTTCTGGGATACAGACACCACTCACAGATCCTGCAGAGCAGGCAGATGGGTCAGGGAAAAGGTTTATCCATTGAGGTGAGAAGCAAAATGTGGTTGAGGCAAATTTATCAGCCAGAAAAAAACAGCTGTGAAGATGCCTCACAAGCACCAAAGTCAACGGGACATTCCCTCCACCTGTGCTGGGAACTGCCCATCCACCAGTGCTTGTTCCTCGACATCTTGCTCTGTTTCAGAGACCAGCCAGGGACTTGCACTGGGGATTGACACAAGCAAAGACTCCACCACAGCTACTAGTCAGCTGTGCTAGTAGTCAGAGAGCACTGCCAGCCAAAGAGAAGCTGCTTTTCGGTTTCTAGATGATAGGGAGTCCAGGAGACATGCCAGCAGCACGCTGGGTGTGCTAGGTGCCAGTGAGCCTCCTAGCTCTTGTGAAGCTACTTTAGAGAGGACCAATTTGGTCTAGATGAGGGGGACTGGGAGCCTTCATCCCCAAAAGATGCCCAAGTTAGGAAACAGCCCAGAAAGGACAGCAGCCTGCAAATGGACAGCTCAATGAGAAAAGAGAGCCCACTCCATTTGCACAAGGAGGCTAATGGTCCTCACAGGGTTACCTTGTTGCTCCCTACCTACTTTCTGCCCATCCTCTGTTTTCTTTTTCATCCCCAACCTAGTGCATCAGGACAGATACGCCCATTGCTCAATCACACACCTCTGCTGACCCAAAATGGCTGGAGGCAGGTGGGGCTGGGGGCAAACCAGCTTTGTCTGCATGGGGTTAAAGCAGCAGGTCTTTTGTCAAAGGCTCAGTTTGCCTGCAACCATATGTTAAACTGAAAGACCAATCTGTATTTACTCTGCTAAACTACAATTATGGGGTTTTTTTAATCATTCAGCCTAATGGTACACAGCTGTCACAAGAATCTTTGAACACATCACTGGCTCTCTTTGATCTGATTAACCAGATAAGGAACCACAGCCAAAAGATATGAAAGGATGAGTCCAAATTTCAAACTCTCAGCTGAGCAAAGAATTTCATTCAAAGGAATGTGCAAAATAAGGAGGGAAGAGGCTCACAATGCAAATGAAGGTTTTATTTACTACTGATAATACTCTCCATTGCATGGTTAAAGAATAAATGGACCCTAGCCTTAAAGTGCTGCTGACAGGTGTTACATTTGCCACACTAATCTGTGTGGATGCCAATATTTGCATCATTTTTCCATACTCAAAATGAGGGGCTTTCTTCCACAGGGATGCTTTTTACACTGAAGAAGCCTCCCTGTGATATTGAAGAGCTCCAAGGGCATGGCCCCTTCACCCAAACTGCTTCTGTTCGGCATGTTTCTTCAGATAGCATAGTATTTTTTTTTTTTTTTAATTCAAGACAGCTTTGTTTATTTGCTTTTATTTCTAGCATAATGTTTACTATTCCAATCAGAACATTCTGTAATCTCATCTAAATGTTTTATTATTAATTGCTGTACCCCACACCCCACCCTTAATAACTATCCTCGGGAGAGGTAAACATTTCAACACAACTTACTCGAGTTAAAGCCATGAATATGCATTATTTATTTATTTAGGTAAACAGTAATTAAGAAAAATCACCAAACCGCCTGCTCTTTGAAACGAGCTCTACTTTACCAGCCTTGCCGTGGGAATTACGAGTCCCTTAAACACATCTATTACTTTGTCCTCCTCCACCATGATTTACATTGATGGGCCTCAGACCACAGTAGAGCTGCCAAAAAAGCAGTCAGTCCTTACGCTGCCTGAGGCTGAGTGACACGTCCAAAACTTCCAGCAAGGATAAGCAAGAGGTACCAAGACGTCAGCAAAGAAGAAAGGTGCAGGATGAGGAAAAGAATGTTGCTATCTATCACTCAACATGCTGATTTTTAAGATTTTTTGCAGCAAGACAACCACTACTAACATGAAAATGCTCATGACCCCCTTCTGCCTTCTCCCTACAGATGGAGGGCTGTGTCCTGACAGAGGGGCTTGTGACCACTGAAGCCTCTCCATCCTAGGCCGGGTAGCAGCCAGTCCCAAACCAAGGAGTTTTTTGTGCCAGAACAGTCAGATAGCCCTGTGTGCTATAAATATACATACATAAATACATATATAGATATATATACACACACAACTTATGCACTGGGCAATAAGCAGCTGAGTGATTCCATTCAATTCCCCTGGTTTTCTTGCTCGGTGTTACATTAACTCAAATATTAAAACATCCCATCCTGACTTACATTTCCACCAAATTGCACCACAAGCCACTCCAGAATATGGTAGCACCAGAGACAATGAAGCCACTAACAGGACACTCAATTTTTTAAAACAAAAAAGTCAGACACACCAAGATATAACAACCTCACATGGTTGATTATCCAGCTTAAGGATCGCACCAGCGCTACAAGAGAGGAATTGAAATGTATCCCAAAGACAAAGGGATTTTCACAGATCTAAAATTGTTAGGTAAATAGATAAAACTGCGGTCAGGGCTTTGTTTCAGTTTTCAAAGCTAATTTCCGGCCACCGTTCAGAGAAATGCTTTGCATTTCCATTTCTGACTCACCCGCTTTAACAAGCACACTCGCTGGAATTACTAAGCATGGGATCTCACCAAAACATTTCACTTTCTGAATCAAAGTGCTTTTCAATTTTACTGATGTGAACTTATCTATAAAATTTACCATGGTAACAACACTGGCGATGTGCAGGTACGAGCGCACAATGCGATGTGTCAGAGGACCCTTCTCCCAGGGTCCCGGGCATCCCACCAAGGTACAGGAATGCCTCCCAAATTCTGCCCAGCCACTCGGAGCACGCTGACACCAGTCTCGCACATCCCCTTCACAAAGTGATACACGCTCCCAGAGACACATTTAAACATCAGGTATGAATGAAAAGCATTCCTGAAAAGAATCTGTTATGAAACCGAAAATCGGAGATCGCCGCAATGCTGCGCCTAAGTTGAGTCATCAGTTCCCTTTACAGCCTAATAATTGACACTGCCTTGATCAGAATGACTGATCCAAACGTTGCTTTGTGTTTGTGTGTTTTTGTTGGCTTTTTCTTAATTAAAAAAAAAAAAAATTCTAATGTAAACAAGCCGTCTGTCATCTTGCAGGAGTGTTTGTATTCTTCAGATCATGGGAAACATCTGTCAAAACCAGATTTTGCTCTCCTCTATCAACTCAATACAGTCTTAATCAGACTGTACTACAAAGAACCGGTCTTGTTACAGAAACTGCCAACTCTCAGTGGAAGCGCTGATTTTGTTTCACTTTCTTGGGATTGAATGCTGCAAAGATTATTAAAAGAGTTCCCTCCTTCCCCTGTGGGATCTCTCCCCCAAAGGAAATCCTGAGAATTTACATGCTGCTCTTCTCCTCTTTGTGCGTCTTTCCAAAATTAACTACCTTCCAGGAAGAGACAGATAGGAGAAGAATCAAGGTATAGTGAAACTTCAGAGCATGCTGGCTTCCCACCTTTTGACATGGGTACTCGGATAACGGAGTGATTCCCCTTCTGATGCTTGCAACAAATAAACACTCCCACGCGTCTGCATCCCGCAGGTCACACCTCCCCAGAATGATTCATTAGGTATTTTCACATCTTCTACATAGGGAAAGATCAAGTGGGGTTGCAACTGCCTCTAGCGGTGTTTTCTGAAGATAAGGTGACACAAAACAGAGTGGTTGCTACTACCACGACAAGGGTGATGTTAGACTGCCATATTCTGAGTCCTCTGCCAAGGAATCTGCCCAGGAATAGAAAAATAATTATGACAAAAGAAAAAAGAAGCCAATTAGAGAAACAATGTGAGACTGTAACAGAAAGGGCAGGGTACTCCATTAACAAGTAAATGAAGAGGAGATGACTGCAGCAGGAGGACCAGGATCAACGGGTACCAGCCAGGTGTCTTAGCTGGGGCTGTATGCAGAGCCCTGTTAAATGGACCAATAATTTATAGATTAAGGGGACAGTACTGGAAACATTCAATAGTGTATACATGGTCTTAATTAGAAGTATGCCCTTGGAGGGGTGAGAAATTAATGGTCATGTCTATATTAGCTTTTACCCTTAGACCTAAACTACTCCACTGGAACCATGTTGCTGATATGATGCCCAATTTTTGTATTTTATCTGGCAGTAACTCCAGCCCAGTGCTGCAGACTGAGAACCTAACAGCAGCTGGAGTATATCACCAGCACTGCTGGAGGCACAGCTCTCAGCGTGTATCAGTAACTCATGGTAACACATCATGCCACTAATTCTTAAATACAAGGCATGAGATAGGAGGAGAACCTTGGTATGCTTTGAAGAAGATCGAGAAGGACCCATCTAAACACTGGGTATTGAGAGTAATACAACAGCAGATTTTAAAACAAGAAGACAGACAAAATCCAAAGCCGTGGAGGAGAAGAAACGATAAAACAAATGGCATAAAAAAGGAAAAGAAAACAATCTACTGGCTGAAGGTGACGTTAGATTTTATTTCCCTAACTGTGGTAGATAGTTGGACATGAAACTAATATCAGACATATCTGCAAAAATCGTACTTTTTTGAATGGAGCGGAACTGGATTTAAATGAAAGTCTTGCTTTAAAATCTCCAGGCAAGCAATTTCTTTGAAGTAAGAAATTACTGCACAGATATATTTATGAAACAAACCTATGACAACACTAAACAAGATGAAATCTCAACCATGTTTGAGAAATAATGTCCAGAAGCATATAGATTCAACTCTGCTCAGCACAGAATCCAATGAGTATCATCAACCTTGCAACATCTTGGGGAATCTTGTATTTTTCTGAACAACACTCTTATCAGCTTCAGCTATTTTAGAGAGAAATGGACTGTCACACTCCCCAAATATAAGTGAAAAACTATTTTGGCCAGATTTGAGAAGAGACTGGACTTAGCACTGGTTTCATCTGCCTGACTTAAGATAACACGTTTTCAATGGTAACTTTCATAAACTCTTTGAAGTTTCATTTTACTACTCTAAGGTCCAAGGGTGGCAATATGAAGACAGAGGAAGCAGAAAAAAAATGGATAGGAATTAAAAGCACTTTGGACTGTCAAGCCAGCAAACGTAAGGATTGTATTTGGCTTTGTGAGAGCATTGCCAATACTAACAAACCATTTGCCGTCTGCTGCTGCATACCAGCAGGTTGTGCACAAGCTAACATTAATACTTTGATGCATGCAAAGTGGGCATGCATCAAAGTATTAATGTTAGCTTGAAGTGCCCCTGTATTTGTTTTTAAGTTAATTTTGCCCCAACTCTTGAATGTCCTGATTGAAAAATAAAGGCGTGGGAAACAAAGCGAAATAGGGTTTATCACCTCATAAATTTAACCAAAACAGCAAAGACTGTGTTCAAATGTCTATCTAGTTCTCCCTGACAGCTCAATTCAAACTGAAACCTTAGGCATGACATGAATTTCTTCTTCAGTTTCATGTCACCTGAAAACAGAAGTTCAACATCAGTATTTTCACCATCCCAGTTAACGATCACCCAAACCAGCAGTAAGAACCAGCAATCATTAGGCCACAAGCAAAGCCAACTCCATAACGAGAAAAAAAATGATTTTCTTTTCAATCTCTCTGCTCTTAAAATGTGACTGCAGCAGCTTCAGGGACATCCTGCATGATCCATTCTCACTGCTTGTTCCTGTAAGAAAGATGTCCTCTGCACTCAGTAATTACAGGTTAACTTTGTCAGGCAAAAAGAGTCTCTTTCTACAGTTCTCATGGCTTATGGAGATGGAGGTCTTTTTTGTTTTGGGGTTAACTTGTACGACAAAACCTACCTGTTCTGCTGTTATTATCTTGTTTTATTACTCCTTGTAGTCCTGGCATTTGCTTAAAATGATGTAAAAAGTAGGCAGTGGCACAGAGAATGATTAGTACAGCATGTGCTGTAGCAGGCAGTATTTTATTGCTCATGAAGTCAGAGTACTGGAACCAGCCAAATCTGTTACTTTGGTCTGAAAGTACATTTTTCCCTTCCTGCTTGCAACAGGAAAATTAATAACTGAGAGAAATAATGGAGAAAATAAGCATGGTGTTAGGTAAGCACTCCTAATTACACAACCTTACGTCTGGACCAAGGATTGATGTTTGGGATGTCTCTCTACAAGAGAATAACAAAGTTTGCACCTGATGTGTGTCACAAGGACACTTGCCACACCACCCGCTCTGCCATCATCCCAAATTACTCACTACCTGTGCCAGTGTCCTCATCCCACTAAAAAGTCTGTACTTTTCCCTGAAGCTCTGCAAGTGAAAAATTAAATCTAATGCTTTTCTATTTATTCAGAGTGGCTGATGAAAAGCTTATTAACATGTGAGCAAAAAGGCTCTCTACAATTGCAGCACGCAGTCATAAAGCCAATGCACAATGGCCAGCAAATGTTTCCAGATAGCAATTGGTTTTACACAGTTCCTACTTGGTAAATAGTGAGAGGAAATACTGAATAAATACTTGTTTACCCTTATTTATTTCTACACTGGGTGAGGCAAGACAAGAGGATGTTTAGGCAGTGAGCTGATTTCAGGCCTCGTCCTCTGTGGATGACTTTGCCGGCAATGTTACAGGGCTTTTAATCTCACATACCTCATGGATCCTGTTATCATCACCATCATAATGAAACCAGACATTGCTTACTTCCTGCTCCCCCAGCCTGACTCTGGCCAGGCACACAGAAATGAGAGCTCACTGAAGAAGGCCACCCATCATTTCACCTGCCTGGCTTCACCTCCCCACGCCAACTGGTGTCACCTTAGGCTGTTCCCACCAATGGGCATGTCAAGCAGCAGTATAACCCAAACCATAAGGACCAGAAGATATTCAGCACACCTTGTTCACAGGAAAGGCACAGAACAATACCCAAGTGTTTCTGTAATTCCTGTTGCTCTCAGCACAATTAGATTTTATTGAACTGTAATCCTAGATAAATGCATTGAATCTTACAGCTGAAGTCAATTACACTGCGTTAAATAGCCTTCCTGATTTGCAAGATGAAGATCACTTCTGTATAAAACTAAATTAGCTCAATAACTCATTATTTGTAGCTTGGCTGAGGGGTTGAAACAGCAATGGACAACTAAGCAGTTGCTGCATTTTCAGGTACCTTTAGAGCTGCAAGCAGACTGAATTTCCGGATTCACCAGTTGGGAAAAGGGACAAGCACTGCAGGCACAGAGAGGATGTCTAGTGTCCACAGCACTACATCTTAGATCATCTGTGTTTTCTCATGGCAAGGGACTCAGAGCTGACCAGCCTTGGAAGGAACAATACATTGGTTTTCATGTACTGAGAAGTCCTCACACTTAAAAGCTTAACAACCAACCCAAAGGAGATAGAAGGGCACATCAAAAGGCAAGTGACTTGTCATTTCTGATTCCTTACTCAGAATTAGCATCAGCACTGAGTGAGAGCATATAAAAACCCCTTAAATTAATATTTTTTCTTATCAGGGACTGAGTGAAGGAGCAGAGGGGCTGAAGGCCAGGGGTGGTGATGGGCTATGTGGGCATCCTTAGCAGCCACACTGTGCCAGTGCCCACCTTGGCAGGAGTCCGTGAGTGTGACATTTCACTGCCTCGCACCACCTTCCTCAGCTGCTAGGCTCACTTTTGGTACCCCTCCAACCAGCCTCAAGCGCTCTTTGGTTTCTTTCTTACAAACAACTATATTTACATGTTAGGAGATCTCCACGTAAGTTGGGAGATGGCAGAAGCTGTGTTTCTGATCCCACTGGGTTGTGCCGGGAGCGCGTATTGAGCAGACAGGAGTGATTCAAAGACATAAGCAGACAGACTGAGAGGAGAAAGGTGAGAGACAGGGAATATTCCAAATGCCTGCTGCTGCACTGGGGCAGCCAAACTCCACAAAAAAAGTAGGCCTGAAAGACTTGGAAAGAAGAAATTCAACCCTTTTGAGATGTGGAAATAATTTCCTTTACTCTTTAACACAGAAATGCGAGCAGCATGGCGACTATCTATCCCCTGCGAGGAGGCACACCCCTTTGGCTCTGGTCTCCAGGGTGGCTCTTCCCATCACAACATCTACGTCTTTCAGCAACATCAGTAGGCTCTGTCCTCACAATGAACGTGAAGAAGATGATCTCCACTGCAGAAATGAGGAAGTCAGTCATGGGGCAGGTCAAGGAGGTTGCCTGAGAACACACAGGAAACCTGTGACTGAGGCAGGGAACTGAACCCAGACCGTGAGTTCCAGTTGGGTGCCCAGTCCAAGCTGGGTGGCTGACAAATCACCCCTTCTTCTGAGGCTTTGAAATTTAAGTTTGGTGGGTTTTACAATGAACTTTTTTTTTTTATTTTGTCTAGTCACTACGTTTCATTACACTCACACTTCTTCTTTTTGATCCTGCTTCTTTTCTGTTCTGGCTTAAAAACCAACACAACTGAACATCAAACAGAATTTACCCTTCACAGTTTGGTCTTCTCCCCTACCAACATCATCCTCTCCCTAGTGCTCAGTGCTAAGCATCCTCTCCCTAGTGCTCACTGTTGTGTCCTTTGTGCACCCTGTGCTCATGATTGTGGCTTCATCAAAACCCACCAGTGATATTTAGAAGGTGATTCTTCTTTGTAGCTTCACAGAGTTACAGCAACTGCTTACGTGAACAGCAGTGCTGTGAGGCAGCAGAGCAGATCTGGTGGGAAAACCAGAGAAGAGATGCACAAAAAAGGTAAGTTCCAAAGTGAATGTCCTGACACTGCTATGCATCATGTCGACATGAACAATCATCTGAAGAAGAGCTACCAGTAAGCCACAGCATCAGACTGCCTAGGATGTTTTACTGGCTTGGCTAATGAATCACTGGGAAAATGTGAGCCATGTGCTCACTGCCAGGGAAGTCGTCACGGTGGGTGAAAACAATGACTCTTTCACTATCACCATGCCTTGTGGTTTAATTGATATTTTAACATTTTTAAAGATCTTTCTGCATAAAGCACATAATATGCACTTCTAAGGCAAAATCCTTTGGTATTATACTGTTTGCAAGGAGGTGTAACAAGTCAAACCACTATTTCATGAAATAATTCACACTGGCTGAATCCCTCACAGAATGTCTCAAGATCTTGAAAAGGAAAAAATAACTAATTTCCACATGTGTAATAACTCACACGGTGAGAAAGAAAAAGACTTCACATTTTTGTGAGAAAATGTTGCAAAACCACAAACTTTTGAAAGTACCCAATATGCTATTTTCAGCTTATCTGGATGCAGCCCAAACTATCCACAAGCTAACCAAGGTGCATCAGAAGACTGTAATCATTCCGCTCCCACCACAGGCTTTTTGTGCCCACTGTGCATCCAAGGCTGTCAAACCCTACAAAATAACATAGGACTTTTATGCTTAAAGCAGCCAAGCAGCTGCAAAAATAACTCTGTAAAAATATTGAATACTTCGTCCCACTCAGCAGCTGGAAAAACAATTACTGACTAAAAAATTCAGTGTTTGATATTACTTAATAGCTGTGGAAAAACTATTTGTGAATCATAATTAACGTTTATTTAACTATTTAAAAGCTTGCATCTACTGTTTGAGGCTTCACAGAGAGCAAATATGTGGCCTTCTGGCACCATTAAACAGCCTAATACAGTTAAACGAGAAGGACATGAGGCAGAAAACCACACTGGAATAGTCGATCCTTCAAGGAACTGGTGTAACTGAGATTGCTTCAGCATGCAGGCTGCAACACCAGGTTTGAACCAAATCAGTAGCAACTACCCTGGGGTAAATTAAATGAATGCACAGCTCTAGCTCCTGGGGCCAGAGCAATGCAAACATCATGACATAAACTGGACGAAAATCCATTACTAGCAGTGACAAAGAAGCTGTTCCTCTTGAAACAGCCTCAGGGGTTTACGGGCACCTCTATGGTGGCATCAGCCCAAGTGACAGCGGGGCTTCCTGTGAACAAGTGCAGCAGAGCCTGTGAGAAAGAACGAGAAGGGCTCATCTTCAGTGAGCAACGAAACTGGTGAGAGCTCTGGAGCACAAGTCTGATGAGGAGCAGCTGAGGGAGCTGGGTTTGTTTAGCCTGGAGAAAAGAAGGCTCAGGGAGGACCTTAGCGCTTTCTACAACTGCCTGAAAGGAGGCTGTAGCCAGGTGGGGGGTGGTCTCTTCTCCCAAGTGACAAGATCATAGGAAATGGCCTCAAGTTGCTTCAGGAGAGATTTACATTGGATATTAGGAAAAATTTCTTCACAGAAAGGAATTGTCAAGCATTGAACAGGCTGCCCAGGGAAGTGGTTGGGTCCCCACTCCTGGAGATATTTAAAAGCCATGCAGATGTGGCACTTAGGGATATGGATCAGTGGTGGACTTGCCAGTGCTGGGTTAGCAGTTGGACTTGATGATCTTGAAGGTACTTTTCAACCTAAATAACTCTGCTTGTATGACTCTTAATGATTTTATGCTTCCATGAAACCAATGGTGGCTTAGGTCAGGATTTAAGTTCCAGAAGCAGACGAACCATTAACAGGCTGCTGAAAACAAACATTAGGCCTTGTTTGAAATGTCTAATTGGGAAACTGTTTGACTTTGGACTTTTCGAAGCCTTAATTTCCCCCAAACAATTCCCCCACTTGTTCTCCGCACATTTGCCATAGCTGAAATGTCCCATCACTGACAGTAACCAGTCCTTTTTTCATCTCATTCAACTTCACCCATGCAGAATTGGGCTGCATGCCTCATGGGTCCAGCAATCACAGAACAAGAACAAAACAGCAGTTACTGTATCTGGCAAGTAGCTGCAGGCAGAGCTGAGCCAAAGATTCCTGCCCAGCACAACCTCACCTAGAGAGTGACCCAAGTGGGTCAGTTGACTGTACAGAGTAAAGATTCACAAAAAAAGAAACCTATGGCAAAAAAAAATGACTCAGCTGCTGTGATTGAAGCACTTGGAGACAGGACTAATATTAAAAAAAAAGTTTTATATATATATATATATATATATATATATATATATATATATATATATATATACACACCTAGTATATGTACAGCAATTTCACCTGTGGGGAATATTCTGCAAGGAGCTGAGGAATGTGAGCTGCCTGCATAATAAATATGCTTAACTAAGTGATTTGAACTCTAAGTCACCAACCGTCCCACCACTGCTCTCTCAAGCAACCATGTTATCAGTGGCCATTTTAAGGGAAATGCACTTATGACAGAAATATTTCTCACATCATACTTCTCATAACCTGCCGCACCAGAAAAATGAAGACAGTATAAAAAGAAATAAAAATTACAAAATTTTAGGTCACAAACATCCCTGAATGAATTATGCTTTCAAAATGAGCAGTAGAGATAGCACAATAAGGTTTTTTTGGTGTACATCTCAAAGTTTTCTAGGATGATGTTATTCATTCTAAATGCAAACACATTCTCAATGCCATATACAATGCAATTGGCTTGTGACCTGAAATAGGGCCATTTTCATTGAGACTCACTCATCACTAGGATGATCTCAAAAATTGTTGAGGATCCCTTTCAACTCAGGATATTCTATGATTCTGTGATCATAGAAAGAAGATGCAGCTGACCAAATTCACCTCCATTCACAGCCTGCTGAGGTTCCCTAGCAATATACCCCACATGGCCAAAGGGACAAAGCACTGCTGGTTTTGGATCAGACAGGGCATCTATTCATGGATCATTTCAAACTGAGTTAGGCAGATCACAGTTTATGAAAACCTCCACAAAGAATTCGCTCTAGCAGGGCTACACCAGCACAGCTAAAAGGCTGAAGCACAGGCTGGAATGAACACTTTAAAAACATGTATGTCATAGAGTTAATAACAAAATAGATCACTATGTATTTGGCCAAATTTCATTCTAGGCTTCTATGTAGCTGCCTGTTCTCAGAAGTGTTCAGGTACTTTGCTGGGGAGTTCCAGAGCAAGAGAGCAAAAAGCCTTGAAAGGGCTTTAGCTTTATGCTATACACAGATATGGGGGTGCTCCAGTTCCCACATGCATTGTTAGTGTCTTACTAGATATTAGAATAAAACCGTGAAATATAAGAAACAACCATAACATCTCAAAATCACCCCAAAACTGAAGAAACCATTTGATGATGCTTTTGTAAACACACTTACTTACAACGCAGTCTTGGAAGTGATTTCCAAGTAAGCCAACTGCTGCTCTAGACAGTTTACTGGATGGTGTGGCTCAGCTCTTTCATACAGGCAGCACTTACAGTTGTATCTAGAAAAAGAAATATAACCAAAATTCTTTATGAGCAAATACACAAGTAAAGTCATCTTTCTCTTCAAAACCATGACCAGCTTAAAACTAGCTTTAGCAGGTCTCAATAATTCTTGTGCCAAGCTTCACATGTGCTGCTTGCTCACAGGAACAAGCCCCAAGGTGCAGCCAAAGCACCCTATGGTGTATAAGCCAAGAGCAACTGCGCCTGAGAAAAAAACCCCGCACTGAGTGCATCAAAGCGGCAAACAAACGCACCCAGCTGTTTTTCTCATCTAGTTCTACTTAAAACACTCGCAGGAAATGCAAGATGAATTAGTATCAAAAAAATGTAGGTGATTTCAGTAAGGCCAGGAATTCCAGGCACCAACTTCTATTTTCTCTCTCTTGAGTGGGTGTTCACTTGTAAATTGTAGACATGTTAGCAATTCAACGACTGAGTGAATTAACATTCAACTTAACAGTCATTGTTAGGTTGGGAGGTTATTACTGCTTGTTCTGCTAAAGTGACAGGTTAAAATACATTTGTATCTGAAAAGTTGTTTTCTACAATACATATTCTCTGTCTTTTTGCACAAAATAATTTTCTTCCATCATGTCAAGTCCTATTGTATGAACCATCACTGCCAGCTGCACCACAGCAGCTGAGATAGGCAAGGAGAGACAGCAAGGGGACGGGTGAGGAGGAGAGAGCACTCAGCCACTACCATTTCTCTTTGGGCTGCCATATTAATTTTTTTCCAGGCATTTTATGTGGTTGATTTGAGACTTCTCAGCAAAAGAGCATACTTGTATGTTCTGCTTTTAAAGCAAGCAAGCAAAGGCAAAACCCAAGAGCAAAGAGAGGGTTCTACTTCACCAAGTCATGACTCTGAGAAAGCTGCTTGCTATCAGGCTCTGCTTGGGGCACAGAATGGAAAGTTGTGATTTCCCAGCCTTGCAGGTGATTACTATTAATGGAAAAAACAAGTTTTCAAGGTTGAGTTGACATACCACCACATGTTGAATTTTTGCAGACTCAGATCCCTTTTGTACTAGTAAACGAGCTTGTATCCTTCCCTGTGTGCTTTTTTTTTCCTTTTTTTTTTTTTTAGGATAGCTCACAAGCTGCTGACAACTCACACTGTACTAGGAGCTGTTCACACTGCACAAAGTGTTTACCACTCACAAGTGATGCTAAAAATTAATTTACAGTACCGCTACAGCAAGCTTTGACAAATTGTCATGTGTTGACACAGTCATAAGTTGTTGGTTAAAAAAAGTAACACTTCCCTCTTCTGCCACTTCATGTTTGAGACCAGGGATGGGCACATTATGCAAAGTTTGAGGGTTTGTAAGCTTCACAAATGTTTGGGCTTCACAAAACAAGCTTGGTTGTGAAAGTTTTTTCTCTTACAGTTAGGCAAGTGTTTATTGCCAAAAAGACTCTAGTAAGAAAAAAAAATCCTTTCCCATCTCCCAAGATCTGTGTGTTGTGCAAAACTAGAAGAAAAGGCTGCAAAATAAATAACCTTGCAGGATACTTGTTCTAGATAAGATCACAGCAGTGACAAATAGCCTGTATCAACTCCTTAGAGCTGCAGACACCACCCTCCTGCTGTAGAAAGGAAGGGAAAAAATATAGCTACAAGAGTTTTAATTGTTCTCAGCTGTCACACAATGTTATCTTAAGTGAACTCATTTATTTCTCGATTCTCATATGTACCTCTACATGGAAAAGAAAGAACTCCAGCAGTAGCATTCATCAGACAAAGTCCAAATTTTTTTCCATGTACTCCAGATAGGTGTTAGTCAGCACACATGCCCACCAGAGGCACCTCTTAAATTTTAACTCCTTCTCTTCTTCCTCAGGGCAGGACAAATAACCTATCTAGTTTACACTCTGGAATTAGTAATGGACACAAAGTTGTGGTCAGCTGAGGTGAGCAGTGTTTCAGTGGTGATGCAAACTTGAAACATTAATCACAAGCTAGCCTAAATCCAAGGAAAGAAACAAAGCCAAGCAAAATGAGCCCTGACAGCACCTGCCAAATGGGCTTTATGAGGAGCCCTTAGAAGTCACTGCTTCACGTTGTGCACCTGGACATCCAGTGCTCCAGTAGCTCTTCCTAAAATAACCCAATCTCAGAGCATGGACCATACAAGAATGCAGAGTAAATTCATTCAGGATATTAGCTGGGCAATACAAAGAATTAATTTTCTCTTTTTTTCCCCCTTAACACTTGTACAAAAAAGAGACTCTTTGAGTGGTTCAAAAGCCCTGAGTAGGGGCAACATTTTACCTTTGTAGAATCTGCCCTATGCCTGCATCAGTGCAAGAATGACCCACCTAATTTCTCTACAAAATTCAAAACATGTTACTTCAACCAAAAAGAGCTCTTGCAAAACATTAAGGAGTGATGGAAATTCATACAGACTCTTCACTTGCTCCCACTTCACACACCCTGTATAGAATTTCTTCACCATCTGAGATGTTAGTCTGATAGATGACATACTCTTAGACAGATTTAAGGAAAGCAAAGGACATTTACATCGTTATAGTCAGGATGGACGCTGCCTTGTGCCATTGGCTGAAATGAAATCATCCATGCTTAATCCGTGTAGATCGCTCTACATTCATAAAAGCACCAAAGTGGCAACTCCTACCCTCCTCCCCTAGGTAACAAAAATTTTTAAATATTTTCAGCACATCACATAAAATGCATTATTTCACTGGATTCAGTCCAAGAGTCAACAGGGTTGAAATAAAGGTGATTCAACCATTAAGTCAAAAACTTCAGCTGATGAGTTACCTAGGAGGTAAAAACAGTTCTCCTCCAGCTTGGAAGAAAACTAATAAAATCTTAAGTTTTACTGTAAGTTATCTCAACTGCCAAGATATTATTTCTCCTGTACCTTTTTACTTTGCTGTATAGAAGGGAACAAACAACTTAAACTCCCGGAGTTCTTACTTTGGGATGGAAAAAGCCCAGGACATCCAAGCCACTAAACTAATTAAGAATACTATGAGGGAAAAGGTGGGGCCTGGGTTTTTCTGAAGCATTTTTTGTTTGGTTTTGTTTGTTTGTTTCAGGGATGCAGCTTGAGAGTGTGAAGAAACCACCCCCAAGCAGAAGAGCCGTTCTCACCAAGTCCCCTGCGTGAGTTTGAGCTTGCTCTACCCAACACAGGGCCAGCACAGGAAGGTTTAGCTTTGGGGAAATGCAGACTCAGGATCTCCTGTGGCCTCTCTGCATCACACCTCGCTGCTCTGCCCTCCAGTTTCATCACAGGGAGGATAGCAGTCTTGGCTGACCCTGCAGCCACACTCCCTCAAAACTGCTACGTGCAGGGCATCAGGAGAAAGCCATAAAGGTGACATTCAACCCCGCAAGCCATCACCAAGGTTTCAAAAGCAAAAGGGAACATATGAAGGTGTCCTGCTCCTTGATGATGCATGCACACAGCTGAAGGGGTAAATTCATATATTGAATATATCCCAAATATGCACTGGTAGTCACTGCTTGTATGGGATGCAGACTGTGAAACAAACTCCCCTGGCTGGAAATTAAAAAGAAAAGGAGGATTTCAGCTTTCTTATTCCATGGGAATTGCTTTTCCAACAAGTGCGACAGGACACTAGCCCAAAGGCAAGTGACACCAGTGACTGCCTACACCATGGGCAATCTTCCTGTCTCTGCTCTATGCCTGTCTTCACTTCACTGCAAAGGTCACCATGTCACCTCTGTTACACAGAGCTCTGCTCCGCATGAGCAACGGGGAAGCAGCTTAACTGGCCAGCCTGGCAGGACCTTCTATGAGCATTTGGGGGTGGGAGGAAACCTCCTAGCTCTCCACTTAGTGCTTCCAGTTCTTAAACCTTAAGAGATGCTCAGATTGCCTTGAACTAAAAGCATTTCAGTATTGGAATGCTGGAGGTCTTTAAAAGACATGTAGATATGGCACTTAGGGACATGGTTTTGGGCTGGACTTGGCAGTCCTGGGTTATCCTCGGTGATCTTTGTAGTCAAAAGATGCAGTTTCCTTCCTGACTCTCTATCCCCAGTGCAGGAGGGAGCAAAGGGAAGCAGTATCTCTGTAAGCGTGAAACAGTGGGAAAAAGCATCAGATCTTTGCCTTCACCTGGAGCACACCTTGCACTTCCAGCCCTTTCAAGCAGAGGAAACTTGGTGGCCCTGTGGAGAGTGTAATGACATGAAAGCCAGCATCTGTGTCATGCAAAGATCCCTCAGGAGGCAGATTGGGAACTGCCTGCCCCCCACTCCCCCAAGTGAACTCACACACATGTACATGGGCACTCCTCTCCTTTGCCTTTTTTTTTTAACTGCATACACTAGTGTATTTTTCACTACTTTCTCAGCATGACATCCATTGCAAGGCATGTAACAATCAACGCCAACATTATCTATAGCACAGAAACATGTAATTCACTGAAACAGGACTTTCTTCTTCCCCAGCTTCTCATTGCCAGTTTTGTTATATAAATCCATTTGACTTCTTGCTTGATTTGGATCTATTCAGATCAAACCTTTACTAAAGCCAGAAGCATTTTGTTTTTAACAAATATATTCCTATCCTCCCAAATCAAATCTCTACTTCTAGGTGAGACCATGTCACCAAACTTTTATTGTAGTGTACTCCTTCTAAGCAAATGAACTTAAAAATTCAGTTAAATGGTAGTGTACAGCTAAAGGGCTATTTTACCCATCACATGGCAAAAATCATTCTTTGTACAGCATCTGCATAAATATCCGTAGGATTTTCTTGATATTTTTGAGCCACCTCAGGCCAGAAAGGTAACCAGGTAATGAAGAAAATCATGTCAAATTTTATGAGATCTTTAGTAAAATGACTTAAATTGAGCCATGATGGCTAATACAGTCGGAAATCCTCCTCATTTATTCCACACAGCAGTATCTTGTCTGCGCAACCTAGTTAAAAGTCAGGAGAAGGAGACAGCTGAAAACCTTGCTTGACCTTTTGATCCACAGTGATTTCCACAGCAGAAATCACTGCAGGAAAGGTACAAGTCAAAGTAGTTAACTAGCAGTGTACACTCCACCTTCAGTACCTGCTGATAGTGACAACTCAATGAAAAGATGAACATATTCCCATGTCTTCTGAGGCAATTATTCTTTATGGGCTATTCAAGGAGCCACAACCCCATTTATATACACTTTGCTACTTCACCCAAAATTACAAAAGCATCCCAGTTTCAGGGGCTGCTGGGCTGAAGTGAAGACATGTTCAAGGTTCTGTCTGTAGCAATGTTGACACCAACACTGGCAACGTAAACACTGAAGAGGCACATGGATATATGCAAAAATTTCATTCAGTACAAAGAAAAGCAAAACTAGGACAGAAGGATCCTAAATTAATCCAATTCCTGTCTTTTCACTGACTTCCCTCACCATTGGAAAGACTTTGGTTTGGATTTTAGTCAAGTCTGGTTTACAGTGCTCAACTTTGTGTGTCATAAAAAAACACCAACCCTTGCTGGAACGTCTTACTCATTACACAGCCCTGCAAAAATTATTAGCTATGATACAAGGCATTTCCCTTTGGGGACCAGAAAGGGTGAAGAAAGGGGATGTAGAGTGACAGCTTGTGGTTTCTAATGCAGCAGCTAAAAAAATAAAAAAAAAGCATGAGGAATACAGGATATAATGTGTTTACGTTTGTCAAAACAAGTTTCCTGGAGACATGGAGGGTCCACACTGCTGAGCTGTCACTTCTGCTTGAAACTGCTGCCTCATGCTATCGAGAGGTCAGTCACTGACCTACTTTCTGATAGGACTGAATTAATTTGCTACTTCTGTACACAAACCTTTTTTATTTTTTTTAAAGGAATACTTAACAAACCCAGAAAAAGCTGCCTTTTATCCAACTTGGAGCTTCAACTGGTGCTGTGCAAGGCTATTACATACCCTGGCATGGGGCCCAGTGTGCTTGGGCTGCTTATTCTTTTGGAAAAATCTGTACAGAGTATTTTAATGAGTTGACACTGCAAATAACGTCTTTCCTTTTTGAACTCCTACACTACACTAATACCAGCGATTTAACCCACTACACACAATAAGGGAGGCCAGCACTCAAATAGGCTGTGCTTTGTCTAGGCTGCTCCTGAAATAGATGCCTACCACTACAGGATTAGCTCCCCAAATAGACAGATGTATGGCACAATACACTTACAAGTTTAAAACATAAAGTTATTAATAGAAAACAAGATGAGTAGGTGAAACTTATGAACTAAACACCTACCAATCCAATCATGCCCTGCACAGAGCCAGCTAACCAGGGCTCACCAGGAGATGCTGGTATGCTAGGAGCCCTTAAACTAAAAAGCATTCTCCTCAGAAAGTGAAGAGGCAGAAGTAGTAGCAAAAGATATGCCACCTACTTCCCCTCTTTGCTTAATGGCTACCTACCCGCATATAATGTCAATACCCAAACTCCTTCATTAAAATAAATGCATGGTGAAGGCTTTTTCACAGATCTTTCAACTACCTGGACCAATGGAATACAATAGAAGTCAGCTCTTGAAATCATCCTTAACAATGCCATCCATTGAAAGCGTCATTGCTTGGGTGGACTCATCTTCCCAGGTCTCTCGTGGGTAGCAGCACTGCTGTCTGGAAACAGGACAGCCAGGTACCAATCTGTGAGAGCAGGGCCATTCCACGTTAAGGCTCTGCACTAACATTTGGAAGACGAGACCTCTTCAGCAACTTGGTCTCATACGCTCACCTCAACCTCCATCTGCTAAGCAAAGATAAGGATCTTCTCCAAATGCTTGGCTTGCTTAGTACCAAAACATCGTGGGTGAGACTCACACTTTCCTTTGCATTTCCCCAGGGCCCAATCTAATAATAGAGGAGGTAGTACTGACTACCGTAATACAAGACGACTATCAGCATCACAACAGATTTATGATCACTCCAGTTCCTGGACTTGATTAGGTTCATGTTGCCAAAGATAACTATGCCAAACCTAGCACTCGCAACTGCAAATGCATTCTTGTCAACCTTTTTAGCTTTCATCTGTGCATATTTACAAGCCCTGAATCTGAAGTTCAAATAAATCCAGCAATTCACTCAAACCCACCAGGATTTGAAAACATTAGGGAAGTGTCAAGATGTCATTGAGCTTGTTCTGCAGAAAAAAGCGCTTTATAGTTTCAGAAAGAAATAGACAAGGGAGCTATTTAACGAGATGGTGGCATATTGAAACATGGATAGATAAGTAATTAATAGCTACCTTCTCTAAGTGAAAACTTTTCTGAGCGAAAAATCAGCTTATATGAAAAACTACAAGTCAACTGCTGCCATTTTTGGATGGATAAGAACTGTCATGCATGTTAGCATCTCCATTACCATGAAGGATTTTACTCCTTTAAGCAATTCACAAAGACTTTCACACAGAACAGCATGTGGGAAGCAAGGAACTAACAGAAGGAGACACCAAAGAAATGTTGATATTTGCAACTAGAATTCTAATGAAAAATGTTATCTGGAATACATGAACACAGGAGAGAACCTCTACCATGAGAAGCTGAAGCTTTAGTCCCTTACAATCAAGAGTAACTACACAATTGCGTAGGTGCTATTATTAGTGTACAAAATATTGGCCAAATAATCTCTTCATGTTGGTAGCTCAAAATATTTAATTATTTCAAAAGTCTAATATTCAAGCAGCAAATCACCTAGTTAAGAACTCTCTTAACCCTGATGTGCAGGTTTCTTTAGCAAATTTCTATACAGCTCCAAGTGGAACATATGGCACCTTAAAATAAACAAACAGGAGAGGGAATAATAGTCATGCTTCAAGAAACAGGAAGTATAAACCTATTAATTAAGCATTTAATTCCTTTTATCCCTCATGTCTGTCTTCACAGGCTCTCTCGGCAATCAACCAATTTTGGGATTCACTGCTGTCATGCCAATCGTGGCAGTACTTCAGCTAAAAAGGCACTGTCAAGCACAATGAAGTTTCCCTTCAGCTTGTTCCCACACTGGCGCTGTGTAAAACACACACACTGCCTGGCGAGGGGAGCTGGGGGTGAGGCTTCATCTGCCCTAGTTCCAAGAACTGCAGATCCGCCCTAGCTGGCAATGGCACAACTGAATCACACCAATGGTCGAGACTTTGTGCTATAGAAACCACCTCACACCCTCCTATACAACACATAAATAGAACCCAGTGGTGCATTTTTGTCCAGCTTAGTGGTGGATTTGGCAGCGTTGGGTTAATAGCTGGACTCGACGACCTTAAAGGTCTTTTCCAACCTAAACAGTTCTATGACTCTTTTCCAACCTGCACATGCCTTGGACTGAGGCATATTATAAACATGAAAAAATTTCCCAGCATTTTACTGTTACAGCTCAACCTCTCACTTGAATCCATGGACATCATGCCCTGTACTTCACCCAGTGATGCTGCACACAGAGCACAAGGAAGGATACGGCAGACAGATTCCCTGCTGTGAAGGAGAATATACATCTCTCTGATTCCAACAGTTTGTTTTCACAGTAGTCCCGTGTTCCTGTGGGAACTGGTGTTGGCAGAGATCAAATTCTAGGTCAGGGCTTATAAGGCTTTGAAATAGATAAGGATAGTTACTGACAATGAGCTGTGCATTTGTATCTGCTGACTTGGGCAAGGAAGGCACTACTGATGTCCTGACTGTAAATTGCATTTTAAATGCATGTTTGGCTGCCTCACCTGAACTATCCCTGCTTTCTGTTCTTAGTATGCTCTGGCCTGGCAGCTGATACTCCCAAGCAGCTTCTGGCAGTGGCCATCTGAAGCCAGTGACCCAGGCTACTGGCTCCTGGGGCAGGGACTGTCACCCTACTGTCACCCAGCACACAGCGCAGCGGGGCCCTGACTCACCCAGCCTCTGGGCATCACTGCAGCATAAATGAGGATAACCTAAATGCCAAAAAAGGGCAGATACTCAGCCCTGCAACAAGAGCACACTTTACTGCAAGCACCTTGTATCCCAGAGCTTGAAATGGAAATTTCTGTGACAAAACCTTCACAATGTGAAACGCTGTATTAAAAAACCAGCAAGCTGCACTATTTGGCATCTTGCATTCCAGCCCTTGTGAGAAGTCCAAATAGCTCAAATACAAATCTGTAATATTGCTCTCTGAGTAACAGCTATTTTAAACCAATTTTGGCAGACACTAAGAGTCGTAAGCAGGGTGCCAGCTGTATGGTTCCTTGAGTCCTTCTCCTGGATCCATCCAGCCAGCAGCGGTGACAGAATACCCTCCTGCTCTGCTAAGGAAGCTCTGACACCTTCACCTTCCTTCCAGCCCAAATGTGCCAGGTTCCTGTAGCAAGGAGAGCCTGCCTTTGCTGCTCCAAGGATAGAGGAATATCACCAATAAAAATCAGAATCTTCCAGGTTTCCAAAGTTCCCTTTCCATAAAATAAGCCTTAAAAAGAGAATAGACAATGAGCCGCACAACATTTTTTACAGGCATTCATTTGAGATGACCCACATAATTAATTCACTTAACCATTTCACATTTCCTAAGTTAAAGCAACAAGCATTATAAAAGCTTTTACAGTTATGAACGATTTTTGCTTTATGTATAAAAGTGCCTAGTGTAATTTGTCATTTATCAGCAAAAATTAACATCCCCACACAATACATGGACTGTGATATTAATTTACAGATACCTGAGCATCTAACACTTGCTGTCCTGGTAATTTCCCTGAGCCTCTTTACCCTTCACAGCAGCCTCCCCTGAAATCTCTGTGTTCACCAGCTTTCCAAGCACCAGCCAACCCAGAAGTGTGGCTGGTACACAACTTGCCATTTAGCAGTTTCTTTTCCCTGGATCTCCAGGCTACACAAAGCTCCCATCCCAGACTCCTGTCTGGGACTTCATGATGGGAGGGTAAGATTATGCTTTGTGACCCCACAGCACAAGTTAGAGTGCAATAAACTAAATATAACAAAATATAAGTAAAAGTGAGGAAAGGCCTACAATAAGTAAATACCACTTTTTCAATGCACACCACAGGAACACACATATCCACAAAAGGGATTAGGTACTATGTCCTTGTTGGATGGAAGGAGGTGGAAAGGTCAAGCCAGAAAACCTGAGAAGTAAAAGCAGAATTATTCAACATAGTGATGGCACTGCAGAAAGGAGGAATTTTTTTTTGGACAACTGCAGCAAGGCCTGCAGGGACAGGGGGAAGCGGGGGGGTTGGGAAGGGATGATGTTCAAACAGCAGTGCTGGCAGAGCATGAGGTCAGAAAAGGAGGTCATGTCATTCCAGCAGAAAACCCTGCTGGAATTATCCTACTGGGCAAGAATGATCGTACTCACAGAAAGACTGCAAAGTGCAGTCCTGGTCAAACTAAGTAATCCAGGGCTCCAGCTATGGAAAAACAAATCCCAGGAAGCAAGGCCATTCCCAACAAACTGGACACAAACAGACTGCAGCTGCTGAAACACATAACTGGAGTGACATAATATTAGAACACATTTTTATGCTTACTAAGACAACAACAAACCCAAGCCTGAAGCTGTATTTTGGGCACACTAGCTGAAACTATCTTTAGACAGGAAAAGTGTGTGTGTGTACAGATGTTCCAGCAGGCACGGAGAGCAGAGAGCTGGAAAAAGCACTCGCTCACTTCCGAACCTTATAAAAATCGTCTGTTGCAAATAAGGGTGGGGATAAATACACCAGGCAATGCGAAACAAAATAAAAAACAAGAAGCAGGCAAGAAGCCAGTAGCTGGTCAGGGATTGGTGAAGTATAGTGGCTCCATGCCTTCTCCAGCTTTACTTCTCCCAACAGATGTTTCCAGGTGTTATCCCCTCCTGCAGTCCCCCTGCTATGTTTTACTCTTCCTGCCAGCTCTTTCATCCAGCTTTGTATCTCACTTTCACAGCTGCTCTTTTGGAAGCATGATTGAAGCTATAAATTCATGTCTACACATCTGTAACAAAAATAGTTTTTGTAAAAGCTATTCTTCTTCCCTATCGATGGTGACACAAATGATACAGAATCACTGGCAATTCAGGGGTCTCACTGCAGCTTTAATCACTGATCAAGACAGAGAGCAATTCTCTGTCTCACAAGGAAACAGTAATAATGAAATTTTATATATATATCTTGGAATTACTTCTATTTGTGAAGAACTGAAAGATACAAGAAATGGCCTCAAAGCTCTTTTTCCATGGAACAGCTGTTATTTTTTAAGTAAAACGTAATTATCACCTTGTTCCAGAAAACATATCTACATGCCTTCTCCTTTGCCCTCTTGGATGTAAGGAAATCCTTAGGGCCACAACTGAAGCAAGCAATGCTTTCAAGGTCTCTAAAGTGACTCAAGTGACCCAACAGTACAGAAGACTCTGCTCACCTCATAAGCTCCACATCTTTCTTAATCTTCAGCCTGTGGCAAAGCAGAAATTCCAAAGCTTGTGCTTTGGGTGTGATACACAAGTGACCACTCCTGCAAGCAATGCTTGTACAAGAAAACCTCAATTTGCATGGAGGCACATTTCCTTTGGGTTCAATTTGTCTTTATGGCAAATAAATCAGCCATGGGCAAGCATTGGGTTAATATCGGCAGGGCAAATTCCAGGCCTGAAGCCCAAGGAGAAAAAGCATAGCTTTGGGTGATGGAGATTGGCCACCAGCCTGCTGTTGGTAGGGTAATGGAGGAGCCAAATAAAGAAACACAAAATTGCACTGACAGGAGCAAAAAGAGATTGCAAAGAGACTGATTTAAAAAAACAAGAAAGAGCTAAAGCAGGGAAGTTTGACAAACAGGGACAGTGCTTGTGGAAGAAGCTGACGTGGCATTTTCATAACAAGAGCAGGGGAGTAGGAGCAGAGTTCAGCACTGGACCTGGAAAGGACTGGTCCACCCTGGTGACTGCCTCTGCCTCCAGGAGAGGCTAGGAGCTCTCCTAAGCTCCTTGGCTCTACGTGTGGCCAGCACAAGAGGGCTCTGCTTGCAATGGGTGTACCATGCCTCTGCTACTACAGCGTGACAGCAGCTCCCAACATATAAGGGGATGCCTGTGATTCCAGTGCTGCAGTGGTATTTGCTGCAGTTTTTGTTAAGGTTTTCATCGTTAGCTAAGCCACTATTGTTTTTATTGAAATTCACACATGCACACAGTACTTGAGAGAGAGAAGGGGGGTGAAAACAGAAGCTGAATTGAAAGTTCAGCTTCTTTTAACTTAATTTGTTAGCAGGTTCATCATCTTTTTTGACAGAATAATCTTTTCACGGTGAATTATTTTCACTGGAAAAAAAGAGGAGACCGACATATTGCTGGATAAAATTTGTGCTTTAAATAATAAAGCAATTAATGGCATTTTAGCAAGCACACATTCTTCTCTCCGGAAATAAAATCCCTATTTCATCTCATCTAAATTGCTTGGTCAGCTTCAAATGAGTGCAATATAAATCTCCTTCCCATACTGCTGCTGTTATCTGTGATAAAGGGAAGAGACAGAAGGTAATCCTGTGTTCTGTATTCACTGACACATCATTTTCATGCTACACTACACTGTAATTTATTTCTAATGGGATAAACCTCTTGTAGCCTTCCTGCATTGTTCAGCCACACATGCATCCCCAACTGGTACCAAGATTGTAGGACTGGCAGGTGCAACACACAGGGACCCTGCTTGGTGGATTTAGGATGTCTGCTGCACATTTCAGCAAAGCTACAGCTGTGAAAATAAACAGAGAGACTGTATAATTAAGGTATGCTTTTATTCCTTCCCACCCACTGCCTCCTGCAAGCGAGGCAGTCAAAGAGTATGACACTTTTCAGTACTTGTAATTTCCAACTAAACTTTTCATTTTTTATCTAATCAGTTCGAGATGATGCAAAAAGACACGTGGAGCTGTGAGAGATTAAAGGACATGGAAACCAGCTGAAAGTGAGAGGTCCTTATGGTCTTAGCCACAGCAGAGGTATAGTTTCATACAAAGGAAAATATCTTTGCTGCTCTTTCTTCTGTCCTCATCAAGAGGAACACAAGAAGTAAGTAAACCAATGTACGAAAATCAAGCTGGGGCCATGAAGAGCTACAGTTCTGTTTACAATATTTTCATAGCATTCTGCAGAAGAAGATAAAATCTATGGCTCAAGGCTTAAAAAAAATTCTTCAGATTAGAAGTTTGAACTGAATATCCAGTTATTCCTGATGCAATCCTGAAATGGATAGGTGCAAACACAAGGCTACCTATGGTATTCCTGCAGAAATTAATATATTTTAGAGAACACCCCATTAATTTGTTCAATGCTTTTGTCTGTCAAAATGTGCAAGACCATCACAGATTCTTAAGCTTCTACCAGTTAATAAACACTATTATCAAGCATCATGACTTAAAGAGACAAGAATCTCAGTTTTACCATGCCTTTCAAACCCACCTCTCCAGCTCTGCTGATAGCTGCAACTCACATACAGAGGACATCTTACAAAGTAAAATATTGTCTACTTCGCTGTCTACTTCTAGGGCTCAATCACTCCAGCCGTTTACAAAAGGATTCATTCTGTCTGATTCAGATGCAAGGTAGAAACTTGCAGCTGTGACAGCCAGCTCTCCAGAGTCCCTTTGCTGTCAATGCAAAGTGACAGTGCCCCTTCCAGGGCACATGTCACACCACTGCAGGTACCCATATTTGAGGTGGTGAATGAACCCCTTGCTGCCTAAGGAGGGGACTGAGAGCTCCACTGCGGCCCCACCTGCACACGGACAAACTCCAGCTCAAAGGGGCCTGGCAGCAGGAGAGCTGGGTCTGGTCTCCTGGGCAAAGGTCACTCACAGCAGTGTTTCAGCTGCTGCTTTGCCATCTCCAGCTGGACAGGGGTCCTCAGAGCACCCCAAGCCCCTGGGAAGGATGGTGACAGCAACAGCCAGTCTGCAGAGAATGGGAAGGAGAAATACAACAGCAGGGCTGCAGCTGCTTTATATTGCTTCTTGCTGCAGATTATGAATGTTAGCTCTGGTTTACCAACAATTCATGCTTCAAAAATTTGATAAAATACCCCAAGGGCTAATTCCTCCTGAACTCCATCCCTGCTGCCACAATCCATTTGTACTATGACTTTGTTCTGGGGATGTATCTGCAACCATTTATGTGAGGAGCCCAAATGACTTGATCCAGCCCAGTCTGTCAGTGGCAGGCAGTGCTGCTTACATCCACACTGGGTCATACTGGGTGAAGGGAAGTGGTCCCAATGAGGCCGGCTACTCCTTTAGCAGGGATTCCAGCTGAGATCCTGCAAGAAACCACCAAGCAGCCTTGCCAGGTGCTCCTGGGGCTCCACAGAGCACTGGCCAAGGAAGCCCTTGGGCAATCAGATCTGCTCCCACAGCAAGGCCCAAGCTCTGGCAACAGATCTCTGCTGCATCCCAACCTACCTACAGGGTTTGCTGCCAGTCTGTATTCTGATGTCTGCTGAAGTCAAAATTTCAAATACAGCAGATCCTGTGCTCATTTAGGTTTTACTCATCTGAAACTCCCTCTTAAATGTAATCCAGATGAGCTCCTTGGCATGGATAGCAGCTGCCCTTACTGTCTGCAGCCTCACTTAGGAGACTGTTTTCAAAAGGGAGCAGAATAATTTTAGATAGACTGCCTTTCACTGTGGTTGGAAAGGGGATCCTTGATCATGCTCCCAAGGTCATACCCTGCTTTCTGTGCATCTCTGGGGAGAGATGGCAGCATAACTCACATGACAAGCTCAGGAAAGCACTGTGGGTATCTTTACTGAGCTGCTTGTGTTGCCTACGAGTTCTCAAAGGCAAAATGCATGGCTTAGCTCCCCCCTGCAAACAGGTGACTTTGTACTTTGTCACCTGGCTACAGACACAAAAAGATGGTATCATGTGAAGCGTGCAGGTATATCTGCACCTACTGCCACAGCTCACCCTGCTGCTGCAGAGGGGGCCAGTTGCATGAAACACAACAGGCTAAAAGCAAACCCTCAAAAGAGATGCTTGGTCCCAGATTTGTAGTGCCCAGGAGCCCCAGCTATCCTACAAGCCTATGGGGGAAGAACTGAAAGGGCTAAACCTGGTTAGATACCACCTGGTCGTGGTAAATGGCAATAAATGCCTCTGAGGCACGTGCAAGTAAAAAAGCAAGCTTAAATCTGGGAGAAAGACATTGGGATTCTCACTCCAAACACAGCAGAAAGCCTTGGTTTGGGTGCTAGAACAGTCTCCCTAGGCACAGGGCTGGGATCTTCGCATCTCAACCTTTCAAAGCCAGGCTGAATGAGGAAGAGTAAGAGCTTGGCTGGAAAAGCAAGAGTAGATGACAGAATCAGTCTTTACTGCCTTAAATTTTTAACTCTCTGAAAAATCAGCTTCTTATCCAATAGGCAAGTGACACCACCACTAGGAATTTGATGGCTGTCCCTCAGATGTCAAAAGAAAAGCAGCAGAAAGGAGGTAGCACAACTAGCCTGGCAAGAGGGTCACAAACTGCTTCAGCCCTGACACACAAGGTGCTAATGCAGTGATAAAAGCAAGAGGAATGAATAGGGTCTGGTAATTTTTCTAAGAAGCAGGGTTTGCATACAGGAACCAGAATTATAAAGAAGTAATAACTGAAGAATTTATTTGTACTATTGATTAAAAAACAGCACAGAATGTTATTTTTGTCCCTATGTTCTACAAACTAGACTAAAATTGCGGAACCTAAACATTTTTTTTACTATAGCAACAGCCATCATCTAAAACACCAGCTGAACTAAACTCACAAAATTGTATTAAGTATCATATACAAGCACTTCATACGTACAGCACAAAGCTAAGGGCTATCCTTCACCTCTGAAAGCAATCTGTAGCTACACTTACCCCATGTAAATATTTATTCATAAATAAAGCTAGAAGCAACTTCTTTATTCTCAATGCAGTGTGTGAAACACGTGAGGTTTTTTCCCATTTCCACAGAAACTTACTTCAGTTACTAGCCCCTCAGGACAGCTTGTGAAACTAGAAAAAGTGGTGTACTGTCCACTGCTTCTAATTAAAATCTTACAGTATTGCGGTCAGAGAGCTCTGGAGAACCGGTGAGGTCGCGTGATTTCCTTGAGGTCAGACAGCAAAAGCACACTAGATCAGGGATGACAGATTTCTTGGCTTGTCCATGCAATGCAGTCCTCGGCAGCCTGAGCCAGAAATGCTGTCACTGGGAAGCTCTGGTTCCTCTCAGTAACCTAACTTTAAATAGTCTGGATCTTTAAAGGAGAAAAACCCATGCAAGCACACACCCCCCCCCACTCCCCCGAGGTACCAAGAGTAACTTTTTCCCCTAAAGCCTTCTTGCACCTGCAGATGTTCCTCTGGGAGCCAATGTGGCTCCAAAGTCTGTGCCAATCTTTAGCCACTCTCTGCAGTTTTTCTGTATCGCTGAGTGCCAGTAAGTGTTCACACTCCAAGCAATATCTGGTCTGGCCGTTTGTGCTCCTCCAGCTGCTTGAGAGCCCATCTGCTCAGACAGCATTGCTGGCTCCACTCACTGCACACGACCCAGTGTTTCCATTGCTTACCCTGGAGAACTTGGGGGACACACTGGTGAGGAAGTGGCAGATCTTTGCATTTGTGACACACTGACTCCATCTGTTACCTCGTATTTTCCCCAGGTATTTACCTCTGGAGGCATGAGACGTCTTTGCCTCTGGTGAGTTTCCAATACTCACATCCACATGTTAAAATGGAAATAACATCTGAGTGGAAGACTCCTAGTTTGGTCTTTACATTTGTATTTTCAATGACTAATTTTGTTTAAGTTGGTAAACGCAGCTGTTGCCTTGCCAGTTGGTGACATTTCCTTTTGGACATCTCCCCTGGTTGGTGTGTCTCTGCCAAGACATGTAAATTGACTCATTCCTTGTATTCCTTTGCCTTTTTATACAATGCTTCAGTACGAATTTGCAAAAGGTCTCTTGAGATTTGTTTCCTTAAATAATTATTAGCCCTGCAATGCCAAACAGTCTTTTCTTACATGTTTTTTGAACTGCCACTTAAGCATCCCATGCTCAGGATGTTGGATCTAACTGATGTAACAGCTCACTACACTACATCCAGCTGTACTTTTTCTTATGGTGACTTAGCCATGTCACTGTCCACTCAACAGCAGCCTTAAAGTGGTGAGAGAATGCAAGCTGGTTTTACACCAGCATTATCCATGACGAACCACTCACGCAGCTCCCTACTTGCTTCAACGGCTTGAGCTTTTCAGTGACTTTACAACCATCATAAATGCATACATGAAAATAACAGTCTCCTGGAAAAGGTAATAAACATATTCTCACCAAGAGCTCCAAACAAACAACCGCATCAAACTGGCAGGTGATCTGCCTCAAGCCAGGGAGGAGGAGGCTATCCAAAATCTGGATAGCAGAGGCCATCCAAAAACCTGACCATTGCTTTATCTTCCTAATTGAAATGTCTGAGCTGAAGCTGTAAGAGAAATAAATTAGAATCTCTGTTTTCATTTTTGTTTGGATTTTTTTCATTTTTGATCCTTGTGCCAGTGAAAGGAACAGAACTTTGATTCAACTTTTGCAGTGTCTTGCATCACCCTTCTGAAATACTTTATCTGAAATGCAATTTCTTTGTATTAGTTGGATTATGTTAATTTTTTTCATATCCCTGTATTTCTTGAAGAACTCAGCAACTACTCATTCAACCATTTTTCAGCAATGATCGCTACCTCCAGCTACTCCAAACTGTGGTTTTAGATAGCTTTTCACATCTGCCTTTGTGCTATGAGACAGCATCTCTACTTTGGGATTTTCAGTTCCTTTGGCAAAGTCATGTTGCTCCTCCCACCACCATCATCCTTCTCCTGTCACTAAATAGCTTTCACTTGATAACCTCAGACAGGCCTATTGGCTGGTAGAACCTGGCCTGTTGAGCAAAGGGAATAGCTTTTTCAGGAGCTACATCAGTTTCTTGGGCAACACTGTCTTATTTCTCTTGGGGCCTCTATTCTTGTTCTGAAACTGATTTTGCTGGACACATTCAAATATCCAGTGTTGGTTTTGGTATTTGCACCCTTGGAAATCCACTATCTGGGACTGCTCAGCTGCAAACCAGTTACATTTTTAGCAACATATGGCATGTTTACTTAAGTAGTAATACTAATTTGCTAATTCTTCTTACTAATTGTCCTGCAATTTTTTTCTTTTTTTAAATTTTTCTTTTTTTTGTATTGTCACAAAAAAAAAAAAAATCACTTCTATTTCACACTAAGATGTCCTGAAGATAAACACCGTGTTTGTCTCCAATACACTCAGACCACAACAATTCCACCAACAGCTGTGGGGACATCTCTACACTATGTCCAGGCATCACCAAGAGCACAGAGAGCGGGCAGACTTCTGCCAGGCCCCACTTTATTGCTTTGGAGACAGAAGATGACATTTGGCCATTAATTCCTCTGTTCTGTCACTGCCCTAACCCCAAGAAAGAAGTCTCCCTTTTAGTAAGCAGATGTCAGCTAAGGAATTTGGTCCAAATCTGCTGACAGCTCTTATCTCATCACAGTAGTTGTCTGTTGGTAATACTGTGTAATTGTCATTTCATGTACTGTGTTTGAAATCTAGTTCAGAGCAATCGACCACTAATTGGTTCCCAGTCTACAAGCTATTTTTCTGCCGTGGAAGTCATAATTAATGCTACTCCCTCTGAGTTATCATCATCGTGCTTCATGAATATATTATAGCTTTGTTTTCATTCTTAAGATTGCTCTTCATCAATTCCTGGTCACAGACAGTTTGCTTACTAAAGGATTTTACTATATTCCTCCATTTCCTTCACCTGCATCTCTTTTGTTGTTGCAGCCTTTATTTCACTGTTCCAGAAACCTACTTTCTGTGGTTAGTTTTTTTTCCAAACCTTTCCCTAAAGAACTCTTCAGAGGCTTGCCTGGCTCATGGCTTTCACCAAAGCAGGTCACATCATTTCACCCAAGACAGAATCTGCTGTTTCCCTGGCAAGGACTTTGCTGGAATAGCTACCTTGCCATCTTCCTCTAATTTGCCTCTTTTCCAAGGACAGATTCTTTGCCTGTAGCTGAACCCCAAACACAGTGTTGTATCACTGCCATTCATCACAACCATGATGTTTGACCCATTCAGTTTGGACCATGAGACTCTAAAACCTTGCCCACAGCAAGGTCAGTTGAAGCCTTGATTTGGCCTGTGGGTTCAAGTGGCAGCCATGCACTGCCAGCTGCTAAAGGAGCACAGCAGTTTTACTGTCACCTACATTCCACTTGATAAGGATGCTGCAAGATAAAAAGATTCCGGATACTCGCATTTTACAGTAACAGCAGCCATTTCAATACCTGCCTTAAAAAAGAAACCACATCTTACATCTCATAAATGGGTGTGTTCTGTCTCCAGAGCTGATGTAAACTGTTCAGACCGCCTTCTGCATGACATTTTGCATTGCCTCTCTCCCTCACACCCAGCACACTAATAGGTTAGTAGTTATCACCACCTGAATCTTATGCAGGTTCACATTGGGACTCCCTAAATATGGTGAAACACAGAAACTTCACACCTACCAGAGCCCAAGAGAAGAATTCATAATTTTTTTTTTTGGCTACTGAACTAGCTCATATTCTTCTACACTTACGGTACTATTTGGTTCAGCAGATGGAGAATTAAAAGAATTTTGCCAACAATTTTTACTGCCTCACATGAGAGATGTTAGCTACACTTGAGCCCCATGTGACACAGTAATTTTGGACCTTACAATGGGTTTGGGTACCCTAAACCGTAAGGGAAGAGCAGACTTTGCACTTGAATGGTCAAGCCACAGACCTGAAATAGTAACATTCAAAAGTCAGGTTTGAGGGAGAGCCAAAACGGGCCAGCAGTGTTGAAAAGAACAGCTGCTCATCCTTGCAAAAAGCCCGGTATTTCAGGGAGACCCACTCTAAAGAGAGGAAGGAAACTTAACCCAGGGGGCCAGTACCTGGGACGTGCTAAATCACTTTTCCACAGCAAAACTGTAGTGGGTAACTATTGACCAAACAAGAGATGAAGAATCCAAATCAGGATGTTAGGGACTGCTCTGAAAAGCCTCAGGATGGGCAATGGATTAGGTCAGTGCATGGGGGTCATCTGCACTGAAGGTGTCATCTTTGGCACCAGCCAAATGGGGTGGGAGATGGGGGTGGGGAGAGGGAAGAATGAAAAACCACGGTTTGGGGTAAAAGAGAGTTTTCTGGTTAAAAAATGCGACCTAAAAAAATGCTATTTCTGAGATAGGAAATGAGTGGCAGTCTTTTCATCATAACGGAGGACAGAAACAGGGAAGACAAAGTAGGTATGCTCAGAAGAACATAAAAACCAGAGATATCTTAATGATATTTGCAGATAACAAGCTCTCAAGTAGTATAAATACAGTCTGAGAAAGTGTAACTAATATACAGCTTGCTTTGAAAAAGACAAAGCATCTGCATTTTACCTATTCATGTTAACATATTGTAATAAACAGCAATGGAAAGCAAACAACAAGGGACCTGGGCTGTGTTAAAAACTTTCTTCTATAACCCCAAGCAACTACTTTGTGCCTCAGCTTATATACACATAAAAGCTGTATAGACTACAATTAGCATCTGCAAGGTGAGTTTAATTAAAATTTGGTGGCTGAAGTACTGTTTTAGTACATAACTTCAAGAAAAGTTATGCAATTTTTGCCATTTATGGTCATCTGGTACATAATTTCTCCCTAGAAAATACACCTTTTTTTTGAAAGTACAGAGCATGAAAAAAATGACCTGTGTTTCTGAAACAGAAAGAGACTGGAATCCACTTGTTCAAATCCAGACTTTAAAATTACATAAGTGACACTCTGAGATAGTCTGGACCAACACATTGTGGAGTTGCCTCTGCTACGAAAGAGTGACAAGCAGGAGGATACAGGACATGGCTGGTACCTGTCTGCACAAACTCCCTACACCAGGTGTCCAGGAAAGAACTTTCAGTGTAGTTTTTTACAAGCCATAGGCAGGTGTCTGAGTATATACAGGTGCGTGAAAAATCTGTGGCTAGTAGGTCTCAGAGGAAGCAAAGAGAAATTTGAAGGAAGATTGAAATGACTATTTCAGATTCCCAAGAGGACAGCTAGCTTCTGTTGCCCCAAGTAATAACAATATTGCTTCATTTACTTTGATTGTGAATTTCAATTTTGTGATACCTGATTTTCTCTGCTTAGCCTCCTAATGGCTAGGCAACAATTCTATGCATGACTGCAGCAATTTTGTTTCTATATCCTGATAATTACACCTCTTTGATGGAGCGTGTTTTAATAATATTTGTAGATAAGCTGAGCTGCCATCAAACCCATTGAGACTGGGTTTGTTCTCAGCTTTTGATTTTAGTAAGAGCAGGCATGGAAAGGCAAGAACTGAAGCATCAGCTTAAACAGGAATGAGCTCCAATCCCTCTTCCCAAAAGCAAGAACTTTGAGAGATGTGGCAATCCCAGGGAGCACACAGGGCCACCTTCACCTTAGTTAAACTCCTCCACTTCTGTAACTCTCTTGTCTTCCATTTTAGCACCTGTTGAGCAGACAAAAGAAGAAATACTTGGGGGAAGAATGCCACGGGAAGACTTCCTTGCAGAACATTTTTGTTTCGTTGTTCATTAGCAGGTAGGCGACAGCCGTACATATCAGTGTGGGTGAGCAAGCACATGGGGCTTTCATGGAAGACAGAGCGCCAACGTTAATTCCCAGGAGACTCATCTCACTTACGAGACGCCCACGTTCACACCGCAATCACAGCTGCACCAGCTACAGTCGTCTTGGAGCCTCTGCTCCCAAGATGTTGGTTAAAGATATCCTAAATTGCAATGCCATATCCCAAGTCCTCTGTCAGCAGACTCAAAATCAGGATTTTCTATAATAATGGAGAGATTTACCAACACCTTCACCACCAATATCATCTGCCAGGAAAGCTCTTTTCATCATCTGTTTTAAAATATATATTAGTCTGATCACTTATTCATAATCAACTTCATAAAACAACAGCACTGAAGACCAGCTATACAGGAGCTCCTGATGTTTGTAATTTCCTTACAGGACCCAAATTTAAGAGACAGCATCACTGTATTTAGAAATGTCACATCAAGGTTTCCAGTAGCTTCAACATTTCCCATTTCATTACATGAAAGAAGGGGTGGAGAAAGGAGGAAAACGTATTTCTGCTCCACTTACTTGACAAATGCAAGAAACTGCATATAGATCAACTGACACAACCTCTCTGAATCTTGCTGAAACACACAAACAAAACAAGATCAACCTAGGCAACTAGAATTTGCTGCCGTGGTTTGGGAAAATGGTTTAAAACTCAGAAGGTTTTGTTGAATGTTTCCAAATGAGTGACTGTGCACAAGCACACAGTGAATAGCAGATTTCAGAATTCAGTGCCTATCAATCTACACCACTTCAGTGATAATCAACAGATTATCTTGGTATGACAATTTAGCTACAAGTCTCAGCCTGGAAGCACTTCCCTCCCCCCTACACCTAAATCACAGTCAGAAATGCTCCGAAGGAGATTAGGGAGACGACTTTGCCAAGCACAAAAAGCTGACCTAAACGTGTTCCTGTTTAAGTAGGTGGAGGTTCTAAATTTGACTGAAATGGCAATGTTCAGCCCAGTCCTTTTGTATCTTTCAAGATTTGTATAAGCTTTTAAAGCTTCTCATTTCTTTTAAAGCAGGTTTTACTATCCCTAGAAATATTTTCTGCTCTTAGCCTTTTTGCTATAAACATAGTGGCAAACTGCACATAACATATTCTGCTGAATCTAGAGAAATGACAGGGTTTGTGCTTCACCTGCTACATCTGAAAAAAGCAACAGCTGCAGGTGATGCTCTGGCTTGTGCCAGCACTTGGTAGTGGTGTTCTAGTGTACAAGAGGGAGGGCTGCTACATCGATGCGCTCTGTAAGCTTTTACACTGTAAGCAAGGAGATCCCAAAATATAGGCTGCAGCATTTCTTATTTTCATCCATACAACACTGTTGAATCAAAGGGATTTACATGGATTAGCGAAGGACAAAACTGGCCTATTTTAGTAATTGTAAAATGACATTAAGATTATAACCCATCTCACACTCCCAAGATTAATTACTTCCCAACTCAATATATCAAAAAGTTCTTTCTGCCTAACAGTCATGCCAAATGAAAATAAAATAGTGGGGGTATTTTCCTTTTTTATTTTCTTTTTGAGACACGATGCATTTTAAAACTGGAATAATTAATTGTTTAATTTTCTTTAAAGAATTAAAAAGGAGCACAGGCTATTATGCTTGGTTAGAAATATCAGAGAGTGGCTGCTGACAGCTCACTGAACCCTGAACTGTGACATCACAGCTGACCACAATGTAATTCTTTCTGGAAGATGTAGCTCCCTTACACACCAGTGAGGTTGCTGGTCCTCCCCACCCAGCTGCTCCTGAGATTCTCACACCTGAGTAACTGTGCCTGTATGGGAACATTCAGATAAAATGTCACAGAGGTTTTGAAATGATAACCAGAAAACACACTGTGGTATTAGTTCTGCTTAACTTTATAAGAGCTTGAATTTTAGTTTTTATTAGCTTCTACAAGGCTGAATTTCCCAGAATGATGTAACTGCTGTCTCAAAATAATCTGAAAATGTTTTTTTTCTGTCCTCACACTACAGCTCTACATCTCCCCTCTGCTGAGCTATGTCTAGAATAGCTAATCTGAGATCAACTCACACATTGGTTTCTAAGGGACACAAATATAAAATAGGCTGAAGGATACCTAGGATGACGCAGAGAAACGTGTTTTGCACACACAGGGACACAACCACTTTGGCATCACGTAAGGAATCCTCAGCCACCAAAGGACACGTGGCAGCTGTCTGCCCCGCACGCTGCGCCCCGTGCCTGGCCTCCGCACGCCAACCGCGCCCAGCCCAGCCTGCAGCTGCAGAGCATGGCTCCGCTGTAGCTGCTGACAAACAAAGGAGTTACTTGCTGTTAGTCCAGTGAAGAGTGCTAAAGGCAACAAGTTCTTAACACAGAGCCCGTGAGGACACTTGCTCAAACATCCAGCCGCAAGTGCTGGTTGGGGACTGTAGCTGAGGCTGTGACAAAACCCAGGGCAACTCAGGCTGAAGGGGTCCCGGTCCACACACAGCATCATGATCCCAACGTGGGACACTCTGACAGCACCCCGAGCTGAACTCCTGGGAGTTGTACACTTAGATGTGGCCTTAACCTCCAGAAGGCAGTTTATTCTGGCTGCTTTGCTTGAAGCTGTTTGCACCCATCCCTCCATCAGCAAATGCGAGGGCTGGTTTACAGCCCCTGTCCAGAGAACTGCATCTCCACAGGGCTGCATGTGTGCACTACAGTTTAAGCACTTTGGGACTGCTCAGAGTGGAATGCATAAAATGCTAATGTATTACTAGACTCCTACAATATTTTTAAATAGCATCTCTGGTATATAGAACTGTTTTACAAGCAAGTGAGTGTTCCATGACACCAAAGATTTTTATTTTATCTTTTAAAGTTTAAATATCAGTGAAAAGTGGGTGTAGAGAGGATCTGCCAGCAGCACAAACAAAATGTACGAATCCAGACTAGAAATGAAATGATCTCTCCACAACAGGGAAAGTAAGGCAGCACAAAAGAAAGATATTCCATAATACACAGCACCTTGAAAGTATTGAACAAGCAAGTAGAACAAAGATTTCAAAGCACATTTGGACATGTGCTTCTTCAAGCAACATGTCAAAACTACTACCTTCTCCTCCCCTTCTTCTTGACAGATGGTCTGACTGGGCCCAAAGCCACACCACCAAGCTGTGATCTTGGCAAAACCCACAAGGTAAATAAGGCTGGGCACAAAGTACAACTGGATGGGAGGCATGTGAGTGCTGAAGGATGAGATCCTCGCGATTCAGACAGCAGCACAAGCTCATCTGAAACAATGCTCCGGCACAGGGCCAAGAGTGCTCTAGAGGCAAACACTACATAGTGAGGGGCTGTATCCATCTCCAGTTGAGGAGCTGTTTAAAAGGTTAAACACTTTTCTGTTTAAAAGGTTAAACACTTCAAGTTTCCTGGGCAAATCCCAACTATCCTCATTTTATTTCAAACTACTACAAAAAAAAAAAAAAAAAAAACAAACAGCAAAATCTCAACATTTATTGATTTTTGTTTTCTCTTGTGCTGCTAGAGTGGTGTGAAGATGCAAGAAAACACTACCATGCCGTTTTGCAAGACAGGATGTGCTTCATGGGTTCCAACAACCTCTATATGGGCTTTGTAAGATCAGCTGATCCCCTCCAAGCTAAAAAACACCGAGGAGATGCCAAGTCACATTGTTTGGGCAATTTTTTTTTTGTTTAGTGTTGTGTAATGGAACCATCTGCAAGAGTACCAATCAACAATCAAAGCCAACCATGGCCAGATGACAAATCCCTCTGCTTCTGCAGGTTTGAATGTCAAATTACCAGTACCATTCGAATTCTGATTAATTTTTAACTTCTGATCAAAGCTAACATAGCTGGGAAGACAATGCTTTCCACACTCCACCTTCCCCCCTCCTCACCACTCTGAAATCATCTGTCTCAAAGCCAGAAGTCTAAATGGAGTGTAGGGCAAGTTCAAAACAGGGAGGGTTGCTGGGAGTCTACTGCCACTTGCACTCTGCAGTCACAGCCTGCTCCCACAGCTCCATTAGCTGCCTGCAATCAAGGGCGAACGACTCAGTCCTGCTTGCTGTCCAGGCTTAATAGGTTTGGCTAGTTAATGAGCAATGGCTAGATTGCATTCCAAGACTTCACATCATTTGAAAAGCAATTAAGTGTACACTTTTTGGGCTCCTCCAAGCGCCTTGTTCTACTGAGAGGATAACTGGAAGGCACAATATTCAAAACAGAACAGTGTGACACAATGGGAAACTGTCAGAATATTCACCTTCTCCAAGTATCATGCTGAATGCATCGTTCCTTTTCCACAAAGCTCTCAAGAGCTCACTTACCTGTACACTCCTGGATTACAGATTGCTCTTAGATGAAACCAAGAGCTGTAAGCCAGCTGGAAGCATCTCGGTGCTGACAAAGTAGGCTTAGGAGCCATCGAGTTAACAAAGCAGATCTTTAATCTGAAAGCCACTGCAAAGGCAGGGGTACTTTTCACATGTATACTTTTTACACATACTCCCATCAGAGACTGCAAGGCTCCTTGCAAACAACAGAACACTTATACCTAGATTTACAAAGCTCAGAAGCTAAGTGACTTGAGCCCTCAGGCATTCCTCACAAAAGCAGGACCATGTCCTTGGAGAAGGAAGCTACCTCAGAAGGCAGAACTGGGGCGAAAGCAAACATTTCTATTTGACTCACACATGCCCATTCACCCCCCCTGCACTCATGCACTACTGCTCTAACATATGTACTGCTGCAGTGCCCCTTCTGCATGATTGTGTATTTTTAAACTCTCACTTCCAAGGCAAAGATCCTTTTGTTTGTTACAGGAAGGCAACTTCTCTGGCAGTACAGAGGATCCTCAGCCTTAAACGGCTGGTTCAGTTTGGCCAAAGTTGGATCTTCCAGGGACTCTGAAAAGACAACTTCTACATCTGCGGGCTGTGTCTTCCATGCTCTTCAGCTGAACCTGAGGGAGAAAGGAGTCCTGCTGGCAAGGATCTGTCTAAAAGATATGCTACTTCTACATTACACCAAATGTTGAGAACCACGACCACTAAGCTAGTTAGTAGATGGCAGCCACACTGAGAGAGCATCCTCCTCCTCACGTATGAGACTTAAAATAGTCTGGATACTTACTAGTTTATAACATCTTTACTAAAAAGGGAAGAAAACCAAGAAAATCTCCAAACACTCAAGGTCCCTTCGCAACCTATTTCTGCAAAATCAGGAATCAGATTCCATTCCTCTGAGCACATCCACTGTCTAAACTGGAGATAAGTTTCAGGAGGAAGAAATCTTTACTCATTTACCAAAAGAACTCTTCACTAAACTTCCAAAAAAGACTTCTGCAACAACACAAGACTGGTCTTTTTGCTTTAAATGCAAAACCTTGGTATGGAAAAGAAGCACAGCTGAAGTGTCATATAATTTTTTTTTCTTCTATTATTCTCCATTTCCTTTGCACATGCCAGTCAAAACTATAAAATACTTGTGGGAGAAATGCAGAAGGCACGGTTTCACATTCCAAAAGATCTGTTTCCATGTGCTGCATACGAGCCAGTCGACCACCCAGGAAAGCCAGGCAAACACACTTTGGCCCACCAGTGCTGCAGTTGCTGACGAGCAGCCCTTCTCCATCAGGACTTTGCCCCATACTTCCTATGAGAAATAAGCATCAAGCCTGTGGCTTCATCACCTCTAAGTCTGCTCTGAAACAGTACTGACAAGCAGACCAGCACTTTCTCCTCTTGAGAAGTGGTGCCAAGTGCTAAAATATTTTTAATAAACTGGCCACAAAAAAGGAAATAAAAAAGGAGTAAATAACCTTAATACAGAAGCCTGTCATACTATCTCCTGCTTATTTGTCGATACTTCCATCCTATCCCTTTGCCCTCCATCACAACACTTTCAGCCCAGTTTTTTTAGAGAAATGAGAGCGAAGTTGGGTCACGCATAGTCTTGAGAAAAGGTATGACCAGCTATTTTCACTCCCTAGGAACCCTGGACAATGTTACTTTCTTTTCATGCATCAATCACAGAAAGGATTGGTAACTGTTTCAGAGTCACTAAAAATTAATCAGTCCCTGAGAGGCCAAGCTGGTTGAGAAACTGCTGGCTGGAGCAACAGAAGTAGGCATGACTTGCCTTCAACAAAGCAGAAGGCATTTGGTTTTAGTTAAAGCGGTAAAGGGTAGTAAAACTCGGCCAAGTATTTATTCATTGGACCAGAGTGCCTGCAGCAAGAGAGGAGGGTGAGACGGTGTGAAGTTTTTGTAATCCCAACCTTGGAAGAGAGGCAGTTGAACTCTGGTTTCACTGCTGGAATAAGACAGCACAGAGAATCTTTGGTATGTACTGTAGAAATGATGATTTATAGAAGCAATGGGCTGTCAGTGTGTGTGTAAAACCAAAAAAGATCTAAAAGCTCTAAAAGGCCTAAAGCTTTCCCAAGACAATACCTTTTCTTTAACCTGTTGGCCATTACCTTCTGCCAGTTCAAGACAGCCAGGAGCATGAGGAAGCAATAAGCCACTAGTGAGATTGTTGCTTTGCAGAATGATGCTTCTAGTTCAGCAGTGGGGAATGCTGACTGGGCATCACTGAAGCATACCCTTGGATCTCTCCAGGATTAAATAAACAAATTTAATAAAAGTTACAAGATTTAATGGACCTTTATGTAGTCTTGACCCAAACATCCACTCCGTGGTGTGGCTACTTGATAATACTTAGTATGTGCTAGCTGTGAATTTTTTGGCCCTCAGTCATGTCCCCCCCCTTGGTGTGAGCATAACATAACAGGGGTGGGCAATGAGAAACCCCCAACTCTGGAATAATTTCAGCTCTGGTGAACAACACTGATTTTCAGTTCATGGCAGAGCACAAAAAACATGGAGGTCCATCTGAGGATGCTGCAGAAACTCACTGGATGTGTGGCAGAGAGCAATAAAAAACAATGAAGAGGTAAAATGGGATAACCTTGCAGTGTTTAACTGGGACTGTCAGGCAACAGTTAATGCTGAGGAATCTTGCAATTCTGTTTTGTTCTTTCAGCACAAGCAGGTGTTGGGAAGCCCAGGATGGGAGGGGCATGCAGATAAAAAAAAGAAAGAGGAACCACTTTTTTTTCTTGTGTGCGTGATCTACTCAGATGAATCTGTTTTACCGACAGGCTCTCTTCCTGGAATCAGCACGGATGCCCAAGTGACACTCTGTGGCTCTCAGATAAACACACAGCATACCTCAAATGTCTAGGTTATGTTGCCTGTTTGTAGTGGAGGTTTTGATAGGAGGTCTGGGGTTATTAAGTAATTTTTAACAGAGACATTATTAAAACCTCCCAGCTTTTTAAAATTTAGATTTATTTCTTTGAAGTTTTGTTATTTTCATACTATTATAGTTGTGGGCTGTAATGCTTACCATATGAAAAGTAGAGATATAAAGGACATTTATCCATTGACACACATCTCACTTCTTCTCTTGGACACCTTGAATACAACTGTGCACATGACTTTTACAGTGACAGATTTTGTACAGGAATGCTCTGACCTGCAGATTTCCCTCCAACTGCTGCTGCTCCTTGTCCAGTGCCACAGCCACCTCTCTCCCTCTTTCTGCAGCTCTTTGTTACTGAACGTCAGTGTCACTGGCTGACATGATTAGTGTGGCTGACTTATGCCACTGCTCTAAAGGAAACAGGCAGAGGGCAAAGGGAAAAAAACCAACACCCAACCCAAAACTTCTACCCATCTTAGGCAAAAGAAATCAGGCTCAAAGACCTATAACCAGCCTCCCTCTTCCCAGTTATAGAGAAGTCCGTGCACTGCAACAGACATGGCATTTCAATCAACTCCTATACCTGGAAAATTGGTACACTTCTGCCTGCCCCAATACATATCCTCGAGTGCTTCAGTTCCCAGACATTAAAGGCAATAGACTGGGGGTGGGGGGAGGGAAGGGGAGGGAACAGGATATAAAAAGGTTAAAACCAAACAAACAAACCAATACAAACAAAATAAAAACAAACCACCAAAAATGCAACCCAGCATCAGACAGGAGATAATGCCTGACCTGTGATTCAGCAGATTCAAATGCTCAGAAGTACAAAAGCCTGTGTGCACTACTAAAAGACAGCAGCAGTGCATTACACGTATGGATTTGCAGCACTTTGTCAGCACTAATGATGCTACCTCATTAAAAGAGATAAATGCCTTACTGTACTACCGAAAGCATCTGCTCCTTCCTTTTCACCTGTTCTCCATCAGGGCAGCAGCAGTGCAGTGAAAAGAAATCAAAATACAACACTAAGCTCACTTAGAGCCACTTGCTAGGATTGCTTTGTGTTGTTTTAATGTCAACGTTTTTATGTCATTTTTTAATGGGGTTATGCTATGCTTCCTACCAGGTACCTCTTCTCTTGACACTAAATCAGCATATCAAAGAAAACAAAGCCCTGTGAACCACCGTGGCCCACCAGCTTTCAAAGGACTTCTTAGAAAATAAACTAATGTCTACTTCGTATAATTCATTCACTGTTGAGTAAAATGATGCAACTTCAACCACAGCAGGTGAATTAGGCAAGGGGGTGACAATGACTTCTGTCTGCTAACACCTCCGACACATTGCCACGCTCAACACAACAGTTTTCTTCCAACAGATTCCTTTCTACATGCAAAGGTAGCAGTTTACAATAACGAATGTTTTATGCATTATTCCTTTGTGTATAGGGTCTCCCAAGTGCACATTATTGAAGTCTATTAAAGCCTCTATTTAGCAGAATTACCAATGTGCCTTTGGGGAAATTATTACAATGAAGCTGTACTGGTATTTAAACTCCAGTTGTTTAACGATCTTTTCCTAATCACCAATCCAGGTATCAACATTAAAGTGCAGTCAGACTTCTTCCAGTGCAGCATAAACCTGTCTATGAGCTGCTTATGGAAATTTATCTAAAAGAATGAGTATTTCAGCTTGGCATGTTTTTCATAATTAGCCTCAGACAGCTTGTGCTTTAAAATATAGGAACTCCTTCCTGATCCTCTTCACCAAGCAGAGCCCTCTACAGTTAAACCTGGTTACAGAACCAATTAACTGTTTGCAGCCACAGTGTTTCTGTCAGCATACCAATATCTGCAAGATACCAGCCCATTCAAGGAGAATTAGGCCAATGAGGTCCTATTCTTTACAAATGGCTTTTCTATGAGAAAAAACCTGGCCTGGGTGCAAGGGATGGAGCAGTCCAAAAGCTGCCTAAACCCAGTGCATGCCCAGGTCCCTCCTCTGGTCCAAATACAAATCAGAGAGTTGAGTAAAGCCACAACAGAGAAGTTACTGTTTTTTTGTGCCACTCAGACCATTTCCCTTGTTCATTCTGCACAATACAGCTCTAGCTAGCTACTCTCTAAATGTGTCTGTTTTTGTGGCAATGAGTCAAACTTGGTTCCAAATTTGTTTTGTGTGTCTGCACCTGCCGTGACAAGAACAAATATTTTTCCAATGGGAAGAGTTTCATACTCTCAGGGGAAGAGGAAGTAAACTTCACCCTTCTAGAAATCACAGGATTCAGCTTCCTGGGGTGGGGTAGAAGAGACCTAGGTTTCAACCCTTCAGGTTTCCTTCACGACCTTCAATAAATCACTGTGTTCCTGCCTTCATTTTTCATCGGTATGAAGTGCTCAGGTTCTATCTATGGGGCAGTCAGACTCTCCAGCAAAGACAAAAGATGTCTTGTCCTTGCTACTATGTTACACTGACAATTTTACAACTTCAACACCAGTTCAATTTTCAGTCAACCTTCAATGAAAAAAAACCAGCATTAATTTATTGAAAAAACACTGACAACAATCTTACAAAACCAGTGGTCATGGAAACAGAATATAAGTAATGGAGCTGAGCAAAAGGACTTGACATCTTATGAAGATGCTAAATTTAGGCGATCATACATGCATGTTTTGATTTGCCAGAATTCAGATTATATGTCCAAATACAGATAAAAAGGAAGGACTAAAGTCATCACTGGAAGCTTGTATGTATACTAAAGATTCTTCTGACAAGTATGAGTCATATACTATCTGCTCTTCTTGGCTCTAAGGCAGGCCTGCACAATGAAGTTGCTTCCAGGACCAGAAGTCCTTCAGGGAACAATACTCAGGAAAAAAGCACAGCAAACAGGTGGGCATATTTTAGCCATACACTAATTTCCCTATAAATCAACGGACAAAAGCTCTTCCTTTCTCCACTTACAAACCCAGAGCCAAATCACCTCTCCTGTTCTATAATCTCATTGACATTGCTCAGGTTACACACGCACCAGGGCGGATTTTGTCCTTGGGGGCACTGGGAGACCAAACCTCCCATAAAGAAGAAAGGAAAAAATCTGTTCACCTTCACTGAAGTGGGATGAGGAATATCCCTTTCATCTAAAAAAGGAGACATATGTCTAAGAGACAAAGGGAAAATGCCACTAATTTCACTTCTTCAGTTTGCCTCTCCATTAGGAAAGACTCTTATATACTTAAAAAGTTTTTCAGGCTTTTAAGGCTGTTTTATGCAACTGCAGATCAGAAGCCCAGAAGTCTATGAGCTGTTGACTTAGAGAAGTTGCTGGTGTCTACTTCACTGTCATCCATCCTGTTTGATAGGGGTGATCAAGGCTGCACTCTATTGCCTGAATTTGTCAGTCCCTTTTCCTATCACTTAGTTCTTTACCTCAACACTGTTTTCACAACCACGAGGTGAGATACTCCTGCTGAGTTGTACAAAGTCCAACCCGGTCTTTAGCTTAGTTCGTTGTTGACTGGCTTTACCCCATCAAGCAGATTATGGTCAGCTTCATAAGCACCAACACTGGCACGAGAGGGAATGGGGCAAGTCCTGGCCAAGGACAAGGTAGGAAGAGGAAGACAATGAGTGGTCATAACTTGAACTGGCGTAGGCTGCCACAAAACCTCTAGTCCAGTAGTGGTACCAGAAGACACCATACAAAAACATGACAAGTACACATTGTGGCATTTAACACGGGGATATTGCAATATGTGTATCTAATGTTCCCGTCTTGTTATGGCATTGTGTTGATCACAGCAGAGGACAGATCTCACAAAAGCACCTGGCAATACGATGTCACATCTATTCCACAGCACTGGGCATAGACGGTCATTTGTTACTATGGCAGGTGGACCAACAGCCACCCCAGGCAAGCTGTCACTTTGTCTCTCCTGCCACCTACTGTACTGAAAACCAAAATATGTGTCACCAACTCACGTGCATTTCCGCTTGTGTTTGGAAATAACAACCTTTAGTTCTTGTAGAAATGCTGCTGCATGCATATGGGAACTCCCTGCTATCATCACTCCATCAGCAATGCTATCCAGGGCTTCCTCTCGAAGGCTAACTGCAGCACTTGGAGCTCTACTTAATTCACTAATGCTTCAGGGTTAAAATTAGCATTAAATACTAAAAATTCTCCAGAGTTTAGAGCACAAACCCCTCTCTCCCTTTGCCCCATGGAGAATTAATCACAGAAGATTTATTTTAAACGACGAACAGGATACGATACCCCACAAACCTCTGCCCCTTAATTTTCTGTTACGTCCAATGACAACACTCACCGGGGGCAAAACCCAGCAGAAAAGTAACTTCCCACTGAGCATATGATTGTCAGCCTGTGGGCAGGGGTGAAACTCTGGCTGCACTTGAGCTGCACAACCAAATGAGTGTCACCCAAGAACAGACCTGCCCCATGCAAGAGTCCGTTTCAGACCGTGGTTTACCCTTGCCCTTTTAACCTCTCGCTCTCAAAATGCCATCTGAGCAGGTATGGCTGTGCCACCCATACCCTCAGCAGCACAGTGCTACCCACGGCGTCCTCCCCATGCAGTCCCCCTGCCTACAACATCACCGCTGCAAAAAGGGCTCCACTGATGCTTGTGTCCAAGAAGTGCATCCCAGGAGAAGAATTCTTTAATCATAACTATCCGGGTTCTGCCATCCTTCTGGACACCATTAACCACAGTGAACAGCATGGAGAAGGGCAGCAACGAGTCTGAGCTGGTCCAGACTAGTACAAGCTCACTACAGGGGCTTCAGACCAATTCACGGTACTAGTATGTGGAAGCCAATTAGCAACCAACTCAAAACCAAACAGACAGATATCCCATGGTAATTCTCCCAGAATCCACAACAAGTTTATTTTTCAGTATTTTATTATTAATTTTGAAAAGTATTCAAACAGAAAACAACAAGCTGAATTTTGCAATAGAAATCTCATTACTTTCTAGTAAGAAGCTACCTTGTGGGTGCGGGTTTATTTTCCCATGTATGATATTCCCTTGTACCTAATCAACAGCTTGAGGCTTTATGACAGCAGCTATCTTTGATAAAAGGAGTATTGTGATGAGGGAGGAAGGCGTCCAACACTTGCATGATCCACTAAGCAATCAAATGTATTTATTTATGCTGTGACCACAGTAATCAAGAGGTATTAAAATGTGAAACGGAGCATCAGTTAAGTGCATTTTAAATCTGATTTTCCCCTGGTTGTAGTAAGGAAATTGTTGACTAGCTGGACTCTTTAGGGTCTTTACAGCCTGCAATTAGTGAAGCAGATACAGAAGATAAATTGCTCCACTCCTGCAAAAGCAAGCCTTATTTTTGCAAGTAATAGTGGGCCTTTCATCTCAGCACTTAAAATTTGACCAAGTGAGAAAAAAACATTAACATAATTCCACTCACTCCCAGATAAACTTCTCTGAAAAATGAGGACATTTCTTCTCCTTACACAAATCCGACAAGGCTATAACTAAAAATATTTTTGTAACACACAGAGTTCAGTATGAACACTGGAAAACAATTGGCAAGAGCAATTGGAGTGTCTAATCCCAGCTATTTAGCCACCAAAATGCTTCAAGAGCTGTGATACATCCACTTAAAAGCCAAATATGGCTCACACATAGCTATTAAACATGAATGAACTTATCAAGAAGCAACAGTATGTTCTCATTAATTGTACAAAGGCTGCAAAGAAGTTAAAAAAAAGACATTTCTACAGCATCTGATCAGTAGTGACTTTCGCTGACACCAATTTAATTTATAACAAAATCAGGGCAATAAACTAAAGGATCACATTAGCAGTTAGTAATGCTACAGGAGCTATCAGTGAAAAGCTAATGAAATGAACAGAGCCTTAAAACAACTTGGTATTTTTTTAACACAGACTTGAAAACCTGCTACTGAAAAGGCACTGTCAGAGGGTGCTTGGGCATACTCGCTATTGACTTTCAGACAACTTTTAAGGTTCCTTAAGGATGCTCTGAGGAAATTCAAGAAGGCAATTTTGTACGCAAATGCTGTCTAAACTGATGTATCACTTAACATACCTGCAAAGTTTAATCTCTGGAAGAACTTTAACCTCCGCTGTGCTTGACCACATGGAAGGCAAAGAGATTTAAGCTTGTTTGGTCTATTGCCGACGGAGACTTTCTAACAGAAATGGAAACTGGATGATAAACAGGTAAAAAGCTGCTCCCAGAGTTTCCCTTGCTTTGAGAAGAGTGAAGCCACTGGGAGATTTGGGAGCAGATTCTACAAACAAGCTGTTAAGAAAAGCCGCTATCCAGAAGGCTCGACAGGAGGAAAAGGGAAGCAGGGAAATCACAGTTAATGGGATTTGGCTGCATCCAGACAACAGCTAGGTTTCACATACATTACAAACAGTCCTGCACTTCCCTGTTGCATCAATTCAGTGCTGGATGAGAAAAATGTACATAGATTTAAAGCTCCACAGAAACTTAGATTGATCTGTTTAAAATAAATCTTGTCCCTCCCCTGAAACGCCCTCTGGATGAACACACGACAAAGAGAAAATTGCCGCCACTACACTACAACTTCTATAATTTTCTGTTAGGGGGAAGGCAGGCTAGGGATTTATTTATTTTGAGGTTATTTCCTAAGTCCCATAAATGGACACTTGCTCCATTCACCTTAGATATCACTGCAGAGTACTATAAAGTTTGCTTAAGTTTTCCACGGGATAGAATCACTATCCTGCCACATCGAAAGGATAATGTGACATCAAACATGGAGGGCTACCTCTCTTCTAGCACATCTCTCCTTGTCATAACATAAAGAGATTGTGCCTCCCTTCTCAGTGCCTCCCTTCCCAAGCCTTGGTGGAGACATCCTGCTTATCCTCCAACCTAGGAGGGAGAGAATTAGTAGTTTAAAGCCCCTAATTGAAAGAAAAATTGCCATAGACAATGTCCTCTACCTTTGCAAACTGATGCCAACCATAAGACATGATTCAACAGGTATGAACTCCATACTCATCCCTCCTCAGATCCCAAAGGAGGCAGCGCCACAGTACGTGCCAGGAGGGAAGAGGCCAGCAGCAGCAGAGAAATTTCTAGTCTAATCATGAGACAGACAGAAGAATGGAAACGATAGGAGAAGTGAGATAAAAGAATTAGGGGGCTGATAGCATCAACACACTTCAAGAAGAAGGAGAGGAAGTTGAGCGGCTGTGAAAGAGGGGGAAGGAAGAGTAAGGCTGATTTTCCCGATAGACAGGTCATAAACAGTTCCCGAAACCTGCCTAGTCGGGCTGCTTGTCTGACGTACAGATGCAAAAAGCAACACATGTGGCATCTTTGAAGCGGAAAAAGGAGACGTTGAGGACTGGGGCACTCCGTAGGGGAATGAAAGACCTACAAGTCTTCTAAGTGCCATAAATAGAGATGAAGCTAGAGCTTTCAGCCAATAATGAATGTGAATAGTTAAAAAAGGAGTTTTGCAGAATTGTCCACTAAGACAAAAATCTTAAAAACTGGCTCTTCACAAATGCATTTTCTTTTGGAAATCCCACACTCACTGCTGAGAGATTAGCTTTACAAAGTGAGAATTTAACTGGAATTGCAGCTCTGGGTAACAACAGGAAATGTTGCTCACAGCAACAGAAAATGTGGGATGATTAGGTTTTTGGGGAAAAAGGGAAAGAAAGTTACAGTAACTATGCAAACAGAATAAATAACAGAGCTGTCCTTCTCCAGAACCTTTCCAAGGATCTCAGAGCAATCTACAGCCATTCCCCATTAAAGGCTGCTGTGCTACGGCCACAGCTTATTGCACCATCTAGGTCCCAAGCCTGTCTGTACTCCTCATATTCATAGTTCTATCCCTCTGCTGATCCTCACACCAGACATCAGCTGATGCTCAGGGACCCCTTGGGGGGTTTGTGCCTTGCAGAACCCCAGCTGGGACTTGGGATGTTGCCAAGTGCTCCTTGTACATAAGTAACGCGGTGGCCTCATCAAGAGACAGACAAGACAAAGGGTTTCCACCGAGAAAGAAAACTCCAAGCACACAAGGGAAGGCCCTCCCCACACTGAACATGCTGTGCTCAGTGGCTCAGCCCAGCAGAGCAAGCGGGCTGGGAAAGCCAGCCATGTCTCAGACAAAAGTGTAAAAAAGCAGCAGGAGGAGAAAAAGGGAAAGACAAGGTCAAGTTAGAGGGAGGCAAGCTCCAGACAAACCCTCCCCCCACCAGAGGAAAGCACCTCAACAGACATTGCTGTGGAGTCAGCAATGCAGAAGATACTACTCGGCAGGGAAACGTGTCATGTGAAAATACAAACTCTTGTTTACATGCTCCCTGAAGTTCCTTAACTGTTGCTGAGAATTTTCGGAAATACTTTGCATTGGACTTGTTTTATTGCATGTTTCCCACCAATTTCCAGTTCCTACTTCTATTCTTAATTTTTAATGTCCGCTGGGACAAAACAGTAACCTTTAGATACTGCTTTGCTAAGAAAACTGGAGTAACTGGGAGTTATATTAACAATACTTAAATACAGTCTATTTAAAGGTTTGAACGCATCTTGTTAGAACACTGCATAAATTAACCCAACCTAATTCTCTAGGATGTAACAAGATCTGAAAAGCTCCAAGTTTCATGTTCTCTCTTACCACCCACTTAAAAAACCAAAACCCAACATGCTGGGGTTAGCTTAGGTTGCAAACGAAAACAAAATTCACATTCAACTGAATAAATGGAATTTACTCCTGGATGCAACAAAGATGATGCCACAACCAGCTCAAAACCAAAGCAAGAAGAGGTTCTCTCCCGCCCCCTCCATGCACATCCCCCCTCATTTTTGCTGTTAATGATGTCCCCCCAGCCTGTCTGCTCAGGAGTCTTAACTGCTCGCTCCATCCCTCCCCACTGTCTGAAACCATCCCTGGATGGAGCAAAGCGTGCCCTGCTGCCGCTGGGCTTGCAGTCTCCCCTGCAACGCTTGAACTGGCGGCCAGACAAAGCAAACTCCAGTTGCATCACGGAGCAAACTCATTTTCCAGCAATCTCCCAGCCCGGAGTTTACCGCTACTGTAATCCGGTGCTGTCAACAACGCCGCCTTTGTTGCGCGCCCGTGTGCGCCGCTCGCTTGCTGGTCGGGTTGTTGTTTTGGGTGTTTTATTATTTCTTTATTATTATTATTATTATTATTATTATTATTTATTTTAAGGAGAATTTTTGTTTTAAATGAGTAATCTGTTTTCAAAAGATTTCTCCTCCGTGCTGGCTCCACCCTGTACTGTAAACGAGACATTACCTTATACAAGAATGAATCTGCTGCATTCCTCTGTCTAGCTGCCTCACAGCACATTTCCTACGCTCACAGCAGCCCCGGCAGTGCATGCTCTCCCACCCCTTCCCCCCCACCTTTTTCTCTTTTTTCTTTCCCCTTTTTTTTTTTTCCTTTTCACTGCCTCGCTGTGTTTTTGTGTAAATGATCTCACATGACTCAACAAATCCATCTGCCTGGAGCAGGCCAAGTTTGGAGCCTTCCCAGGAGGGAGGAGAAGAATTGCTTTGTGGAAAGGACCTGGAGCTTTGCCCTTTCTCTGGCTCAAATTACCCGCCTGTCAGGCCTGACGGATTTGGCTAAAAATAAAAGGAAGCGGGCCGTGAAAAGGAGATGAATGAGCTCAGCAGTTCCTTAGATAACATGGAGTCTGGTGTCGCCCAAAGATCCCAGAGCAGGAACTTCGGATGCCGGACATGTAAGTGTGGTGCTGCAGCCTCAGTGAACTCGGCTGCTTCAGGACCAAAAAAAAAAAAAAAAAAAGGCACAAAAAATGGGCAAAACTAACTATACGCTGTTGGAAATAAAGGCATTAAAGACACTCAGAGCAAGAAAACTGCCTGCTGTAGATTTGGGCTTGTAAATGGGGAGATTTATGGGGCTTCCAGAGGGGAAAGAGGGTGTGGGGGGGTGTGGCAGGGGGCCGTACGTGATGTCAGCCTCCCGCCCTGACCAGGGAGCCTCTGCATCCTTCCTGCAAATGCCTGCCCAGCGCCCGCAGCGGGTATTAAGCACTTAGTTTGGCAATGTAATGACACACTGCAACAATCTGTAATGCGAGGCAGTCAGCAAAGCCCTGGCTCGAAAAGCTCTTTCTCCTAACCATTAACCATATGTTTGGCTCCGCCACCGCCCAAGCGAGCGGGTGTTCCAGCGCACCATCTGGTTTCTATCCACACAAGCAACTGCAAAGCACAGAGTATTTCCCTCTGGAGCTGAGTCTTCCTCCCTGGCCCCTGATCCCCACCCAGTTCCCCACTCCTCGGCTCCCCATCTTCCTCCTTCCACCCCTTTCTAGCAACAACTACACCTCCCTGTCCCACTAATGGCTCAAAGCAGTGGAGACCACAACCACCCCACCAAAGGTGCAGCAGAAGAGCTGTCTCATGCTGCCCTCTGTGAGCTCACATGCCTACACACGTGTGTGTACACACACACAGAGGGACTGCATCCCTCATCACCAATGTCTGGGGTATGACATTAAAACACAAGTGTGTTCTGGAGTGGCCCAGGAGCTGCTGCAGTGTCCATCACATCTCGCTCACGCACACATGCGCACAGCGCGCGTTCAGCTTGGATTACATCAACTCTGTGCCGACACTGCAAAAGGACTTCAAGAATGTACCTAACAACAGGAGGACCAATAGCAGTTTTATCTCCTGTTCTCAAGCAGGGCTTTCTATGGACATCTGGTGTTGGTGCCCCATCCCACCAAAATAACAACGTTCTGGGGGGACACAAAAGAAGTACAAAAGGAAAAAGAGAAAGATAAATGAGAGAGTGCTGAAGAGAAAGGAATGAAAATATTTACTTTTCCTGTGATAACTAAACAAGCTCTTTCTGAAACGATAAAAAAAGCTTTCAAGTGTTGTATTTTAAAAGGCCTTGTACCATATGTTTGCTTTATGACTTTATGAATTCTAACTACTATTTATGTTTTTAAAGTACTTCCATCATTCTGTTTGTTTCTGAAGTACCTATGGGACATCAGCAGTAATTTTCCCCTCAGGTTGGCCAATTTAAGATTAATCATGACCTATTGCAAGAAAGTATTCAGGGATGCAAGCAATAGGATATTCAGCAAATCCAACACTTGCTCCTTTAAAGTAAGTTTATATTCTGCAATGAGTCACACATACAGTGTTTATCCAAGTTACCAGTGCTACAAGGGGAAAAAAAAGCCCATTACATTTGCAAATACATACAAATCACAGCTGTAAGCACTCAACTGCTTATACCAGGACTTGTTTCTATGACTGGATATTGATTTTTTAAAATAATGTGTTATTATATCAATGTTGATACAGCAACTAGCTTCCTGGAGTATGCAATTTAATACTAAAAAGAAGCTGGTTTAGGAAATATCAAATCCACACCCATTCATATCCTTTTTAAACGTCCTTCTTGGTTATGACTATAGCAATGCAACCCCACAACTGCTTTTTTCCTCACCATGCACCTAACGAAGAAAATGCACTTGCCAGTTAGAAACAGCTCAGTCTAAAGCAATAAGCTTTGCTGATCCCAATAAAATACTGCAGAGCTTCTTCAACTGTTGCTAGAAACCAAGAATCTACTTTGGAAAAGATGATGCATATTTTTCAAACTTCCTCCGTATGAGAAATCGGTGAAAGAAAAAGCACACCGTAGGCCCTTATCCCAGAATCACACAGGCGTGGGGAAAACCATATGCTTGTGAAAAGCCTGATGACTTCACTAGGATTGCCTAAGAAGATTGAGGATAGGATCTGCTCCCAATTACAAATGTGGAGTGCAATTAGCACTGTAAACTCCCCCTGCCTTCATTCTGCACTCCCCTTCAGTGAGGGAAATAACTAAAATTATTAAAACCATAAGAGATGCATTTTAGCCAGGAATTTACTTTTCCTACAAAACAGTATCTAAATATGTTAAAGTCCATTACTTCAAGATAATACGTTGCAAACATTAGTATGCTTAAATATCACACATTAGGTTTCCTACAAACATGCAATGAGAAATTGTCTTCACACACAGAAAACAACCACCAGTCATTCCCTGAAGCAGTAAAGGTCTAGGTCTGGGTCTTTCAGCAGATAATGATCTGCTCTGATCCAGAAATCCTTTTAAAGGGGGAATTCAAGGGAAATATTCGTAGATTCAGAGTTCTGCAGTCTGAAGGGACTGCAGATCATTTGACCTTCTTCCATGAAACAGGCATGGAGCTTCCCCGCCTACATCAACGAAGCCGTAAGAGGTCAAAGGAGACAATCTCCTAGGGTTAAAAAAAAGCCCGTAAAAAACTCCCAACAAAACAAAACAACAACAAAAAAAACCCAGTCTCAGATACAACAGCCTGACATAAAGCAGGAAGCTACTGCATCACTCCCCAGCACTGTGGGATCACCCACACCCTCTTACCTGGTCTGAATGAATTAACAGCCAGCTACTGGGTCTTGTTATACCTTGTCATCTTCCTCTACTCCTCAGCCCCTGACAAAGGGTCACTGGCAGCCTGAAACCCAGCCAGTTTTTAAAGCGTAATAAAAAGTGGTGTCACATTATTACCTGAATCCACTGAGTCCTCCTGCCAACAACGATGTTTATGCAATCACATTTTTCTGTTTTTAAAAATTTCTCTCTTGCCTCATTGCTCTGTGTGAAAAACAAAACAAAAGAGAAAATTGATTACCTGCAAGCAATTATCTATTATTTGCATTACAGCAGTTTTGCAGTAGATATTCAGGCCTTTTGTTTTCTGCCTCATCTCATAAAAACATTAAACAAGAAAAAGTCTTTTCCCCAAAATTACTCATTGATCAAACAGAAGCAACAGATACCAGTTTGGAGAGGCAGATAAGATACCACAGCCCACCACTGGTAGAGCTACACAAAAGAACACAGCTCTCTCATGCCCAAATCCTCTGCCCTCTTCCCAGGCCATCCTGCCTGGCAGCACCAGGACCAATACCAAGCAGACAGTGACACCAAAAGCAGAAATACAGAGGGAGAGAAAGCTAATTAAATTTCTTTCAGTATCAACAGCAAATACATGCCACTAATAACCACAGCAGTGATGTAAAAATAATACTTGCAAAATTGCATTGACAGTAGATTACTCAATCGTAAAGTTTCTCCATACTCTGTACCTACAACATTATTTAAGTAGTGACTCCACTTAAAATTCTTAAAAGGCTCTTTTAGTGTCTGTGTTTACTCCTCGCTTCCCATATTAGTAGCTTTAAGCTTTAGCGTCAAATTCTCCTGCCAACACACTTCATAGAAGACATTTAAATAAGGAAGAAAAAAGCCCATATGGTAGAAATCCAGCTGAAGACACAACCTCAACCCCCCACCCCCAACCTCTCTGAATGGACAGAAGACACATGCTTCCAGTAAAGGAAACTGGATTTTCAGTACTAGAAATGCCATTAGTATTTCATTGCTTTCTCTGAAAGCAAATTTAAAAAAAACCCCTTCACGTAAAGAGATGCAACTCAACCATGTGCACACGGTCCCTTGCCTACCTTCACGAGGGCATACACAATTAAACCCAGACAGAGCACAGGTCGGGAGGTAAGGCTGCCATACCCTTCCTGCGTTTCAGGGCTCAGGCTTTTGGCATACTCTGTCCATTGTTGACACGGATGACTGACAGAAAGTTTTGCTGCAAGATTTTGGTCACAGTGGTCTGACTGAGACATTCCCAAAAAATCAGCTGCAAAGACCAAATTCTCACAATCTCTGGAGCAGAGTTTAAACCTGGGTTTAGCCTGATGCCACTTGACTCAGCGAACACAATCTAGTCCATGGCAGAGGAGAACAGAAGTGACCATTGCCTCTGGCATCTGCTGCCAACAAGGGTAGAGCCACCTCCCAAGCAAGGAAGGTCTCCTGATCCAGGTGACTTCCCTACTGCAGCCTGGAGTCATCTATGCTCAAAACAGAGCAGCCAAGACTGGGGCCAGGGGATGGCAGGGAAAAACATGTCAGAACAAAAAAATTCACTTAATGGGGACAGAAGATTGGAGGGTTGGATGGGGGAGAGAGAAGGAATTGGAGTTAGGCATGGAGAACTGCCTGCTGGCAGTGCAGCTGCAGCACTGCTGAAGAACCATGTCCAAGACTCTATGATGCCAGTGCACAATGCCATTTGTTTGCTTCCTGCAAAGTCTTTGGTGTACCACAGGTATGTTGAAGGGAGAACGCTGAAGAGTTCAAGCACTCATCCCTGAGGAGGGAGGGCAATGCGGCAGGTGAGCGCTGCCTGCTGCAGCTGCCTTCACTCTTGGCACATGAGATGTACCTGAGCCGTGCATCAGGGCTTCAGGGCAAGAGTGCATGACAACTCTAACAGCTGCTGGCAGCAAGGATGGCAGCCACCCTGACGCTCCCTGCCACCCTCTCAGCGTCCAGGCAGATGAGCTGTGCCTGGGAGAGCTGCCACGCAGTTCCAGTGAAGCACTACACCAGTCATTTAAACTCAGTATCCCTCAAGTGGCCATTAACAGTGAATTCCTAACCAACCTGAAAACCTGGCTTCTCTCAACTAAAAGTAATGAACAGTCACAGCAGAAGGGAACTGTATTTCCAGTACATGAAACACTATGGAATATAGAGACATCTCAGCAGCAAGGCTGTAACATCCTCAGGATCTTTTGTCCTCTTAAGTCTCTTCTGCAAAGAGAAGTGGGGCTTCCCAAATCATCTGTCAAATACTGAAGCCTGACACTGGTAAACAGAGTAAGATCATGAGGAAATTACAAACTTCTTCAGTAGGATTTGAGTACCATGCCATAAATAAAAATTTGGGCCAAATATGGGACAGCAAGGAACAAACAAGATGCTGAATAGGGAGTTTGCCCAGGGTTTGCAGCTACAGCTGGCAGCAGGCAGGCAACTTGCAGAAAGAGAAGAGTGTGATGACATACTCAAAAACTGTCCGTGCATTTACAAGATCTGCACAAATCCATTTTATATCAGAGTGTCACGCTGAACTTATAGAATCATAGAATGCTTTGGGTTGGAAGGGACCCTAAAGATCAACTGTAATGTTGCAATGTATTTGTGAATGAAAATAAAATTACCAGTAAATAGCTGAAACTTCCTTGGATATTACACTACCTTAGACATTAATAGCTTATAACAGAGGACAGGTCTACAGTCAACTAAATGCACAACACAGGAAGACAGACCTTAAAGGTAAATAATTCAGGACTTGAATTCTTTAAGGTAAATAATTCAGGGCGCTAATGAATTCACTGACTGTAAATAGGGATTTCCACTGTGAGGAACCCTCCAAACTGCCCTACATCCAATCCTCAGGAGTGCAGAGCAGAAAACTGTCAGCAGAAACATGTCTCAAACACTCCTGGCTACAGCAAGACTCTAACACAAAAGAAGTCTCGGACAGGAAGAGATAGCTTCATGGACTTGTTCCAGTGCTCCATACTGTGACCATGGGCTGCTGAAAAGGACGTGCACTTTCAGAAACACCACTTGGGCTAACAGTGAGGTGGCTGCGATGCAAGGAAGCTGACCCATGTTGCATCCAACAGAAGCATTGGGAAAACCCTTCAAGGGTAGCCAACACAGCAGTTTGGTCTAGCAGTGCTAAAAACACACAAGACTATGGGTGAAGCTGTAAGCCCATTGTTAAATATGACACCCTGTAAATAAAAAGAAGCCAGACAACCCCCCCATGTCCTCCTCACTTCACAATCTTTCTTCTCTATCCTCTTTGATTGAGTATCACCAAGTGCTTTTATCCACACCTGGGAATTCCTGTGCATCCATCAAAAAGCATTTCAGCCAACCAAATCCCATCAACAAACCACAGGATAAATCCTCATAAATTCTTAAACTACCAGCAAGTGTCAGTCTTCCCAGCCTGCACCCTCTAGTACCAAGGAGCTGTTTTGCAAGCGGCAACTATTCCTGACCCATCAAAGAAACTCTACCAAAGTCGAGATGCAGCCAAATCAGTTATACAATGTTGTTGCTGCAAAAAAACCCCAAACAAACCTACCAGGATTTTTATGCTGGCTCATACTCTAAAAGTAGTATTTAAAACCACCCTAAAGTTGCCTCACACCCTCTTATGAGACCTACATGAAACCAGACTGTGGAATAAAATCCCGCCTTTTGCCGGCAGACAAGGGCATGTCAGCCACAATAGCCAAGGTGCTGCAAGGTTGCTGACGAGCCTGGAAACACTGTATGGGAACATGCCCATGGATCTGCAGTTGAAAACACAACTGCTGCTCTTGCTCCGTGCCCAGCAGAGATAGAGATCTCATCGCCAGCAGAGATCTGGGTCATCACAAGGAAGCTGGAGTTATCCCAGCACCATCATCTTTTAGGTAATGCTCCCGAAAGGGGAAACAAGTATGTGGCAAGGTTTCATCTGACGAGGTGCTGGTTGTAAACAAAAACAGTAACTGGGGGTTTCCTTGCTCCTTGGTGATATCATCCAAATGGAAAAAACCCCAACAAATTTTGTATGATGTCTTGTATCCAAAGTGCTTTGCAGAATGAGTTTGTTGAAAATGCGAGGTTCAGACTGCAGTTTCTCAAGAGCTTGCAAATGCACCTCGACTGCCAAAGTCTTCCTCCTAAACATCAAGCTAAAAAGTATTTGTTTGCTTATCTTGTACTGCAAAACTGAAAACCCAAACCTGTGGAAGGAAAATACTAGAAAGACAATGTTTAAATTGAAGTATGGATTTTAAATGTATGATGTTTGTGAAAAACAAATGTTCTGAGGCTCCACAAAACCAAGTAGCTGACTATCCAGGCGCAGGACTGAAAACCAGATTAGCTTTCCAGTCTCTGCTAACCAAAACTTTTGCAACCTTCCCGTATGCCATTTCCTTGTTTACATCTCATGGTACAGGAGTTCAACTTTTGGAGAAAAATGAATGGTAAACCTAGGAAGTGAAATGCGATATTATTTACAGTATAGGAGAGCACGCCGTTCACAAGAATTTGTAGGCGTATACATCCCAGCCCTGTTCCTCAGTTCAACACCCACTCCTGAAATCCTGTACCAACCAGATTAGCTGATGTACACATGCCTGCACTCTTGGAGAAACAATAGTCTCTTTCAGTCCATACAGTCTTCTGAAGAACCAGGCAAAAACGTCATGGGAGAAGTTAGGAAATATCTGCAGAAAACAGCACACAAGATGAAAAGCAGAACAAGCCTTTTAACTTGCACAAAGTACATAACATGGAGGATAAGCACAGAATTTAGTTACCTAGCCCCTCTTCCAAAGGGATATTTTTTATTTTCCCCAGGATGGAAAAGGGGATGGTTGAAACAACTTAAAAAAACCCAAAAAACCAATGGCTAGGATAGTGGAAAAGCTCCCTTACAGACAGGCCGCTGCAAGCAAAATTCAGCTCCAAGAGCTGTGGCAGACCTGGGAGAAAATACGCGCTGCCCTGAAGTGCCAGATCTCCAGCAGACAGCTGGGATCCTGGCTGGCATGATGAGCCCTCCTGTCCCTAATGCACAGCACTCCTACCTCCATTCCCCTCCCAAGCACTGTTGCTACAGAAGGCACAGAACTATTTTTTAATTAATCCAGCACAAAGTTTGAGCTGCCTCAGGGTTAAGCTAAACATTTTGTGTCTTTAACCACTACAGCAGAACCAACTACAGTAAAAAACACTTCACCATAAGGCTAGGGAATTGAGGACAGAAAAGAAGCTGCAACAGAGTCACCCCTGACCTCTCAAAATTTCGCCTCCAGAACACGCAAAAATAAGAAACTGAATTTTTAATCAGCTGAGAAACGGGGCAGGGAGACACTCTTGGTAAAATTATTGTTGTGAATATCACATAAAAAGCCTTATGGAGTTTTACCATCCACCTTCTGTTCCAAACTGTAGGTCTCCAAATAACTTATCAGAAAATATCCAACTACGCACACTTTCAGGAAAGCACTCAGCACTGAGAGACATTTAAAAGGCATGCAGTTTTACAAATCCTTGTTTCTCCTCTCACAAGGGGCTGTAACTCCTGCAGGAAACACATGCTCCTGTAACAAAGCAGGTATTCTCTGCATGTACTCAGACTGCCTATTATTTTTTTAATCATCTGGCATGCATCTTCCTAGGCATGCTTATGTTAGAAGAAATACTAGCATTAGGTCTGCAAAAGAACACTGACTACCTGTTCTGCATGAACACTGTGAAGGTTAATAGTGGAAATCGTGGCTTGAACTCTGGCTCTGCCTTGTGCTGAGCAGTCCATACAACCACTGGCATTTTACCTCACGTGTGCTTCTTTCCCTCAGCTCATGCTCACTCTCTGCAGGATTTTACTACACAGTTCATCAATACAGTATTTTTCAGACTGTAGGAGCAAGTCAAAGCATATTTTGATGTGTCTGATTGCACAGAGACGATATGAAAAATTGAAAGTTGATCACAAAAGAATACAAGTTGCTTTTTCATTTCACAGCTCCAAGAGTCAGAAAGTGTGAGTAGAACCCTGATATATACCAGATGTTTCAAAGGAAGGTGGAAGAGCTGGTGTCATGAAAGCTTCCTGACAGCTACCAACTGGCCTTGCTATAGTGAGCAGGCTTCTTCTGCCTGTGGAAGATTACCGGCCTAATGGACTGGGAATATTCACAACTTTCACACACATGTATAATCCTACTCTCTTATCCTGAAAATAAATTCGACAAGTCCATCACTACTACATGAAAAAGCCTCAAAACTGAATCATTTTGTTACATATACAAAAAAATTGGGTCTGGAGCATATCCATGGTTTTGGCAAGCACCACAGTCAAACCAAGAAATGAAAAGGCAATTTTTAAAAATTTGTTTCTGTTTCTAGCAAATCTTGAGTAAGTTTCCCCCATTTTCTTCTAAATTTGTGTTTGGATATTAGAAGAAGCAAATAAAGGCTTTCACCTCAGCCACAACCTGCACTGGGTACTCTACCAACACCTATGGAGACTTCTCATCCTAAAAAGATAGGTTTCACCTTGTTGTTACAAGAGTGGAGGTTCTTTTCTATTTTAATAAAAGGAAAATTTCATCATCAAAACAAAAAGGAAAGAGGAAGAAGAAAAAAAAATCAGCCCCGCAGAAAAGCATCATTTCAGAGTGAAAGGAATACACATCTATCACTTCAATTGGCCCCTTGGGTGAAGCCCATTGCAGAGATCAAAAGTCTTTCCACGGACTTGGGATAAAGCCTGGAGAGTTCAAAATACTGATGGAGAGTGGACATCACTGCTCTTGACTGCATGGTGTAGGGGTGCATGAAGGCAAAACTCCCACAACAACCATAATGCCTCCCAGTATGAGAAACCCAAGGGTACCACAAAAGCACACACTCTTGAGAGCATTTCAGACAGTGATACAACTCACTGATGACACAGGGAGACTGGTAACATTTTTTGTTGGTGACTCTGTAGCTCCTATTTCCACAGCCCACGCTAGTTCAAAAAACAGCACAGGACATGGGTGACAAAAAAAAGGAGTATCTCAGGCCAAGGTCAGATAAATACACACCAAGGTGAAGCAAAATGACAGCTGGCATTGTTAAGGAATACATTCAGGGCAGGTAACTCGGTCTGAAAGCTGCAGGTTGTGCCCTGGGTAGCAAGAGCGCCAGGCAAGAGGCCACAAAGGAGGAAATCACTGCCTCAGGCTCACTCTGAAATCACTCTTTTTCACACAGGACTGTGGACATAATCCTCTGCCCAACAAATAGCCCACCTTCTTCGTTATTGCTCCAGATGGATATGAATGAATGAACTGCACTTTTTCTGAACACCATCTTCTGCTTTTATTGAGTACTTCAGTCACTGCTGCACCTCCTTGCCCTAGGAGGCATCACTTAAGGTTGCTGGGTCTGATTTCCAAGTCCCCTCCTATAAGCCTCTTTAAGAGAAAAAAACGTTGGATGACATTAGCCCTCTGAGAAACCACGCATTTAGTCCATAACCATGGGCTCCTGAAACACAGCTGTTAAGTGCAAATCTCAGTTTCTGAAATTTTCTTTCTGCTGCCTAATTATCTTTACTGCACGCCAGCAAAAACCAGAGTCCCCCCACAGGCTGAGGGAGGAAGTCTTTGTGTTTCCAGCTGCATCTAACTCTGGCTAGTCAACCAGATGCAAAATATTGCATCAACCTGATGCTCACTTCAAAGTTTCAAAATTTTCCTCTTACAGCTGGGACTAGGTGCTTGTGGTTTCAGTCACCACAAGGGAAATGGAATCTCACAGCCAACACTTAGATTACTTCCCAACACTGCCGGGCTGCCCTCAAAAGAAAAACAACCAAAAGATGTCAAACACAAAATGGCTTGAATCAGACACTTAGAAAATGCTCTGTAATACACAAAAGGTGTAACTAATTGAAACAAATATTGAAGCTCCCTGTAAATCATAATTTTACTCTTAAGAGTGGGACAGGATCCCTTAAAAGTAGCTCTGGCCACAAAGTTCTGACCACTAAACTAAAGCCTGCAGGTGGCTGACCTCATACCATTGTTGTCTTCCAGCCAGACTGCTCCAGTTAAGCAGCCTTCCGTATTTTCATCAGAATCTATAGACTGAAACTCCATTTTTTCAGTAGTAATGCACAGGAAAAAAAAAAATTCAAATTGCCAACGAAGAACAAAAATACCAGATCAACGCACATACAGTCTTAGAATAAAACTCTAATCCCTCACTTGCTAAGAAATCTCTTTCAAAGAAATGTTTATGTTAAAATTTAGAGTTGTGTTCAACATTAATCTTAAGGAATTTTACAACAGAATGTACCAATTTTAAGAGGTTTCTACAGCCTTAATGAATTCCTAGAACCCATAGACAGAAATTAAATAGGGGGAACCTACAGTGTTGGCTAGACATATTTCAATATTTGTTACCATAGAAACAAGCCAGTAGATTTAGGGTTTGGAGTTATCCTTGCTATAAAATATTAAACTTCTTACAGTTTTTGCATATGTATATTGTGGCAAGAACACTGTCAATCCTGATAGAGCTCAAAGCATCTTAATTATTTAACAGGATTTTAGCTTTTTTCCCCCTTTTTCTTAACAGAGGATCTTTTAATTTATTTTTTTCCTTGATAGATTTATTTTAACATCTTCAAATAGAAAACACTTCTGGCTGACAGAATAATATACAGGAAACAAATACATGTTTTTCCTCAGTGTTGTGGAGAAGTGGTAAATAAAAGGAAGACACATATAGTCTAATAAACAAGATTCAACAGTAACTGTCAAAATTACACCAGTTAGCACTTGTGATGATTTTACCAGCTAAAAGCACATTAAATGTTATACTTCATTTGAAAGACAGTTCAACTTCAAATTTTTGGTTTTGTTTTCAATTGTAGCAACGGAGAAATGCTCAAGAACGAAAGTGATTGAGATAACATCTTGATACTTCAACAGTATCAAATACTTCTGGCAGATACCTGAGAAATTAAACAAATGCATTGTCCTTTCATGCTTCAGAGGAGCATCAACAGCTGCATTCAAGTCACAGCACAACCAGCGAGCAAAGGGATCAGCAATTCCAACAAAGAGGAAGGACAGATACTTCCTCCAGCAACACTCCTTCAAAAAATAAGGAGAACACGTTTGTTTAGACAATTTCAGTGCTGGAGGGGACCTATAGCTCAAGATCCCAGCTGGGAGCAGTGGGGAAGGTCAACACCTGGGCAAGCCCAAGCCCAAGCCCAAGCCCCTGGGACTGGACGTATGTAAGGGATTTTGACCCTGATGATTTCACAGCCAAAACTGGCTCCACGTCACAGCCCTTGCTTTTTGTTTGGATTCAAAAAAATCTGTTTACAGAAGGCTCAACACAATGAAAAAATGAAAAACTTCGGAGTAAAAGCCATAAACCACACAGTTGTTTCAATACTCTATTCCAGCACTGAAGTGGACAAGGAAAAACACCAAAAAAAGCAGAACAAAGACAAAAACTGAGCAAGACTGAAACACCCTCTTCTTCCAAGAATTAAACAATACTTTTTATGAATTGTAAAGATAAGCAGTGGAACTGCCATTTCCTAATGTTTCTGAGGTCAGTCTTCTAGCACAGCTTCTCAAATAGCCATTTAAATGTACACTGTTCTCACACTTACATGCATTCTATAATTTTAAAACAGCCCTACAGCTCAAGCCTCTAAAAAATAATGGAAAAACTTATTCTTGAAGGCCTGCAAGACAACCCTTTAACTAATGGAAAATCTTCAACACTTCAGAAGAGGAAAATGGTAAGATGGCTTAATTTTAAATGAGAAAGAATTTAAATGTCACTTCCTGCATGTGACCTTGATCTGAATAACCTCGCATTTTTGTTTTCTTTGGTGTGGTTAACAGTGGAATCTTTGTGGAGTACATTTCTATGGCATTTACAGTTGCATGTTTATGTTCAGCAACTCCTTTGCATAATTCTGAACACAAAAAAATCAGAAACTGATTTCTCCTCTGTAAAGAAAGAGAGAGATCTAAAAAGTAGCATGCTACTAGGACTTCCAAAGAAGGAAAGGCTGGAGAAAAAGTGTCCCAAAAATCAAGGGAAAAATGCACGACTTCCTTTAACTGACAGCTGCAGTGAGGTACTATGAGTTTATTTTATCTGAGCAGTTATGTACTCACACTAAAGGCAAAGCAACACTATGTACTCTAAAGGAGTTCACACAAGTCCACAAAGGGCACCACTATCAACCTGCAGCTGAGAAGCGGGAAGTTATTCACATGTCTGAGTAAGTCATGGAATGGTAAGAGATGCTGGCAGCACATGTTGCCAAAAATAAGGCATTGCATGCACGTATTCAAATCCAGAGCTATAAACCCCCTTGTCACTCTCTTGTAGGCTCTACAGGCCAGGTTTGTTCCATGGGAAGCCCTACTGCACTGGATTTGAGAGCCTCAGGTCTTTCCAACTGATGCTGCAGGTGTCAACACCTCAGCACACCCCCTCATCCCTCCCATGAAGTGTTTTAAGCCAGGGGCTGGTTGGGAGAATGGCTTAGGAGACATGACGTGGCTTTTATAAAGTTTTCTGTAGAATTCATAGATATATGTAAAATAAAGCAGTCTACATACATGTTGCAGGTGCATCTTGGAACAAAAGAGCTCTTATTCATAGATCATAGATTGGTTTGGGTTGGAAGAGACCTTAAAGATCACCCACTTCGAAGTCCCCCCGCCATGGACACTTTTCACTAGACCAGGGTGCTCAAAGCCCTATCCAACCTGGCCTTGAACACTCCCAGGGATGGGGCATCCACAGATTCTCTGGACAACCTGTTCCAGTGCTTCACCAAGCTCACAGAGAAAAATTTCTTCCCAATATCTAATCTAAACCCATCCTCTTTCAGTTTATAGCCATTACCCCTTGACTTACCTACATTCAAGAAGGCCACTCAGCTGCTATCTCCACCTTGTTTTGTCAAAAAACCAAAAAAAAACCCCGAAAAACCAAACGAGAAATGCATCCATACAGCAGTGGCCTTCAAGTCATCTGACAAACACCTCTCCAGTTTAAGTGGTGCCACCAGGGATGGCTTGGGTTGCCCTCCTGTGGTGGGAGGACAGCACAGGACCAGTGCCTGCCCAGCCCATAGCTGGGCTCTGAACACGGGCGCTCTGGCAATGGGTGACCCAAAAAAAAAAGGGAGACAGCAAAACGTTTGCCCTAGTGCTGCTGAGAGGAAAGAAGGTGTGCTCCAGTTCTGGATAACATGCTCCATTTAGTCTGCTTAAAATGCCTGTTTTAGAAAATAAATTGGGATGATAAAACAGGAGATTATGTTTTTTGTAACTCAAGAAGAAAATAAATTTCACACAAATAAAAATTCACTATGTGTAAAAAAAAAAAATATTCTATACAACATGCAATTTACCCAAAAAGAATTCATTTCCCTTTGTACCAGGCAGGCCAAGAGTCCATTTGGATTAAAAAAGTGAATGGATATGAGTTTCCCATCTCAGCAAAACACTGGAAAAGAACACAAACAGCTTATGTCTGTCCAGTCTTGACCCAATTACTAAGGGGTGAAGATACCACCGGCTGTCAGGATGTTGTATTTGCCATTCAAGGTGGGGCAGGAGTACTGCTCCTTCCTCTGGAGCATCTTGTTCCTGGTCACCCAAACAAAGAGAGGAAACTGGGGTATACGGACAGGGATCTGAACTGGCACAGAAATGCATGCATCTCTTCCAATATTGGAAGATTAATGCGTGAGAGAGTTGATGAATGGGAAGGATTAAATATAGAACCAAAAAATAAGCGAAATGATTAATTGCTAGAAAAGGAAACTCATGATTTATAGAAGAAAAAAATCAGTAAGGCTTGGGAAACTGAAGGGAATAAGCAGCAAGTGAGCTGCAGGGTGGGACCATCTGGTGCACAGTGCCACGGCAGCACAGAGCACGTACCCGCAGCTTCAGCGCCCCTCTCGCCTTCTCCCAGCCTCAGTGCATGCAGGGCAGACAAAGCAGAAATAGACAGTGTTTAGAGGTTACTGCATGAAAGCAACTGATTTTAAAAACAAGCTGAAGTTGGTTTTAAATCATATCCTATAATCTGAAAAGAAAATGGTCTCTTAATTAAATGTTTCCATGGGCCGTGTAGTGGGCTGGTAGCTGTCACACTCATGTCCTTGCATTCTAAGCTTTCTAGAAATTTCTAAAAATAACTGGATAGTTATTTAACACTGATTTCATTTATTTTATGAAGAAAGGGAAGGCATTTTTAGCATATTTATTTTTCATTCTGAGTTATAACATCTCAATGGTAACCCATTCTTTTGGTCCCGCACTTCTTTGTTTTTCAACTATTAAGATAAACAAACTCCTGCAGTTGGTATGCAATCAACAGGCATCCCAAAGCAGCATAAACCTAAGAAATAATCCAGCACCTTAAGGTTATTATGATCAGTCACTTGCTTGGTGTCTTAAATTCACTTGCTTTTGTGGAGAACAATAGTATAGAAGAAGAAAACAGAGATATGCTGTGAAACTGTAAATGCACTACATGTTTTAGCATGACACCTGCTTGATTTTTTTTTAACTTAATGCCATTTTAAAATAACTTACAAAAATACTTTTTTCAGTTAAAAAAAACAAAAAAAGGTACAACCAACTACATCCTCTTTGGGTTATGCCCATGAATGAGCTACTGTCTGCATTAGAAACAAGCACCTGGACCAACTCATGGGCATCCAGCAAAGTCCACTGGTTTCCTTTCAAAACACTAATTTACAAAAGACAATGTCAAATCCCAGCCTGCGAGTGGCCTTGTTATTAAATACAACATCTCAAGAGTGGAAGGGATGAGGTGCAGGATTCAGAGGGGCTGCTCACCACAATGGAGCCCAGAGCAGCTATGAATGAGCAGGAGACCACCCCGTGCTCAGGAGAGGATATTCAGACACTGAGGCAAATAACTTTTCATACTTTTCTGACAGTTCATTATGACATACTGTACTACAACCCCAATTAAGAAACAATTCTGTGCTATCTTTGGGAAATCTTGCATTTCCTCACACAAGTCTTTATGTGCACATCCCCTTTATGCCAAATACTTTCTGTACGGAGTAAATGGCAGGACCTGGATTTGCCAGCCAGGAAAGAAATGGTCTGAGACTGTGGGGAAGCATCAGCACCTCTCAGTCCTAGCACAGTCATATTATTAAACAAAATACCCCAACTCTGTAGCAGGGACCCTTCCTGCCACCCTTTGTTTCATCTGGTCTAGGTCCTACACATCCTAGGAAAAAGTTTCTCATTCTTCACGACCCAGAGGGAAAAGACATGCTCAGAAGAGCTGTCACTCTGATATCAACAGATCAAAGGGGAATTCAAGCTTTTGCAAGAGGGCTGAGATAAAACTCATCACCACCTATGCAGCTTTCTTTGCCAGTCACTCCCTTCTCAGTCCCCTGCAACTTCTGAACTTTGCACCATCCTCTTTCCCCTACATCCTCCAAGAGTTGTCTTTGGGATGAGGACACTCAGCAGTGCTTCAGAAGGACTCCAGCAGCTCCCCCTTCCACCCAAGAAAGAGGCACATAAACTTTAAGGGTCAGGGACACATTACCTTGATGCATTTTTCTTGCTGAGGTCCAGATCCCCTCATTAGTCTTTTGAAAGAACACCTTTTCATACAACACGAAGACAATATGAAGAAGATTCTATACCCTTTTCCCTACACAAAGGCTAAGGTCTAGAGGAATGCACATGTCATTTCTTGTAGTGAATTCTGCATGAAGAGCAGTAATAAGATTTTTTGAGAACCTGATATATATATATATAAAAGAATCAACACACAAACTTCTATTTTCAAAAACCACACCATTCTCAGTTTAATGCTGCAGGCTACAACAGTCTGTTTCACAGTCAGTAATGCAACACAGTCTCCCTATTAACTAAATAAATTCCCGTATTTGATTCAGTGGGAATCTGTTGTTCTAAACAAAATATATGAGGCAAGAAGGTTTACTTAAAATGCCAAGTATTTAAATGAAACTGACAACAAAAATAGGAGCAGGCATCACACATTTCACAAAAGGGCAGCTATAACAATAACTTACGCTGAAGTGGCCAAAAGATGAAGCAATAGAAAATTGGAAGCAATTAACATGTAACATTCAAGAAATATTAAATACATACTGAAGACTCAACACAGCATTCACACAAAAAGATGTAGTGATGAAAAGCAGATACTTTACATAATAAGCAACAAGATATTTCAAACGTGGCCATAAGAACAGAGGAGACTTGTACTGCCACACTGAGAAGAGCTGGCTCCAGGACTGCAGTGCTGATATTGTAAGTAAGGAGGGATGGGGCACATCACCCTCACCATCAGAAGAGGAGGTAACAGCCCTACTCAAGCATCAACAGCATCTGCTTGCTGCCAGCCCAGGGGGGTATTATGGCTTTGGTAAGTCCTATTCCTCTTGAGAAACAGCTCTGGGTAAAACCAGAACCACAACTGGTGCAACCAGGAGAATCACAGCACCTGATCCATGCCCACTCTTGCTGCTTTGGGAAGGCAACTTCACCCTCTAGGTCTGTCTTGACCCAAGTAGGTACCAACACTGGTGTCTCTTCTGGCACCTTCTGAGGTCACGCTCTCCAATGGCTTCCCTCTAAACAGGACATCACAATGCAGTTTCCCTCCACAGATCAGCACCATCCTCTCAGGCTGCCAGCAGGTTTAAGCATACAAATGCTAAGCCAGAGCTCAGACCTAACTCCATGTCCAAAAGTTCAGTTTGTCCAAGGCACAGAAAAGGGACTCAGGGATATGAGTGGATTCCATGTAGGCTCTAGAAACCAACTTTTACTTCAATGAGTATGAGAGCTGTGTGTAGCCAGGCAAACCAGCAGCTCTCTACATGCTCTACCCTTTCTTTCAGCTGATACAGAGGAGGACACAGTAAGCACCCTAAGGGCATTATTTGCCTGTCCAGAATCACAGTGCTCATTCTCAATACCAGGAACAAACACCATCTACCCTCCAAGCCGTGCTTCTTGCTGCAACAATCCCCCTGGCCTAAGTGAGCCCACTTATAACAGAATCACACCTCACAGCTTCTCTCTGCCCTTATGCAACTCCTTGTGCATTCTCCCAGGGCTTCTGAGAGCTGGAGGTTCCCTGTTCATGCTACATGGGGAAAGTCAGGAGCCTGCCAACTGCTTCAAAAAGAGACAGCAAGAAGTCTAATGATAATGAAGTGCCAGGTTTTCTGTCGCAAGTTTAGGTAGAACTTCAAAATGACAAAGGAATTATCCACCCATCGCAGATGCAGATGCCAAGACAGGCTTTTCCTTTGTTTTTCTCCTATGCTAATATTTCAAGAGGATGACACATTATTTAATTTCTTTTTTAAACTGAACTGTCATGGTCTTTGAAGTACCACCACACTTACAATGTGGGGCCTGGAAAACTCAGATGAAAATGGATAATGAATTTCAGATTTTTTGTTTTGTTGCTCTTATGTTTGATGTTGAAACCCAAAAATGTTGGAATGTGATTGTAATTCTTGCATGATAAAGGCTGTTTCTATCACAGCCCTGAAATACTGCAGGGGTTACACGCAAAATGCAGAATTTTATTATTTCTCATATCAAGACCATTAAGTTGTTACCTGCAGAAAATCAATTCCTACACAGTAGTTATTACAGACCATTAATTTGTACAAGGAGAAGTGTGTTCTCCCTGGATTAATAAAATTTTCTTCTAATATTACAGCCTTTTGACTACTTGGAAAGGATGAGGAGCACTCAAAAAAAACACTCAACCAAAAACATCAATGTGAGAAGCCAGCTGATTTTTAACATACAGATCTGAAGTCCTCTAGAAGGCAGGGATGCACTTGGGCATCCCCTTGTTCTGCACATTGTGGGAGCTCATTGCATCCCAGTTTCAGACACTGCTTTATCTGTTGGGGATTATCCAGTCCAATCACATGGAGTTAAAACCCCAAGGATGCTGAAGGGAATGGGCAGGAAGGGAAACCAGTCATGGCAGGGGGGTAAAAGCCACCAGGGTCTTTAAGCAGATTATGGGGAAGCTACTGATGGGGAGAGCAATTGGCATGGGACTGCATCCCCAACAGAGTTCCCCTGTGCTTGGCACTGGTGAGGCCACACCTTGAGTGCCACATCCATTTCTGGGCCCCTCATGACAAGACAGACATCGAGGAGCAGAAGCAGGTCCAGAGAAAGGCAACAAAGCTGGTGAAGGGTCTGGAGTGCAAGTCCTATGAGGAGTGGCTGAGAGCTCAGATTGTTTAGCTGGGAGGAAAAGAGGCTGAGGGGTGACTGTATCACTCTCTACAACAGCCTGAAAGGAGATTGCAGCTGGGTGCGGGTCAGTCCCTACTCCCAGGCAACCAGCAATAAGATAAGAGAACATAGTCTTAAGCTGTGCCAGGGGAGGTCTGGGCTGGACATTATGAAGAAATTCTTCACAGGAAGGGTAATTAGATATTGGAATGGGATGCCCAGGGACATGGTGAAGTCACCATTCCTGAAGGTATTTAAGGAAAGACTTGGACGTAGCACTTAGTACTACCATGGCTGGGTTGACTAGATGGTGCTTGGTCACAGGACTCAGTCTCAGAGGTCTTTTGCAACCTAATTGATTCTGTGAACACAGAGACGACAGGGACTAGCAGGAATGGCATAGGGCTCAAGAGGAAAGAAACATGCTCAGCTGGGTGGGAAGAGCAGTTGAACATTTGGTCTCCTAATTCTGCTACATAAGGTTAACTTGTCATGAACCAGGTTTTGACTCAGTCAAGCAGAACCCAAGCATGGTTTTCCAGGTAAACACCTGGAGATTTGTGCTGGATCATGACAAGTGATGTCGCTTTCCTTTCCTGGTATGCCTTCTGGGGGAGGCCTGGGGCAGGGTGATGGAGCCTAAAGGCAGCAACCCTCAGCCCAGGGAAGGTGCAGGGACCTGCACACATCCATGTCAGAACCTGAGCTCACCTAGCAAGCCCAGCACGTGCAGGTCCCAGGTACAGTTCATTTTGCATAAGCTGATTAAATCCAACAGGTTTGTGCTCGTATGTACCCAAATGCTGAGGGTATTTTGCCTCTGCCTGTCCCACTCTGCCCGCTTTAAAGAGCAGGCTGCATATTCCCAGCAGGGCCAGCCAGCCCCAAGCAGCTGCAGTGCCCCTGTGGCCACTGGTGGCCTTCCCTTCACCCCCATGTGCCCACGCAGGGACTCTCCTGACCTTGTCCTCACCGGCTGATGCTCCTCCCTCTCCAGGAGCACCCCGGTGCCTTTCTGTCCCCATCTCCACCAGAGCAGTCATACGTCACACCACCCTACTTAGTGCTTCTCCCCTCCAAAGCCGGCCGTAAGGAGTAAATAATCCTCTCTAAGCCCGGGGAAGGCAGGCAGTCTCCATTTTACGCGTATAGAAACGGAAGAAGGGGTGAAGAGGTTCAGCCTGTTTCTATCAGTAGATCCCCGAAGATCAAGCACACCACTGGTAAGCGTTTTAACTTAAGCTCTTAGGCAACACAGGGTAACCCAACAAACAAACCTAACAAGCAGGCGCTGAATGTTTATGATCTGTTTGTTTACGTGACACACAAAAAATTTACTCTGGGCGATTTCTCTGGGTATGTTCATTGTTCTGTGAGCTTGTGTGTGCACGTTTGTGGCTGTATCCTCTCCTCTAATCTTCAAGCTAATTTCAGCCAAAGAATTGACTGGAGGCAACAGGAACAATCCATGAGCTTCCTCCAGAAACATTTGTGTGGACTGCACAAGCCATATTTCCCATTCTTCCAGCCTAACTGCTATACAGGAAAGGCAGGAGGACAAATGAAAGCTGAAGAAACCACAAGGTAGTCAGTTGCAAACCTCTCCAGCACAAGAAATTGCCAGCCCACTGCCAGCAAAACACTGGACATCCCACGGATTACCCACCCTTGGGGTTTCTCACGTGTGTGGTTATTATGTAAGGTCATGTGGTCTGACACATGTGTTCCTCGAAGTGATGGGCTTCCTGGACCACATCCAGAGGATCAATGAGGATTCTATGATCAACAAGAGCTTTGAGAGAACACTGCTGTTCAGTCAGTTGTACCCTGCTGGACAGTTAAAGGGGATGACTCTATTTTTCTAGGAGGTTCAAGACCTCAGTGGAATTAATTAATGTGGTGGAACTCCACACCCACACTACATGTTACAGACTGATCTCCAGTACCAACGCTGATAGACATTACCCAGATGGAATATAAAAGTTCCTTTAAAAAGACAAGAGCCTCTTAAAGCCACTTCATAATGTTAAGATTTAAAAGTCACTGAAATAAATGCTATCTGCTAACAACAACATTCAAAGTGGGCGGCAATCCTGGTTCCAGCATACTTAAGCTTTGCATCAGAACAAAACTATCATAAATTGGTTAAAAACCACAGTGATATGCAGTTGACACCCACGTATGTTATACTGATTCCCAAGAACAAATGATATGTGTATAATACCTCAGTATGTTCCTTGTGTTATTGCTGTTAAGAATAATGCAAAGTACTTAAAATCTAAAAAAAAAATATAATGCAGTTGGAAAAAATATGTAAACTTCTCTTGTACATATAATACATATTCCTCTACATTCTCTATCAAATCAATATTGTTTACTAAAGCACTCTTTGTACAGCTAGCAAAAGATCAACAAGAGATCAAAATGTGGTATATAAATAAAATAATAGTTTTAACTATGATGTCTCTAGTCCTTTACCTTGTATATTCTTATTGTAATACACATGTTAAAAATCACAAGAATCATTATTTATAATTACTGTACAAGGATATAAAAATTCCACCTGAAACACAAAGTATTAAGCTGACAGACGTGGTCTCTGAATTACAGTGATTCCTTTGGCTATTCCAAGTACTTGTGGTAACAGGAAATCAGCTAACAAAACCACCTTGGTCAGGAGCTACTGTCCTAAATGGCATTAAATACTACTAATGTGAAAGAGCAGTACATCATATCAAATCTTTCCTCTATTTTTACAAAGAGTGAAGTGCCCTCTGACTACTCACTTGGAGCTCCACAATACAGTAATTCAGACTGACAAACTCATCTGATTTCCAATCCAAAGTTTGTTTTACCTCAATCTGAGGAACTGAACAGATGCTTCTCCCATGAAAAATGACATCCAGCATGCTGCTGACACATGGCTAGTAATCCCAAAAACAAGAATTATGGACTTGCTGCAGTTTTTAAAAGATGGTGCTTTTCTGCTAAATCCCAAGTATCGGTTCTGACAAAGTCCTACATGCAATCATCCACCCTGCTCAAGAAAGAAGCTCTGCAGGCTTTACCCAGCCCACACCTCACAGAGCAGCTGAGCAGCTGTTTACCTGCTGGTGCAGGGAATCTGCTCAGGGAAGGGTTCCCTGCTCTTACCTGCCTGCCAAGAGTTGGCAGAACATCACTTGCTTCCTTCAGTACTGGAGAACAGCTTCTCAGCAGAAGGTGCAAATAAACCCTAAACCCCCTTCATTATTTGTTTTTCTTTTGTAAAACACACTCCAGCAGGTGATGCTGCTGCTAAATTTCTCAGGATTTGAATTATCTGAAAACACATTAGCAAAATAAATGAAGGTGAAATGGTACTTCAAATACCGGTCTCCCTGGGTTTTAGTCTGCCTCAGAGGAAAATTTCACTAGAGAAAAAAACAGGCTGCATCAGTTTTGGAACTAAACATTTGGACTAAAGCTTGGAAAAAAACTTGGGCACGAAAAAATTAATCTTTTCATTTATGAAAAGGGAATTGATTATTAACTTTCATAATCCCAAATTCTCCTCTGGGTAAACGAGACATTCAAGACAGAGCACAGACAAAAATCAGATACCTACATGGATAAATAAAAGCACAGGCAAGAAAAAGAACCTTCTATGAAGACCATATTAAATGCACATAAATCCCTTTTTCTCAAAGCCTAGCGCTTATTTTCCCTGCATTTATTTTCCCACACTTAGCAGATAATTTCCCTAACACCCCTAAAAATACCAACACTGATTCTAGGCATTATTAATGAGCACAGGCTCCATCTCCTAACTGCAATAATTCTAGGCTGAACTTCATGTAGTAAACATCACATTCCACAGACTGATGAGCCAGCTCTCAGATAAACATGCTTGCTTAAGTATCAAGTATTAACACCCTATGGCAATCCGAGTCCATGCACAGTGACTCAGTGCAATTATTCCGAGTCTAACAATAAGTGGGCAGTCATGCAGATTTGTAACTTATTGGTTTAAGCACAAAATTAAACAAGCAAGAAAAATTAATGAAAACTATTCAATTTTAGACCAGACTGGGGACAAAATATGAGTAAGTATTATAAACATGACATAATCTCATTTAAGGAGACTGTGTAACGCATAGGTTTTACAAATAGTTACAGACATTAATCTTGTTACATTTATTTCCAGAGTTTTATTCAGTAACAGGATTGATTGGCTGGAGAAACACAGGCTCAGACAAAAAACTAGCTGAAAGCTCTATTTTTGTCAGAGTGACAGATTCTTTTCTTAAGTAACTTGTTTTGTTGTCTTTTGTTCCAGGACTATAAACATTATTAGCAATTTTCCAACTGGCAAGAGGCTGAGATGTTTTGTCTTCACTATTCTGGATTGCTTTTTGTTCTCTTGCACAATCCAAGCGTTGGGAAGAGGCAGCAATTTTGACTTCCCTTCCCTGTAAGATTACCTTTCTTTTGCTCACAACTGGTTTTTTCTGCTGAAGCAGTGAGGAGAGAACTGCTCCATGGCTCGCCCTTGCTCTGGGAAGAGATGGGTTGCAGAACCTGATAAGTGGAACTATCACAACCTGTGAGTTTACGTATCTGACAACCAACATTACCATCCAGTTCCCTGTCGTTAATTTGCTTCCTATCATCACTGACTTCCCACAGCCAAGCTTCTGCATGGCTTTCATGTGGCTGCAGTTATTTCTGTTTGCACCAAGAGGTCACTTCATATGTTGCTAGCAGAAGGGATACTGCTTTCTTCTGTGACTTCAGGCAGCTTTTAGGAAACAAAGATTTCCTGCCCCCTTTCCAACTAGAGGCAAAGGTCAGGGAGTCTAACAATGAAGCACAGCGTTGCAGCTCGATATTTTAGTGCTAAAAAATTTACCCACAAAAGCAAAGAGGACAATTGCTATATAAAACTCCATGCACAAACACGTCCCATCCAAAACACATGTTTGTAGCCCAAGCAAGGACTTCTGCCCACTCAAACAATGCTATTATGTATACATTTCCCTAGAAAGATGGTGTGTTACTATGCAAAGGCCCAACACTTTAAAAGTGGTACATCTGGGGTTTTGTAAGAGCTGAAAGGTACAATCCCTGAGTACAAAACAGGATACCTTCCTTGCTGGACTCAACTGCTAATGGTCACATTCAGACTTTACTTCCATGCTGTGACCTGTTGAGGAGTCTCTGCCATCCTCTTGACCTACTGAAAGCATTTACACCCAAGGGGTAACTTCTTTAAATCAACAGTATGTTCCACTTTTCACTAACAAGGCTACATCTGATCTACCATTCTCCCTCTGTGATATTCCTCATATTCAGGATCCAAGAGGAAATGTATTGGAATAGCTTTGCCATACATTTTTCAGAGCAATATAATAGTGCTCGGAGCACCAAGGCCTCACTACATATTTATGAGCTCCGATTTTCAAACAATACCCTTCCCAGGCAAAGGAAGTAATCACCAAAAACCCACAGTGAAAGCTGTTTCATTATTTGGACGACAGTTTGTAAGCATGGTCTTTGCTGTCCCATACAGGGAATGGCTGCTTTGTGTTAACGTTCGCTATAGCTCTTCTACCCCATTTGGAGGAGAAGGGACCCTAAATCAGCACAGGTCAAGGCAGGGTCTCCCATCCCTTTATCTATTTCACTGGATGCTGGATAGTGGTCTGCTGGATGTAATACACTGCATTTCATTTTGTTCATTTTCATTTCTGCAGAAGATAAGTGTTCCCCACAGAGTAGTACTCTTTGTTTACATTTTTTTACAAGACTCCCAAATGCATCCTTCAGAGGAAATACTGTCAATATAATAGTTTATAGTGTACACAAGAAAATGCCTTCTCAGATCACACTCGTGATCCAGCCCACCACCAGCTTCAGGAAGTAAACCTACAGAAGCTTCAGGGCGTAAAGCTACAGAAGCTTCAGAGAAAGGTGCAAAAAGACTAACACCAGTCAATCACAAGAAAAACTACCCTGTCCTGTCTCTTCCGTTCCCCTTACTGTGCTAGAAACCAAGCTCTGAGAAGGATGCCTTTGCCCCAAAGCACTACGCTGTCAGCTAGCAACTTTTTCCAACAGCTTCTACCCTAGAAAGCTTCACTCTTTTGGGTTACTCACCAGGATGGAGAAAAAGCTCATTTAAACCTCTAAGGCTTCCTCCATAAAAAATGAAGCTGAGCCGCTTTCTCTGCCCCAGACATTCAGGCACACCTCCTGCAGCCTCTGCGATGATCATCCAGCCACTCATGCAGGTGACTGAACTCACCATGTAAGGTGCTCATCACAGCACTTCCCAAACTAGTCAAGCATGGGTTGGAATAAGGACGTATGCAGAATAGAAATCCAGCTGCTTTTCCTGAATGGCTTCAAAGAAATTAAAATCCTCCATCTACTTGCTGACTTCCTCCATTTAAGACAATTAGTTTAATCAACACACATCTATCACTGTAAAAACCAGGTGTGTTGTATCCAGGGTTTGGAGAAAGAGAAAAAATATTTACTATGTAGACAGACTAGCTGTATATGAGCAAAACAAACTGAACTCCCTCAGGCATTAACAGTCAAGAGAAAAAAGAAAACTATGGTTGCCTCTTCAGCTGGGCAGAAGCAACTGGCAAGGCTTCTGACAGGTTGATTAGATTACCTCTTTTTTAACTACTCTCTGAGTAGGATAGAGGCAGGAAAGGAGGTCTAAGTCCTACTGACAGAGAAGCAAAAGCATGCACTTCTCATGTTCCAGTCCCTGAAGACCTATTGCCTGACCTGCAGTACACCTGTATTTTTCAGTAGTCCTCCATCTTCATGCTCTTGCTCTACAGAGATCCTGGCTCATATTCCAGCCCTCTGTCCCCACATTTCCGGCTCCTCCCCTCCATACCTTGGTCAAAGCGGCAGAGGAAATGACATGGACAGTTGAGAGTGGCTGTAAAGCATGCAGGACTTATTCAGAGGGACCTGACAACCAGGAGTCCCTTCTCCAGCCCAGGTGAGCCACCACGGAGTAGTGGCATGGGTACCCTGAAACGCTGGAGGACCTGCCAAACTCAGCCTCTGCTCCAGCACAACATTCCTCTGCCCAAGGGAAATAATTTCCCCTACAGTGATTCACTGATTTACAGCTGGCTAGCTACTACCCCCACCTCTTTGGTGAATGCAACACACACAAGCACATGGTATGCAGCTGCAGGGACAAACCCCAGGGGAGGCAGAGTGATTGATGTGCCACATACAGCCTGCCACCAGTCAAGAAAGTTCCCATCTGAAAGGATAAATTGCTTATCTTCAGCATCAGAAGTTCCTCACACTGTCCTAGGTGAAGGATCAGTCCATGTCTAAGCCAAACCCCTCCCTATTGATAAAATTCACACAGATCCATAGAGGAAAAACTCATTTCACATGGTTCCTAGTGAGTACTACCCCGTGCTTCTCCTTTTCTGAGCACAGAGAAAGGCAGGTGAAGGGCACTTCTTCCTCTGGCCAGTGTTCCAGTGTGGGACAGGTCCTGCTGCCATCACAGCAACTGCAGTGACTGGGACCACCAGCCTGCTGTGCATGGGGGCCATCCTGGTGTGCAAACCTGACTCCCCCTGAGCAGAAGTATTGTAGCCAGACTCCTGGTACACAAATAAACCTCTTCTCAATTAAGCCAAAAATTCCAGTATAATGCTGCTCCCCATCTTAAGCAGCTCCCGTTTTCAAGGTGAGAATGATGGCTTTATGTGTTACAGGAATTGTTTTGTACCAAAGCAGGAAACAAAATGAGTGATGGTAGGAATGGGACAGAAAAGTGACACGAGTGGTGGAGTGCATCCTTGCAGCCAAAGAGAGACAGGCTGTTTGAGGGTAGATTCTTGCATCTCACGAGAGACTACTGATGACAATGCCAACAAGACAGAAATGAAGCAAAAAGCTAGGTCACTGAGACTACTTCATGCCAAGAGGCACAAAAAAACATATGCAGAAAAGCTCATTAATCATAAAATACCCTCCTGTGCCTTGCATTGGGGATCCAAAATAAACACTGGGAGTTTTAAACTCTTTTCAAGAAATTAAACCAAGCGACATGAATTCTGGATGTGTCCATGTTTGGGTTTCTAGGCAATAAGACTTCAGCATAACTCTATCCCATGCCAGGTACTAGTTTTAAAATGGAAGTCAGACCTCCTTGACATGTGATGGTGGGAGGTCTGAGATACTGCACATGACCAAATAAGTCTACGTCTCTGAAGACAGTGTGGGATTCCCCCCCACACTTATATGAGAAGCAGCTGCTTCTTTTTGGTGGTAGTGTTAGCGTGTTTTTAATGTAAACGCATTTCCCCCTCTCCAGAAAATGTTCCCAGGGTATTGTGGCACCCTGAGGGCAAGTCTTGCACGGCATCTTGCTTGAAAGGAAAGCTGAAGTTTTCTCTTGCAGAGAACTGTGGAGACTCCACAGCCAGGGTCCTCCCAGAGAAGAGGAGCAACACATTGCCAGAAGAAAGCAGAGGCCAGGAGCTCAGAACTGACCTCAGGATTTCCAATCTTCTTACCTAGTAACAATGCTACCCTAGCACAATACATGTCTGCAGGTTTGAGATGTGAAAACAAGGCCCTGACAACTAAATGATAAAGTAAGCTATTGGTGAACAATCTGAAAATGAGGACCCAATTACATCAGCCTTTGGGAAAACTGCTCAACAAGGACAGTTCATTACATAAGATCCAATTTTAGGAATGACTGTCATATAAGGGTGTAAGAACAGTTTTCTCTTTCACTTTTGCCATTAATGGAGACTCCATGGGGAAGGTCATTTTTGCTGAGGACCAAATGACATTGCTGCAGACTGAGAAAAGTAAACAAAATTGGAGGGTGGAGACCCTACTGTATGTACCTGCAGCACTCCAACTCAACATGTCCACCTTCCTCTGTCTCCTTGATCTTCTCTACTGCAATACATTGACCCCTTACTTTTACCACTTATGAGAAACATGGCTAAATGACAGAGTTTGAAACGTTGTTGAAGAAAGTGGTCTCTTTATTTTTCTCTAACGTGAATATTTCATTGACAAGGGTTTTACTAGAATCACAGAATTGCTTAGGAAAAGACCTCTAAGATCATCAAGTCCAACTGTAAATAATCATGTCCCCAAATGCCACACATGCACGGCTTTTAAATACCTCAAGGGACAGAGCCCACCACTGCCCTGGGCAGCCTGTTCCAATGTTTGACAGCCCTTCCCATGAAGAAATTTTTCCTAATATCCAATCTACACCCTCTCTGATTCAAGTGGAGGCCATTTCCTCTTGTCCTACTGCTTTTTACTGGGGAGAGGAGACTGACCGCCCCCACCTTTCAAGTAGGTGTAGATAGCAAATGGTCCCTCCTGAGCCTCTAGGCTGAACAACTTCAGCTGCTCTTCCTAAGACATCTATTTCAGACCAGCTTTGATGCCCTTCTGTGGACACACTTCGGCACCTCAAACAAGTGAGGGTCCTGAAACGAAATGCAATATTCAAGGTGTGGCCTCACCAGTGCCAAACAGGGGGAGACAATCACTTCCCCAGACATGCCTTTAACAGCTATTCTGATCCAAGTGGATGTATAGTAAATGGTTGCAGAGAGGAGAGGCTAAGCCAGGAGCCTTGAGGTGAAAACTTGGCAGTCCTCTGGAGAAGCCCCATGTGAATCCATACTTTCAGCTCAAGTTGCCAGCTATATACGACTGCAGAGCCTCGAGATTTTGGCTCAGTCAAATGGGAATATGGCTGCCCTATCTTGCTCTACAGCAGCAAGAATGATAGTGACACAGTCTAACACAAGGTGTGCCACAGTGCCAGCCGAAGAGCAATGTGTGTGATGCTCTTCCCTCCAGCTGCTGTGTAAGGCATGTCCTCGGTGGCCTCTGACCAAAGCAGCCCAGTGCTTAAAGGTGGATGAGCTTTTCTTTTCTTGCTGGAAACCTTTAAGAACAATATCCACCTCCCAACGGGCACCACAGAACTTAGCATGCTCATTGCTGATGTCTGCAGTGCCACAATTCTGGCCCCTAGTGCCTTGTCCATGCATATTTCAGAGTGGGCAAGGGAAATAGCCTTATTTCAGTGACTAATTCAATTATCATAACAGGCATGCTCTCTGTTCACCATAAACCTCCTTAGTATCTGGTGAGTGCATCTGGGAGGAGAGGGAGTAAAGGGAGGAAGATATTCTGCATTTATGTTTCCATTAATTCAGCATGAGAAACAGATCAAATGTTCATTTATTCTGTGTTCCAGGACACTTCTTCCAGACACTATAGTTTCTCAGATACCAGCATCTCCCTCACCTACATATTCACACTAATCCATATAAAACTATGAGTCATTACACAAAGTTCCATCCAGAAGAGTAAGCCATTCATCCTTTGGGGGAGGAGGAGGAAAGGGAAAATTAAGAGCTGTTTCCAATTTAATTGGCAGACTTTACATTTTTGTTCTGCTTCCATTGGAAAGTGTGGTGCTAATTTTTCTGCCACAGCTTGCAACCACGGTGAGATCTCAATCTGCTTCATTTATGTCTACCAGCAGGACTGCTAAAAAAATAAAATAAATCAGAACAGTATTTGCCGTCCCTCTGGTCAGTGTGCAAGCTCTATGTGCTGAACTAACGCTTGCTTTATTTCAGGGAGTCAAGCATTTTAAAGCTCCCTGCAACTGCTAAGTGCCTTTTTCAACTGCTCAGGCCTTGGTGTGGTATTCTTGAGAGCACAATACCTTCTGAACTCTTTTTGAAAAAGAAAAGCACCATGGATTCACGCTCACTGCTCTGCAGCACACCCTTGACTTTGACTTTTTTTTTATGCCACAGAGCACAATTATGCCCCACCCTGTCTTTTACTGTACCTTCTAGTAAAAAAACATGGTTTCCGTAAGCAACCAGGTTTTTTGGGGGCTAATTTTGAAGTGAGGATACTTAGGAAGCAGCTAATTAGAACAGGTATGTGGTTTTAGTTCCTACAGGAGTTTTAATGATGTGTTTCCCTTTCCAGTGTGACAGAGTACTGGACTTTGACTGTCTTCTCATTTTTATCCTTCGTGTAATTCCTGATTTTTTATTCTCAGATGCTTCTTGGCTTTGCACCTTTTTCTCCCTCATTTTCTAATCCAACAATTCCAGCCTGACAGCTGCACATAACATTTATGACTATTTCAACCCAACCTCCCTTGTCTTGCTCCTTTTTTCACACAGCGCTTAAATCCCGGTCTTTCCCTCAGGAGCAATTCAGGGACCATTCCTACTGACTGTGTTACCCGAGAGGCATGAGTGGTCCATTGGTACAGGGATCATCCATCAGCCTGCAGTGCTGAGTTGGGTTAATTCCACGGGCAGTGCTGAGCTCCCAGGAGCAGTGGCAGGTAGCACTCAGCAGCAAATCCTCTGGTGGAGGACTGGAACCATCTACTTGAGCTGCTCCTGGAGCTTCTGCAGTGCTCACGGAGGGACATTTGGGACACCTGATCTACACCTGGATTTTGGTAAGTGGATTGCAGGGTTTCAAAGAACAGCAACCCAAAGTCCAAAGCAAACAATACACAAAAGACACCAAATCAGCACTCTTTCTGCAGGAGATAAGCTAAAGCCAAGCTGCCATGAGACTTTCAGCACCTTTTCCCAAATTGAATCAGTTTAATTCTGTGTGAGTTTGCTAATGATTCATGGATCTTTTAATGACGCATGGATTCACTGATCTTTGAGGAACATCAGATTTCCCTGCACTTACTCCCTTTCCAAAAATGCATCAAGCCTTAAGGCTTCCACAATGGTTGTGTGTCAACATTTTCTAAAGTGTCAAACACGCAGAGGAGAACTACTGTTGGGTCCTTCAGTAGCCATCTCAGTTGACAAAGAGATAGGAAGTGGCACAAACATCAGAAAGACTGCTCTGCACCTCTGATATCTAATACCTACAACTGACACTTCAACTTGCTCAAGCTCCCCTGGAGCAGAGCATCTGGAGCAGCTGTCAATCGAGCTGATGCCAAATATTCCAGGTACCTTCATTCAAAAAACACACTTTTCTTCATTAAGGAAAAAAAAAAAAAAAAAAAAAAAGAAGTACGCAAACTATATCCCACTCCACGGTAGTTCAGAACACGAAGACAAAAAAAAAAAAAAAAAGAGAGGAAAAAAAAGGAATCACAGGCACGAAAGCAGCACAACCGGCTAAGGAAGTGTTACATCAAGCAAGGTGTGTATGTGTAGGTCTGCAACCTTCCATTGCTACCTCCTTCCTAACCTAGCACGTGCAATTCTATCCAGTGTAGCTTGCTGGGTGACAGCATTTCATCTGAAATGTCAGGCAATACAAGCCACATGCAATATATTCAACAAATATTCAAGGCATTAAGAGGCACCTGAACAGCTCAGGAAAATTGCAAGTCCTCAAGTAAAGACTTTGAAAACACAAGGAACAAATCCGTACTCACAAACGTTAACACCAAGCTTTGCGGGGTACAGCTGCAGAAGGAAGGCATCTCATCTAAAGAGAGAGTGCTTCCTCACAAAATCCAGGTATTTAAGCTTTCTTTTTATTTTCTTTTAAGGCTGTCCAACAGTTTGTATCAGGTATTTAAAACTTACAAGCCAATTATTTAGTCTCCAAAAGCGATCCTTGAAAGGCAAAAATGCATACTTTTAGCTGATGAGTAATCAGGGAAAACTTTCTTTTCTCTTTAAAAAATGAACTTACTCTTCTTGCCCTCTAAAAATTATGGAAACTTTTAAAGGCAGAAAATGCCATGGAGGGGAGGGGGGGGGGGAGAAAAAAGAAGAAACGCAACACTAGATAATTTTAAACCCTTCACATACCTAAAAAGGGCATATTAAACCACAACCTTAGTCATAAACCTCCAGTAAGCGCAAAGACGAAGTACCGCGGGTACGACATGCAGCCGCTTGGCTGCCGGCGAGGCAGCGGCTTGGAGCGCACAACACACGCCAAAGGAAATGGGTGTCGTACCTCGCCTGCCTCCAGCATCTCCTCCTCCACCCCCCACCCTCCCAACCACCTGTAGCAGCCTCAGAGGAAGCAGACATGCTCCCACATACTTTCCAGCTATGCAGCGCCGGCTGCAAAGTCCGCACGCAGCCAGCAACACATGTGCGAAAATGCATACGTGGGGAACCAGCATCGGGTCTCTCTGCAATGATTTACCCCATCTGCAAGCAAGCCAGAATTACCTTCTCATTTTTTAATTTGAAAACAAACCAGAAAAGCAGCCCAAGGAGCAAGAGAGAACCCCTCCATCGCATTTGTGCCCTTTCCCTTTCTCCCCCGCAGGCACACCTACCCACACCTACACTGTGCTGGAAAAAGGCTGTAAGCATGGCATTACCACTATTGTGTCCTGGGTACAGGGAGCTGTGGTTTTGAGATTAAACATCCAGTAACGAAATTTTACCCTTTTTACCAGAATTTTCCATAAGCAATTGAACATTGGTTAGGAAATATAAAACAGAGAAATGTCTAAATTTCCTCTCATGCTCAGATGAGGCTATACGGTTGAGATCACTTCCCCGTGATAACCTAAAATTAGGGCAAAAAGGACACACACCAAGTGCCAGAGAGAAGATGCCTGGCCATAGGGACCATGGTACTGCGGACACTGGGAACCGGTGCCAGGGCAGCACGACCTGGTTTGGGGGCTCTTCTTGCAGGTGCCAGAAGGACACCCTGCCTCTACCAGCTTCAAATACACTGCCATAGGTATCTTTTTGTCAGTGGTCAGATTTCAAGGGAAAGAAAAAAAAAAACCCTAAACCGAGGGGGGGAAATCATGACACCCCCAGCACTCTTCTGAAAAACCCAGCAGCCACAGAGAAAGAAGTTTTAACCCCGTAAACCCCAAAGAAGAAAGGAGCAGAAAAAAGACCCAGGGAAAGTAACTTGTTTTCCAAAGGTTGTCTGGAAACTCTTGGGATGCTTTGCCTATTCTGAACGATCCTCTCTCTTTGAGCCATTTCACCTTAGCCAATACGCCAGGGGAGGGACCCATGGGTGGGGAGGGAGTTAAAAATAAAAACAAACACTGAAAAGCTATTTGTAAACTGTTTCACCCCAGAGAACCCTTCAACTTGCGGTTTCTCTAACCGACTGCACAGCACACCTGCAGAGTGAGTTGGGGCAGGAGACACCCCTCCATAAATACCCGGGAGATCCCTCGCTGGGCTGCACCTCCTCAGGTGCCTCTGTGCAGGATGATGGCAACGGGTGCCCATGTTCCTGGCAATAGCCTAAACTTTACAGTCAAGTAACAAATGGAAGGTGGGCACGGGACAAAACCACATAAATATAGATATTTCCTCAGATAAAAATGCCCTGAATACAATTTCAGCTTTGCAGCAGTCAACACTGCCCTTTTCTGGGCTTCAACACATACAAGATCTCAGGCATCTGGTCATCCCTCCTTCACCCCAAAATCTCTGACTAGCTAACGAAAGCAGCTGTGCCAGGTGTTACCAAGTACAGCCTTCTCTGCCCCATCCAGGTGACCTGCAACCTGAAGTGCCAAATCTGGCAATTAAGCTATCCCTTAAACCCTGCACAGTCCCAGGAAAGCCAGCTGCCCACCTCCTCCAACATCAGTTCAGCACTCCAGGTCTGTTGCCCAGCATTTGGAGCTATAGGCTGGGAGCAAAGACATTTCTCACCATTCTGGTTTACTCATAGCCCAACAAAAGGGCACTTATTCTTACCTCTGGGCAGACTACTACTTTACAAACAAAAAAACATCAAGCAAATCCCAGCCACCTTCAGGCAGTGAATCAGACATTGCTTGAGTCACACACGCACAGAGTGCACCAAACTCAACTGAGAGCTGCACCACGACCTCAGCCTTTGCTCTTCTCTGCCTGCCCATCCCCACCTTCACCCCAAAACTAGCAAGGAACTTCTTCACAATGCTCTGAAGGTTTAAATCAGAAATATGCAAGCAATGCTAGTGTGGGCACAGACATCCCGGAAGGCAGAGGGGGGGAGGGTGGATTGCATTAACTAACACTGCTGATGCTAGAAAATGTGCAGCTAACCAGGAGGGGCAAATCCCAAAGGCTGGTGATCAAATAAGCATCCCTGCTACGGCTGTTTGTCCAAAGCTTCACCAAACTATTGAAACTTGCTGAGGTACAAAGTAAGACTGGAAGGGAAAACCTTTCAGAAGCCCTAATTCTTCACACTGGAACATGGTTACTGGGATATTTTTTTGACATGGAATGGAATTGGATTCTAGGAATGGATATTCTACCTTTTCCTCAAGACCAAATCATGTTCTTATTCTGACAACAGCTGAGCACAACCGAACTCTGCCATGGCCCCATCATGCTGCAGACTACAGACCCTATAACCAAAGGTCATTCTTCCTCTCTATCAGTTTTTGCATTGCTAATTTACAGAACTGGGGCACCAGGAAACCTGAAAACCACCTGTGCCAAAGGACCATCACAGAGAAGACAACTTCACTGCAAGATACAGACTGCAAGGGGCGGCGGGGGGAGGACAACAGGCACTTGGGGAAGGAACAAGGAAATGTGTGGGGCCAAGCAAACCACTTTTGCCATTCATGTTTACCACTGCTACCTTGCCCTACCCTTCTGCACATGCACACCCTCTCCAGAGCACTCAAGTCTCATCTGCACTTTGAATTCTTTTGCTGCTCAGTGTAGTAGTCAGCTCTTTCATGTTATTTTAGAGCAGACTGTAAAGACTTGGTTCCTATAAAGTTCTCCTATGACATTACTGACCTTGTTGCTCTCCAGTTTTCATAAGAAAGAAGAAAGTAGTAACATTCTCAAGTGATTCAATCAAGTACTGTGTTCATCTTCAGAAATAACTGGCATCATTTTGAAATCAAAATATCTACCCCACTGCTATAGGAAGACTTCATAGCTGTAAGCTCTATACAGATAGCACTTAACAGTGCAGTATTTTTTTTTTCTCTACCAAAACTCATAATGAAAAGCACCAGAAATATTTGTAGCAGGCAGCTAATAACAATTATTACTTTCCTTGCAAGCTATTTTCACTAAATTAGCCTTGATAGCATCACAATTTGTTGAGGTAGGAAACAATAGAAATAAGCAAGCCATGGCAATCTGGGGAGGGAAAAAGAACTATGCAGGCAGTATTTACCCCTTGAAAGTAGTACTTGGGAAGAAAAACAAGAAACCTTACACTGGCTAAATAACATGTGGGTTGCTTTTACTTGTGCACTGCATTTGCAACCCTGTGTTTTGCTTTAGTAACTGGGGCTAGACAAAACACTGGACTGTAGCTGTACAACACTGCATGTCAGATCTTTACTTTGATCTTACAAAATGGCAAAAATTTTTTAGAGAAAGTTTAGAGATGATCTGAATGAAACTCACAGCTTTTTAAGCTTGGAATTTGCTGGTTGGTGCATTAAGCATTACTCACTTTCTGAACAAAGTGGAAAGTTAACACAAATTGGCAGATGACTAACTGTCCAAGAAAGAGATTACTGAATGAATCACTGACTCTACTTTTAGTCTAATAATAAGACAAATGAAGAGGACCAAGAAGGGGAAAAAGACAAACAAAAAAAATTCCTTGCAAAGTGCTTGAATTTGCATTGCCCATGAATTTCCAGCTATGACAAACTATGCATACATTTCATAATTTACCATGAGTTTTACTTTGGAGTTAGCTTACTGACATGCCCCATGATTACTTCACAGTCTCACTTAATTTGGATTTCTGTAAGAACTCTGCTCCACACTTTCCCTTGGTACACATTTAATAAGTTACAGGAATAAATTAAGGGATTGGAAATTAAGATAAATTGCTGAGTTGAGTCACAAGCATTTGGCAAGGTACAGAACACACAAAAGTACCTCAGGCACAGCAGATACCAGAAGCTGACCTGAAGCAGAATTTAGGTTTCTCAGCTCAAGAAGAGGACCTAACCAAAAGGTTCCATTTTCATGTTTGCTACCCAGGGTCTGATAAAAAGTTTGCCTAATGCACAACCAGCATTCAGCTTTGCAGAAGATCATCCCAGGGTGCTGCTCAAGAGCACAGGAAAGGGGCAGCAGAGCCGTCCCCCTCCCAAACAACAGCCACCCAGCTCCAGCAGCCTGGTGGGGTGAAGCTATGGACAGCAAATCTAGGAGTTCTGGGTTTGCCCTTCAGCAACCTGCACACCCACTGCTCTCCTCCCTGACCTTCCCACATTAGCCCTGCTGCTCTTTGGACTTGTGGTCTTACTCATCAAATTGCCTAGGGAAATTAGCCAGGGTTAAGAAAATGGCAAATTGATGCGTACTAGGTCGAAAAGCTGAATCAGCTCAACAAAGCACAAGAAGCAGATGGCCAAGCAGGACCTCATGCTCTCACCCAGTGGCACAAGGCACTACCAGCTCTCAGTTTCTCCCTCTCATTTTGAAGAATGACGTTAGACTACCTCTCTCACCTGAGTAAATTCAAGTCACTCGGGTCATCTGCTGAACCTGTTACTCAACATTGCTCGCCATCATCCCCAAAGTGATAAAAGGTTGTGAGAAGACCCGAGGGTTTAGGAATGCAGCCACGTGGTTTAAAAAATTCTCCACAGTCACCAAGTCTGCTCATCTCTTTGAATGTAAAATTCTCAAGAGCTCATCACATCTGGGAGATCGGTGACATGACCTGGTTGCATGAGGCCAGAAGCCAGAATCAGGTAGGAATTAGAATAGTTCTTACAGAACCACAGCATGGTTTGGGTTGGAAGTACCTTCTGCATCATCTAGTTCCAAACTCCCTGTCATGGGTAGGGACGCCTTCCAGTGGATGAGGTTGCTCTAAGTTCCATCCAACTTGGCCTTGAATACTTCCAGATTTGGGGCATCCACAACTTCTCTGGGCAACCTGTTCCAGTGCCTCACCATCCTCACAGTAAAAATTTCTTTCCAACATCTAATTTAAACCTACCCTCTTTCAGTTATTTGAATATTTGCAGGAGATAGTACTTCTGCATTTTGTTAACACTGAAGACTCATTTGATTGAGTTCTGCTTTCCTCTAACTTTTTTTTTTCAATTGTTTTCGCACATACAAGCTGGAAATAAATATCCTTAACCTCTAATGGCCTGGGAAGCAAGTTCCTACTGCCAAGCTACAGTTTAGGCTAGGCACTGGCTGCTACTGGTTTTCTGCAGAGCCACCACAATGCCAGAGCAAGACAAGTACAACCTCCAGGAGATGAGGCATGATGTAGTGACAGTCAGTGCACTTTGGGGACCAGATGTCCCATGGCCAGCTCTAAGCCTTTTCACAAGTTTTGGTTTAATTTGATGCATTATCCAGGCTCTTGACAGACTCCACAGCAAACGTAACATGCACAAAACTAACCCTACACACAGACTGAGTAATTTCCTGCCAATTTAGTTCTCAGGGTTGGCCCACTGTGGGATGAGACAGGTGCCAGGGCAAGCAAAGGCAAGGAGAGGAAATGCTGAGCAGAATCACAGCCCCAAATTTGGCAGCAACACTGTCAGCTGCCCTTCACAGGTCCAGCCCTCAGTGATTTTGGACACAAATCCCATTTCAGAGTCAAGAGCTCAAAACATCAGTGAGATCTAGACCCCTTATTCGTTTGCCACAATCCAACCTTCACAGCACTTCTGATGGCAGGATCTTCTAAAGACATGCCAAACTCAGAGTGCTGAACCTGTGTCCTCTTGAACTCTGAATGACCACTGACACCTTATTTTGCAGTCTTTACCAATTATTCTTCTGTGAACTTCAGTAAGAATTGTCCCTAAATAAATCCCTTAAGTTGGAATTTGGCCTTTTATGCTATATCCATCTGAAAATAATAAAACCTGCCTTATTGTTGCCATGTAACGAACAACTGGATTTCCACATGTTGCAAAGTTTTATTTCCACAGGCTTCTGTACCTCTATTTTTAGTGCACTTCTCCCAGTAAGAGGCTACAAGACAAAGATTCTCCATCAGAATCTGGTTACACAAGAAACTGACAAATGCATCCAAGGCATTTCAGCACAACCAAAACCAACTACATTAATATATATATTTAGTGGTAAAAGATGCCCCCTGACAATGAGGGAGCTGGGATAAGTCTAGATTTTCTGAGTGGATTTTGTTAAAAACACACTCCGTTTTAAACTAGAACAAGAAGAAACAAAAAACCATCATATCCTTAAAAGGAATACCTTATAGTATAAATATTGCAACAACAGAGAAAGTAAACATGGTGGCTTCATAAATGTGGGAATTTTCACTCTAACAGAAAAGGAACAGCTCTGCCTCATGTATAGCCTTTAAACCTTGTAACAACAGAGGCAACTAGAAAACAGATAGCAACACTAAATATTAATGCAGCAGATCAGGAGACACTGATTGGACTACCACTCAAAGTACAACACCTTGAAAAAAAGAATTAAAATTTTATTTACTGTAACACCACGAAGGGCATGCTCTGCTTACATGAAAACAAAATAACCTCACAACCTACAAGTAACACTTTTAAACAAAAGGCATAATATGCTAGAGGTTACTTCATTGCATTTAACAAAGAGCAGAATCTTTACATAAAAGTAAACAGCTAAAATGATTTGAAAACTATTACTTTTTTAAGAGCGAGAAAAACAAAATAATTTAACAGATCACTTTCTGATTTGCACTTTTTTCAGTATCACTTTCAGTACTGGAAGATGCGTGCTTCCTTCCAGGTAGTGACAGACACATCCTACAGTTGTCATTTATGTTTCAACTCCTATTTTCTGTTTATCTTCCTCTCCGCATCCTCAGACTCCCAGCTGAAACAGCAATACAGGTCACCCAGCAGTCTTACTGTCCCTCTCCTCACCAGACTGGAAAAGAGGTAGAGAACAGCAGCTCAGCAAGATGAGGTAGCGTGCCAAGTCTTCCTCCAGTGGACATAAATACATTATATTTTCCAGATGCGCATCTCTGACATCGAGGCTGAGGATCAGCAATACTCTACAGTGAAATGAAAATCACTAAGAAGACAGGAGAGGGGAAGACTTTTACACTGCAAGAAGTGGTATAAGTAGATTTTCTTTGGAGGGTATAAGATCTTCCACTGCTGCATAGCAAATCACTAAATCTCCCATAAATTAAAAAAAAAAAAAAAAATCTCAAAGTAATATTTTCCAACCTTTCACTAAGAGTAGGGGCGAAAACCACACGTTTTAAAGGTCTTCCACAGTTTTATTATTAGAAGTAGAAACCCTACTGATACTGATGAGTCATTTGTATTGGCAGAAACCAAGAACACCCATTTTCTTCATGTGTTATAAAGCTCTCAGTGTGGTTTTCTATTAATTACTGGTCAAAGTACTTGACTAAAAACCAAAACAAGTGATATGAACTCACCTTGTTTTTAAACCCTGTTCTATAGCAGCTGATTTTCTTTATCACACTTTCAAAGACCGCTTATTTTTCACCCCATTCCACAAGACTAAGAAGGAAAATACACAAAAGACAACTACAAATCTAAACTCCCTCACAGTAAACCCAGAACTGCAGATGGCTAATTCACTCCACTTCTGCAAAGGCTTTTGTGATCAGCTAAGAAAGAAAGAAGAAAGGAGGAAAGAAAAAAAACCCAAAAACCACAACAAGAAGATCAGTTAAAAATCATCAGTCAGCAGCAGCGATCATTTTAGAATCCTTATGAGTAATCAGAATAGAGTCTGTAAATAAAGAAGCAGTTGTACAAGAGCGTGAGCAGATGAAGGAATCCTTTCATGCTAGCAGCCAGTGATATTGCCACACAGAAGGTAAAAACGAGACTAAGAAATAGCAAAATTTTGAAAATTAAAAAAACTGGGTTTAGCTGTCTTTAAAGTTTAATCATAATTTCTTGCTGGCTTTAAAGATTTATGCCACAAAAAGGGGTGAAGGGTAGGAGACTCCACAGCACAGCTTGCATTTGGAAAGGGAAAACACAATTCACAGGCTAGACTTGCCATACCCAAATTCGAAACGATGCTCGGGGGGATTTTCGGGTAACACACCAGTCACAAAAAAACCCAAAAAACCAAAAACCCAAACAAACCCAAAGCCTATGTAAACCAAAAAAAAAAAAAAAAAAAACCCAACAAAAAACAAACAAAAAAAAAACCCAACACCAAAACCCCAGAGGTTTAGCTTGCAGATCAGCAGCATCAGACTGCACTTGGAGCGCAACCTCTGCAGCGGCACAATGAACTTCCACTTTACCCTCCGCACCTAGAGGAATGGCAGCCTGGCAATCTGACAGTGTGTTTTGATGTTGCTGGGGAAGAAAACCACAGCAAAGCAGTGACCGGAGAACCGAAAATAACCTTTGAACAGCGGCTCGGCACTGCCGGTCTCTGTGCCCGCGCCTCCTATTGTGGATAGTTTATAGCCAGGGTAGCTCCAAGCCGCACCAGACACGTGAGTCAGCAAGAGCGGCTCGTAGGAAACTGCTGACATGTTCAATTGCACTCGCACACACACCGAACACACCTACCCGCTAAATAAAAAACAGCCTGCATGCAAATCGGGGTGAAGGAACACCTCCACACCTACAGTTCCTGTTTTCCTAGTTCAGGTTTAAATTTTAAAGCGATCACTCAAGAAAGAAGAGAAGAAAAAAAAAGGAAAAAAAAAGTCCTCAGTGAATGTCAGCTATAATAAGTAGCTGTGATTAAGTCTCAAGGGTCATTTTGTTTATTTAAGCTGCTTTTCCTCTTTTCAAAAAACAAAATTGCTGCTCCACAGCCCAGAAGCCCTGCGTGGTGACAAGCAGCAAACAGTTCCTGTTTTTCTTAGTGGGGAGACTCCTTTTGAACCTGTGAACCAAAACCCATCTACCCATCACAGCCCAGCTGATTTGTTTTCAACATTCAGGAGGAGAAAAGGAAAAAAAAAAGTTTCAGGCTTCTGTTTTAACTTTTACTAGGGATAAACTGGAAATTCCCTTATTTTTTTTCCTAATAGCTTTTCAAACACCTTGTTCAGCTGAGATAGCAGAGACAGTTGTATGCAAATGATTGGTCTCAGGAATAAATCTGGGAGGATCTGACCATTTTAGGTCACCTTTCAAACTAAAAAGAAGAAAAAGGCACAGCTCAGGTCCCCATGTCCCTTGCCCCTGCAACCACCACCTGCACCACCCCCCTCCTTCTCCATCTCCTTTGAGGCACTGAATCTGAAATGTCCTGGCTGGCTCTGGGGGCAGGTTTGCACCAGCAGGTGTAAACTGCAAAGGGAGAGCAGACACAGAAGTCAGCGAGGGCTGAGGGGTTACACACAGGAGCTGCAGTTAAGCCCCCACTGTATTAGGAGCTTTTAGAGAGAGACTTTTTCAAGCTAAACAGGGACACATGTATTGATCTGCTGAGATGCCAGTGCAGCACAGGTGGTGCTCTTCAGATTGTTGCTGCGGCTCCTTCTGCATGAAGATCAATACAATCGAGCAGAGGAGTCTTCTGAGCCCAATTTTTGACAGATCAAAGTTCTGCCACACATGTAAACTTTTAGCGTAAGGGCTTTCCTGAACTTACTCCCTTGTTCCTTTTCTTTTGACTGTTCTGAACATGTGGCTGCTCTTTGATCATTAGTTCTAGCAACTCAGAAGATGCAAGTCCATCACTGGTCACAGAGGCAACATTTGTATACACTCTGCTTGCCTGCTTTAAAATTGTAATTCATAGTCAAAGAGTGGCATAGTATGCAGTGCTCTTTTCAATCCACTACAAAGATGTTTCTGCCTATCTAAAAAGCAAGATGAGCACATTGCAACTCAGCTGGCTATATTCATACAGTCTACATCTTCTTGATGCAAGCTTCAAAAAAATGTGTAATATTCAGGCAGCTGCCAAGGTTAGTCCCTTTTGGCTGAATTTAAAGGAATGATGACCATTTTTTTGTAACAACCTGAATGAGTACTTTGAGCACTATTCCGGAAATCCTGCAGGAGTTACTGGGAGTAGAACTCTACTGCCCATTCATCTACGACAAAAAAATCATTTGGGCACCTGCTCAAATATCAGTAAAGAACTGTAGTATCAGAACAACTCTTTACACACTCTCTTAAAGTATTCTGTAGTCTGCAGGAACACTGAAAGCAGAAGGAGTAACTCAGAGAAAGCATGAAGTTTAAACCTGAACTTTCTTGAGCACATCAAGGGAATAATGAGTGTATTTTCCCTAACAGCTCAACTCAGAAAACCCTTATATACAAGCATCACACCCAAAATGAACTGAGCTGGAAATTCAGACTCCGAGGTGAAAGAAGCATGCATGCCTTCAAATTTAAGTCAGACCTGCTCAACACTGCAGGTACATTCTTACTGTAAACTAAGAAACCATTCACAAAGTATTCCTTTGAGTAAAAAGGCATACACATTTTGATTTGAATATATAAACCATGTTCATACCACCTAGATTAAAACCACAAGAGACACTGTTCATGTCACACAATAAATACTATTCAATTTTACCAAGTTTATTACATAAAAATGCCATTACTACTGAAAAGATTACTTCACATATATTAATGTTACACATCTCATTTTACAGCTTAGTGCCATAAACCTCTCTTTGCTATGGTCTGAGAAGTCTCTTTATCTGTGCATATGTGAAGCCCTACCCAAAAAGAATGTCACAGGCACACAATGACAAAACATCTATTTCTATTCTTAGAAAAAAAACCACCTGGTTTCTGGTTTTTTTGGTTGGTTTTTTTTTTTTTTTTACACTACACCTTTAGAGAAAACCTAAAAGAAAATAACTGGCAATAACGCTGCAGCCTCGTTAAGAAAAAAATGGCACTTCAGACTGAAAAATCAAGCAACAAAAGTTTTAAAATAAGCAAAGGGAAGCAACTTCTGTCACATATTCCACACTACACATCATCTACACAGGGTTTTATTTTCAGCTCTCTTTGTCTTTTACAGTGCACTTGCAGAAAGAGATATGTAAGATTGCTGTATATTATGGAGACTTTATTATTTCAATGAGTATCTGAAGATTTCTCCAATGTCAAAGATTTACCAAAATCTCCTGATAAACTCAGGTTTTTATTCCTAACTTCCCTTCCTGCTCAACACAAAAGAGCAAACAGCCAATGTTTTCTTGCTGTAAAATGAATGACTGAAAGCCAAGAGGAAAAGAGAGGAAGGCATCCCACCTACATCACCAGAGTAATCTGCCAGGATGCACATTACCACCAACAGATGCTCCAGATGTGCCTCTGGGTCAGAAAAAGACTAGGAGTACCTGTCCTAAAACTGTTTCCCAGAGTGAGATACCTGAGCATAAACTATTGCTGCTGTTGATTAACAGATCTGTCAGCATGTGCATTAGTCATCTATTCACTGCGTGTATCTTCCCCATCTACTCTCCACAATGGTAAAAGTTTAAAAAAATTTCAGCTGTTCAACCTCAAGTCTCACAGCAGCCCAGAAATGCACACACTGCTCCTCTGGAGCATTTCTGCAAAAGATCCCTAAATGTCTTGAGAACCACCCTATCACCAGAATCACTAGGGACCTTTTTTGCCCACTTGGCAGCTGTGTACTGGCGTACATCTGTTTGAGTGGCTCGCCCGGCGTTACAGAGGAAACTAACAAGACAACTAGACCTATGATCCTGATTTTTCAGTTCTCTACTTTTCCAATTAGTCACGGCTTCCTTCCATTCCTTGTAGAGCACCTTCAGAGCAGCCTTTGAAGCTGAAGGGTCAAATGTGAAAAGCAATGCTGAAAACTCAGGTTCAGTACACGGCAGGGAAGTACAACGCCGATCCATTTTGCTGCACAGCTGCCCAGATCCCAGTGACAGGGGGCAGGCGGGTGGACACAAAAGGCAACAAGGCTTTTAAAAGAGCAAGCCCACATGTGAGGTGGAATTTTATTTCTATTTATCAGAGGTAAAGCTCCTAGAACGGTGGTTTAAAGCTCCTGTCTATGGGGCTGTTGCAGTGAAAGCCCAACACACCACTTTATCGTTTTATTCTACCCATCTCATCTGAGCAATTATCTCGAATTTCAGTATTTACATACCTGAAAAAGTCAATTTACCCAAGCATCACCACCCTCCCCAAACTGCAGAGCATTCCAGCTTGAAGCTCAGGAAAAAAAAAATTAAAACATGCACAAGTTTAGCGACAGTTCCAAAGTCTCTGAAAACGGGCTTTCATCACGAAAACACTGACACGGCTTCAACAAGAGCAAACAGGAACGCTGTAATTTCCCAGTCCTTCCAACATCTTAAGGAGTATTTCAAACCAGATGTCGTCCCTGCCTCACGTTTATCAGTAAAGACTGAAACCCGGGGTTTACTCCGGAGCTTCAATAACAAGGGCACAATGATCTCACGGCAACTGAAGCGATTTAAGCAAGACACCCGCTGCATGACCAAAATAGCCCGCTCCACAAAAGGAGAGGCACGGTTTCACACTTAGCCTCTTTCATGACAGCCAGCGTCCCCGCGGCGCGCGGCCGTGCCCGCACGCCGCGCCTTAGCGATCCTCGGAACTGTTACCGGAGTTCGCATCGCTCCCCGAACCCGCGGCACCGGGGGTGGCGAGGGGCGCGGCGGGACGCGCTGCCCGCCTGCCCCGGGAGGCTGCAGGTGGCCGCGGCGGCGGGGCCGGCGCTCGGCGGAGGGGCTGCCCGGGGCTCCCGCCCGGGCGCGGCAGCGCGGAGAGGAGCGGGAGAGCGCGCACGGACGGACACACGCGCGCCTGGACGGACACACGCGCGCCCGGGCGCCCGCCGCGCACCCCCCGTTACGCAACGCGCGTATTTCCCACTTTAAGGAATAAGCGCTGAGCGCGCCTGCACAGCCCGCGGAGCTCCGGGGGCGGGGGTGCAGCCCCCTGCGTGACCCCGCGCAACAGCTGCTGTGCTTGGGAGGAGGAGGAGAAGGAGGGGAGAAGGCACGCTGCCCCCCCGCACGGCCGGCCTCCCCCCAAACTTCGCCCCCCTCCCGCCCGTTCCCCTTCCCCGGCGGGGCTGCCGAGCCGCGGAACAGGCGCACTCACCTCGCCTCCGCGCAACTTTCGGGGGTCGCCCCTCTCGCTGCAGCCTGGGCGGGAGGTGGGGGAGGCAGTGGGGCGGGGTGGAGTGGGCCCGGGGGTGGGGGGGCTGTTACGGCTGAGAAGGTTTGGGGAAGGGGGAGGTTGCTCTTGTTGTTGCTGCTGCTGTTGTTTCGGAAATTCTTATTAGTATTTCTCTGCGGTCAGAAACCTGCACCCTCCCCCCCCCAAATGAAAATAAAAAAACCCGACCCAGACGATCATCACATGGCGATTGCTTTGAACCAGCTGTTTCCAGAGCCAAAGTCTTGCGGAGAAAAATAAAGGGGGAAGGGAGGAAAGAAGGGGAGGGCTGGCAGGGGGGCCGGAGGAGGAGAGAAAGCCGCAGCGGAGGGAGGGCGGGTGGAGAGAGGGCGGGCGGCTGGTTGGGGGGGAGGGGGAGCAGCACCGCGGCGGCTGTGTCGCTGCCGGAGCGGCACCCGGGGCCGGCGGCGGTGGCAGCCCGGCCGGTGGAGGCGGAGGAGAGAAGGCGGCGCTGCTGTGCTGCTGCTGCCGCGGCCGCTGCTGCTGCCCGGCTCTGCCGCCCGCCGCCGCCTCCCGCGCCCCGGCCCAGCGCCGCCCCCGCCCCTCAATCGCTACATTGTTGACATTCGCAGGCTGACGTCACCCTCCCCGCCCCGCCGCGCGCTCCATTCACAACAACGCTACGCCAACGGCGCAGCGCCCGCCGTCGCGCCTACGCCCGCCGCGGCCCCTACGCACGGGAAGCGGCGTACAGCCGCTCCGAGAATAGCCGCGGCGCCGCCGGCGCTCCGCCCGCCCCGCCCCTCCGCAAGGGGCCAGCGCATGCGCGGCACGGGCTCCCTCCCGCGGCTCTGTGTGTGTGTGTGTGTGTGTGTGTGTGTGTGTGTGTGTGTGTGTGTGTGTGTGTGTGTGTGTGTGTGTGTGTGTGTGTGTGTGCGCGTGTGTGCGCGCGCGCGCGCGCGCGCGCGAGGGGCTGCGTGCGTGCGCGCGTGCCGCCAGACCCCGCGCCGGGGCTCGCGCCGACGGCCGCGGGGGGCTCTGGGAGCCGTAGTCCGCCGCGAGGGGCCGCCATGGCCGCGGGGGTGACCTGAGGGGCCCCGCTACGACGGCTGTGGCGGTGAGGAGGCACTGGGCAGGGTGAGCCGGGCAGGGCAAAGAACACCGACTCCGGTCAGCCCTGTATGCCAGCGGGGCCGCCTCGGTGTTGATGCCTGCGTTACTGTGCGCGCTCCGCCCCCCCAGAGAAACCTCATCCTAGTTATAGTGCCGACCGCAAGAGCCCAGCAGTCATGAGTCAGCCGTGCCGAGCATCGCACGGGGAGGTGAGCGCTCCCGGGACTGAAAACAAAAACAAAAGCTCGACAAGTGCTCCCGACGCGGGAGCGCTGGTTGTTCTTCGTCTCCTCTCGTGTGTGTGTGTGTGTGTGTGTGTGTGTGTGTGTGTGTGTGTGTGTGTGTGTGTGTGTGTGTGTGTGTGTGTGTGTGTGAGAGAGAGCCCCTTTTCCCACCCCGAGGCTTGGCGCCATGGTTCCTTTTGCCAAGTGGAAAGCTGTGATTCCTGCAAATTATCCTGGTGCCGGCAGCCAGTGCTTCTGAGCGAGACCCCAAATGTCAATGGACGTGAAATGCAGTTTGGGAGAACCGGTAAATGAATAAGCTGCATTCTGCAAGCCCGAGTTACTCAGCCGGGCTCGGACGGAAAAACATAAAGATGAAAGACAGCTGATAAAAAGGAAAGTTGGAGAATAAATGATTCACAATAGGGGCCGTGAGTGAGATTATCTCTGGAGACATCTCTAATTAAAGGGCGTTGGATAACTAGAGGGTTACATTTTCCTGGGTCAGTGATCTTGAAAAAGAAATTGCAGTTGCAGTAAATGTCAATAAAGAATGATGGTGACCTGCTGCTAACAAAAGCACGTTCAGTAATTAACGTGTGCATGTTTGTTATTTTTTCTACGTTTGTCAGTTTTCATTGTACATTTTCATCCTCTGTTTCCCCCTTTTACTACAACCAGATGATATACTGCGTTTTCTGTATCTTTTAGGGACAAGGCATTCCTGTGAAGTTTTCTCAGTGATGTCTTCTGAAATTGCATCAGCTACCTGCATTTTCGAAGTCTGCTAAACTACAGAAAACTATGTTGTAAAGCTAGATTCAACTCTTTGTATGTCAGGGCAAGCATATAGTCACTTTTCAAATTGTAATTCTCCCCAGTTTTGCAGTATTGCACTATTGTCCACTTGTGTATAGTGAAAGCCTTTAGTTCCTTACAGCCCCTACTTTTCCTAGCTACATGTAGCTGCAGAATAGCACCCCACTGGAGATTTTGACTCATAAACTTCACTTTCCCTTTCCAAGTAATGTTCATATGAAGCCTTGCTCACCAGTGCCATTTAGGTTCTGCAGACATATATGGTGTTAACCACGCAAAAAGTCCCACAGGGTGTAAGGAGACTCATGATGTTTATACACTAGCAGGGCTGAGTCTTCGTGTTGCCTTGTTTTTCCCTGAGACACAAAAATAATTTTGTAATGGCATGAGAGATAAAAAAACTATAATGAGAAGGACAGAGAGATAAAAATAAGCCATGCAGCGTTTGTAATGCTTTAGTTAGCATGCTATGTGCCTGTTATGCCCCTGCATTCAGAGTGCACCTATTCTGTTATTTACAGCACACTACAGGAGATATGGCTCCAGGTAGTCAAAACCATCCAAACTGGAAACAAAGCATGCCATGTATGCTCTGCCCATAGCACAATAATTGCCATTTATCTTACTGGCTGATGTTTTAGAATGAATGCTACCATTCTAAAAACTCCTCTAAAAGGAGGAGTAATGTGAGAATGTCCCTTTTGGGTTTTATTATTCAATCTATGCTGTGATAAAATTTGCAGTGGCTTCAGTGTGAATCAGGTCATGCTTGTGCAGGACAGAGATATCAACACAGAGTGAAAAAAGGTAGAGCAAAGCAGGGGCTCTGCACAGAAGCTTTCTGAAAACTCACCAAGTAGGTCTATGCAGCTTTTGATACCCAAATGCTATTAATCATTTTGTGATCAACTCATAATTCGAGGCCGAGTTCACATTCCCATAAGTCATTCAGATCATGATTTTGTTATGGCTGTTGTATCTCCATGTAACAGTAGAAAACTGAGGAAAAGCTGACAGTTGTTTTCCAAATACAGAAGGAATATTATACTAACCAAAAGGAATATTATGCTAACCAAATGAAGCCTACAGTTTAAAAATGCTATTTTTATATCACATATTTTACATTTTAATGCCTTGGCTTCCCATTTCATTCCCAAACTGCTTATATTCCAGCAACAAATCTGGTCTGATACTGTTTCCATTGCAATCAACTATCTTCATGCCTAAATTTTTGTATATGTAACTGTTTCTGGACCATTTTTCTTGCAGGGCAGCCAAACATATATTCCAGACAAATATAAGTTATTTGAAGAGGCATCATGTATGGTGTCTCAAAACAATACCCAATTGGTCAAGCAATATCAACGAAATAAGGTAAGAATAAATGTGAAGAGCTACAATTTAGAAGTTGACCCAACAATACCTTAGGGGATAACCTGCCGTGAATGCTGCAACTCATCCTCTAGAAAAGGCTGCATCCACACATTCAACAACATGTGTTGGCTCAGAGCTATGGACAAATTTCCTGGTTGCATGTTACCTTTACTAACATATTAATTAGGTGGTTTTTCCACACTGCCATGACTTCATCTCTTTGAGGAGGACTGCCTGGTTGAGCCTATGGCACTTGACCTACTTTTCAGTGGTTCCTTTTTGGATAACACAAAACTTTCCCGAGTAGCTGAATTATGAATATATATTTCAATCATATTTCATATGTAAATTTAAAAGATTTTAAAGTGAATCCAATATTGTAAAACATGTCCCAACATCCCTTTCTGAGATCTCATTTGCATATCAATCTTGTAACTTGAATAGTCTTAATAGTGCCACTTGTTGGAGAGCTCTGTGTATTGCAAGGTATTTCAGTCACATATTTATAAAAACAAATGGCTTTTTCCTAGTGAGAGGCAATTCCTAATTTAAAGTGCTATGGAAAGACGAGTACTGCAGTCTTGGCTTCAACCGCGCTGACTCAAAGACTATGAATGAGCAACACGTTAGTGGATCTTATGCAATTTGATCTTTACAATGGTAATGAAGGAGTAAAAAGGGAAAAATAAGGACAAATTTTGCAAGTTTTAATTCAGGAAGTTGTCATTTCCTTCTGAAGCACATTTTGCCCTGCAGCATTTGGGTTGAAAAATACCAGTTTTTCTGGGTAAGCCCTGGTCCTGTGCTGAGACCTAAGTCATTATTGGTAATTATGCACATATTCTCCTGGGTTATGCAGGTAGAGTTGATGACATTGCATCATTTTCTTCGCAGCGATTAAGAAATTCACAGTTGATTATTGATTATACTATGGGCGCCGCGTGTCTTTTCACAAGCAGGTCCTAAACCACCCCAGGTGCATTACGTTTCCTGCAGCACTGACAGTACTAACAGCACGCCCTGAGTCAGTGGCAGTGACAGCTACGAAGGAGACATTGTCATGGTGTGCCATATCAAAGATCCACACTGTAGCGTCTCCGGAGCGTGGCTTGACATCACATCAAAAGCTCCACAAAGGAGCATTTGTCATGCACAGAGCTTCAGATCCCTGGCATGGTATTTTGAGGATCTGGTGAGATGTAATACTGGAAAGATATTGAAGTACCAATGTTGTTGCTGGGACTAAAGTTACAGTGTCAGGAAGCAAGGTAGGAAAACACGGCAGGCACTGACCTTTAAAAATATTGATGCAGGTAACATAATGAAAAGGGAATATAAGGAGCTCTTTGTATGTCAAGAAACAGAGGGCCAGGAATCATTAAGGTTTGCACATTATTTCCAAAAAGTATTTTGTGGTCACTAAGTGGATTAGCTGTTTTTTATCTTTAAAAAAAAAAAAAAAAAAAAAAAAAGATGTAAACTGTTCACATTTCCTGCTTGCTGGGGTCACCCAACTTAGGTTTGACATAGTTTAATTTGGCAAAAGTAGTTGCAACACCTGTGCTAGACAGGTAGGATGAATGAGCTAAAGATTACTCTTTCCAATGAGTTTGCAGGAGATGAGAATTTGTTAGCCCCAGAGCAAACACAGCCCTAGCAGCCTGCTGATGCTTTGAAGTTCAGTTGTGTGAAAAGCAGTGCAAATACAGCCCCCGGCAAGTCCTGGAGATGGCTAGCCAGGTTTAGACTTTGTCCTTCCTCATTTTGTTTTAAATCAGTGCCATCTTCTGAGAATTTCCTCAACTCTTTTACTGCATTCAGCTTTTTTTTACTTAGCGTGCTCATTATTATTTACAAATTGTGAGTTACATTTTAGAATTTGCATTTAGAATGGTATTTTAAAACAAAACATAAAACTTCTTTTTTTTAAGAGTTTTGAAAGTCAACTGTCAAATTCCACGATTTCCCAGGTCAGGATGATCCCAGAGTCTGTTTCTAAAAGCAAGGACATCTGAAATGACTTATTTAAATCTCAGATCACACATTCTCGTATCACTAAGAATCAGCACAGTCAAATGGTTTGAGGCCAGTTGTGGGCAAAACCTTGTTTTAGCTCAGCTTGTAATCCATCTTTTCAACAACACTTGGCCTTTAGAGTTATTGTATTAAGAGTATAGAAATCTGGCAGAAATTAAGCCCCCTTGCTTTCCAGTTAGCCCTGAGATCAGAGGGGCTGGGTGGGGCTGAGCTTAATTTCTGATTGCAACCAGTTTGACACTGTAAGTCCTTTTGCATTCGCTAAGATCCCAGATGCAAAAATAGTCTGGGTTACACTGTAGGTCTGATCTCCTTCACAATCACAGATTCACAAATAGTGCAGTGTGCAATTCAGCACCGTAAGTCTGGTCACGTTCAGTAGGAATTTTCACAAATACAGATTTATAAATAGTGCTGTTTATTGGAGCAACATCTTATGGATTCTCCCTAGATTGCTGTTGATAAGTTCACTAGACCTGCAAAATACTAGCATGTAACACTATGTACAAGTGTTCCTGGGTATGCGCCAGTGCAGTCAGAGGCCTAAATCCTACCAAAAATGTGTCACTGGCTTTGGGGAACAGGGAGGAGCAAGCCCATTGACTTGTCTGCAATGTGAGAGATTTACAATGCTAGCTTCCACTCTGGGGGAGAAGAGGAGGTAGTCAAATACTCTATTACTGTATTACAAGTGGGGAAGGGGGGCAACCACTTCACGTGTAAATGGACAAAGAGAGAGAGTACAAAGACTCTGGGTCTTGTGCAAGGCCAGCATAGAACATGGCACCTTGCTATCACTCCCTCTTCCACCCGGCCAATTGGTAAAGGTCATCCATCCTCCTGATAACTTATCGCCCCATCAGCAGACCATCTTGTCCATGCTAATTCCTTCACCACTGTCTCATGGAAATCCCTTCACCATATCAGTTATGGCATAGCTCATGGCTGTAGGCCTCATTCCTAACCCAGTTATCCAGAAAAGGGAAAATATCTGCAGCAAACTGTGAGAGGAGACAAAACATCTGCTTTGTCCAGGCAGTCCTCCTGCAAATCAAGGGATGCACAAAAGGATTAAAAAAATGCTTTTTTCTCTTGAACAGTGCCGAGGGAGGGAAAACATCTGGGACTGGAGAACAAAGAGGGCACGCAGAGGGTAATCTAGATATGACAGAGTGGTGTTTGTGTTCTAGATATTAAATGTCAGGCTGGAGACCTTTTTCCATTCAAGAGTTCAGAGATATTTCTAAGCAGCCTAGGTCTCAGTTCTGACATGTCACAGGACACCAGTTATTTGACAAGATTTAATTCAAAGCCATTATTTTGGGAAGGAACAGAGGACAGGTAAGAAGAATAGCACTATTCTGTGGAGAGAAATTGCTGTTTCTAAGGACTCTTCTACTCCACGTAGTCTTCAACATCAATGAGAGTATATACGCATGTGCCAATGGCTGAATAGATTTAAATCCACTTATTAAGAGTAAAAGCCTAGATGTAATTATTACTCACAGAGGTACTGAGTTGGTGACAGTAGTGACCTTCTAGCACCCATGATTCTGCTTTCAGTGCATACTGTAATAGGGGCTTTTTCTCTTTCCTGATGGACTGTGCAACCACAGCAGAGGACATCTGGCTGTTGTCTTATGGAAGTCAGAAGGAGTTTCCTCATAACTGGCAGTTCTGGTGGGATGTCTGACTGGATGCCTGGCTGCCTCTTCTGCCTCTGGCACTGTCTCTCTGTGTTATGGTGGCTGTGTGCTCCCTTTGCCTCTGCAAGAGGAGAAATACTGAGCATGCTGCTGCTTAAGCCTTACCTGGAGAGGTATTTCAGGTGATGAGTCATGCAGGATGTAGCAGATGGAGCCATGGAGACAACAATGCTGGTGTGGCTGGGAGGGAAGCCTGGACCTGGGGTTGGGCAGTAGAGCTGGAGGGGAGGACAAAGCAGAAGGCAAAACCACCTGCTTTGTCAGAGCCCAGCAGTAGTACACACCACTGTGTTGTGGGGGATGTCCAAGGTGTCCAGTGAGCCTTTAAAGGGAGGGGTGGGAAGTGATGCACGGCAACACTTGGGAAGGTAAAATTTAAAAGGCAAGTCTGATTGTCATGTAGTTTAATATAACATGTGCTTCATGAAACTGAAACATGACTGGAGCATAAGAAGGCTTGGGCTGGTCGAGGATGGCTTCTGGCTGAGCAGAGACTGCAAAAGGACTGGTGGGAGTGCTTGGTGAGAACACGGAGGGTGCAGATGTACTGGCACTTAGTGGGCACACACTGGCCCTGCTGGCATAGTGGCTCCCCCTGCTTCTGATTGCCTTAGGGAAGCTGTTGGGGTATTTTGGACTTGTTATTAAAGGCTAAATGCCTGACATGCCGCATTTCTGAGAGGGTGTGGGGGGTTGGAGTGCTTCTGTACTACACTGAAGGCTTTGGCTTTTGCAGGGGTAGTTCATTTTACTTTTGGCTTCAATACTAACCAAAGACTTGGGACCCCAGTGAAACTGGCTTTCCACTGATATATTTAATTATCTGTTTGATACAGATAATTCACTCTCACATCCATTTCTTTTGTTTTTTTCAGGAAGACACCTTAAGCAAGGACCAGGGCAGAAAATATATTTCTGTAAGGATGAAGATGGCTCTTTCCATGCAGAAGGATTTATAAGCTGACTTCAACTATTTTTTGATTAATAGATAGTGTTACTGAAGTGTTGACACATAAGGCAGAAGTCAAGCCTCTGTTATTTTTCCCTATTAGAGGTGAAAGCAGAGTGCATTGGCTTGCAGCGTGTGGTGTTTTTGTGGGGTTTATTTGGGAGTTGCAGCAAATAATTGTGACCTCTGATTAGAGGAGTGATTTAAAACTGCTCTTTGCTATGTTAACTTGAAGTTGTGAACTACAAAGGTTTGCAGTGAATAGCTTATGAATAGAAAAGGGACTCTGTTGGAACTCGCTATTATGTTTGAAGTTGGTAGAAACTAGAGACTGAAAAGACCCGCTGGTTCACTGAATTAATTCATTGCACATGCAAGACAGAAACTCCTGGCACACTGATATCCTTCCTATGTTTCTCAGGAAAAAAAAAAATATGTTGAGATGTTTCTGGACAAAATGCTTTGACACAAGGCAATCCATTAGGATGTCTACATTTTGACCCAGTCTGCCATCTAGTTAATTTTTACATTAAATTTTCAGTGTCAGTTGCAGAATGACTAAAAAATTAAAGCTTCATGTAGAAGAAAGATGATTTATTATGTATTTCTCTTTCTTGCAGTGAAAGGAAATGTTATTCTGTAGCTGTTTCTGTTCTGGTTTTCTCTGAAGAATAGTCAGTTTAGTCTAAATGTAGATGTTGTGAAAACATACATGAAACACAAGGCTGATAATGTTTTTATTTCTGTTTGGGTTTTTTTTTAAATGTAAGTCAGAAAATAATTTTTGAACAATTGGCAACTCATGGCTTTTGATAACCAGTAATGATACAGTAAAATCTTGTGGGCAGTAAGGAAACAAAATATTGGGATATTTAGTGATGATGCCAAGCAAAAAGAAGAAAATAAACAAAGTCTTTAAAGAGTGATGAGCAAATTCCATGTGAAGAAATTTCACTTGTCTAATAATTGAACTTAATTTAATTTAACTAGATGTTTAGGCCAAGAAATCTTTTCTTTGTTCCTTTTATTTTTTTAATGGACTTTCATAGGAAGTTGATGGAGTTCCTCAAAGGAATAGACTTGCTAGCTTCAATTTGTGAATGGTGCAGCCTACTTTTGTCTTTAGCTTATGAAATTTGGTCTATTTTGTCATGACTACTTTCTTTGTTAAAAGGTAAAATGCACATTGGGCAAGTGCTCTATGGAAATTTGCATAAAAAGTGATGACAAAGAACAATTAATTCCTCATTATTATGCAGTGAAATGCTACTTTGCTCCTAAGTGACTGTAGAGGAAGGTTTCTTCCCTGCGTGTAAATCTGTTGCGGCATTGTTCTAAAAATAGTGCTTAAGAGCCCTCTGCACTCTTTATAAATCAGGGTCTTTGACACTCCAGTCGGTTCTCAACAGAGAGATTTTTGTCACACATGCTGAACACCACAAGTATCGCCCCAAATATTCATCACAATAATAAGCATCAGAATTTTGTTAGATAAGGCAAGATAGAGTAATTTTGTATTTTGTCAAATTAGATCTCTATCCTTTTTATCTGGAGATCAGTATTCAAAGAACACTCAGATCACACACAAATAGAAACATATTCCTGCCACACACAGCTAGTCTGTACAGAACAAAGAGTCAAGATATCGTTGTCTATGAAGGCTTGATTCTGAGTACAGATTTCATTACCAGCTCACCATAGGATAATGAAATTCCTTCGGGGCAAAGATGAGGTACATCAAAGAGGCAGCATGGAGAGGCAGACTTTGTTAGTGCATGCTCTGTCACCTGCATTACTGGTCCTTGCCTGCCTTTAATTTGTAAGGAAATGCTAGTAATTCAAACCCTTTTATTGGACCAACTTATATTTATATATATCTATGTGCATAAATGTATGTGTATATACAGAGAAATATGTATTTTTTAACATACAAAATCTTCTGAAAGTTGTTTGGCTTTGCAACTGAAATGGAATACAGAAAATAATTAATTTCTTGCAAGCAAAAAATTGCCCATACAGGTCCTAAAAGCATCTTTGTATTTACTAAATAAATGCTGTCTGCACCATGTAGATAAATAACCTTTCCTGCAACTTTGCCTTTTTATTTCTGTAGCAATTCAGAGTGACTTTAGTGCCTATGGAAATGAGAGGACAATGTTCAGCAAGACCAGGAGCTGCTGAAGACATAAATCACTAAAGCTTTCCCACAAAGCTCTGCCAATAGGGGAACAAAAGGGCTGCCCTACAGAAACACATCACGGGTCTATCTAGTCCAGCATCCCGCCTCTGGCAGCGGCCAGTAACTGATGCTTCAGAGCAAATCAAAACCACAGCAAGCACCTAGCTAATTATGAGATGCGATGCGTAGAGGAAAAAAAAAAGGTTGGTCCTGACTCACAAGAGAGCAGTTTATGCCCTGAAGCGTGAGGTTTGATTTCCCTTGTATCCGTTTGCTTAACTCACACAGTTGCAAATACTATTTATGCTTAAAAGAGTTTCTAATCCTCTCTTGGATTCTAATCAACAATCTGCCTCAATAACCTGAGAGTTACCAGGAAGTTCTCGGGGCTGAGTGCACACTGCATGAAAGCTTTGTGCTTTGCTAGTTTAGGGAAAGTTTTCCAGCCTTGGCCTAACACCCACTGCCCCGAGGATCATACCTAATTGTCTAGATGAAAAATACCCAAGCTACCCCTCCCTTCCCCCTTAGCCCTGCCTAACTGAAGCAGTTCATTCTTTCCCAGCCCCCAGTTGTGAAACGATTGCTTTGGAGAGATTTCTTTTGCTGGCACTGGGCAGTGGCTCCCCCTTTCTATCCTTCTAGGAGGTTTGGACAGGATCCTCTGTGTGTCTCACATCTCTGTGTGAGAGGTCTGCCAGCAGTCAAAGGATGCTGCCTGGCCACGCTGCCTCCCTCCCACTGTTGCAAAGGAGAGAGCAGTGGCAGGGGGAGGAACAGGGCATAGGGAAGGTTCACAGAGGGCAGTAGTGGTGTCAGTTTCTTTCTGCCCTTCGAGTATTTCCTCATGAAATAGCAGGAGTTCCACTTGGGCTGCTCTGTGAAAACATGCAATGCCTGTGAGACTCTCGCTTCTTCCCAGCTTAGTCCAGATTTTCTTCTCTCCTGGGCAAGAATGCAAGCAATGCTTTCAAATCATCTTTTGATGACCTTGCACGACCTTGAGCATCATTGCAGAGTGATCCTCGTTCCATTACAGCAGAGTGGTAATCCTCTCTGCACTCTCTCCATTGCATGTGGTTTTCTACTATGTACATGGCAAAATGGTTATTTAAATCCATCACGTGGACCTTAACAGCAATATCAGAAGGTGAAGGAGATCAAAACAGGCTTAACTACTCCCCATGGGGCCTAAGTGCTCAAGCCTAAAGGTGTGACCCTGAGCTCCTGAACAGAGAGGAGGCTTCTAATAAAGGAGGTGCCCAAACTCTGCAGGTTTTCATCCCAAGGTTTTGCCTTCACAGCCTGAGGCTGTCATTGCTGCACAGGTGAAGGAAGACAAGCTTCAGTTTTGAGGTGGCCAGCAGACTGACCCCAGCTTCTGAGACAGCTCCAAACAGCTCTCATGGCACTGCTGCCATGGTATCCTCGCCTCTGGCTGTGTTTTCACATCCTTTCCCTGCTACTTGCCCCTAAGGCAGGTCCTGGTGTTGCAGCACACCAGTTTGGGACCTCAAATGGCTGCACACTTCTTTGCAGAATTAGTTTTCTGCCAGCATAATTTCCTGAACCAGCTGACCAGGGCAGATAAGACCAGGACATGTGCAAAGGAAGGAGTGGGAATGGGAGTCTGGGGATAGGGCAGAGCACCCCATCTTGATGTGAATCCTCTGCCTCGAGAGTCCAACAAAGAGGCATCCCTGGCTCAGCCTGGCATCCCACAAGAGGCTGATCTGCCTGCTTGGTGCTCCCCTGTGAGGAGGCTCCGCTGTGAGGAGGCTCCCCAGCATCTGACCAAGGGAAGCACCTCTGTGTTTTAGAGAGAGGCAGTGCTGTGAGTCCAAGAAGAAGGGCAGGTTGGTGCAGTGGGGAAGGGAGGAGGGGAGGGGACATGAGGGTCAGGTAGTGGGCTCAGACAGTGAAGAAAAAGTGGTGAGTCTGCTGGCTTATTGCAGGCTTAGAATGGGGAACTCTTGACTCTTGTGTGCCCTTCTGTGTAAGGCAGAGACCCTGGGCAAGTTGGGAGTGCATCGAGGGCTGGGAGCAAGATGCCTGCACGAGCAGTGAGGGTGGGCATATTTGTGCTTTTCTGCCTGATGTCCTTTTCCCTTCAAGCTTTCTCCGTACCTAAAGGCAGCCATGCTTCTGTTTTTACCAGCCTTCCCAGGATCTCTTTAGCTGCTGCTTCAGCTATGGCAAACAACAGAACAAAACCCAAATCAGAGCCCTTGTTCAGCAAAGTTCTCCACACAGAAGAAACAGCCTGCCAAATACAGAGGTCTGAAACTGCCTGCAGAGTGCTGGTCTGTTTACCTAGCATGGCTCATGCTATTTTATTTGCTTAAGTGCCATTACATGCATCCTGGGAGAGGTAGGAGGAATGCCTTCTGCAACCTATGCTGAATTTTTCTGAAACCATGATGTGAAAAGAATGCCATTTCATGTCAAGAAACTGCTATTTCACCTGGCAGCATGTTATTTTGTATTCCTCAGACTACATTTTACCTGCCTCGGGTGTATATGTGTGATCTACTGAAATCACTCACCATCTTCCATAATTTATGCTGCTCTTCAGTCTTAGCAGCGTGCATAAACTTCAGTGACACTTTGTCATTCCTCTCTAAATCATTTTGAAAAATCATCTGAGGAATAGCACCAGATCCATGGTGTTCTGTGTTTCTCCTGCTTCACCTTCCAGACCAGGTTCTGAGGTGGCAGGGTGACACAGCAGAAGAAAAATCACAGCCAGGAACATGTGTATTGTCCCAGTAGTAAGAAATTAGAATGTATAATGTGGTAGTATGAACCTTGGCATACCTATTCAGTCTAGCAGTGTCATCCCATGGTGGTGGAGGCAAGGAGAATCCAGCTGAAAGAAAACGTTCCCCTTTTTCTCCAGGCAATCTTATCATAAAACCTCACAATGAGCAAAGAAGCATAGTGGAAGAGGGGAGATGTGAGGGGTAACCTTTACGACACTAGGGGCTTAGCATTTACTATTGTCACACAGGACTGTACCCAGATTATTTGTTTCCTATTGCTTAATCCATTTATAACATAGTGTACTAATCCACAGTTTGTCATTTGACCCACTGCTCTGCTATGTGGAGCTCTGTCAAGGGATTTTGAAAACCTGCTGACACTTCCTACTTCCTTAAATCAATGGGACTATTTTGTGGGTTTGAGGGAGAGAGCTGCAGCTCAGCCAGCCTGATCCTGCACCCCAAATTAACAATGTCTGTGGTTGCACATGGTGAGCATCCTCAGTGCTGGGGTTGACCCTGCCTACCTTCCTTTCTGTCTCATATTTTGGAAGAGAGAAATTCTTTAGTCTTGGAAAACACCCTTGTTTTTCCCCACTGCATGCTCTTGCCAGTCTCTCTGTTCTGTAGTTTAGCTTCTGAACACTCCTGAATTATTTTAGCTTCATCAGCTTAGGTTTTCTTAACTTGCTCCAGTGCCTCCTCTTCAGAAATGTTTATCTTCATAATAGCACAATCAGAATTTCAATAAATTTCAAAATCCCCCCACTACAGTGAGAACAAATGTAAATAATAAATTCAGCTTCTTGAAAATGTCTTAATCCTTGTTAATTGGGTCCTTAGTTCTGTAATGACCCGGAGGGCTTACAGAGACACACATGCACCTTTATTTATGTTTAGTCTATTTGAATAATTATATATTGTTTATCTTATTATCTTTGGCTGTTCACTCCCTCTCCTCCCTCTGAATTACTGTCTATTTACAGTTTACTTGTGCTGAGCTGGTTTGGTCAGAATTTCTAACATGTCTGTGTGAAAGCTCCCTCAGTGCTGTCCTGGAGGCAATGTCTCTGAAGTTCACAGCACCACATTCTACTACAGCAGCTCCTGCCTTGAAAGAGCCTTCAAGCTCTGAAATTTTTTATAAAGGTTTGTTTGCCTCAGTTCAGTGTGATAAAGAACTACAATGTGATATTTCAGTGAGGCATTTGATTTTTTAATATAGTTATCATTAACAATGATATTAGCCAGAAGAGCAACTTTAACTTAAGGTTGTCAGATACTTTCCTCCTGTCAGCTGCTTATAATTCCCTCATTTTAACCATTGCAGTGGTTTCTTCTAGGCTCTGGGTCAAGCTCAACTATTAAAACTGTCTTTTTTTGAGAAGAGGAATGGGGATTTTTGGGAGCAAGGTGGGCTAGGAGGTGAGGGAGGCAGTAAGAGTGGAGCTGAATGAGAAGCTGGTAGGAAACACTGAGACTACCTGAGCCAAGGACCAGGGCTGAAACACAGCCCCTGCACCCATCCACCTCCCTTGGCTGCCTGTGGGGGTGATTTACAGCACTGCCCTTTTGGAGTGTGTGATTTGTACAAATGACATCCCCAGGATGGGACCGCAAACTTAATTTGTGTGTCTGATGTAAACTGGCAGTGAGGCAAACCTGTAAAGACGCACAGCTAGCTCACTCCCTTAGCCAGCCTTTAATTCCTAGTCATTTCCATTTCTGCTCATCACTGAGAAGGTCACAACAGAAAAACATTTGACTAAGTAACCTTTGCCTTCTTTTTACAGCTTTGGTACAAAACGGATTAATTAAAAAGGAGAGGAAAATAATCTGTTCCTTTCTCTTGTCATGAGAACCACGTGTGCTGTGTAGAGAGTGAAAAGAAGCAAGTGCTCCAAGTAGAGGATTATTTTATGTGTTTCATGGGAAAAAGTTGTTCAGCTCTTTTCAAAGCAAACTATGCCTACAGTACTTTAAAGGGAAGTAGGAGGAAATGACAATAATTATATCTGAACTGGCTTGGGGCTAAATTCTGCAGATGAATATGGGTGTGACTGGGCAAAATGTTGTCTTGATGTTAACCTGAAGGGAAAATGAACCTATCAAATGCAGATTCATTTGCAAAAAGTGTAACATGTGTTTTTGTCTATTCACACAAGTATATTTGATTTTTTTTTTCCTTATCTGAATGTGCAAATTAGCCAATTCTTTATCTGCCTTTGTAGGAGCATATTCATATGCAAAAGTATGGCAATTTAGTTTCAGTATTTCAGTCTTAAAGATCCCAAATAGCCAATGTAAATATTAGTGGAGAATATAAAGTTAACAAAAAAAAAAAAAAAGACAACTTGAGTATTTGTGGATTTTGCTCAGAAGTAGATGGGAAAGTCAGTAAAGACCAAGGAAGCTAAAGACCCAGAAGCTTATCTTTATCTGTGGAATTAGGGATATCTGTAGGGCAGATGGGATTATGTTATTGGTCAAGGCCAATAGCCATGTTCATAAAGAATAAGAAATAAGAAAATTATTAAAGGTAGCTTTTGAATGTAAAACTTTAATAAGTGGGACATTACAGACAAATCAAAGAAGCACTGAAGGATAAAAGAGTCCAGTCCTATGTGGTGGAAAAGAGCTCTGCTAAAAAGGGCCCGGTCCCATGTGGTGGAAAAGAGAGCCCTGCTGCAGCTCTTAAGTGCAGGAGTCCTGGTGTTAATGAAAAGCAAGTTTTTTTTCAACATCCAGAACTGTATGGGTTAAAAATTCTTTCTCAACTGACAAGAGCTCAGCTAAACAGATCAAAAAGAGAAGGAAAACCAAAACACAAGCTCAGAAGTTGCCTTTGCCTTGTACCAGGAGTCAGAAAGTGTCAAAAGATGTGTCATATCTTAAAAGGCTAAATGAAAAGTTATAGTTCCTCAGTACATGAAGAAAGAAAAGCTTTATTGAAATAGCTTCTTTGTCGCATCCTATAAAAATGTTATGAGGACAGCATGTATAAAAGAGTAAGAAAAACAGAGGTTACTGGAAATTCATGTAAAGACAAGTTTCTCTATCTTATAGCATAACAAGAGAAAGCCATCACTCCCAATACAAATGTTTCTAATTATATGGAGGTTTGGGGTTTTTTAAAGTTTCTGGACTTTTCTGCTAAAAACCTATGGCACTTCCTGAAAACTGACTGTTACAGATGTTACCAGAGTAGCTGGAAAACCCATCCATCTTTCTGAAGTCTGATTAAGAAACAAGATAAACATTTTTTTTCTGTTCTCCGGAAATGTATTTTTTGAAGTGAATGGCCAAGGTTTTCACTGATGAATTTTGCCATAGCATGCACAAATAGTGCCATACCAGGGGCTGTTCCTTCAGCAGTGCTGTGCAAAACACCTTCCCCTGCCACGGAACGTGCCTGTGTTTGTAGAGTTGTGTGGGGCTGCCACTGCTAATTCTGGGCCAGTTTTCTGTAGTCAGACCTTGAAAAAGGCTGGAGAAAACAGGTTGCCTCTGGCACATACAGAAGTTTCAGTAGTTCCAGCAATTTGTTTTTCAGTCCCACTCATTGTGCTGACTCCTCCTGCCAGGTCTGGATGAAAGTAGTTGATAGAATTGACCTTGTCCTAGTTTAGGGCAAATATGGGAGGAAACCTCCAAATGGGGTCCCTCCAGAAAGCAAATTCAAGCAGGCCCTATCCCCCACCAGTTTGGGAAAGGTTTCCTTTTAGAAAAGTGGAAAAAAAATTATTTAACAAGCAAGCTATTCACAAGTATAAAAAAAATGACTAATATTATACAACAAAACCTCTTGCTGTTCTGAAGAGATGGCAAATTCAGAAAGTCCTGTGGTTCAGAGAGAGTTCTCTGTGGGTGTTTCTCAGCTCACTGGGTGTCTCTCAGCCCCTCTGGTGCTGGAATGCAGCATCATGGGCCCTGGTGGGGGCATGAGCTCCTGCAGTTTTTCTGGGTTTTTGGTCCACAGCAGGTTTGAACAGTTCCAGAGAAAGAAAAAGCCACAGTCCAGGGAACTTCTCTGCCTCAGCTAGCTAAAAAAACTAACTAAAAGCAAAGGAGAGTTCTCTCCTCCCTGCTCTGCTGCAGACAGCATGCACTAAGAGAGAGAGAGAGAGAGAGAGAGAGAGACAAAGTTCTTATTACTGTTTTTGAATACAGCTGTGAAAAAGTTCTACCCCTCTTCTTTGTCCCCCACTTTGCTCTCAGATCTAGTTTTAAAGGCACAAAACTTATTTCTGGACTAAACAGATGAATGGGGATACAATCCAGCATCATAAAGTCACTCCAGGAGAGACCTGAATGGCATTTCTGTAAATCTGAGAGATTTCTACCTACTCCTTGATCCACTGGAAATACATGAGTGGGATTGAGAGAGCCAAATGAAACTACTATTTTTCTCAAGGGCAAGCACTGAAATATTTCCCCCTGAGACACAAGTTGTAGGTGTGAGCTATAACATTTACCTGCAGCTGATTTGAAACTTGGTGAAACTTTGAATGTGTGCTAAACAAAGTAAGGGGGAACCATTTAATTCTAAATATCCCAGCTGAGTATAGACCTTCCTCCAAAGACAGTTTTGGATGCTACTTGAGGCTTGAGTTACTGAAAAGTCCTGTTATTCACCCTGGAGATGAAGACTAGGTAAACCGAGGGAATACTCAGGTCGGTTTCTGAGCCTGTTTAGGGCTGCACTGATGATGGTGAGGAGAATAACCATTGTCTTTGTGCCTGGTGTGACAGACTCTCCCCTGCCAGCAGCCTCCACAGCCATGTGACACAATCAGAGCTGGATTAGAAGAACTACAGTGTTTCTTAGAAAGAGCCCAAGATTGCTACTAGAAGGACTTGCAGAATTTGTAAGCTGCAGCAGCCTAAATTCAGATTGAATGCAAACACAGTAAGGATTTTGGGGAGTTGGAATGTGGGCATCCTCAGGAATTCCAGCTCAGATACCAAATAGACCCTTTTCCTGACCTATAATCATGTTGAAAGATAAACCGGGATAAATTCCCCTTTAATTTGATAAATTCTCACTTCAAATTTTTCATGGCTTTTTGCATGCTTACTCACTGATACTGATACCAGCATAAATCAGTTGCTAGTTCACTTCTGAAACAGGAATGATTTGTGTCATCCATGCACTGGAGAAATGGCTTTGCAGCCCACTGGATACCCTGTCCCACTGCCTTCACCAGAAGGTACATGACTGTAACTGGGACTGTTGCTGACTCCAGAGACCGTGATGAACACCATCCATTTCCTCATCAACTACTAAGCTTTTTTGCAGTGGGACTAGAAAAGGGCATAGGTGCCTGTAAAGATGTATCCAAAATGCTGTGTTTCTCCTCTTTTTCTAAGTGCTGCAATCTCTCCCTCTCATCTTCTTCCCAGCCAAGGAAACGCTGTTACAGTGCATAACTGAAACCAGGTACTTCTGACATTTTTAGGCTGCTGACATGTACTCTGGGAGGAATTGCTACATGTCCTTCTCCCAGCTGAAAACCAAGTAAAAGCAAACACTAACCATAATACTGATTAATAACTAGCTGTGGTTTCTGTTAACAAAGCTTTTTTGCTCAGACTGTGGAGAAGCAGCAGACTGTGTGTTGTTAGCAATATATTGTCTTCTCACTATTGTTAGAATGGCATTTCATCACCTCATTTTATTTGTTCCATCTGTTTCATACTGACTTTGCTATAATGCTACTTTGAGAATACTGTGATCATTTGTTTGTACTGATATCAGAAATAAATATAAAATGTTTTTGAAAGCACCATAAGGATGGAGAGTTTGATGGGATTACGGTGAAAGCAAGCAAGCTGTGAACAGAGACACAGACTGCTGCAAGAATACCTGGAAGAAATGAGTTAGAGGTTATTAGGGGAGAAAGGAGAAGAAAGATGTTCTTGTGACTAAGGCACTGGACTGATATTAAAGAGGTCTGGTTTCTGTTCCTGGATACATTATTGGATTCCTTTGTGACCTGTGACAAGTCACTTAGTCTCTCATTGCCTCAGTTCTTCACCACTGAAATGGAAGTAAATAAAATTTCTTTACCTCACCAATCTATTTCAGAGACAAATCCATTCAAAAGTTATGAAATGCTCAGCTGTTAAAGTGATGAGCGCAGGGGAAAATGAGTAAATCAATGAATTCTAACTCTGCTTGTGATGAGTTTAGTGAGACATTTCTCCAGCCGGCAAACCTGCTATGAGGACAAACACTGGCTTTTTCCTAGTCAGAGAAATATCAATGACAAGGTTTTTTGTGAAGTTGTAACAAAGTCTGAGATATTTTTAATGATAATATATCAGTAGAGGAAAAAAAAATGAAACCCCATTTTTTCTTATTACATCAAAGAAGAAAAGACCCAAGAGAGGGAATGATAGATGTCCTAACTGTATAAAATGAAAGCTTGAATAGAGAAAATGTACAACTTTTCTATCAGTGGGAAACTTTTAAAGATTAAAACATACATGAGCTTGACTTTTCACTGCCAGGTACCTTACACAGTCAATTACACCCACTAATGGTGTGAATAAAGTGCTTCACATATAACTGGTTGCATTTTATATTCCCCTTGCACCAAAAATGACCACACAAGGCTATAGGCATGGAGAATCCATTTCCCATAGATTTCCAGCATATCACAACCTGAGGATGTTGCTTTATTCTTCAGTACCATGTTTGTCACCAAAGCTGGAGAGATATGAGGTAAATTCTATCTGCAAATCACACCCAAAAAGCTTCCTAATCTGAGATAACTACTACCTGATGTCATATGTGTTTGGAACTGATAAGGAAATCTTTGAAATTTCCTATTATCTTTGATTAGATATGGGTTTCGGTTTTGCTTTAGTGTTAGGCACCTACTGTGAGGAACAAAAGAGGTGTCACAGATAACAGAGAGGTAATTGTTTTTGAAAGTGAGATCCCTAAGAGAATAAAAAGCAGGTTGTTGAATTTCTTCTCATTTTATTGATTATCCTTTCACTATGATTATCCAGCTGCGGAAACATATGCTTTCAAAGGAGATAATCTTATCTGTGAGATGACTAACATGCATCTAAATTTTCCATTGTTACATACCACTGACATGTCTTTAGACTAGATCCTTCTCCTGAATGTGTCCAACACCAATGAGACTGACTGGTTTTCCTTTAGGATGAGGACAAGCAATTTTCTTTGAATCACTGTGCTCTTCCTGCATGGCTCACGTGTTTGAAAATTATTTGCAGGCAGATGCTGACAATTTCCCAAAGAAACTTCATGGTTCATTACCTCCCTTTATGATAGCAGCAAAATAAATTGCTGTAAAGTCAGTTAATGTGATAGAAAATGTTCACATTTCCAATAATAATAATAATAAAATCTCAATCCTGCTTTCTAAACTCTCCCAAAATACTTTCCAAATCACCTCCCCTTCTGCTTTTGCGCGCAGATACTGAGTACTACTTTGTGCTAAGTAGAACAAAGGTTGTCTCAGCGATGCAAATACCGCTGGTTTATGGTGCTGCTTAAACAGATTCTTCAGGAAAAACAAAGTGCATAATTTAGTGGGCTGCTGGGTGAGCAGAGGAAGAACAGGGAACAGGGCTTGTTGCTTCTGCTGTGTGCTGCTTGCTAAGGCACTCACATGAACTGGAATTACAGCAGGCAATAGAATATTGGTTAAATACATGCTCACATTTTCCCTAGAGAGGGATGGATGTAATATAATAAGCATATAACTACTGTGTGTATTCTGGTGATCATAAAATGAGGACTGGAGGTACAGTAAGTAAGAAAGGACAGACAATCACGCTTTGCCAAGTTCCAGTGTCTTTGCTATACCTGATATTAGCACTATTTGGAAGTAGCTGTGCTGGTTTTTATTTTCCTGAATGGTCTGATGGCCAGGTTTTCAGAGAGGCTTTAAGGGAGCTGACTCTCATGTTAAGAGGGGAATAATATTTGAGTACTTTGGAGTTTCCTCCTGCCAGTCAGGAGAGGGATTTTCTCCAGGGTAAGCCTGGATTCCAGACTGTATTGGCCCAACCTTTGTGTGTTATCATGGCTCATGATTCTCAAAAGGGCAAAATGCAAGGAGATGGATAAAAATATTTGCTGCAAGTGGGGATGGGTGGGTGGGGCTGTGGGGAACATTAACTAGAGTGGATTCTCTTGATCAGCAAAGGAGGTGCTGCCCAAACAAAAGGACAAAAGTGGTGTAGCCAAATGTGACCTGACCTAATAAAGGAAAACTATTTTGAAAAGTCAGTGCTGAAGAGCTTGCATGGGAGTCAAAGAGATGATATCCCTCTGTTTTAAATAGTAAAGCAACAGATTCTGCAACGGTGGCCACACCCAGGGTGGGCGGGTAGTTATGACCTCGGCAATGTATTTGTGTGTGGGCAAAGCATGCAGGTAGCAAATCATAATCTCATGGTGAGCAAATCATTCTAAAGAGGAGATTTGCATCCTAAAAGCATGCCCTGAGACAGAAGATAAGTCTTCTAAAGTTTGTATTTATCACACGTAGCACATGTTCAATTCTGGGTGATGTGATTTCTCTTAGTAGTTGAGGCTCCTAGCACAGCTCAGACTCCAGGGGTACACAGAGATGAGCAGTGTTTCAAAGTGTGGATTGCTGGACTGGCTGACCATCTCAGATGTAAGAAAGAAACTGGATTTCTGGGGATTCGCTGAAGCCAGGGCTTGTGTCCTGTTTCCTATTTTTTCCATTAAGCCTGATCAGTGCATAAAGGAATAGAATTGAAATGCAGACCTGTAAGTTCATCGCTGAGATGAAAGAAGACACTCAGCATGAAGGCACAAAGGCACAAGAAAGAAAGACAGGGAAGTAAAAGAGGAAGCAAAAGGCAAAACTTCAGTTGAAAAATCCAAAGCATCAGAATGGCTGATTTCAGCTTCATAGAGTCGCCCTGAGCATACATTAAACTGGGTTCAGCTGCTGTATGTTCCATCAAATATTTCATATTAATAATTAACTAGTCACCGGCTGTCAGAGCAAGATTCAAATGGATGGAAGGGGAGTTTGGGTCACCTTCCCTAGGACTGAGAGTTTTAATGAAGGGATAGCTTTATGGCACTGTTGAGGAATGATGAAATACTAGGCAGAAGGATTAAGGGATATACATCTCGAAGGATCCTTCCATGCTCGCTCCCCCATAGGACAGTATTTAATTTTCTCGTTTTATTCTTCTCCTTGATACACTGCCAGTGTGTACACATAAAGGGCTTGGTCTCGACTGCCAAAGTAGGATGTACCCCAATGTACATGTCTGGAAAATCAGCTTACATATATGCAAAGTCAACAGCAAAGGCACTGTGTATCAGGAACATGACTGCATGCAATGACTGTTATAAATCAGAGTGCTTGGTGTGTCTTTGCTGGACACATTCTCATTTATCAAGGTGATTTTTAAACCTGTGCCTAATTCCCATGCATGAGAAATGGGAATTCACTGAAATCTCTTGCAATGCCTTGTTCTGGCTTTAGATTTTCTCCCCAACACCCCTGTTCACCTTCAAACCTACTTGAACACGAACGTAAATGATAGACTACGAGGCACTGGGTTTATTGCCTTCCCATCGATCACTGACGGGCGGTTACAACTCATGCCATCACATGAACAGCTCGAAATGGCACAGTCAAAGCCCAGGCTTTCCTTGTTCCTCTCACGAAGGGGAGAACAAGTCCAAAGAGACACCAAAAGCCCTTTGCAGCCTTGGCTGCAGGACCCAAAGTGACCACTGCTTCAGAGAATTGCTCCAGGGGAAGCAGCAAGCAGGACTTAAAGGAAAAACTGAGGGAACAACAGTTTCTTTGTAATCAACTAGAAATGTTTATGAAGTCAGGCTGCCATTTGCGTGTCTGGCTTAGGGTGAAAAATGAGCATAAAAGCTATGCAGGATTACCTTTCTTCTAGTCCTACAGGACAGACAGACACAATGACAAACTCTGAAAGCCCAGAAGAAAAAGTGGCACATTTCAAAGAGCTAATTACAATTTCTTTCCCTTAGAGATTAATCCACTGACTGTAATTAAGCTCCCTCTATTTTTGAGATCTTGGCAAGATCTAAGAAAAGCGTGAGCAAACGAGAGAGTGCCCTTGCTAGCCAAGCAGATTTTTTTACTAAGCTCTATCAGCCCTAATTAATAGACCTTTGTGTAAAACCAATGAGAAATAAGATTTCCAATAGAACTGAATCAAATGGCCTTGACTACCTCTGCACACACAGTTTGTTAGGAGCTTGGCCACAGCCAGGATTTACACATTCAGAGGATGAAAAGGAGGTGTGAGGGGGAGGCAGGATGAACGAGCTCCCTCTGCCCCTACTCCTTCTTCTCTTTTACTGCTGCTTTGTTCTGTTTGTAATCTTACCAGATGGCTAAGGCAACTTAGAGAAGAGATTGCCTGAAACAGGCAGGTGATGAGGCCAGCAGCAGGGACTCCGTCAGCGATTGAAGAAACTGAGACAGCTCTCTAACCCTTGCTGCTAACAAAAACCTTTGTTATTCCTTTCCTCACTGCTATGTTGCATTTTGTGCCTTTATGACAGACATGGATGCCAGAAGCCAGATCCTCAGCTGGCACAGGCGAGGTAGAATCACTAACATCCCTAGAGCAGGGCTGGTCTGTGCTAGCTGCAGCTTTAGCCCTTAATTGCGGCAGAGCCCAGCTCTACTCTTCTCCTTACGGCCTCTCCTATAAGTATGCAGGCATGCTCCTCTCAGAGCAGGGAGGGCCTAGCCCTTTCCAACAGCTGTACCTGGCAGACAACATGTTTTTCTTTCCACCCACACCAGGGTAATGCTATGGGCAAACAGCGGAGCAACAGAAACTGAACTGGGTCACAGAGAGCACTCAGAGATCCCCAGAAATCTCTAGAGACAATACTGACTATGCCAACACCACCCTCAAGAGCAGACTTGACTGTTTTCCATACTGGGAGTCTGTAAGCACAGTGTCTGCCTGGGCTCAAGGTGTGCTCTCTACAGCAGCTGCAGGGATTGTGCGTGCCTGAGCTTGCTCTGTGGGCTGGGATGCTCCCAGGTGCATCCAAACAGTCCAAGAGTAAACTGTTTGTGAGGCAGCTGTATGGACTGAAAGTGGGTGGGATGTGGGGCAAAATATGTTCACAGCCACTCTGGGGCTGATTTTCAAAGCCACCCAGCCTCTTCATGTTCAGTGATCCTTTGTAATACAGATCAAAACCATGGCACTGCCAGTAAAGGTTGAAGCAACTCATTCTCCATTTCCACTGTAGGTCCCAGCAATTCAGGATGAAGAATTAGCCCTTTAAGAAAAAAAAAAAAAAAAAAAAAAGAAAAAAGAAAATACCCGACCTGTCAGGTATTTAATTCCATGCAATATATTTTCTGACCTTACTCTCATAAAAGTTAACAGTGAAAATCCAGTTGACTTGAATGGGAGCAGAATTAGGTTGTATTACTGCACTGATTAAGCTGTAAGAGCAGAACAGGGCCCACAGTGCTTTCCAGTTATTGTGCAGTCAAAGACCCAGCTTTGTCAGTTCTTTGGTTTGTGGATCATAACGACATAAAGTACATTTATGTGCTAAACAACAATAGAAAGCTTGTCTTTGTAGTTAAAAAAAACAAACTGAAAGCTCCAGAACAAAAGCTGAAATACCATTAAAATAAGGTAGGCATATTTTTCATAGCTAAGCTTATATACAGTATAAATGTCTTTTGTCTGTATTTTTTATTCTTTATGGAGAATTAAGCATTGAATTTTTAAAAGGAAGGAAAAATACTATTTATTTTCTTAATCCTCATGGTAATTATCTTTTAATCCCTTACAAAACTTTTTTAATAGAACCTTAATAGTATCAGTTTCTCACTCTGACGCTTCTAAGACTTCTTGTATATCTTTTAGAAATAGAAGCACTTGTACTCAAAATGTGGAAGTGTCTACTTGAAACAACAATTCTTGAAAATAGATAAAGTTTGGACAGAGACATGTCATATAGGAGGTTTTTCTCTGGTACTTTGAGAGCCTTCTTCTATAAATGCAGTGATCAGGATGGGAAGAGCATTACCAGCTCTTTTTACTTCTACCACATCATATTTGTTTCTTTCCTGTGGTCATCTTGAGGTGGGAGTGACAAGATCTACAGAGAGAAGTTAAAGAAAAAGCTGATGATCTCACAAAAGATCAGAATTATGAACGCTTTTTTGAAGTTTCCTTGATCTGGCCAGTATTATGGCAAATCTTTCAAGCTTTGGCCATGGAGACGGGTTGCCCAGGGAACACAAGAAACAAAGAAAGAGGCTGGCAATTTGTCATGATCAGAAGCAGGAGAACCGGAATGCTATCATCACATCTGGAGGTATTGAGTCACCACTAGGTGCTGAATCAGACATTTGAACGAAGAACCTGCAGGAACCAAATGGAAGAGGGGACACACTGGGAGTGGAGTGGGAAACTGGGAGATCCTGCTTGTCTAAAGCCAGAGAAACCTCAGAAAAGCCTGTAAGAGCCTCCCAGCTGGTCCCAGTCAAGAGAGAAGATGCAGAGAGTCATCAATCCAAAGGGGCTGGCAGAGCACATGGCTCTTGGAGGAATAGGTGTATCCCACAGAAGTTTTCTGCTTCCAGAAGTGAAGGACAACATCACAATAATAAAGAACACTGATTTCAGGCATCCCAGGTTGATTTATGTAGTGGGGATCTGCAGCAGTTACATCAGCTTCACCCAAGGCACTGTCCATTAAGAGCGTTGGTACTTTTTAAACCATTACAGATCCTATCCAGCCTCTCTGAAAGGTTATAGGCTACACTTTCAAGCAATGAATTAAAGACATGTTGGTGTTAGTGAGCATTTATTAAAGTGCATCTTATCTTTCATGCTCTTAATCTTTCTTTATAATGTGCAGTGAAACTGCATTATCACACACCCTTTTCTCTTGGTGCACACTGACTAGACTCCCTTGGCTGAGCAGCAGCATTTCCTGAGTTTCCAGAAATGACGAACGATTTCTTAATGCAGAAGTGCTGTGCCTTCACTGCAGTCACAAAAGCAGATTAAATTAGTATTGACCTTGGTGCTGCAGTAGCCGTGCGGGTATCAGGAGAACATATGACAACTCTGCATACTGGTTCTCATTCTGCTTGAAGAAGATGAGATCATCACTGACCTAAAAATTGGCAGCTGTGCCTGCACTAGTGAAATCAGTCTGGTTTCATTGACCTTGTAAAGAAAGTACCAACATCTATCACACGTATTTGAAACTTCAAAAGGGAGAGTTTTCCAGAAACTCAAGCTTCTTGGTGACATGACCAATTTGTAATATGGGAAACATTACCTCAAACTGAGGATTGTTTTGTGTTGTCCTACTGGCATCCCTCAGCCTTGGTTCTGCAGTCACATGGGGAGGATGTACTCCTGGAGAGATTTCCAGGCTGAAAGGGTGGATGGACAGTGAAACTAAAAACTGTAAATAATGCTCAGTGATGGGGGGATCTGAAAGAGTCACTCACATAGCTTGGGACTAAATGTCTAAAGGCAATAAGAAGGTATCTTTGTCATATTAAGGAAAAAAATTATGGGTCAGCTTAAGCTCCACTGCGGCTTGCAAGTGTGTGAATTTGATCTCAAAAAAGCAGACATTTTCAAAGAGATTTCTGTGTTGTAGGTGGGGTGGAGCAGGAGGATATATCCAGCTCAGATGAAGTTAGAGCCAGGAGTAGAAACCTCTGAAGTACAGAAAAAGGTGCATGAAACAACATCTGCTAAAGATCAAAATTTTAAATCAGCCTATTCAGATTACGCATAGCCAAGAGGATGAAAGGAGTGAGTCAAGGTGCTCAGAGCTTGAAAAAGCTGGATATGTAGGCAGGGGGCAAGCGGTGTCATACAGGGAAGTGTGAGACCCTGGTCAAAGTGTTAGAGGACTGAATTCAGGACTCTACAAACAATAAACCAAGTTACATCCAAAATGATAGCAAATGTAAGTCAGTGTAGTTTCAGGCATGGCATGTCTCATCACTCAAACTCTTGCCCTTTTTTGATAGGATTACTGGTCCACAGAGCTGCAACAATATCTATGCTTATACTTCTCAAAACCATTTAGCTTCATACCGCATTATCTTCTGATTGAAAAACTTGCATGAAATGAAGAGCCCTTTCTTGTAAAGTGGTAATGAACAGAAGGACATGGGGGTCATTGCAAATAATTACCAAACCACAAGCATGTGAGGCAGTGTGATGGGAAAAATTGGCCAATGCAACCCATAGATGTGTAATGAAGGAATATGAAGTGAAAGAAGGCAAGTGATTTTGAATTAATGACAGCTATTACTATACTTTGTCCACTTCTCATTTTTATGCTTCAAGGAAGATGTGAAATACTGCAGGAAATTCAAAGGACAGCTACAGAGATGACCCAAGGGCTGGAAGGCAAGCCCCAAAGACAAGGCTTATGCAGGCGGAGAGGTGACATGATCTGTATTTATAGATATTTACACGAGAAATGAGACCTAGGGTGATATTTTAATACCATATATAAAAACATAACAAGATCCAATATCTGTAAGCTGAAGTTAAATGAATTCAACCTTGAAATAGAAGCACTTTCCTAGCAGTGGTGGTAAATAGATATTGAAACAGCTTACCACAATGGTGATGGCTTTGACACTGCTTCATGTCATTAGAATGAGATCAGTTGCTTTTCTGAATGATGCATCTTTAGCAAACTGCTGCCAGATTTTCTATCGTGGTGCAATTGTTTCTGGCTTTGGGAGGGGGGAGGCTGAGCCCCACACCTGAGATCAACCAAAACTGTGATGGAGGCAGGGTTAGAAGGGATGCAGCTCTTGGGTGGCATGAAGGGTTGAGAGCCGGGTCGGTAACTCAGGGCTCTGCATCAGGGGCAGAAGTTTGCCATTGGGAACCTTGGAACATTACCACCTGATTGCTTTCTGTCTGCAGTGGTGGCCACAGACATTGCAGGAAATTGGTATTTCTCCTGCACTGGGCCTGTGCCTGGGAGTCCCAAGGCTCAAATTAGGTTTTTAGACCTTGTTTTCCTCACATTATTGAGGCTACATAAGGTTTATATACAGGACAAAAATTCTTCTTGTTATAAGGAATGCTAAGGAGCAAAACTAAGATAACTTTTAAGTGGTGATAAACTTTATGGGTGGAAGTTTAAGTAAATTTAAGAAAAGGCTTGACAACTATCTGTAAAGCATGAACCCCTCTGATTCAGACCAGGAAGCACAGTGGTTTTCACAGGCTGGCCTGAGGGACATCCATGCAAGCCAAAGCTCAGTTTTATGATAACCAAACCAATACAGCCAATGACTTTGAAAAGCCCTGTTGTCCCTGACTCTTTGTGGTTCCACAGCTTCCTTCACTGCTACTGTCTGTGTTTGGCTGGCCTGACCCTACTGTGACCTGGCCAGGGCAGAAAGCCATGGGAAAACTAGCCCCAGAAGAAAAGGTGGGCTGCTCCCTGCTTTTTCAGCTACTGTACTGAAGAATCATAGGAACGCCAGCACCCTGGAGGAAAGAGAACATGAGTAAGGCATGGGGATGATGATGATGAGGTGAAGTACTGCTCATTTTGGTGAGGGTTTGCCTTAGGGATGATGTCAGGTTGTGCTCAAAAGCCACACGGGTTCACTCATGCCACCTCCTAACCTCAGAAGGCCTTGCCAACACAGGAAACATTAAAAGGCCCACAGTTCAAGGAATCACAGAATGGATGAGGTTGGAAGAGACCACAGTGGGACATCTGGTTTAGGCTCACTGCTCACTCAGGGTCATCCTAGAGCACATGGCATAGGATTGCATCCAGATGGTTCTTAAATGTCTCCAGTGAGGGAGACTCCACAGTCTCTCTAGCCGATCTGTTCCAGTGTGTGATCTTCTTCTTCCAGTGTGAAGTTCTTCCTCATGTTCAGATGGAACTTCCTGTCCATCAGTTTCTGCCCATTGTCTCTTGTCCTATTGCTCGGTATCACAAAGGAAAAGCTGGCTCCAACCTCTGACACTCTCCCTTCAGATACCTACAGACATTGGTGAGGTCCTGTTTTACTTGTCTCATCTCATGTACCGAGATGAGGCTGGACAGGCCCAGCTCTCTCAGCCTTTCCTCGTACAAAAGATGCTTCAGTCTCTCAATCACCTTTGTAGCCCCTGCTGGACCTGCTTCAGGAGCTCCTGGTCTCATACTCAGGAGCCCAGAATTGGGCACAGCACTCCAGATGTGGCCTCACCAGGGCTGAGTAGTGGGGCAGGATCATCTCCCTCAACCTGCTGGCATTGCTCTTCCTAATGCATCCAATAAGACTGAGAAGAGTTGGAGTAGGTGGTATCATCCTGTCTTTTCTAGTCCAATTTGGTGTGCTTCTACAGTAATGATGGGGAAATGTCAGCTGACAGGAGGACAGCGAGAGCAGAGAAAGCAACATGTCATGTTGGTCTCACATCAAACATGGAAACGCCTAGCCCCAGCTCCAGGAAAAGGTACAAAATAGGTTTTTTCTTGGGCTCCATTGACTGGCATGCTGAGGAGAGTGTTGGCACAGCCAGGGTTCTTCAGGGGTGTTTTCAACAGCTCTGTTTTCTTCTAGTAATTCTGTGTTCATCTAAATCAGGTCAGGAGAAAATCTAATGGTTCTAGCAGACATACAGGCTATCAGACATAGCCACAGTTGGATCTGCTCTGTTTGTCAGCAGTGCTTATACGTACATAAATGCACAAAGACATCTTACTCTGAGATTTTTCTACCGGGATCATAAATTTATATTAGAGTACTTTTATTATAGTCTGCTTTTCTTGTCATGAAAATATCAGAGTATAATATAATCCTCCCTTCTTGCTGCCTCTCTTTTCTTTTTCTCCCCCGAAGAGAAAAAGCTTTCAGTAAATAGTGGCCAGGAGATGCCCTGAGGAAAGCATGGGCCCCCATAAATAGGAAATGAACAGAAAGCTTCAAACATGAAAGAAAGGGCAAGAAAAGATTTTATTAACATTCTTCAAAAGGTGTCTTGTGAACACTCACCACAGTGTAATCATTGAACATTTAAGTTCTCCTGAAACATTGCATTTTCTAAACGCGAAAAGAAATATTTTTCTCCTGTAGTGTTTCTAAACCCAGTGTGATTTTTTAAGCAGTATATTTTCTTATAAAGCTAGAACATGAGAAAGAGAAAACAGGTCAAAACCCTTGCAAAAGCTTGTACCAACACCAGCTGCTGTGGTTTGCACCAACACCATCCCCTGCAGTTGTTATTCACATTCCCTTCCTCAAGGCGGTGAGATCAGCCCCCAGGCACCGACTGCTCTGGCCTGAGGGGCCGGCTGGGACACTGGCACAGGGCAAATGTGGCAGGTTTGGCTGTGTTACAATCTGCTGGCAAAGCTGCATAGAACCGTATGATACCTCCAGCTATGACTGGAGCTGCTGAGTAAAGTCCCTCTGTCTTAAAGATTACCTTCTAACCCTGAGGTTGCCGCTCTCCCGAGGACAGCACAAACTGGATTTGAGGTGGGGGAGGCCAGTAGCCACAGTGCCTTTCTCAGCCCTGAGGCAGCCAGGGATCTGCAGCAGGAATTGCCCAGGAAGCTGAAGTGTGATCTCCTCTGCACCCCTCTGGTCTCCCAAACCTGCAACGCTGGCCACTGCAGGAAGGAAAATCCCTGAACAAAAGGCACAGGTTAAAATATCCTAGTGAAGAAAGATATTCTGCAGCACAGGAAGCAAGCATGTACTGGTCAAAGAATTAGATTACTCAAGGCAGTGACTCACCCAATAACTATTCAGTATTTGTGGTTGAAAGGGAAACCTTTGCCAGAAAATGACTAAAATCCATTGGCACGGGCTCTAAAGGAATCATGACTGGGCCTAAATGACTGTGTACGCAAGTGAGTTATTTTTCCACCCCTTTCCACTGAAGCAAGGCGGAGGATGAAAAAAAGAAAAAAACACCATCCCTGTTTACGTAGGTTATTACAGTGCTGGAGTTGCCTCCAGGGGCCTTTCCAGCAGCTGCTGTCGCTGGGGCCAGGTTCAGGCTTACATTTCCCTGTTCAGGCTGGGCTGTGATTTTTGTGTTCATTTTAAAGGCTTGAGTTGGCAGTGTACAGCTAGCTCCGGGGCATTAATTCTTGCTTCACTGAATGGTATATAGGAGGAGAAAGAACAAATTCCAGGATCTGGCAGTTTTGCCACAGAAATGAAAAACAGAATGACTGGCTTTCGCAGGCTGCACCGAGATAATCTGGGACTAATCTCAGCTCCATCTCTGCAAACTGCTGAGTGTGGCTGTGGCTTGTTGCTCAGCATCTGGCAGGATCAAACCAAAGTCATCTCAAGTAACTTGGAGAAAGTACCGCAAATATATGCAAAAAACCAAGGACATGGTGTGATCAAGAGATAAATGAGATGCCTATTTTTCTTCCTACTGATCGCCAGAGTTGTTTTCATGTTACCCTTTCCTTTGTTTAACTCTGAGATCCCCAATGCTCTGATTTTTTCCTCCCTACAGCCTAACAAACCTTATTTACTGTCTTTGTCAAAGGTCAGTGAAATATTTCGGTGGCAGGGGCTGTCAGCAAACATGCTTGGAAAAACTTGAGTGTGTTTGGTTGCTTTTGTCAGGTTTTTGTAACTGTAAGGGAACTATGCAGTAAGGCAATAGCCTGGCATGCATAGATGTGTGTTTGCCTCCAGTAAAGGTTAAAGGACAGCCCTGGCATCATTTAGAGAAGCCTTCCCACACCTGCTTTTGATTTCCTTTTGCTATTTCTGGTAATGAAAAATTGAAGTGTTGCTGTAGATTTGGGATCTAGAAGGCCCGCTACATGTTTTCTGGTTCCTTAAAGGCAAGCCTGGAATTAAATCAATGTTTAAGTTTTAAAAAGATGAAACCTGGGAATTTCTAGAAGGAGAAGAAAGGGGAAAAAAGCTTGGTCTCTGCTATTATTTTTTACTATAGCTGGGAAACTCAAATTGCCTTTTGTTCTTTTCAAACCTCCTCTGGTTTTGCACCAGACAATCCCCTGTATGCTGGAGCTGCCCCTTTCTGGGGTATAACATGGAAAGAACAGAACTGCAGTCTGTTTTACGACAAACCATTGAGCTTCCTGTAGCAACAAATTCCTTTCCAGCACTTTCTTCCCCTGCTCACCAGTCTGCCTTTTGTTCTCTGCCTTTCAAAGCTTGGCTGTGGCGCTTGAAGGAAAGGGGCTGGCCCAGCCAGATGCACTTTTTTGCTGCTTCCACACTTCCCCCACCCCAACTGCTACTGAGACATCCCCGCAGATTCTGGCTGCGATTTGGGTGCTCAAATTCCTCAGGGAGAACCTTGTTCATGTCTTCCCCTCCACTATTGTCACTCGGCTTGGCAGGATCTTTGGGTGTGTTCTGTTTTCCTGGGTGGGATTTCTCAACCCCCTAAGGGAGAGAAGTACCAGATTCCCACCAGCCCTGACAAAAGAAACTGCTGCTTTAATGTCTCTGTAAACAGAGCAGACGAAACCCTCAGAGCAACACTGCATGTAAGTTCCTATCTTACCTGAGTGTTTGGAGTATTTCCCCAGCACACACAAAGCCCAAGCTTAACTCTTGTGCTGCCTCATTTGGAGAAACCACTTGGAAAGCTTGCATTCCATGGGATCCTAACTCCCCCAGCAGGGTATGGGCCATTACAGCTGGAAGGTCCTCAAAAGAGGAAGAATCATTCAAATTGTTGATAGCTGGGCAGCCTGTGTAGATGGTGAGTGTCCCGCACTCAAAACATGCTCACGTCAAATGCATGGGGCTGTCAGCACAGGTGCTTTCCCAGCTGATGCCGTGGCTGTGCACTGATGGCCAGACCAAGCTGGGACACAGCAGGAAAGCTCTTTGCATCCTATACAAAATGACTCGGCAAGTTTTGGCAGCCAGTGCCAAGCCAGAATTCTGAAAGGAGCAAAGAACATAGTTGTTTTTGAGGGTCTTTGCCCAGTCTGCTCTGGGTGCTAATGGCCATCTACTTTCACTCCCTGCTCACCCTGCCAGTGTCTCAAGAGCTCACTGCTTGGCTTTTCATGCTCTGCACTCAGCCTGTGGGGAATGTGGGTTCCTGCCCTGCGGCTATGATTCCTACAGAGCCGAACTGCTAAGTCAGGCAGCACTGAGGCTGGAGCGGATTTAGCCTCGGGTATGTCAGCACTCTCAGACATGTTTGCAGATCTCATCCTACGATTCCGACCTCCTCTTTCCCTGACAATGCCTTTGGTCCTCCTCAGTGTTTGGTCAAATGACAGTGATGTGATGTCTGTGTCCCATTTTGAGTGAATGTGAATGTGTAGATTGGAGTGTTTCAATTTAAGATATGGGTGAGACAATCTCCAGAGGTTTCTGCCTACCTTAGCACCTCTGTTATTGGGGTGTGAGATTTTATGTACGAAGTGACATTACTGCTCTTCCCGCTCTCTCTGCTTTTAAATCCCTTTTGGTGCCTCTCTGTGCTTTTGCACTCCATTAAGGTTATTAGCAGACACTTAGGAGGAGCGTAGTTTGGCTTATCCACTCTGAGAGCATCTCGGCTAAATGAGAACTTTATAGGCAGGTTTCAAACCCCGCAGGTCAGGGTAGTGTTTTCCACACACTGCACGCTCTCTTTTAACATTCATAAAGCAGACTCCATCACCATCTCACAGCTCGGGAAGGGATTCTCTCTGCTAGCTAATATCCTCATTTTAACATGAAGGATAGAATCCCAATTGCTGTACACAAAGAATGAAACTGAAGATGACAGGCCTTGAAAAACTGAACAGGATCCGGTCCCCAGTTAAGTGCAGCACTGTGCTTAGCTCCGGGGAAAGCAGGAATGATGCAGAAAAGTGATCTCCATTGAGGCATTCCTCTACTATGGGTTTTGTAGCTCATCTTTATTCTCTGTCAGGGTTTCCTCCACCTTCTTTAAATCACAGTGGTTTGTGTGTGCTCCTTTGAAAGAAACATGCAATTGTTAATAAGTATTTCTGATGCATAAAGGAATGTAACAGCAGAAGCTTTTGACTTCAGCAGTATCACATTGTCCTGATTTACTCGTGGTCTTTTTTTTTTTTTAAATAATATGTGCTGAAATTGCTCTAACATCCCCCATCACTGAAAGGATTCAGACTTAAAACAACAACCCCATCCTTTCTGCCTTTGGCACTTTTTGCTGCTTAACCATCTACTGCCACCAAAGTTGTGGTGAGAATTGTGTGCTCTGCAGTGCTGACTGGGCAGGTGACATTTGGCATTATCAAGCCACAGAAATACCCAAAGCTAAGCTCAGGGAAGCACCCGGAACCCCAGGTGCTGTGAAGGGCTCTGGTAGTGGGTAGTGCCACTGTCCACCCTGCCTGTGCCTTCCAGATGAAACAATTTTTTCATGAGGCGCCCCATGTGATTAGTCTTGCTTTGGTTCAAACATCCTTAAGTATTATTGGAATATGACATCATCTTCTCTGTTCAGCCTTTCAAACAAATGACATTCCCAGGAAATAATTGCTGTGAATATAAGTGATGTGGTTTTTCTTACCAAATTTTTTAGGAGGAAAGATTACAGAGCAAATGGCACTTGGTCAAGAGCACTCATTTGTGCCAATCAAAAGGCAAAAGTTTGAAAAATCCATGTTTGAAAGGGTTGGCCTTCTGCAGCAGAGTGTTGCTGCTCCTTTGCTTCAGGCACTTGTTGATTTTCATTTGCTGTGGTACTCTTAACTCATAATTTTCTAGAAGAAAATAACCACCATTGACCTAATGATGCTACTCTAGACATAATAATAATAATAATAATAATAATAATAATAATAATAATAATAAATCATACACAGCACACCACAATGATAGACTACATAAAGACGTTCCACCAGAAAAGACCCTAAATGAGAACATCTACTAGCTGGTTGGTTTTTTTTTCTGATTAAACACCACATGCAACTTTGAAGAGCGCATCTGAGGATGAGACATATGAATGTTTCACTTGGACACATTCATTGGCTCATAGATAAGGAAGACAGGAATCTGGTCTGTGCTGCTCTGGAAGAGTGCAGAGGACACCAGCACCTCCTGACTCTGGGCAGGAAAAGATTTTTTTCCAATCCGAAATACGTGGCAAGAACAGGGACCACACCTCGGTAGGGCTCCGTTTCATAGATCCCTGCTGATGCCAGTGGTCTCTCCTGCTGCAGGAGAGTTTATTAGGACAGCTCATTTAAACACCCATACTTCAACACTAAAGGCCCTCGACCACTCTGTGCATGAGGCTGACTCAGGACGCAACCGGCGTTGGATGGAACCGCGGCAGAGGTGTAATTATGTGCAGAAAAACAATGTAACAAACTGGGTCAGGAAGGGAACACTTTTCCCACACTTGAAATTACCACAAGGACTTCAGGACAAAGAGTATCACCATGTCCTTGGAAATCTGACTCAACTCAGCCTTTAAGACTCCTGCTGTAAGTGTATCTGATGGCTCTTTCTCAGCTCTTAACAGGATGCCTGTTACACTCAGGTCTCTATCTAGGCGATTGAGATCTTATCCCAAAACCAAGAAAACAGAAATAAAAGAGACCATCAGTGCAATTCCAATAGGTGGAGAACATAAACAAATCTCCATGGAGTTTTTAGTTGGAGACACAGCCCCAGAACACGTGATGGAATGAGCAAATGCCTGATAAAAACTTAACACATTCCCTAAAGAAGCTAAAGAAACAGGGTCACAAGCTTTAAACAATCCTCCAGTACCTCCAGTGCTCCTGTTTAGGATCAGTGCATAATTTTGCATTCTGGTTAAAAGCCAGGCATGGCTGGGTAACTGTAATGAAGCAAAGCAGCAGAGACAGCTCTTATGTTGCTGTACAGAGTAGTTATTGCCATTAGGAGATAAAGGAACACGGCAATTGCCCTTAATTTAGGAACAAAGAGCAGAGGGATGACTAGCAGCTGAGGGAGTCCACATGCACGTGCACTAATACAGAATCTATAGCGTGGGGGAAAGAGGATGCATTTTCAAGATGACATGGAAAGAACCCACTTTGAAGTTTCCAGACTGAGTAAAATCAATATCTAAATGTTTCAGTGAAATGTGTTTGATGTTGTCTACATGTAGAAACCCAATAGAGGCCACTTATTATTGAATAGTACTAGACTGAGCAAAGTAGGTCATATTACAGCTTTGTTGGAGAGGCAGCATTGTACCTGCCAGAACAGCATCCTTAATGCATTGTATCTGGCACTGGAGAATTGGTAGGATACGCACCCAAACCACCTGCAAGAATGACTACAAAGATGAACAGATCTCATCTGTGATTGTTTTCTGAAATAATCATTGGTCAGATTGCCAGAGTCTGTCAAGTGGCTACTTGAACCCATCTCACATACCAAGCATTTGCAGTCTATTTATAGAGGGACTGTAAGTGCAGTGGTGCTCAAGGTCTGTCAGCATTTCCATTACAGGCTCTTATAATTTGGCAGTACGATACCCACTCCAGGCTACAGCCTGATGTGAAGGGCGGGCTCTTGTTTTAAAACAAACAGTACTTCTCCTTACCTTTGGGCTTACTTCCCTAAATGCATTAAAAATTGCTAGTGTCTGTTAGACTTTTCTCGTTATTTAAAAAAAAAGAAAAAGAAATCGAAAATAATAATAATAATAATAATAATAAAAATAAAAAGATATATATATATATCTCCCTGATTTTTTAAACAGACCAGAGACCAAACTGTGTTTTCCTGCAGGGAAAACAGAGCTGTCTAGAGAATTGAAAATGGCAAGTGGCTGCCCCTGTGCATTATTAACACGGTTGCTGGCTGCTGGCTGAATGTGACTCGGGGATGTTGTGTTCCTGCAGAATGTGTGTGACAATCTCCTCTAGCAGTGCAGAGGACTGTCAGGTGTTCCTCACAAGCTATAGAAAACTGCTTCACTATTCTGCTTGACACCCTCTAACACCACCATGTGTTTTGGGGCATAGTTTTTCAAGCACACGTGAGTCTGGGCATGGCCCCTGCCCACATGGACACATCTGAGTTGAAGGAAAGGGCTTGCCACTGTTTCTCTCATTCCTCAAGACCCCTTGGATCCCACCTCAGGGAGAGCCTGGGACAAAGACAATCCACCCAGTTTGCACTGGGTACCTACACCCATGCATGCTGCCTGAATTGGTGGTGAGCCCAGCTGAGGCAAGAGTGCTGTGCTCACAGCCACGCTGCACATGTGTCTGTACATCATGTGTGTCTGGAGACCCCTTCTTTGCAAACAGGAATTAGAATGGTGGGGCAGAGTGTGCAGGATGCCCAGGGCACTGCTGGGTCCCACAGGAAGTGTTTTGCTGGTGTGCCTTTCCTCGCTCACTGCCTTGCACTTGTCTGGCCCAAGAGGGATTGCAGTGCCTGGCAGCCCCAGCTCCTTGCCTCTCCCATGTGGAGTCTGGATGTGTATTGATTTTTCTGCTTTTCTCAGACTGCACTCATCCGTCATTTTATATTACTGGAGATACCATTAACAATAAAATAAAGGATGAAAGGTACAGAACCCATTAGAGTGTGTTTACTTCATGTGTATGAGAGAGTGAGTGAAACAATTAAAAGCATATCATCTCTTAAACATGCTGATACAGTTATTAGCACAGTGAATAACACTCAGAAAGCCTGATACCAGGGGATTGAGATGAAATCTCCCCTTTCCTTTCTCTTTCCTTTCTTGTGAAGAAGAGAGAGTGATCTGATATTTCATAAGCACACTGAAAGTATGCATCTGTGGCTACTGTACATGAGCAAGATGAAAAGAAGATTAAATAATAAAATAAAGGGACATTACAAAACCACCAGTCCATAGTTGGCTTCCACATTAATGAATTTCAGACCCACAGTGGTAAAACTAGAGTGACAGGAAGGTTAAATGTAAAAGGAATACATAGCAATACTGTCCTGGAACTAGTTTCTAGTAAGCAGAGAAAAGCTTTAGCAAAAAATAACAAGCTTCATTATTCCCATTCATAGAATGATTTAACCAAAATCCTTCTAAGAGCTTGATACCCTGAAAGAATGATACAAGTGAAAATAAAATGTGTGAAATATTAGATAATAAGCAGACACTCTGTTTTCCTGACCACTCCAGCATCATTTGCAAGGAAAACTTCTGCTCTGTGTGTGTTGTGGCTTTTGCTTTTATTGTCTGCCCTTTTCTCTTAGGAACCTCAGGGGACAAGGATGGCATCTGGAGCCCCAGGTGACATCACTCCAATCACTAGGAGTGAGCACACCTTGTTGGTGGTGTCAGGTCCCACACCCTGGGGTTTAGACCCTCTTACTCTGAAGGGTTGATGTATGTTTGGTGTCTCTGTGGGCCAGTGGCCCTACTGCAGATAGTCTGGCACTCCTGGATATTGTCACAGATGGTTGGACCAGGTTAAGATCAAGCCATTTTCCAAGCTGACAATACTTGAGAACTTGTGAGGAACAGAAAGTTATCAAAGGGTTTCACTGCTATTTGGGATGGGAGGTTTTTTTTTTATTTTATATTTTTTTATTAGGTCAGTGTTGAAAAAGCATGGACTTTCTGTATTATTTTGTTCCTCTTTGTCTTCTCTTTTTAGTCTGTGACACTGTGTGGAAAAGATCTCCTACTGTGATAGTGTCCTGGATGATAATGTATGGATGTGGGGTGAGTGAGTCAGGCACGACAGGGGTGCAGAGGTGACACGGTTAGCCCAGCTGACTGCACCACGTGCTGGGTGAACCTGCCCACAGCTGCCAGTGCACCCTCACCTTTCACGCTTTTCCTGCCCTGGGGCACACTCTCCTTGGTCAGAGCCTACAGCCCTTGGTCCTGCTGATCTCTCTTTCTAGGTTCTTGTGGTTCAGAGCTCGTAAGTGCTGGCAAGCCAGCTGAACTCAGTAAAACACGAGATTACAAGTTATGTGGGCAGACATTGGTGTCCACAAAGTGCTCTCTGGGGCAACCACCTTCAGTCTCTCTAGAAAAGGATATATATGAATATGGATCTCAACTCTGCAGAAAGTTGGTTGCTAGCAATTAAGGAGTTTGTGCACACCCAAACCTCCATGAGTTCAGTTGCATCAGTGCAAACCTCTCTGGACTGATTTAGGATGTGGTTATATCCATTTACCTTGCTGTTTGTAGAGAAGCCTGAGTGAAGACCTGTAAAGGATATCCGTGTACAAAAATCTACCCCAGGTTCAGTGAGAAGATGTATTCATACTGACCAAAACCTGCTTAGTATCTCACCTATAAGCTAAATGGAAACAACAGTGTGTTTACATCGGGCTTAATAACTCCCTGTGGGGTAAGGCCACAGTGTCCCAATGCCTGAGCTTCTGCTTGACAAGGGCAGGCATGGCAGAAGTTTAAGGTGTAAGTAAAAGAAAAAAAATGCCCTCAAAGTTTAAAAGTTTGTTAAAAGGAGATCTGCTGTGAAGAAAAAAAATACAGCCCAATAATAAAACCCAAACTTGTGTAGTGCTTTAATTCTGCTTTGAGCAACAAACACTGCAATCTTTTAGCCTCTGATTCAACATTTGGAACAGAGCAAGGGAAGACAATATAGATCCTGCAAGCCTGAGCGTGTTTTGAGAAGACGCCCAGTGTCAGGACATTTCCATGGCCCTGGGGCAGATGGCAGGGTTGCAGCACACTGGGAGTGGCGGGAAGACTCTCTCCTTACCTGGTGAGCAGGAGAGAAGTGTACACAGGGAAGGCAAATCTCAGCCCTGGTATACACATACCTCGCTTCCTGTTGAGGGATCAGGAAGGAAATGCTGACTAACAGAGGAGCTCTTGTCAGAGTGGTTTTTGTCACTGATCCCCCAGCATTAAGCAACAGTGACTTTTTGATGACTGACTCATTTCAGATATCCCAAGAATGGAAAAGTAACTGAAAGATCCCAAATCTGTCAGAAACCTCCTTTTGATTCAGGTATTTGCCTACCCAAATATTTATAAAGATCGCATCAGAGCAGCTTCATGGCTTGGTTTTTGTTCTCAGGAAAATTGCCAAATGCAGCTATAACTTCCCTTTCTTGTGTGAAGAAATGGTGCCCGATTTTTTGGGTCATTAGGCCATGTGGTTTACCATCATGTCAGACAAAATGTGCAGTGCAATGCCTCCAGTTGTGTATGGCTCTGCCAAGGTCCTGGAAGTGCTGAGTGTGTCTCCCAGGGGAAGGGGCTTTGGGAGCCAGCAGGGCTTGCCCAGAGAACTCGTACAGCAAGATCTGAAACAGCTGCTTCACTGAGTGAGCAACTGGGTACTGGGGTGAGTCAGGTAATTTGGGATGACAAGAATCTTTCACGTCTCCTTGGGATGTTGGGATCCCTCTCTGCCCCATGGCTGTGCAAGGGCTGTGCACTCGTGGGAAAGGGGGTGGTAGCAGCTGGCTGCTCTTGTTCACAATGGATTTGGCCTGCTCCTTTGGATATCTGGGAAAGGGGGTGGACTAGGCCATGGGATGCGTGATGAGGCTGCGGTCAGTCACCGGGGTGTTGCTGATAAATGGGTTGGGCAGTAAGTAACACAGTTAAAATAGTCAGTGCAGATTCTCAGGGGGGATTTCTATGGAGCCTAACTCCCAAGGCTGAAATACCTTGTTTAACTGAAAAGATCCTTTATTTACATAATTTTATTTTTCTTCAGAACAAGTAAGATGGTTGGAAATAGAAAACTGCCGAAAAGAAAACCTTGTGAGTGAGAAAATACAGAATAAGAAACAATGAGAAGTACAAGAATAAGCCAAAGCCACTCAGGTCTTTGCTTTGCCACAATTATTTCCTGACCTATTTATTGCAGTAAGTACCTATTAGTGGGCTGACTCCAGCTCTCAGATGTGTGAGCTCCTACCCCAGTAGTAATGTTGAGGTAAAACCAAAGTGCGAACAACAACCCCAAACCCTCCACAACCAGTTCTTGGCACTCAAAGAGTTAGCAAGTGCTAATGTAGTAATTAAATGTACCCAATGCTTTCTGACTTCACAGATGACATTCTGTGGTTTGCCTGCCCACCCAAAATGTGTGGGAGGGCAAACCCAAGTCTTAGAGCTCTAGCTGCACTAAGTGTCTCATCACTTTCCTTATCAAGATTTTCACAGTCACTGGGAAAGGGTTGCACCCATCAGCAGGAGACATTCCAGTGCAGGAGACAAAATGACTTTCCTACCATTCAAGTTGCCCAGGATTCCTGCATAATCATACTCCCTATCTCATCTTTTTCTCCTATGCACCTTTTCCCTCCTATGAAGTTTTGCATCACTTCTGCATCTGAATATAAAGGAAACTCACAGGAGAGAAAAAAAAAAAGTTTAAAACAAAAATAAAATACTACAGCTCCATGGACTCCTTAAAAGCATGGCTGCAGTTTTTCTTACAGTGATCCCGAGTACCTGCACTTTCAGGAAGCCTTTGACAAAACCCCTGTCAAAAATTTCATAGAGGAAGTAGTTACAGGACCAGGTTTGCTGTGTTCGATGCCTGGGAAGCGCAGGGCAGAGGTAGGCTGGCAATTCTCAGTGTGGCTGAGCGCTAGCAAGGAGAAGCTCCCAACACCTTATCTAGAGCAAGTGTTTGAAATACGTCACTCTGGAGAGGAGGGGAAACCACTGCAGCCACAGATGTACACAGCCTGCCACGGGTTGGTGACTCAAGAGAGGGCAGCGAAGAGCAGCAAAGAGGGCTGAGACGATAGAGTGAGATGGCTGCTGGCAACAGGGCTGTAACACGTTTGGAGGCTTGGCACCACTGGGATGCTTGCCTGGCAGCTGTATTGAAAGGTGAAGTTTTCCTCTGCATGCCCTTAGCTTTTAGCAGTCACGTAGTTTAAGCAGTATTTCCATCTTTGGATATGTGTATTTTGAAGCAGATGCATCACAAACATCTTCCTGTCTTCCTGCTGAGGGTGCTCTGTTGGCTTGGTGCTGCTGACAGATGCCATCTAACTCCCCTTCTCTCTCCTTCCTCCTCCTCTTGCTGCTGCTGTCAACCAGGACTCTCACCCTTTCTCTGACATTGTTTTTCAGGCTGACTGTGGAGCTGATCCAGCTATCTGATCCATCAGAATATGCCCTTTATTTCTGATGTTCATTTCCCTCTCATTTCAGGAGCTGGTTCACCTCAGTGAGTGTTCCAAGAAACACTGGTGATGCAGGGTGGGAATAAGTGCATCTGCAGGGTGGGAATGTAGAGGTGTTGTGAGGATGCAGTGGAACATCACCTCCTGGCAGCAGTGATCCTGTCTGACTACTGCTCAGTCAGGGTGCCCCACCAGAGCTCAACCCCCTCTGTGGCCCATCACCAGGGAGAGACTGGGCTGAGTGTTCAGGTCACTGAGTGTACTGCTCTAACCAAACTGGAATTAGAAAAAAAAAAAAAAAAGCAAACCCAACAACCAAACCAGAAAGATTTGGGAGTATTTTGGTAAATGGGAGCATCAGCACACGGCAGGCTATACCATAGCTATCAGAAAGCAAGCAATGCACCTCAGACAATTAAAAAATGAGTGAGGCGATACCATTTACACCTCAAAATCATTATAAATCTGTCATGTAAGGTGTGCTCATTGGGAGGTGGGCCAGTCTTTCTAGAGAGGACACAGAAATCTGGTGATAAAACAACTGAAGTGATGGGAGACTTGATGAATGATTGACTCAGAGGGCTTGCTCTTGTTAGACAGGAAGTGAATAGAAAGGGACAGAGAATCTTATGGTACACAAACATTGCATGTAACATCACCTGAGATAAAACTAAAGTGAAAATTAAAGAAAACCATTTCCAGTAAAAGGTAAATACTTTTCCAGCAATCTATCATGTTCATTGCTACAAGATATGAGGAAAGTAAAGGGACTACTAGGCATTTAGACATTTACATCAATAAAAGAATATGTGCTGTTAGTCTGTGTGAGATATCTGGAAAAATTAAGGAGATAAATACTCACATTGCAGATGGCAAACTACTTTCTCTCCCTAGTGCAGGTAAGTTGGAAACAGTTTTGAATATCATTCTACTCCACAACTGCTTAATAAGGTCCTGATATAACACTACTCCACAACTGCTTAATCAGATCCTGGCACCTTTTCCCAAAACATCTGGAATTGGCCAGTTTCATGCAGGACAAAAAATGCTTTAACCTTCTATGGAAATCCTCCTGTTCCTAGCACAATAATAAAATCCCATGTGAGCACAAGTGCAGAGGATGCTGGGAGCTCATTTTTTTGACACTAGGAACCAGAAATGTTTGAAGGAATGGGTAATGGTGTGACCCCAGATGCTCATCTCTGTCTCCGAAACAGTGATTATGAGGTGCTGTGGCAGCCTCTGAGCAGCCATATAAGGGCATTCAAGGCAGAGTGCAAGACCCATCCCCTCCTCTTCTCAGCTTTAACTCAAGAAATGTTCAGCAAATGGTGTAACCCAGAATTACAACAGATTTTCTCAACAAATGGCACTGTAGGCCCGTGTGATGTGAGGGTCTTCTTGCCACTGAGGCTAAGAGAAGAACAGCTCCCACCCTTGAACAGCATGTGCCAGGAAACTCAAATTAAAAAGCCTGTTCCATGTTAGATTAACAGCTCTTAATGGCTTTTTGATCTGCCAGTCCATATGAATTTATAGTAAAAAAACCACTTGGTTTGGATCCATAAATAATCATAAACAAATGTTGGCCCAGATAATCTTGCTCCTCCGTACAGAGGAGGATTTTGCAAACCTTTCAAAAACATTGTGTCTTGTTGAATTTGGGTAGAGAAGTTAAAGTTGCCTTGAGGCAGCTTTAACTTGTGTGACCGACACTTACAAAGCGAATCACAGTAGGTTTTGCTGACCTTGGCAAAATCAGAGGTCATATTTTCCCAGATATGCCCTTTTAGACATATTCCCCTGACGTAGTCCCTGAGAAAAGGTTCCTTTTTGTACATCTACGACTGTAATGCATGTCCTCACTTTCATTTTTCTCTCTTCAAAGTATTACTGAGGCTATCAAGAAGGAAATTAAGTCCCTTTTAGAATATTTCAGTACAATTATTCAGGGCAGGATTCTCGGCCACGCTCTTGGGTATTTTTATATTTATGAGTTCTCTTTAAGGTTTTAATGGGACAGCAGCCACAGTAAGATGAACCAAATAGGACTCTTAAAGAGGGACTTGGTACATTAGGGGCAGATTCGCCTTCTTATTAGCCTTGTAATTTTTAATCCTCCAAGCAGTGACAGCGATCACGATGTGACTTGTATTTGAGTGAGGTACAACTTAGGGTGAACCCAGTCTTCAGAGTCTGGCCCTTCCTTATTCCATGGAAGCTCAGACCAAATGGCAGTAATTTCCTGCTGAAAAAGAGCTGATGGATGAGGGAGGCTATTGGATCAAGAGAGCTTCATTTTCTCTATGACATTTCAGGTAAAATAGGGATGAAAACAAAGCAGGGAAAAAGAATAAGGTCCAGAGGGCTTGAAGAAGCCTGATACAAAATATTTTGCTTCCCTTCATGCTTTCTGTGGGTTGCCCCTTTTAGTTTGAAGTAAGAGAGCACACGATGCCAGGGCAGGATGGAGCAGTACCATAACTGTGTGTTCTTATAAATTTATGGTAAATCTGAAGCAGCTGATGGAGATTGGCTTTCAGTCAAAAGACCTAAGCTGGGTCAGGTTTAGCACAGCCTGAGATCAGTTCCTACAGCTCAGATGATGCAGTATGAAGGGGCTGTGACCACCCAGAACAAAACTCCAGCTAACTCAGTATCCTGTCTCTGACAGTGACTGATAGTCTATAGGAAAACGGTTTTGGGGTGCCCGTGATACAGGAGTATTCCCATTTTCTGACAGCCTCTAACCCAGAATCTTCCTGAGCTGGAGGTGGCCCCTTTGTGCACAGTAGCTCAGGATGGTCTTTCTTCTACGACTTTATCCAACTGCTTTTTGGAACCCATGCAAACTTTTGGCAGCTACAGTATCCTGTGGAAATTAACTCCTAAGTGTACCCTTAGTGCTGTGAAAAATTTGCTTTGGAAATACTACCTTGTAGGCTCAAGATGTGATGTTGTGTACTTCCCACTGTATGGAAAATGTGAATAATGATTCTCCATCCAACTAGTCCATGCCATTCAAGGTTACCTTTCATTTCCCTACTGACCTCTCTAGGTGCAAGACTCCTAGGCTATTTACTTGCTTCTTGAATATTTTCTTTCATACTTTTAATCACTGATGGTGTGTGTTTAACCTCTTTGTAATTGCATCCTTTATTCCCCCCCCCCCCCCCCCCCCAAATTGATGAAAGACTGGAACTCCATAGATGCTTCAAAATACAGGAATAACAAGGATTTTGGGTTCTGTTCCTTTCCTAAGAGTTCCAGCTAAAACAGTTGCCCCTTTGGTCAAGGGCTGCGCAACCCTGACCTAAAGAGTTTGTAGAAAAAGTTGTTTTAAGACCAGGATCACTTTCCAAAGGGTTAATAGGCACCTCCAAAGTCATCACTTATCTCTGAATTTAGGGTTGCTTTTCCTTATATGCATAGATGTCATGTTCATAGACACCAAATTCTGAATGACATCTTATTGCCCTCTTGCTTTGTATCATAGCACTGGACTGTGATTCTGCACAGTCATCACTCATTTTTACAGCTTCAGTGGCTTAGTGTCATCAATAACCCTCATTAGCCTCCTCAATTGCCTTTTTTTGGTAGTTAGTGACCATGCTTAATGACTAGCAGAACAGATCCCCACAGGACTTTCAGGTTTATTCCTCCTCTTTGTTTCTTTTAACTTTAATTCATGAGAGAACTTTCCCTCTGGTTTAGCATCTTTATGAGCCCATGGTAAGGGATATTGTGAAACCTTGTTGTAAATCTGGTCCTACTTTATCAACCAAATGAGCTACCTCTACATTTATTAACTCCTTTAGGAAACACTGCTAAATTTGTAAGACACAGCTTCCTTGCACAACCTCCTTCGTTATTCTTCTCTATCCCATTTTTACCATGTATCTACTTGTTTTATGCTTTTTAAAAAGTTCTTACTGTTTGGTTTTGTTTTTTTTTTTTTCCATACAGCTGACTTTGATACTGATTAGGCAGCTCCCAGTTTACCCTTTCTTAACTTCATGAAGCCACATGCCAACCAGTGATGCCAGAAACACCATGAAGAGCAGCCTGGAAGACAGAGTCGTTCTGAAATGTCCAAGGGATGCAATTATTGCTACAAAGACATTTTCAGGCCTCCTTCCTGGAACTGCCATCTGCCAGAAGATATGTGAGCATCAGTTGCTATGGTAGCACACAAAATACCATGTCCAAACCCTGGAAACATGGAGTATAGGTCTAGAGCTGGGCTGTGGACCAAGAATCTCTGCAAGGTCTGGAGGATGAGCATTTCATCCCTTTCCTGGCCTATGCAAAGAAATGTTTTTACTGTTGTAGAGTCTCACAGCTGCCAGGAATTCAGTGGCAGACTTTGTCATCCTGGCTGGGAATGACAATATGTGGAGCTTCTTGTAAAACAAGCCTTACTTTTGTTTTGCAAATCCCCCAGTGGAGAGGCCTATAAGGAGCAGCAATGGGCTGCAGTGAGGCATTTTGGTGGCTGTTTCCCACTAAACTTATGCAACATCCATTGTGCTTGTGCAGCCTGTTGCAAAAAAAATGGATGCCATCTCCAGAATGTTGGCTGAATATTGATTTAGCAAATGGTGAGAAAAAGGGAACAAAATAAAAGGCTATTGTAGCTGGTAATGCATGTAAATAGCTGGGAGTTTAATTTATGTTATTTATGGAAATCTGGAATAGTGGGAATGCTCTAATGCTTTTCCCAGCTAGACTATTAGTGCTGCTCTTATATGCATGCATCACCATGTTATCTAAATGTTGCTAAGCCTTCTTTAAAAGCAGTCAGGCAAGGCTTTAAGCAGACTAGAAAGGGGACTGTGAAAAAAGTATCATTCTGTGTAACTATTTATAAACCTAAAGGGACGCATGTATTACACATTACACAGGACTGCTTTTATTTACCAAACAGTGGATAAATGCTGCAACAAAAGAACATTAAAAGAGTCTACCTCTCCCAAAAGAATGACAGTTCAGGATGATTTTTAAATATATATCTATTTGGCTTGCTTTTTAAAAAAAGAATTTTCTGCTGAAAGGGTGTACATATGACTAGTGGAATCTCTCTGAACAAAAGAAAATCCTTCAGACTAAACTGTGTTCAATGTGGATTTGCCTTGTACTAAACAGAGACTCCTCACTCCTTTGGCTATGCAAATAACATAAATTAAGGAAAATGCAAATGAAATATATGTCTCCTCTCTTACTGGAATGATAACCACAGCACTTCTGTGACAGGCACTTTGTATTGCTCTCAAGCCTTCTCTTTTAAAGGCTTGTGGAAGAGGTGTGACAACGAGATCCAATGGTGAAATCGTTCTACATCAGCTAAAAATACTTGCTGGTCAAAGCAAAGAGCGGATGGGAATGTGCCAGAGGTGGGGAGGGAGGCGAGCCCTCAATGTGTATAAACAAATGCCTCAGCAACAACTGGAATGTATACAAAGCCATTGTTGGAGATTTCCTACACCTTCAGGGGCTCATTCTTCTGCTGAGATGCACAAACACAGATGCTTTTCTGACAGGTATCTCAAAGAGTGTAAAAGCAAAAAAGCTACCTCTAAATATAGAAGGCTGTCACATGCTGCCTTTAGTCACATTTCAATTTATTGTAAACTGCAGCATGCCTCACGCCATGGTTCCTTTAACCTCGGCGACGTGTTTGAAGGCGTTTTTCATTTGGGCACATCTCTTTCGCCCCTCTAATTTGGAAATGCAAATGTAGATGTGCAGTCGATAATCAGGCAGTTTGGATGGTTCTGTAGAGCTTTAAAATGTACAGGCATGTTTGAAACAACATGGGAAGTGGTGGTGAAAGGGGGAGCGAGTGGATGAGTCACTTTTAAAGCAAAGCAGGCAAACTGGGGAAAAAATAAAATAAAAGAAAAAGATCTGTGTCTTGACTCAGTGCCCAGACTCTTAGATGATGCTTCACTGCAGACTCTGAAGTTCAGCTTATTTTTCCTCTCATTTGTTCTTTTATTTTTATGTCTTACATAATGGAGCTTTGATTCATAGAAATCTATTTATATAGTCTAGGATTTGGGCCAAACTCTGAAGTCCTAGCTCTGTCTTTCCTCAGGCAAAATGGCCATTGTGGTTAGTGATATGAATGAGGTTTGCTAGGACTGTGTGTTCAGGGCTGGACTCCTGGGGGGTTATTCTTGTTCACCCTGTAATTTCTGATATCCTCACTGGAAGAGTGATTCATGTGAGGAACTCTAGGCTGTATTGCAGCTGGAGGACAAATTTCCTGAAGCAGACAAAATATCCCAGCTCTCACTGGTGAGGCCAATATGAGCCTATTCTCCCTCTGCATGCCCAAAGGCTGCCAGTCAGCACTTCAGGTCGCTGCTTTTTACCTTCATCCCCTCTCTTCCCATCAGTCCTGCAAGAACACGGATGTGGAAGCCACATGCCAGCTGTTTTCTGGGACAGCCCTGACAGGATGGGGGTGTTCTCCCCCTTCTTGGGGCTCCAGCATGGGATATTTGCTGTGGAGGAGGAACGGCTGGACCAGGAGGCGCTGGCACGGCCCTGCTGCAGTGTGTGTTTTTGAGGACTGCATTTGGCTGGTGAAATTGAGGACAGGAAGCTGAATGGGATCTAGTGGGATCTTGGAAGCAGAGAGCAGGACCTGGCTTCCTCCAGGGCGGCTTTGCCTGGGGCAGTTGGGTGTGAGCAGAGGACCCCACACTGTGGGTCTGTCCGAGGAGCTGGCAGAGGCAGCTGACCTTTTATCTGACAAGCTGGCAGCAAGGAGACGGCTGCCAGAGAGAGAGCTTCCCACTGACATCAGAGTTATTCTTGGGGCTAGATGGAAAACAGCGAGAGATAATGCTCTTTGCTGTAATGATGAGGCTGATTTCAAATACTTTGCATGAAAATAGCAGCCCAAGCCCAACTAAGTAGGTCAGAGGAGCAGAACTGAGGGAGATTGCTTCGTTGTGGCACCATGACCAGGGGCTGGAGGATTTCTTTAACAAAATACAAACCCTAAAAGAAGCTCCTTCAGGGGCCAGAAATGTCCAGGAATATTCTTAGCAGTCTGCTAATACCTCAGCTCATCATCCAGGATTTCTTGCAGTGTAAATGCTCTTTTACACTTGTTATTTTATTGGGGTTTCCTGGTTTGTTTTTCGGTTTGTTTGTTTGTTCGCTTATAGCTGCTGGTAAGAATGCAATATCTATGATAGTGCTACCTCTTGGCCATATTTGATGACACAATGTTAATATTTTTAGCCAAACTAAAAAAGATCACAGATCGCCGTAATGAATCAGGGAGAATCAGGGAAAATATTTTCAGCGTACGTTGGAATACACACACACACACACACACACACACACACACACACACACACACACACATATACACACACACACACACACACACACACACACACACACATTTATATATAGCTCTCTCTCTATATATGAAGATTTTTGTCTCTTGACTGATTTGTCACAGTCCAGAATGAAAGAGCCATAGAGATAAGTATGCCAGTTTTTGACAGTACCAGAGTAATGAAATAGCCAAACAAGCACTCCTCAGTTCTTCACTTCCTCAGCTATTATTCTTTAAATGCTGGAGATAAATGTCATTTGTAAATCCCACTCCTTGCTAACATTATTACTATGCGTATGCACTTCCTTTGACAAGTAACCCTGCCAGTGAAATCTGTAAGACAGCAAACTTTAAAGTTTTCTTTTAAACATGGATAATTACTGATTGGGGGCATCTGTCTCTGCTGAACACCCACACTCACTCTTCTTTAAGTGTTCCAGCTTGGTGACTTACAGTCAAAGAGCCTTGAAACGTTTGACGTCCTTTCTCCTAATAATGAACTTTGTTATCAACTTTCTCTGCTGGAGTGGCTTTTCCCTCTTTTTCTTTTCTCTTTCTTTTTGGAGCACTATCTAAGGCTATGACCCATGGCTATGCTCCTTTTCACACACAACCCAGCTAACTGAGCTGACCCAGAGGGTACGGGACAACTCTGATAGACCTGAGCCTGTTGGCTCAGCCACTGCTTGGGCTCCTGGCAGCTCTCCAGCAGCACCATGCAGCAGAGAGCAGAGCCACTCTTGTACAAGTGCTGTCTCATGTCAGGAAACCTGAGGACATCACTTGCATATGGGAAAGCATCCCTTCTTCACAAGAAAGGTGCTGTTCCTCAGAAACCTGTTTTCTCCAGGTAGAAGTTGGTGTCTGGTTTTGTTGCCACAGCAGGCACCTTGAGGGGTAGAGCCCATGGAGATAAATCATTCAGTCTAGTGGGCAGACTTCCTCTGACCCTCAGCCCAGAGACAAGAGCTGCATTTTCTCCCTGTGGTCCTCTCCCTGGCTATACCATATCAAGAACAGGGCTGATAAGTTGCCTCAAGCCAGTGTCACTTCTCTGCTGCTGTGCTGGAGTGAAAGGGCTCTGAGGACATTCCAGATCTGAAGTCTCTTAAGGTCCCATGAATTGTCTTCTGGAGTTGCCTGTCTTTCTCCACTGACTCTGGACAGGTCCTTGGGAAACTGGCCTCTGAAGTCAGCCCTAGAGAGGAGGCAAACCCTGGTATTTGGGAAGACCTCTGTCCCTTGTCCTTCCCACCTATCCTGCCTTGAAGTCACTGGTATTGAGGAAAGGATGGAGCCAGAGATTTTTGTGAAGATGTGAATTGTTTTCTTACTCTATGTGCTTTCCTCTCTGTCTTCCACTGCTGTTGCATTTTTGGTTTACCCTGTTGTTTTTGCTGCAAGCTCATCTGAGTTCCCTGTCATTTTTTCCCAGCAAGAAGTTGTTGGTACTACTTGGAGGAGGGAAAAGTCTAACTTGCTTTTGGGGTAGATAGAGAAATCCCTGCTGGGTATTTAACCTACATTTGTTTTCAATTCACAGAAGTATTCGGGTTCCAAGTCTGCTGTTAAAGATGAAATGAAGTAGTTCAAGCAGTTCAATAGGATTTAGCTGAATTACTGTAAGAGCTATACTAACAAAATTTGTAGTATCTTTTCATGGAGGTCATGAAGTCTTGAAATAGGGAGGAGATTACTGGACAAGTTAAATTTCCTTGGAGCTGACAGCCTTACCTTTCCCCAGAGAACAGCTCATTTCAATTGTAAAGGAAGATACTCTCTGCTCAAAGCTCAGCATTTGACTGATGTCTCCAACACCACACTGGCAACATTAGTCCCTGGCAGCCCTAGGCAGGTTGATGAGAGAAGCAAATTCTGCAAAACAGGGAAACAAAGGCAAGTGGGAAGCCACACAATGCATTTTTTGTCTGCATGTATGTGAAGTTCATTGTCAGAAGCCATCCTTGCCTCCAACAGTAGGAGAAGGCTGCAATTGTGGAAATTCCCAACAATGGTTTTGAAGTAACGGAGGCTCTAGGGCATGGAGGCAGAAGTACTGCATGTTCAAAGGGACAAAGGGAAGGGCCATTAAAGCCCAAGAAACTGTAGCAAGGAAGGATATACACATAGTTTCTCTGTATAAAGCCGTGATTGAACCACTTCCCTTGTAATTCCCAGCACTCTTCTGGCAGATCCACTATATCATAGATTCAGTGCTGCATCTCATAACAAACACAGAATTAAAGGCAGGGCAGTCTTTTAAAGTTCTGCTAAAGGTTTTTGATCAGAATTTGTCTGATTAGAAAATCTTTTCCTGATACAGTGCTGTCTGTGCGTTCGGTGTGAGCCTGTAGTTTCACATCTAGACTGCAAGTAGAGAATGTCTGTAGGGCCATGTATAAACAGCCACAGTCTATAAATAGATGGCAGTGGACAAAGGAATCACTTTGTTGAAGCAGGTACTTGATGGGCAAGGTACCCGAAGGAAAAGCTGATTCTCCTTTCCTGAGAAAGGCGTAACAGGCCTTCTGGCATAAGGATTTTTAGACATTAGTGGAAGCATTTTTTCTTCCAATTAAGTAATTAGTATTTTCTCTTAAAAAAACATGCCAAGTTTATGCCTCAAAGATTTCTTGTTCATACTTCATCTACATATAATGTTTCCTGGCTGGCTGGCTTCATATGCTCTCAGCATCCAGCATCTTAGCATTTTTATTGCAGCAGGAACTTTGCTGCAGTGGTCATTTCCTTTGCCCATTGCTTAGGCTACCCAATCATCACTTTTTCTTTGCTGGCTCCTTTCTCTCTGTGGTGATCACATCCCTGTGCTGGCGCTCATCTCTTTGTGATATCAGGCAGAAATAATTTCTCTTTGCTTGCAAGCTCTAATAGAGGCTGTCCCCACCCTGCCCATAAACCTTCATTCATTGTCAGGAGACTGACTTCCACCTTCATCAGCCACAAGCAAGCACCTCTGCTGTTTTCTCCTGGGGCTTGGGTGGAGCTCCTGATTAAAAATGTGTAATGCTCTCTCCCTTTCTTCCAGCTCCTGCTTTTAGAAAGACTCTAATTTGAACACTGCAGGCCGAAATCCTGTCTGTAGTTTGCTGGACCTGCAGGATGGCTGAGATTGTCCTAAGGTTTGTTGTGTCTCTGGGTCTAGTTTTTCATGTTTGTGTTGTAAGCAAGGGCTGTGTTCATGTGCACTGATTAGTACAGAGGGGATCCCAAGCCTGTGACAACCACCAGTGACTCATTGCATGGGAGCGTGCTTGGGCAGAAAGAGAGGAAGGGAGGGGAAGGTACACAGAGGTTTTAAGAAGCTCCTTTCCCTCCTTTTAAACACTCTCTTTGATACACCTCAGCACCGTCCCTTGGGGGGAATGGTGTGCAAACCTCACAGGCCTTTACTCCAGCCTCCAGCTCCGGCCTGGCTTTCTCCAGGAACGCAGGGAGCTACACAGAATGCTTTCAGCTATTGCATTACAGTCTGAAACCGAGGCAGTGCTTTTGAGTGGAAAGCCCAAGTCAGCCTCAAAGAATGGTGAATTTGGTCAGCAGCCAGCTCCTTCTATGTAACTCTGTTTTTCACATCACCCTGCCCTCCCTTTTCCTTTAGGCTTAGTCCTGGGGAGAGTTAGGCTCTCACTTTCTCCAGGAGTTTTGCTATTCTGAATAGTGCAGAATTTTACTGTCAGGTGCATCCTCCCTCTGCAGCTATCCCTGTGAGGAGAAGCAGCACGCGCTAGAGAGAAAAGAGTGTTGTGAAGGACTGTTTATAAATTACTTCAGTGAGGCAGAGTGATGTGTCATTCTGGCAGAGAGCCCATTAAAGAGGAAGCACTACTCTTGAATGCATTCAGCTGGGGTTTCTGAGAACTCCTTTATACCCACTTATTATTCATTTCACATTCTTGAAGTGGATGGTCATGTTTGCCTATGTGACGCAGATCTTAATAGTTTTCTGCAGTACTACATCATTTAGCTCTCAGCTAATACAAACCCAAGCTAGTAATTAACATTAAATACTGAGAAATGGATCTGATGTGATGAACACTCAGCACATAATGAGAATGCTGTGATTTCTTACTTGGAAGCCATCGTGGTCTTACAACACAAGCAGTTGTTACAGATGCCCAAACAGAATTGGGATTAACAATAGGATCTGGTTACACTTGCAAACCTAATTGCTGCTAGTCTGGTAGAAGTTGCACTCTCAGGCTCCACTTTGACAGATAACAGCTCTGGCATCTGTTGTCATTTCATAATGGTGTAATGCCATTTGTGCCACAGAAATCCCAGCTGAGCCATGAATTACAGGTAGATCAGGCACACCACAAGACTTGCAAGCAACTGCTCTGAATGGCCAAAGTGTACACTATGGAGTGGGACAATGTAAATTAATAATAATTATTAATAAAATTATTAAAGTGCCAGCAAAACTGCAACCTGAGCATGCCAGACACTGCAAAAACAGCAGCTGGCTTCTTCTGGTCAGAGAGGCAGCCAGAAAAAAAAGAAAAAAGCCATAACAATGGGTAGGCTGGAAACTTTTTACTTGATTACCCCTAAGAAGACAGGTGTCAGGAGGAGATAAATATGCTGCAGCCCTTCTGTCTTCTGATGCTGTTAGGATACTGGTAGTGGTAGTGAGGGCTCCTGTGGGACTGTAGTCTCCTCAGGATTAAGGATGAGGGTATCAAATGTTCTGGGATGAGCCCTGAATACAAGGGCGTGTTCCCAGCATCCCTGTGTTACAGTTTAAGCTGTAGAGGGGAGAGGCTCCAGTTTCTTGACCCATGCAACACTGCTGCAGAGCTCCAAGCTCTCCACACTCCAGGGTTCAGGCCCTGGAAAGCCACCCAGGGGAAGACTTGTGATAGACAAGTGCAGAGAAAAGCTGTCCCTCGCTGTAAGAGGGTGACCTCACACCGAGCCCTGACCTCCCCTGAGGTCAGCAGCTGCCTCTGCTGCTGCTGCACTTCTCTGCAAGAGGGGAGAAGCTCACTGGGGCAGAGGCAATGAGGGGACAGAAAGGTCCCCAGCCCACGGATTGCCCCATTGCCCTGTGTTTCTTCAGCCTGGATGCTCAGTGCTTGTGGCAGGGGAGGAGAAGGGACACAAAGCCATACTTAAAAAGGAGACTAGGGTGGCCTCAGCTGCCAAAGTGTCTTCACCCGGTTCTCAGTCCAGGAAGAAATAGGATGTTATGTTTAGGCACTACAAATATTGTGATGGCAGCAAATACAAGACTAACTGCATGCTTCTTGTGGGATATGTGTCTTGGTTTATGTTTTGGGGGGGAATTCCTCTGTGTAGGGCTGTGTCTCCAGTTGGAAAGGTACAATGCAAGTGGAAATAAAAGACAAATGGGAGAAGGGGTAAGGAATGAGAATATGGGAGAAACCAGATGAAAGCAGAGGGTGAACCCAAAGTGAACAGATCCCAAATGGTTTGCAAAGACTTGAAACAAAGGTTTGATCAACCCAGATGCCAGAGAAAAGCCAGCCTGTACTGTGGAAAATTTTGAGCTCACTGTATCAGACCTTAGCCTCACCCTGACCAAAATATTCCACATTTATGTCAGGCAGATAACAGAGGAAGTTCTCATAAAAGTTCACACACAGTAGCAGCTTGGAAAATAGAATGATGTGAATCCTAATGGTGTAAATGCAGATAGAACTCTGACAGGTATTCACTGAGTTTACCCTGGAAAAAATAGGCATTGAATGGATTCTAATAAAATTGGAGCTTGTCTCAAGCCCAGAGGCTGGATCCCAAAACTTGCATCCTGGTTAGTGCAAAGCAATTCCTTGCATATGGTCACTAACCATGTGGCTTACCATGAAATATGTTATTTTTCTTTTCCTTTCCTGTTGAAAAAACATTGTTTAAACTGTTGTAAACTGAGCTGAATAGAAACTTTTGTACCAGATACAGGGTGATCGAAAATACAACTTCAAAGCCATCTCTCTTGGGCTTATGGCTTTGCTTTGTGTATTTTTAAGGTTTCGTGTGTTTTTAAGATTTTGTTTGCTTAGAATAGCCTTCATTTGAAACAGCAGGCATTATAATGTATCCACAGTTCCCTCCTTGACTAAATTAATCCCAAAAGATGCAGAAACAGGTTCTCAGGGGGAATTCTTCATGTACCCTTTCAGTCAGTCCTTCTTTTCTCTGTGTTTTTGTTTTTCAGTTTTCAGTGTAGAAATGTCACAGTCATGATCTGCCTTGTTTTGAGGCTGGTAATTCCATTTCCCAGCTATGTTCAGTTTTCCTTGAGCTTTTGGATCCAAAATGCACAAAGGAAAATATAAAAATGTTTGAGTCCAGTGGGAAAGCCAAGGTCAGCTTTGGGCCCGCAGTATGAATGGGGAAAGGATAATCTCTTGCAATGTGCCTTTATGCACACTCTACAATGGCATATATTAATTTTTAATCTATTAATTTTCTAAATTATTCATGTCAGAGAAATAGAATAAAAGGAGGAAAAGAAATGGCAGACAGTAGCTAAAAACAGTGTTCATGTGCAGCCAATGATATATTTTCTCTCTTGGTATGCTCTAATTCTCCTTTTCTTCCCCCTGATCCTCTTGTGGACACAGCTGTGAATGGACATATGCTACCTGGCAGCAGTGGGGGTACCCAGACCTGATTCTCCTGAGGCTGAGCTTTGCAGACACCCCAGTGCTGGTGTCAATGCCAAATCAGGGACCTCCACCTCACCCTCAGCCACTCTTTTCCCCCTGCAGCAGGATTCTTCCCCATACCTGCGCTGACAATGTTCCTTGTGTGTCCCTGCTGTAAATTAGGTCAGGCATCTCTTCTGTGTGAAGAAAGATGCAAATGTATATTTTTAAAATTCCTAGGCCAAAATCGCTCTCAGAATGGATACAGTGCATGGGCAGGTCCATGGTTTGGTGAATCAGGCAGCTTTTCTTTGACACCACCTTGTTTAATAGTGTCAGTGCACATGCCTGCAGATGACACTGTACAGACCTGACCTCTGGCTCCTTCAGCCTCTGCTCATCTGTCTAGTGAGAGTTGCTGTTGCCTCACGGTGCTATACAGATCAAAAGCAGCTACTTAAATATGCCTACAGATTTTCAGACCTGCCTCTACATCTCTCTGTGTATCTGGGTGACACACAGCACGACTGATGCTGATCTCGATTGCACCTTTTCTGCATTACCGTCAAACAAACAATGAAAGAGCCACGGGTGGAATCCTCTAAGGAATTGCTGTCTGCATGCCACCTCCCCGCCTGAGCTCTTCAGGTCGGGAAGACTGTGAGAGCAATCCTCTGCAGGAGCTTTTTATTTTAAATTAAAGATGCTACAAGACTATTATGTCATGAGGCATCATGAAAAATACCCTTCCAGGAGATCAGATTGACACTTCCACCCTGCAAGTGCGCAGTGCAGCAGCTACACACATTGCTAATGTTTGTGTAGGCACTGTGCAAGGTCCTCGAGGGCAGGCAGGGAGGCACTGCTTTGTTCTCTCACCTGCACTGAGTAAAGAGTGTTGTCGGGGTGCTGACAAATCCTGCCACAGACCTTTGTTGTGCTTGGAAGAAAAACAATGCCATGTGGTACAAAGCCCCGTAGGTGATAAGAAAAAGTTTGCTTTGTTTTGGTTTAAATAGGGCTTGCTTTGTGCTTAGGCATCTGCATAAGGGGATACACAGCAATGAGGACAGCCAGATGAGATTGACAGCTGCATTTAGAGACCTGAATTTCAGCACCTTACTCTGTGCTCTTCTCCTGAGCCATGTCAGCATGTATCCAGCACAATCTAACAAAAGTGGCCCTGCTGGAAAATTCAAGGCTGATTTTTTTCATTGCCTGAGTGCCAGCTGCCAAAGCAGTGGGCACTTCAGTTAACATCTCTAGGCATGAAATCTGTAAGAAACTTGGCCTTCTGTTTGCCCTCCACAGCATCTACTTTTTGGAAAGATAGATAGTGTTCAGCAATACCCCCTCTGGAGTTTTCTCTGAGTCCTGCATGGAGCCCTGAAGTTGTGAGAAAACTGGAAAGACTGCACCTTCTTGCATTTGGCCTCCACAAAACCGCTGGGGCATGGACACGAGATGTATCCCTGTGTATGGCCTGTCTGGAATCCTGGGGCTCCTTTTCATGCTGAAAGAGTAAGTACAGGATTGCTGCTTTGGAAAAGCCACCACTGCAAGGAGAAGGGAAGACCCTGAGGAATAGCAATGCAAGTAATCCTAAGGATGCTTGACAGGAGGAATGTGGCTGCCAGGTCTTGACTCTGGTGCAAGACCCCACATGCACAAGCCACAGTTATCCCTGCACCTCCTCTGCGTATCAGGACGGGTGTTAGCAGTTGGTGTTACCACCGTGAGCCCAAGGGCTCCTACCAGGCAGCCCCATCTGTGGAACTTCAGCTTCTGAGCCAGGCAAGTGAGCTGGCAGTGCTTCTCCAGGTTGGTAAAGGACAGCATGAAAAATATAGGCATGACCCAGAGGAAGATCACCAGGATATTTGATTTTTTTTTTTTTTTTTTGGTAGGGTAGGGTAAAATGTCTTATCTGTGTTCTTTCATAGAGGATGGAAACAGATCCACTTTACCAAGAAGATGGATGGATAGCTCATAATCTGATTTGATACCTGACATAGTAAGTCAGAAAGGGCTAGTGGCTCTCAGTCTTTGTTGAAATTCTTCAGACCCCGAGAAAGCGCTGGAAGGGCAGACTACATTTCTTATTTATTTTTAAGCTTTAGGTCACATTACAATTTCATGCTTTCTGTTCTTCTGCAGGGGCCTATTGCAGCCATAAACCAGTGGTGGCCTGGGCACATTTAGTCTGAGGGGATTCCAGATGGCTGCCGTAACAGAGAGTGACCAGTCTTTTAGTGTGTAGTCTGTGCATTATCTGAGCTGGCAACAATTTTAAAAAAGTGATATGAAAATACCTCTATTATCTGTGCATTCCCCAGTGAGGAAGTCTGGAACTTTTGTAAAAGTTTAGTGTTGCTTTTAGTCATTAATGGTGCAAAGCTATTAAATGTGGACTGGTTTTGGGTTTACCCCTTGGCAGTAACTACTCTGCAGGGGATCATTATATTTTCTTGCATTAGAGAACAGAGATTTTTGCTTTTGACAATTGCAGAATAGTTTTGCACTCTACATTTGCTTATTAGTTTGATTTAGAGCCTTGGGCAAACTCTTAGTTCATGCACTGTCTTCCGTCCCCTCTGTGCAAAAAGAAGTGAGGGTCATGGTCATGCCCTGAGCTTGTCAAGTCTGAACATGGTGGGAAGAGTCTCTAGAAATTTTCAGAGCTCCTGGTGTCGGGGAGAGCAGTCTACCTGGGGCTCTCTGTGTTTGATCCCAACATGGGATGATATTATACCCTTTTCCAAAAGGTTCCTTTCTTCTCACCCACACCAGTTTATCATAGCACCATGGTCAGTGGGAAGCTGGAAACCTGCAGGGATTTGGATACCTAATGCATCTATACTTACAGGGACTGGGATCAGAGGATGTAAACATGTCAGCCGAGGGGGTCGTGTGATAATGATCCTTTGAGCTGAGTTTCATGGTCAACCATATCCCTGATCTGATGGCAGATGGGGTGCACTAACAGCTTGGACCATGGTGGTGGCCTTCAGGAGGAACCTCAACAAACTGTGTGGGTATTGCCTGAATGTTCTGGGCCTCTGCTGTGAGCATAATGGAAGATAACAGCTCTTCCCTATCTCACAGGGACATTGCATTTGTATTTTTAAGGTTTTCTACAATGACAGATAAGTAATTATCTAAGTAAGGGAAACTAAGATCCCAACATAACGGCATGAATCTTCTCATTTGCTTTGACTCATCTCTAGCTGGACTGACTCCAATCACCAATTGTAATTCCCCCTCTCCTTATAAAATCAATATTCCACTAAATCATTTTCTTTTTCAACTCCAAACATGAACATTTTATTGCACAATGACATCTATCTCAAATGCAGGCAATCTGTCACCCTGAATGCCCATAAATTTAAGGGACCAATATTTGATGATGTTGAGCATAAGGTAAATGAGCTACACTAGATATTTTGGTCTACGGGTTCTGAAAAACACTGATAAACTTGAAACAAATATTCTGTTAAATGTAGCACAGAATGTGCTCTAATATGGCATGAGCACACCATCTACTCTCCCTGGAAATATTATGTGATAATTTACTAGTCAAGTATGAGGTCTCTGCACACAACTGGTCAGCCTGCTCCATATGGGAGTCACCTGCCCATGCCTTAATTACATCTCATAGTCTGGCACAGGAGCTACCCTCACCAGGCACCAGCAGGCAGCCCACATTCTAGCACTGTCAGACCTCACCTACAGAAAGGGGAGGAAGCAATAGTTATGTTCTGGCAGAAAGGTTATAAGGCAGTGATGGATGCTTGTGGGTTTATGGCTGGCAGGTTTCCAGTGCTCAGAGTGGATGTACCTGAGTGTGCTCCCAGCACGCCAGGAGATGGGGCAGGGCAGGACACTGCAGCGCTGGTGTGAGCACCAGAAATGCATCAGAGCTTGGCCTGGGCTGTCACCTGCTCCTGTGGGGCCACCACGGCTGCTTGCAGCAGGGTGATCTGAGAATCACTGCAGAATTGCCATGACTAAAGGTTTAAGCTCAGCAGCTCTGATCAGTGCCAGCCTTGGTGTGTTGGCCCGCCTAGAGGCTGAGCAAAGCGTCCTGCCTGAAAGCTACGTGACACGTCAGGACAAAGGCTTGTTTGCATCTTTATCCATTTCTTTATGTGAAGATGACAAGTTTATTGAGTCAAACTGTGAAGCTTTTGTCCGGAGTGGTGGTGTCTCTGCTTGACTTGAGGGGAGCTTTGCCAGAACAAATTCTAAATGAAAAAGGAGGCAGGGCTTCAGGTTTTGTGAAGTGCTTTAACTGACATTTTAAGTTAAAACACATTTGCAAGGGGACTCTGACTGAAACAAAGTTTTTGTGGTAAATACAGCAATTTGGGAATCAAAAGAATTTGCACAATTGTTACCATGTGTGCTGAATCTTGTTCCATGCAGGAATCCTTCAGATAGACTTTGACTAGTAGAATGGGTGAAACTAATAGGGATTTGAATAATTTGTATCACAGAAATATTTTTTGTGGGGTTTTTGCTCTTCCTAAAGATGTCTCAGTTGGAATTTTAGCCATCATGTCTAACAATTTTGAATGCATGATTACAAATACTTAAACTTATAAAAAGTATACAAGGCTTTTGCAAGCTATTCTCCCATTTCTAGACACCCAGATTAATAAAACCTGACCAGCGCACAAGGCCCCCTTTCATGAGATCTCCCATGCTAGGATCTTCTGAAAACAAAGGCATAATGAAGGTATAATTGTTTTCATATCACTTGCACATGTCACAGAGATGGGAAGTAGGAAATTTTACCGAGTCAGGAGGAAAGGAAGGATTTTAAGTGGGTCCTGAGTGGGATTCTTTTCCAAATGGAACTTTCTTGTCAAGACCTTAACACAGAAGGAGAGCAAAGACAGGATCTGGGGGCAGCCCTGCCTCTAGACATGTCACAAATTAGAACTTCCACACTACAGCTTTGTGACTATGTGTACAGTGACAGGGGTGAACAATGTGGCACCTGCAAGACATGGCCTGGAAAGGCAAGGAGAAAGCCTGAGTCAGCTGCTGACACTGTGCAATGTCCACTGATAACCCACTTGGCAGCATCACATCGGTGCTGTGGGTCACACCCTCTTTTCTCTGGCCTCCTGCTCACAGAAAACTGCCACTGTCTGCATCCTCACATGCCTGCCATGTTCACATTACTGCTCATCAGATCTTTGAAAGAAGGATCTTCTGTTTGCTGCTGCAGGGGTGTAGTGTCTCATCATGTTATGCCGTGGTTCTCACTGACGCTCATAAATTTAGCTGTAGTATGAGTAAATCTTCCTGCTGCTATCAATAAACACTACCCCTGAATCTGGAGTTGGAAAGGCAAAGGTACATAAATGATGTTTCAGACATCAGAGAAGACCTAGACGAGAAACCTCCTGCACCCTTGTGACAGAGCCCTTGTGCCTTGCCATCATCGCTGTGTCTTGGCAAGACCACAAGAAAGAGCTGAGTGAAAATGAGCAGACGTTATTAAAATTATCCAGTGGACCTCAGTAAAAATGTACTGAGTGGTCTTGACTGAGAGAAACATTTTTCACACGGTAATGGCCACACGGCTCCCTAAGTGGGAGGAGGAAGGTCATTTACTTCACAGAAGAAAAAAATAAAAAAATCTATGAGATCATTTATAACATTACTCACAACCATTATCTATCCAGATCATTCTTATGCCTTGTCTGTGATATTGGCTGCCTTGCAGTGCTCTGAGTTGCTCTTTACATAAAACCCTTTCTTATTCCTTAATGGCATACCAGCTGAAATATTTAAAGCATTTGCAGACAAATGGATCTAATTGTATCCTAGATGCAGGAAGGCCCCGGGGAATGCTAACTGCTGCCACAGTCACATTTACCTGCCCTGGGGGAGGCTGTTGTTTCAGCAAAAACCCTGTCAAAAACTGGTTAGTTAATAAGAAAACACTTTTCCACAAATAGAGCATCTTTAGGCTCATATCCTGCACTCCTCTGAGTGATAAAATCTTCCTGACCTGTCCCACAGCCTGCTGATCCATGGTAGCCTGGTGAAAGGGCTTCCCTGGCTGGAGGGCTGTCAGCACCTGCCTCACCTCCCACCCACACCAAAGTCCCCCCTCACCTGAAGGAAAGGGGGGTTGTGCACTGGGTTGTCTCCTCAGCGCCTGCCTCACCTCCCAGTTCAAAACTGGTTGTGAGAGTGGGATTAAATACAGGTGCAGAAAGAAAGAACAAGAAACTAGTTCGGGGAAATGAAAGTTTCTTGCTTGATTTGTGTTCCAGTCCTGTTTCCCACTCCCTTGTGAGATTCTGGTCTGTGTGGCAATTGTTCTTCTGCATGGCCCTAGCTGATACCTCCAAGCTGCAGCTCACTGTGATGGCTGATCTAGCGAGTATCTTGAATATTTCTGGTATGGTTTTTAGTGTCTTCTTTGCTTAGTAGCAATTAGTGAAGGACTGGTAGGATGCTCACAATCTCCTGAGTTTTTTTTTCCTCACTCACTGTCTCTTTTTGTCTGTGAGTCCCACCCTGCACTTTCCAAAAACATAGGTTTTGACCCTCCATGCTGCAGAGCTGCATTGTTGCATTGCAGGACCCTGGGGGAGTCTCTGGGGCCTCCCTCCAAATCATCAAATCATCATCATCATGTTTTCTTCAAGGATGCAGTGCAGTTTTTTACTCTGCCTGGGCTAGTGAATGGGTCTTATTTACTGTTGCCAGAAAAGTTAGAAATGGTGATGTGCCTTTGTGAGGCAGGCAGGTAGGTCATCCAAAAAGAAAAACACTCTTTGCTTACCCCAATGCTGAAGAAATCATAGCTATTGCTAAAGATATCTGCAAACAACCCACTAACCCTGGTTATTCCCTAACACAATGAAAATTACCACCCCTCTAGTAAGAAGCTATTTGAATAGCAGACAGCCATGGAAACATTTGGCAAGAAAGTGTGTGGGAAATAACAAAGCAGTTGTAAACTTGGACTGTCGTGGAGTGTTTGAAAATCCTGCCCAGAATGTCCTGAAGGGAAAATGTTACACGTGGTGCCTCAGATTATTTTGTATGAGACATTAATAATTGTGCTGGTAATGACTATCACTTTTCCCATGCTACTGGTGGTGCCCTAAGCCAAATCACGGGCAAAAATAAATTGTCCTGCCCAGATCTTATAACAGCAAAAAAGCATGCCCTATTTCCCAGAGTAAAAGTGGTTGAATGATCAGCTCTGAGAAACATGACTCCAGCCATTTAGTGGCTTCTATCTCAGGTCTCCGTGGTGAAACTCCAGTGAAAAAAAGAAAAGTTGAGAGGTGGGTGGAGAGCAGCTGAGAACACCATGAGTGAGCACGGATTAGTCCTAAACCTGGGTTAAGACTTTCAGCCGAAGAATAAAAGAGCTGGTGAGACAGGGAACATGCTGTTCTCATTATCTGCCAGTGGTTGCACATCTGCACTAAAAGTCAACAAAAGGGCATTTTTTTGTACAATTGTACATTGTGTAATAAGATAAGAATAAAACTAATTCACATTTATCTAGAATTTCTCAGAATGGTTGTAGTCCCGGTAGACATAACTGACTTTATAAAATGTGAAGGTCTGAGTCACACCAGCAGATTGTACATGGCAGGGAAACTAATCTGATGTAATAGAAATGTTTACAAGCCCAGTAACCCTTCTCCCTCCACCCTCCTCCGCTTTAAAAAGCCACGTAAGGCCACGGATCAAAGCGGTGCAGCAGTAGCAGCATGCTGAACACTGAAACAATAACAGCCCTGACTTCCTCAGACGTCAATAGTACCAGTTAGCAGTGGATTTTTGCATTCACTGAAGAAGGAGGTAATATAATCATATGCATCAAAGGCTGGAAGTGGAGCTATCACTTATCACTAAAATATTGCTAAACATGATTAAACACGGTTCAGTGGAAATATCCGAAGCCGACTACCCAGTGGGATCAAAAAAGCAGCAAACAGTTCAGAAATGTGTGCTCAGTTAATGCTTACCAGATGCAATCAATTTAGATAGTCAGTTCCAGTACTTAATTCGTATCTTTACGAAATGAGTACAGATATACTCCTCCCATGTCTAATAGTTTTCCTGCCTTTACATTTCTCTTTCTTTTCAGAGCAACACACCAGCTTTTGTTTCTCAAACTCTCTGCCACTCCCTAAGAAAGCTGTAGGTTCCTTCCAGATAGCAGGTTTGCTATTGCTTCCTGAGCAGATCTCGGGTTTGGTAAGGGTAAATGTGATGACACAACACATTTAGGGTTTTGTAAGACATGATTTCACTGAGCACTGGTGCTGTGAAAATAAATGAGATCTGCAATGTCAAAAGAGCCCATCCTGAATAGATTAAGTGTTGCACGTAAATGAGAGTTTGTTCCCCTGAGGGCTGTTCCTTGCAGGGTCCCACAGGTCTTCTTTCTGGTCCTGGCTGAAGATCTGGAGATAAAAAAAACAAAACAGTGAAGAAGCATTAGGGATAGGTCAGCTAGAAAAATTGATCTGGATTACTTGTTAAAGGAAGGTCAGTTAAACAGTACACGTTTTGACAGCCAAATGAAAGACCATGAAGCTAGGGATAAATAAAGGCAGCTTACCTACAGGAATAGGGGCTTTATCCTAGAAAGTGGTGGTTTAGCAAAGGATTTAGGTGAATAGGCTGCTAACCAAGCCTATGGGAGCTCCGGGGATAATTCATAGCATAAAGATCCATTTGAATCTCAAAGAAGAGCAGTGATATATTTAGCTGCCCTACTAACATGCTGGAGAAAGCTCAGACAAAAGCAACAAGAGTGATTAGAGGTCTTGTAAATGTGAACTCGGGGGAAAATTTGAAAATGAGACTGTATCTACTCTGGAAAAGAGAATGAAACAGTCTTCAAATATGTAAAATGTGGCTGTGACCGAGGCTGTGATAAAATGTTGTCCATATCTGGTGGCAATAGCACAAGGTGTAACAGGCTTAATTTGCAGTGAGGAAGATTTGTTTTAGCCATCAGAAGCATTTTCCAATGACAAGGACCATGGAGCACTGGAACATATTGCAGACTACCACAGCATTAAGAACTAGTTATGCTGGTGGTTTCCAATATTTATTTTGCACCAAACTTCAGCTGAGAAAACTGACAGGGTTCTGCATCCCTTTGTTAAACGGCAAAACTGTTTTGGCATAAAGCAAAGAGCCTTAAAGGATTTGAATACTGGGAGGAATGATGGAGATGATGATGACACACGCACAAGTTAACCCACAGGAAACTCACCATCTCTATTAAAAACAAAGGAAAAGTTGGTTTGGGAGTTACTCATCTGTTTGTAATGGTCTTTAGGGGTGGGAGAGTACTGGAGAACTGACTGGTATGTGACTGGGGTGTGAAGAAAATGGCACAGTGGTAGAAGTTGGGGGGCTGTGCAAGAGGAGTCATTATAGACTGTGGTGAGTCCTTCTTCAAGCAAGCAAGAAATAAATGGGTTTGGGATGAGTAGCGATGAAGGGACACTAAGGACTCTTGTGGGTGGCCATGGGGTTAGTGGCATGACACAGGGTGGGAGCAGAGAGGACCATAGTGAGAGACACGATAATAAGGCAAAGGGCACAGCTGGGGGGCACTTGTGGCTGGGCTGCAGCAGCTTTTCCTCAGCTGCTGCGACCCCATGGTGCACACCTCACTGGAGAGATTCCCAGCAGAAGCAACTGTGCATCTCTGAGGGAGGCTCAGACCCAGTCTCGAGGTGACGCTATTCAAGCAGACCTTGTTATGATTGCAAGTACTGTCTGAGCAGACTTTGTCAGATATGTTGCCCTTGCCAAGCACACAGCTTTGACAGCAGAGCTACTATCAAAGGAAAGGGGGGCATCTTTCTGCTTTTCTGTGCTTCTTGTGCTGCTTAAACCGTATCTTTCTGAAGCCTGTGGAAATACATACCTATGTAAATGTGCGCTTGAAAAAGTGGAGGTCCTGCTCTGCTGGCCACTGAGGGTCTGAGCAGATGGTGCCCTCAGTTATCCCTTTCCTGATGTGTTCTTGCGCTGTTTCACTCCTACCTCCCCAGCTGAAATCCCATATTGCTCATGTTTGGGAACTGGAGTCACGATCTCAAATGTCGTCACTGTAGCTGAGTAGAGAAATGCCAAGCCTCCCACTATGTTCGTGTGGGTAGAACCTTTTCTTTGATTAGCTCAGAATACTTTCTAATAGGAGTTAACCTTCATGACATCCTTGAGGGACTGGCCCACTGTGATTAATCTTAAGATCTCTATCTTACAAATAGGAAAATTAGTACCAAAACTTGCCTAACATCATCCTCTAAATCGTTGCTTAAGCCTGGGAAAGACTCTGCTATCTCTCCTTTATTTATTTATTTATTTGTTTTTCTTCTCCATTAGTAGCTTTAGCAATTAAAATGCAGTACTGGATATAGGGAAGAAGCCAATCTGGAAATGCAACTCCTTAACAACATCTGTAGATTAAAGAAGGCCTTACTGCTGCTGTAAGCCCTGTCTGGATGGATTCTCTACATCCTCTCAGTTCCTGACCAACACGGACTTGAAATGAGTCTGGCTGAAGCCACAAGCTCCCAGTGATGTCCCAGCACTGTATATACTGTGATTCTTCTTGCAGGGAGTGCCAGCCCATGCTCAGCATCCTGGGAAAAGGAAATGCCCAGAACTGCAAAAACACAAATCACAAAACAAGTTTGGTGAAGTCTGAAGAGCAGTTTTTGAATACCCCAGCATGGACGGTAAACCACAACAACAGTAACAGGAAAAGCAGCACCACAAACGAAAACCCAGCACTCCATTTGAAACTAAATTAATTTAATAAACTAAAAGAAATTGCTCAGAAATGAAAATCTCCAGCACCACCACCCTGACCACATAAGATATATGAGAATAAACAGACTTGTGGGCACACCTCGAGCAAGCTTAAAACAGCAACCTCCTCCAAAAGAGTCTCCACACCCGCAAGGTGATCTCACTATCAGGTAGAAATAATTCTTGTTGGCTAACTGTAATCAATCTATTTCACAGGATGCTTGCTATATATGAAAATTGTGGTTGGTAACAAGGGCAGGACGTTTGTACCACATCACTATTTTCAGACCTCAATGAAGAACCAAACTGGAAGCAATTCTCACGGAAACCAGTTTTAGGTTACAGATCAGGTAATAATTTGGGAACTTCAGCAAAGGATAAGTCATAGCCCAGCTAAGTCTCCAGAAAACATTTGCAGTTATTTTAGATTTGGTAGCAGAACACCACCTGAGGTCTGCTTTTGCAGAGGTTTCCAAGAAATTAGTTTTATTCTTGCACTGGCAAAATACCCCAGCTTTGGAGAGTGGGTGATCTGTCTGCAGAGCCAAGTTATAAAGGGCATGAATGTTTACTTGTTGCAGTGGATGGCTGGTGACCAGGAGACCCTCTGTGATGCTCAGGCACTGGACCAGATGATTGAGCAGGGTAAACATCAAATTTTTCTGATCATGAGCAAGACTGTACATCTAGACACACAAGTGTTGTATGAGAAAAAGGTAAAAGACAACATTTCTTAGAACTAATAGTTCCATTATTAGTGTCAAGGAGTTGACGGGTGGAAGTGGAAAATCAATAAAAAGTATGCAAATCAGACATTTAACCAACATTTTCTATTAATAAACAAAACCCCAACTGCTTCAAATGTGCCTGGTGTTTTGTGGGGAAGGTTGGCTAGAAAAGGCATCAAAACAAGTTTTGTTCCTACATCCAATGGATGTATTAAATAAGGGAAGTAGTAACTGTGCTTAGTGAATGGACAGGCTGTTCCTGGTCACTGTGAAATAGGTATTCAAAGACATACAAGTCCTTAAAGGTAGAGGTGAGCTCTCTATGGCATTTTCCAAAGCATCTCACTGGAAGTTAGTGACAGTTGTGGGAAATGGGAACCATACCTGCTTGAGCTGCAGTTTGGAAAGTCTCAACCACATCCTTTATGTTTCTAAAATGAGCATGTCTTGACCTTGCCCACCTGCTTCAAGTCACAGGCTGGAAGAGGAAATGAGCTTTACTGCTTCTTCCACTCCCAACTGATTTCTTAACTGTGAATGAATGAGTGCAAATGAAGAAAGTGGTCTTTTTCACACCCATTAGCCAAACTGAAAGCAAAAGTCATTCCACTAAACATGTTGCTGCATAACAGAAAACTAAAGTCTTTGCATTTAAAAAGGGCAAATACAAAAAAAAATTATCAATGATACATGATGGTTCAAAACAATCTGAAGAATTAAAATTAGGCTCCTTTTATCCTGTGCCTTTGCACATTGACTTGCAACTGGCAAATCAAGGGCAACAACTGTTAGATAGGAAGAGAATGGTTTGTCTGAAACGTCTTCTCTGCATGACCTCTTCCACTGGGCAGCCTGGACCATCTCCTCAAAAGAACAGGGCCTGATCTCCCAGTGTGCAAGATGTAATGGAGATTGCAGATGGAAAGGACAAAAAGGAATGGGGAAAAGGAAAGTGGTGGGAGCCTGGCTGCATTGTCTGAGGCCACACAAGAAATTTGTGGCGTTCAGGTGAGCCAGCTGCTGGCACCTGTGGAGGGGTGTGCTGATTTCAGTGATTGTTCCCCAAGAAGCCAACTCAATGATACAGGAATTATCGGCTGTCATCCAAGTGTCCCTTCACAGTGACATTATCATTCATCAGCTCCTGGTAGAGTGACTTTGCAGGGAAAAAACCCTATCTTTTGTGCTAAATGACATTCTGCTGCACTTTGCACAAAGCAGGAGGTATCAGACCATCTAGCAAAAAAGGGAAGTGGTGGAAAACCACTTAGTAATACTGTCAGGATACACTTGATACCTAGCAAACTCCATTTCTCTCAGGTTATTGCCTAATTCAGCCCAACCAGAGCACACACAGGCTGCTGGGATGCATCAGCATGGTTGGGGTTGGCACTTGCCATGGTAGGAAAGTTGGCCTTCACAGTGGAGGTCATTTGGCAGGAGACTATAAACTACTGTATCTCATGGTAGCCAGTGAGGAAAGATTCTCCATTTTGACAGCAGCTTTGCTACCAAGAGTGGACACTACAAATACCAATGCGAGCAGAGATTGCAACAAATAAATAGTCCTGAAGGAGTTTCACTTTTTATTCCTGGGAAATTATTATCATTAGCTGAGGAAAACGAGGAGAGTTACCTGCCCTTGCTAAGGCCACAGAGGTAGGTAACAGACTAACCAAATTCCTGTAACTTGTTTGCAGGGATTCCCCCGGGTCTCTTTGCATCCTCTTCACATAAACTCCACAGCCCAGAGGCTGGGGACTGGATGGATCCTATAGGTGAACTTTGAAAATAGTGAGCATCAGGTATTACTTAAATTCTATCAGGCTGGGGAAGGAGAAACAGGGAATGGAAGAAAAACACTACATACTTTCCTCAAGAGCAGTAGGGCAGAAGCTACAAATGGAAAACGGTGAATTTTCCTCTGCAACATCCATAAATCTGGACTCCCTTCCTTTACTCCCCACGCCCTCCTAGGAGCGTCTGCTGAATTGTAGCTCCCTCGACAGGGCCCTCAGAGCAGTGTGTGGCTTTCTGCCACAGTGTTTCTAGCTCTCTTTGGGATACAAACTTTGGGCTTCATTCAAGAAAGCACTTAGGCATGTGTAATTCTTTAAATTTCAATGTGACTATTCATGAGCTTAGAGTTAGCACATATTTAATTGCCTTCCTGAACATGAGCCAAAATAGAGAGAATCCCAGGAGTGCAGGGGAAAAAAACCTTAGTTTTCATCGCTTTAATAGAGATAGTTGCTCCACTTAGAAGCATTTGCAAATGGTTTGGGAAGGTTTGGGACTTCTAGCAAGCGCATCTCTAGAGGGTAAAGCAGGCAACCAACCCTACCACAAATGTGATGAGGATTGCTGGTGTCTGCAACTGCCCCAAAGAGTATGACTCACATGAAAATTGATACTTTTTCTCATTTTTAGCATGTTTGCCCAACAAGTGCTCATGTCCAATGCTCTCCCTCTCTATTTTTGAATTTGTCAGTTTTTATTAATGTCCTTTTGGAAAAAGCTCTGGATTTGAAGTATTCAATTGTGCAAGTAAAAGTAGAAGAGAAAACTTTAAAAGTGCCTCATTTTTAAGACTTTGCTTTCCATTTTAAAAATAACTAGAAAATTGTCAGAAGAAAACCATTCTTTTTATGATAACTAAAACATGATAACAAAACAGAGGTACAAAACCAGTAAGGATGGTACATTTCCTCCTAAATCCCACAAACCTCCTCTGCATTCAAATGAAATAGTTATTGAGTGGGAAAACCCCTCAAAATCTTTAGTGTTTTGCACCAGTTCTTGGTCAAATACCCCTTCTACTTTTCAAAAACTGCTCTAAAACCTGATGTGAGTTGTCAGTGAGTAGCAGGAGTTTCCATTTGGCTTTTCAATTCTAAATAGTGAACATCTGAAACGGTGATGAAATTTAAAAGATGAAGCATTTTTCCCAAGATCTACATTCATTTATCTACCTGTTATGGTGGATAACTCCACATCTATGATGAGGATTGCCTGGTCATAGGATAGATGTCTCTTGGATGACTAATTGAGGCTGAGAGATCATTGCTTAATTTTCAGGCTCCAGTTTGCAGCACTGGCAGCAAGCAAAGAAAACCTCCTTTCCTCAGGATCACTTTGAGTGGTGGCTTGGCCCAGGCCAGCCGTGACCCACACAGGCTCAGAGATCAGCACAGTGACTGCTCCTGCAGGCTCACAGGGGGTGGGCTGGAGGCTTTCCCCTCACCACCGGTGCTGCTTTCACTGGCTGCAGTGCGAGGCGGTGGAGGAAGGAGGTTGAGCAGGACACAGAGCGTGCGTGTCCTGCTTGTGGCAGCATCAGATGTGCCTGCTCAGCACTCTGGGTGGAGGGCGGGTGTCTGGCCTCTGCTGTGGGCAGGAGAGAGCGTCTGGTTGATGCCTTGTTGGCATGAGACTCCGAGGGGGCAAAGTCCTCTTTTTGTGGAGAAAGGAACACGGCCTCTTCCTCTCCTAGGGCACTGCAGAATACTGGAGGGGACACGTGGAATGGCTGGGATGTGATGGAGTCTTGGCACAGTGCCTGTGTATCCCCCTCTGCAGACGTGCTGCTCTTCATAATGTAAAGGCTCCTTCAGCTGGAGGCTCCTGGGCCATTCCCAGTTTTGCAGAGGGCAGGGCTCTCTGGGATGTGAGGGTGAAAGCCGAGTAAGGCACGGTCCTTCTCTGTCCTGCAGGAAATGGGGTCAGTGTGCACAGGAGCGTGGGGCTGATGATGCTGTGCAGCAAAGCACATTGCTGATTTTGCAATGCACTTCTCTGCCTGAGGTGACACGGGAATGTCTCCCTGATGGAGGCCAGAGGAGTGCTTTTGAAAGACGTGTGAGAGAATGCCAAAGGTAATTTCTACTTTAGCTGTTTCTGAGGAGGATGGCCCAGAAAGGGCAAACACAAAGGCCTACTCACATCTACACACAAGAACATTTTGTTATGCTGTGTGTGAGGATGGTGACTGTGGTGGAGAGAGGTAACAGAAAGTTTGCCCGGAAAAATGCCAATTCTAAAGCAAAGCTGTCCTGTACAAAGGAAATGCACTACAACTGAAAGGACTATTTTCCAATTAGAAAACCTTGATGGTTCACTTTGTTTTGTTTTGGTTTTTTTTTTAAATCTTATTTCTAAATATAAAGCCGTGCTTATAGTGGCACCTAGTGGCTATTATACTTATGGAGTCCTCTCCAGGACAGCTGCAAGGGTAGGGCCCTTGGCAACACCAACCTTTGTGTGCAAGGTTGACTTTCCAGTATCTTTCTTGTGCTGACACTTTTGATTAGAATATTGTCTGATGGACCAATGTAAAGATCAACACTGAAGTCAGAGGAGTCCCAGCCTTCAATGTTGGGTTAGAACTCCTTAAAAAAAAAAAAAGTAGGTGAAGTTCCTGATTCAGATTTTCACTTTATTTCAGAATTACAGAGGACAACTCTCAAAAGACAAAAATTTGGGGTGGTTCATATTGATGAAAGCTGGTGGCAGCTCAGATCCAAGTTCCTATTTCATGTGTCAGGAAAGGGAAATCCACAGGGACAGGTTTGCAAAAGGGCATGTGAGCCAGGCTCTGGCTGTGCCCCTCCTCACACTCCCTAGGGTCACTCAGCGGGACAGAGTCAGGGCATTTGGTGAGAGATGGACTGTGCTTTCTCCTGCGAGTGAACGCCCTTAGCAGGACTCTGACAGCCAGGATGCTGATAAAATGACACAGTAAATGCTCTCAGGAGACTAACCTTTTAGGAGAAATCTTCCCACAAGACAGAAGGAAGGAAGAGAGAGGTCAGTGTGACCCCATGCCTGTGGCCTGGCTGCCTGTCTCCTGCTCCTGTCCCCCATCTGCAGCGACCTGACGTGGAGGGGACACTCTCCTGCCTCTCCTCTTGGCTGCCTGCTGGCTCTGCCTCCAGGGCAGCCTGCTCCTGACCCAGCTTCCCTGCTGCTGTCACCCCAGCTCTCCTCAGACCTCCAGCCTGCCAGCTCCTCACTGCTCACAGCTCCTGGCATTTCTTTATGCCCCTCTCAATCTGCTCCCCAGCTGTGTTTGTCTGTTTCCAGTTCTGTGGACATCACCAATAGAAATATTACGGTTATACTGACTTTTCCCAGTTTACCCAGTGCACGTTCCTCTTCTGGCTTATCTGTCTTTGCACTAGCTGGTCTCTCCACTTGCATTGAGACCTATACCAGGAATTGCAGCTCCTCCTTTGGCCCAAGCTTTTCTCTTCCCCTGGGGCACTTCCTGCTGTCCCTTTCTGCAGAGCTCAGCAGGATTTGCTAAGAAAACCAGCGAGCTCTGCTGTGAGCTACCATCTCTCCTGTTTGACCCACTCTTCCTCTTGCACTAGCACAGCTTTGACTAACACAGATATTCTGGGGATTACAACCTCTCCTCCTGTGGAGGGCAGACACAACAGCCATGCCTCTGCTACAAAGCTCCAGTGGCCTTGAGCAGGGGCAAGTCATGCTCTGCATGGTTAATTCACACACTAGAGCTCTCTCCTCAGAGCCGAGGCATTCTCCAGGAGTATTCCTAGCTGTCAGCAACAATTGGACAAGGTTACCTGGGTGCTGTGAGAGGGTGGGTGTTGGACTCTGGAAGCAGTCTCAGGCACATTTTATTTAGTAAGGTAGCTGTAATTAGCCTGATCAATGCTGTTATGATGAATGACTCACTCATCAGCCAGAAGATGAAACAATTCCTCACTGAATAGCTCTCTGCTCCCTTCCTCTCAGCAAACAAGGGCTGTACTGGAATGGCTCTGCACCTCCCATGAGACCTGCCCTTCCCTGACATGCCTGCCAAAAAGGTGCCACACGTTTGGGGAAGCATTGAGGTAAACTCATACCAGAAACACCCACCAAGGAGCTTTAGACCCTTCATTCTTTCTTCAGAGATTCCCAGGTGGCTGTGAGGTGAGAGGAGGATCACCTCACACCTGCTCTGATCCTGGCATGGTTCCCCAAGCATCCCCCACTGGCCAGACTCAGAGTGTGGATGTGCCCTGGGTGGCTGCTCCTCTTGGCTTGCCCTGTAGGCAGCCCCAAAAGCAAGTCCAAGGACAAGAGCACTAAGGGGGATGTTTTCTTTAGTGTGAGGACAGATAGAATTACACACAATAAATGTTAATGTTAAAACAAGTCAGGCAACAGCACTGGGGAAGACTCAGAGAGCTCATATGCTGCAAAAGCCCAAGGGAGTTTTTTCTTATGTGCATACCTTATATTGTAAAGTATGAAATATTGTAGCTAATGAGTCCCATTTACCTGAGATGTTAATACATCCACATCCTGTGCCACTTTATCTTTTGACATTTTAGAGCTCCCTTTTTTTTAATGGAAGCCATAATTTTCTTGAGTATATTATCATGAATTCATTTCAATACCTAAAAGCTCAGCTATACTTTAATTGTGACATAGATATTGGCAATATGAAATCTGATTTTGCAATGCAAATGCCTGTCTATTAGCAGAATATTGTAAATTTGATTTGGACTCTGGAACAGCAGCTGTTTATTCAGTTCACAGGTTTCTTGTGGTTTGTGGTTTCTTGTGGTTTAAACATTTGCAGGGTGTAGACATTAACGAGAGCACTGAATTGTTTATGGTGATCTTTGAAGCAGAATTGCAGATTTGTTATGATTTTTTGCCAGGCCAGCAGAAACCTATTAACCTCTCCTTATGCAAAGTCCCACATGCAGAGTAACCTCTCTAATCCAGCACTTTGGGACCATGACATCATGCAGGTCAGTGAAAGTTTATGCTGCTACTATATGGCAGCTGGTCACGTCCTTTCTTCTGATCTCTTATCTGAAAGATGGGCTTTTCCCCAGAATACACCACTCTGGCATTAAGCAAAAAAGCCCAACAAACCAACAACTCCCCAAAATTTTTGTAGTGCTTACAGCAGAAGCCCCTGTAAGAGTACTGGATAAGGCAGCAGGTTAGTGGCCATCTCAGCAACTCATGATCTAGCTTTGTAAAGCCAGCTCTGCACTGGGAGTGAATGAAGGGATCCTCCTCACAGGAAACATGTCATTGTCAAAACAATATTGTCCTACAGAGGAACAGGAAAATTATTCTCACAATTATTCTCTCTTTTCTACCTAATTCTTGACAACGTGCCTTCTTCCTTCAGGTACATAGGAAAAGGGAGCCCTCTAGAGTGAGTGTCATATGGGAGGATCTTGGTTTCCAGATGCTTTGCAGTTGGTTTCATTTTGTACTTCAGCAGCTGTGAAGGTTCATGGAACACAGTGATTTATGTTGCAGCCTCCAGCTCAAGGGAAGCACAAGCTGCTCACGAGGGCCTGGGACATCCTGCCAGAAGAAAGATCTCATAATCTGTGCTCTGTTTCTCTAAGCATTCGTCAAAGATTTCATCCATCAAAGGCTGGAAGGGTTGGGAGACCATTGTACTGGCTCAGACTGGCCATTCTCATGCTCCCTAAAATGAACAGCTGAATGAATGCTAGGGAGCAGACACCCCTCTCACCATGCTAGCTTTCACCTTTTGCACTTCTGTGAATCTTTCACAGCTGCTGAAGTCCCATGGTAATGCAATGCTTCTCCTTTTCCCACTGTTATCCATCATTGTGCATTGCTCCCAGTCCCACTCACCTGTGTGCTGCCAGCGCTGCAGCACAGTGGGTGACATGACACAGGAAGTGTCATGTCCTGTTTATTTCCTTTGTCTGTAATGACCATGCCTTTTCCTCCCCCTGCTCTCAGACTCCTCCAATAAACCAGCAAACCCAAACTGCTCCGCTTGTGTTAGCTGCAGTGGGGGGAAGGAGCAGAAGGGCAGGAAGAGAAGAGTCAGCATGGTATCAGTGGTGGGCCAAGGAGAGAGATAAAGGAGGATAAAGGGACAGCTAGAATGAGTGGGATGAAAATTCAAAGTAGAACTTTGGCCTTGGCAAATCAAGTGGCCTCTGGTTTATGTATGGTCTCTTCCTTGCTGGTGGCTGAATGCCAGACTCAGACCTGCTCTGTGCCTGTGACAGCAGCCCCAAGGACAGGAGGGTGCAACAAGCCCCTCAGTGACCATGGACATCCTTCAAAGGGGACATGGCAGACCTTGGTCAGCTACAGCCCTCCTGAGCTGCCTCACCATCCCACCCATCCCAGAGGCACCACATCTGATGGGCCCCGCAGCCTCCTGATGTCTCCTCAGTAGAGAATTACTGCTGTGCCAAGGCTGACAATACTCCCTCCATTCCCCATGCCATTTTGGCTAAAACACAGAGCAGTAGCTCAGGTAAATTACAGGCCTGCACCAAAAATTACTGGGTGTAACTCCCTGGCCTGAGTTGAAAGGATGATAGACCTGGGGATTGCAGGTCTTCCTTGTGAGCCTGGGAAACCATGAATCGCCTTGTGGAGCCTGTGGCTTTACTCAGTACTGCAAAGTCGTCTCTTTTTCCAGCCCCTTTTGTTTACAACCCCAGTGGCAGTGCTTTCACCATCTTGGGCAGCTGCATACCTAAAGGGTTACACATCTGGATATTCCCTGGTCTCTCTTTCTAACCCAGAAACAGTATGGAGAGCAAGAAATTCTTGCTCAGAAATGACTGTCAGGGAGGCAATGTGATGCATTTTGATTTTAATGGGATTTCCCATTTCTTCTTTTTCAACTCTCACATCAAATTAACAGAAACAAGCAATTTTTCCTTGGATTCCAGCCTGTGGTGGCTTCTTCATCACGTGTGGCAGCTTGGCCTTAGGCTTCCACCAGGACTGAGTTCTCTGCACAGTGCCTGACTGCAGGCAATGAAATATGCGAGAGAGTGAAGTTGTTTGGGTGAGAAAGACACAACTTTTGTTCTTGCTGTCATTTTTAATATTGGACTAGAACAAGGGTAGCAACAGCAAAATTAATTTCCATTTTTTTCCTAATCAGATGCCATAGCAGAATCAGAGATAATTATGTGAAAGCTTCCTCTCAGACTTCACTGCTGTCCTGGAGTGGGCTTTAGATTTCAACGTGTTAATTTTTCTAAAATTTTTATCCAGTTTTGTACTGGCATAACTTGGGAGACATCCCTGTGCCAATATGTCCCTCTGCTCTGTGCTGGGGTGCCTGGGGGTGCCGTGGGCCAAACCCATTGTGCTTCTCCCTCTGCAGGGATGCATCTCCTGTCACTCCTCACTCTCCCATCTGACCGAATTTCTGAGCTGCATCCTGGTTAACACACAAACACAGAGGGACTCCAGGCATGGGAACATGGCTCACAGGAGCTGGAAGTGCTCCACTGGTACAGCTTATAATGAGATCCATCTGGAAGAGAAGGCAAAGGGAGCACTGGCTGGCAGGGCAAAACATTTTCAGGAGTTGTCATCTGGCACAGTGCCCTTACCTTCCCCTGATGGGAACAGCTTGTCTTCATCAGAGAGGCATGAAGGCTTCGTCTTGAGTCACCAGTGGCATCAGTCCCCAAAAATACCTTCCTGCTTCTGGCACAGCCCTGGTTATTAGGTCAAGCACATTCAATACCCAGTAACTAATGCAGGAGTTTGGCTGTGACACGTGCTGATTGCAAAAGGCTTCACCTGATGAGGAATTGCTCAATTAGTTAATGAGTTGCTCTGAAAGAACAGAGAGTGGCAAAAGACCAGATTTTGAGGTATTGGCTGCCACTTCTGGAGCGACAAAAATCAGAGTGTAAAATGGTGTACACAGAAAAGTCAGACTGTTTCCAAGCAGTGTACTTGTCTCTGAACCAGAATGGGGGGATAAGGTATGACTGTCTTTTCTTTCAAAAAGGTCTTTTCATCCCAGCAAGCTCCATGTTCCCAACACTTGTGCTCCTTTTTATCCAAATACTCCTTCTCTGGAGGAAAATACTTTAAAAAGGATTTGGCAAAAACCCATCCAAGGACAATACATCAGCAAGCAGAAACTTTGGGACCTCGCTTAGGACAACATTCCCACTGCTTCTTGAATCTTTGAGGCTTGTTTCCCACGCCAGTGGGGCAGCACCATAATGCCTAGCTAGGTAGGGATGATACCACTTGCAAATTAGCATCAACAACTGTATTACAAAAATTGATTTGTCAGATGCTCATACAGATGCTGTAGCTCCAGAGCATTTAGAGAGGCAAAGGGTAACTCAAGAGCTCCAAACTGGCTTTTAGAGGAGGAAGCACTGTGCTTAAGGCTCACCAAGAAAAGCAGCATAAGCAACTCCTCTGAGCAAGCAATGCTGCTACACCTCGTGATGCTTTAGCCTCCTGCAGTGCCAGATGCAGCTAGTGTTTTACTATTTCTTTCTTCAAATAGCAGTGCTCAGGGGGGATAAACTTTACTTAACCTAATTAATTTTAATCACAGCTTTCAAATCTCATACTGTGCAAAGAATTACAAATTGGAATACATTAATAGAAGCCGTGGTTTATGCTGCAAGCTAATCGGGAAGTATGCATTTACATTTTCTGCATGAGTTTGCAATTACCATTAAAATAAAATTCAGTTATGTCCTTTTAAATTACTAAAATGTGAAGAACAGATTGAGCTGGTCCCATTTGTTGTAGAAAATTACTTGAAAATGGACTAGATTTCAAAGAATTAAATGATTCTTAGTGAATAAGAGGCTTTAGAAAATGATTTCCAGTCGTCTAGAGTTAAGGTGCTTCCAGGCATTCCGGTTTAAACAATCTTTCTTTAAAAAGAATAGATTGCCTACCTACCTGCTTCAGTAGAGGTTCATGAAGGGAACAGAGAGAGTTCTCCCATGAAGCTTTGGCTGTATCTTCCTTTAGGAGAAAACCAGAGAAACATCTCAGCTGACCACATGCAAAATCTAACTCCAAAATACCACAGTACTGAGCACTAGGGGAGGTTCCTTTTCATGTTATGAAAGAGGGGTGGGTTGGGAATAAAAATACCCCCAAGAACTAAAATGAAGCAGCTCTGGATTATTGTTACAAACACACAACTCCTCCATGTGTCTTTGAAATTGTAATTCTGGTAGGACCAGGCAAAAAATTTTACACACACGCAATGATTTAAGAGCCTTTGTCCCATTTAAAAATAAATGCATGCACTTGGAAGACTGATCCCTCTGGCCACTGATGGTGATTGGGGCCCATTCCCCAGTGCCTGGCTGTGAGACCACTGGACTACTTTTCAGCAATACCCACTCTTGTATCTGGAAAGTTAGGTGTCAAATTCCTGTGGTCTGTGTCACCCCAAGGCTGAGGGCACCAATGACCACAGAAGAAGTAGCAATAATGAGGCCCTGGTTTTGCTGATACATTTGCCAAAAGACCTGAATTTTTTTAACAGGATTGTTACTCCAGATAAAAATGATTTGGCCAACTGGCACTCATCTTCAAAAGCAAATTGATCTTTTAGGAATGCAAGTCCCACCCAATTCAGTGAAATGTAGGTTTCAGGGTGCCAAACACTCTGCTGAGCATGGAGCTCAGGTCTCTAAGACATTCAGTTCTTTGAGACAGTGTTATCTCGTTAGAAATGGTCTCATTTGCTAGAAAAGTTGAATTGCTGTGACAGCAACATTGTCCTGAGGAAAGTACAGGGGTGCAGACTGACAGTGTGCAAAACTGGTTTTAATATGAAGCTTTACGTCATAGCGATGATGTTCAAGAGAGTACAGCAGTGTTTGTATTTATTTTCTGGCATAAACATGCTGCTGCAATTTTCTTTTTCTTTAAATTCAAAATCATGCAAAACGAGCAGGGCAAACTCTAGAGGGAAAACCACAGTGTCATCATAGTTTGTACAGACACAGAAACACTTTATTCTTTTGTATAGCAAAAAGGCCAAAAAGCACGGCTTTGAGGAAAACACAAGCAGATGAATCTATTATAGATGATAATCTTTAGCTAAGTTGTAAGCTCCATGCTTATTAAATAATTGATATTACATCAGAACTTCAGGAAAGCCTTGTTTAACATGCTGAGGTAAAAAAAAAAATAATGGTTTGTCATTATACTTTTTTCTAAAACATAATATAAAGAACAAACACTGACACAGAGACCAACAGGATGGAACATTTCCATGTTATTAAACAGATCACTCTATATAAAATAGCACTAAACCTCACTAAGATCTCTGGAAGAGGGAAATTAACCATGTTTTCATGGTGAAATATCACTTCAAACTTGTATTTGCAAGAGGAAACTTGCGGAGGGTTTATACTCTTTAAAAATGCAGCCTAAATGCTCTTTAGAGTGCTCATAACCACAGAATGATATAAGTAGCTTTAAAGGAAATGATGAGCTGATTCTTAACTGATGTAAATCACCAGAGCTCTGCTAGAGTAAATGGAAATTTATTCAATGGACAATTTTAATTTTAAATGAGATACAGATTGCAGATCCACCAAACTAGTTTCCATATACTTTCTTTAAATTGCAATGAGAAAAGGAAAATTCACTTTTCCACCCTTCCAGTTTCCGTAGGTGACTGTGAGACTGTGTGCTCATTTGGCAGAAGGAAATGTAAAAACACACCTCATTTTCCTCTCTGTCACGCTCCAGTAAATCGCTGGTAAGTTTAAAAAGGTTGCAGTGCTGCAAAAAGGTAGTCAGAGGCAGCATGTAGTTAAATGCAGAAATCCTTCACCTCCAAGTGATTCATCTGCATCTTTTATGCCAGGTAGGAGGATGAGAGTCGTGCAAAAGTCCCACTTCTTCCCTCTAAAGAGCCCTGCCCACTGCTGAAACAGAAGCTGGACTCCAGCAAGTGCTTTTTGAGCTTCTCAGGGCTAAAGGTAAGTGCCTACTATGGATATGGAGACTTACATCAGGGCTTATCTTGGAGCAGGAGAGCCCTGCACTTGTCCTGCTGCTCTCTGGCAGCTACTGCAACTACTGAAAGCATCCTCTGGTTGTTTCAAAGGCTACTCTAGAGATTCATCTTTGGGCCTTATGTACTATGCTGTGGTTTGGTTGGCTTTGTTTAAATGTGGAATTTTCTAAACCAAAAGAAACACAAAAGGTATTTATGAAAATAAATACAGGTTAAGTTCAGATACCTCTGAGATTAATGCTTCTTAATGGCTATAATCCAACTTTTTTTTGATTTCAAGCCTGGCCAGCTATAATCAAGATCAGCCTAGACTGTAAGTAGGCTCTTGGTAGCAGCTGCAAAGCCTAGCCTCTTCCCAAGAGCACATTTTCCTTGTTCTTACATTATTAACAATGTCTGATTTTAGACACAAAAAACCCCTAAACCATTTTGCAGCCATTGGAGATGCTTTGTGCATTGACTAGGCTCTCCATGTGATGTTCTTTCCCAACAATTCCGGACCATAAGGAGGAAACCACTGCAATTCCCATTTCCAAGTGGGAAAACAGCTCTCAGCACCACCAGCTGACTACTTACTGCATTTTAATTAGCTTGAGAATGTTCCCAGGCCACTGCTTTGAAATGAAACGTGCACACAACTGAAGACTTGCTCATTGGCAATCAAATTTTTAAGCTACCAAGCCTGCCAGGTTCTCTTTGTGGAGCAAAGCCACTTCTTCAGAAGCACTGATATTTCTCCAGGGGCAAGAAAAAAGACCCTATTTTTGCATAATCACAGTTTTCAGCAGCACAAAATTCACTGCTCTTTGGGAAATGGCAAGACAAAAAGTCTTAGTAAATATGAGGTCCTCAGTGCTCAGGCATGCTAATGCAAGGGAAAAATTGCCTTGCACAAAAGAGATTATGAGGGCTGTTTGGCATCATTTCTCTGTCTCCAGGTCATTACTCAGGGTCTCATCACTGTTACAGAGCAGAATGCCATGATTTGAAAGGCTCTTCAGTGAGCAGTATATCGCAGAAAAGGGGCTTTGTCCTGCTCAGCTCTCCTTCTGCAGAAGTCTCTCACCTCCAGGAAATCCAGGTTATAGCATGACGTAATTTAGCCCTTGCTGACAGTCTCAGTATTGGTTAATTTTTTTTTTTCAAATTTATTGCAGTTTCTTGCAGATCCAGCATAAATGCTGTGTCTTGGCTACTGCAAAGCTGACACCGAGGAATTTTGCAGAAAAACTACTTGCACTTATGATCACTTACATAGTGAAAAAAATACTGCTTTTGTGTACTAGTGTGCTCAATTAAAAAGGAATAGCACATTTTTCTTTTCCACTTTGCCTGAATTGAAAGGCTAACGAGTGTCTCTCATATATTTATCTCTACGTATTAGGAAATAAGGTCAATGTCTAGGTAGTTTAAAACTCATGTGGGCCCATGTCCAGTCTTACAACAAAGATTGCAGGTAGAGGATGACCTAAGGCCTCAGCTAAGCTTCAGTGATAGAAGAATATGGGAAAAAGAAACCAGAGCTGGGCACGAAGAAGACATTGATCAAAAAATTGACTGATCCTTTCAATCACAGTGTAGGGTGTAGGTGGCACAGGCTGTGGGCATGTTCCTCTGGACAGACATTGGCCTTGGCTGGCTCTCTGGCCAGGAGCCCCAAGGATGGGTAACAGAACCCCAAGCTGAGCACGCACAGGAATTTCTGCAGGACTCAAAGAGGTTCTCCAGGAGAGGTCAACTCTCCTGGCAAGAGATGATGAATCAGATCTTCACTAACACAGCAATGATACACTGAGAGTAAGCGCAGAACAGTGCCATTCTGTAGTGGGCTGGATTCTGGTGTGTGCTTTGGATTACTGCAAGAAACGCTGGCATTAATATTTTATTTTTACTTTTTTCTAAGTAAAGGGAGTTTGACCTGGTTTCTCAAGCCAAGTAGGCCGCAGTTCTTTCAAAATGATGGGCCTCCAGGGAACCAAGTGTAACTGAGCTAAGTCAAGAGACTCCCACAATTTACTGTTCCATAGAGCCCTAAAGGTTTTCTGCAGATGTAAGGGAAACATTTATTTATTTAATTCTTATTTGCTCACTCGCAGGCATCACAAGAAAGAATTGCATTTTTATTTACAGCTTTGCAATCACTGCTAGATTCATAAAAGAAAGATGATCTTATGTTTCCTGTGTTCTAAATAGCAGAGAAGATAGAATTTGAGCTTGGTGAGAAATTCTTTCTTCTTATAAGCACTGCATGTGGAGATACAGCTTTAGGCACATTCTTTCCTAACTGCACAGCATTTAAATGTAATTAAGCACAGTCACTTGTACCAACCAACATCATGAAGTCTATAACAAAACAGATCTCTGTTAACCTCTTCCATCAACAAAAAATGATACCTTAATTTTAAAATTATTTTGTAGAATTTTTAACAAGTTATAATGTGTTTGGTTTAGAATATTTTACTCTCTCCTTGAACCAAAAAGTTCTTTGAGGCATTACCAAAAAGTTCTCTCTTAAGGTTTTTATTTCTTTAACAATTATGATCCTGAACAAGATTAGGCATGGTCAGGTAGTTTCTAACAAGCCTAAAATTCATCGTCTTGTTTTAAAGCCTTTTAAATGTAGGAGACACCTGATCTCATACTAAGATGTAATTTCATCACCCACCCTGCTATGCATACCCAAGAGATGTACCCATTCATTGACTGCCACCCCACTTTCACAACGACAGCTGACCTGGTATGTAATTGGTTTCTTTCCATTCGTGTCATCTTAATCAATGCAGACAGCTGAGAAATTAAAAATGTACCAAATCCTCACTAGCTAAAAGGATGTTTCCTGGATCTAGCTAAACTTCTCCTGAACTCTGCTGCTTAACTGATAATTAAGCAGTGACAGAATCACTGGAGCCCACCACATACATTAATGGAATGACCAGCAGGAAACATGAATTTTATGCCAAAATTCTTACTCCTTTCTGGAAGGTCAGCTGTGCTCCCTTGGGCCTCTATTTTTCTGTAATCATGCATTTTGGAAAGTGATTTGAAGCTTTCAGGTGAGAAATGCTCTGCAAGTGTTATATATCAGTAATAAAATAGGCCTAATGACCACATCTTTTCCCTTAAAGGCTTCCCATGGAGCCAGCATCCTCCATGGAGAGGGGTCTGCAGGATTTTGCTGTTTTTTTCACCCTAGGAATCATTGCAAGATGGGCTCCAGTTACTAGTTTATTGTTATGAGCCTGTGCTGAGACTTGCACATTTAAATACTGGTAAAAATTCAATCACCAATGTAAATGTCCTTATTACTTATGCTCCGTGCATTGCCAAACAAGCTTTTGCCTCCTGGTTGCCGCAATGACATTTTTTACAAGGCACTGCTGCCTGTGAGACCAGATGACAGTGCTAATGACCCATGTCCTTGTTCTCTGCTTCCCTTGCTTACGCCTCTTGTTTCTCCACACTCAATTAAGGAAAAGGAATTGAGGTTAATATTCCTGTCCTTGAAATTAAATCTACCCTTGCCCCACAGTGCAATTAATGAAAACAACTTGGATACAGAGCCTTTCATCTCTCGTTCACTGGTTTATTTAGTAGGAGTTGACAATGACTCACGCCATTAATTTGTCTGCTGAGTGGCAACCACAGAGTGAATTAGTGACGTTATCCGGGATTGTAGGCATAAACCTTGCAAAATCAGTGCCACGAGTTAACAGCCCTGCTGCTCTTTGAGGTGAGGAGCTGTGGTGAGTCTCAGACTTCTCCTTGTGTCACAGGTCCTCCTGCAGCCTGCCTGCAGACACACAAAGGATATGCATGGCCTGTGCTGCTCTTGCTGATACTAAATCTAGGGGTAATTAGATAAAAATGGCTATTATACATAAAACATTAGCTTTGGTCCAAATAACAGGGCAAGTTATGCTATGCACTCATACTATGAGAAGTGTTAATTATATTTGGCTATTAAAAGATTTTAAAGTCCAAAATAATGTTCAGCAGCAGAAACACAACAGATGGGTCAAAATGAGTGTAGGTATCATCTTTGATTTTCCTCACTGGCAGATGCTGATGACTGGGGAGTTCTTGAGGTATTCACAAATGCTAAAGGCATCTGAGAGTAATCTCTCCTGTATCCACCTGTGTAGCCTCACTTGTAAGGCAGAGGGAGTTATTTTCTGCACCATTCATTCCAGGACTCTGAATTAGGCTCACAGCTTGATTTACCATGGAGAAATACGTGTCTCCCTTGCCTGAAGCAAGTGGGAGGAAGAACCTTTGTGAATACTTCTACCAGCCCTCTAGCTACCTGTTCCAAGGTAGCTAGAGCTCTGGGAAAATGGTTGGTATAGGAAGACTAACCACATACAGAGTAGGGACAGCACCATCCTACTGTGACAGTGAAAAGGTCTTGGCCAGCCCTGGTCCTCTGGGAGGGTAACGATATCAGACCAACTGACAGAGCAGAACAAAAGCAAATTTTTCAGAACAGCATCTCTCTGTAGAGGTGTGAGGGTAATATGTGATTTACTTCCTTGCCAGACAGTTTAAGACATCTGGATTAACATGCCAAAATTGCAAATTCATTTTCCTCATTGGCATTTTCTTCCATTTTCCTTGTCAATTTTTGAGATTTCAGCATTTTGTTTGATTTCAGAAATGAACTAACTAGGTTTACTCTCTATGAACCCAAAGCTCTGCTTTTCCCCAGCAGATAATTTCAATATCCAGGCTAGAAGTAACTGTTCAGGCCAGGAAAGCCACAGTGCTGGCTTAAAAACTTGCAACATCAACACCAGCCATGAGACTGGTGTTCTACTTGATAAAGATATTCTGAAAATCACTCACCTGTTGTGAAATCTGTCCCCAAATAAATCAAGTAAGGGCTAAACCTCAGTAGAATCATCTTCTTTAAAATTATATTTTCCTACTTTCCTTAGCAACAATCTAAACTCTGTACACAGAATCACAGAATCACAGAATCATAAAATCATTTAAATTGGAAAAGACCTCAAGAATCAAGACCAACCACTAACCCAGCACTGTGAAGTCCAACATTAAACCATGTCCCTAAGTGCCACATCTACGCAGCTTTTAAATACCTCCAGGGATGGGGACCCAGCCACTTTTTTGGGCAGCCTGTTCAACGCTGGACAGCCCCTTCGGTGAGGAAATTTCCAATCTAAACCTCCCCCAGCAAAACTGGGGGGCATTTCCTCTTATTACTTGTGAGAAGAGGCTGAAGCCCACCTGGCTACACCTTCTTTTTCAGGGAGCTGTAGAGAGTCACAAGGTTCCCCATGAGACTCCTTTTCTCCAGGCTAAGCACCGGCAGCTTCCTCAGCTGCTCCCCACAGGACTTGTGCTCTAGACCCCTCACTTAACCTCACTGACAGAAACTAAACTTGTAGGAGCTGGATTGAATGCAGAAAAGCTGTGTGCAATTGGTTATATTTGCATCTTTTCTCACTCTGGGACTGGGCACCAGGGAAGGAAAAAAAAAATCACCAAAATCTGAGTTTTCAGATGATTAAAACCAAGTTAGATTCTTAATGTTCATCACTTTTTGCACCTTTTGTGATTTACCACAATAGGATTTTATTAAAAAGATATCTTTACCTGAGGTCCTGCTCCAGGAATATATATTCCCTCCTCTGCTTTTTTTTTTGCTCTGAGGGGCAAATTCAGCTGTGAAGGCGAGGTGAAGGCTGAGGTTTATCCAGGAGGTGCAGATTACATGGTCCTAAAACCACTGAATTAAAGCAGCTGAGATTGGAAACTCAGTTCCACCTCTAGCACTTTATGGGGAGATCATGGCATAATATGCAAAACTATTAATAAACCAGCCACATTCATGTCCCTAGCTGTGTTGTTATGGTTTTTCCTTTTATTCCCACTTCTTCCTTTCAGGTCTGAGAACTCAGAGCCCTCAGGGAAGCAACTATGAGAGCCTTTACCACTTGTTTCACCACATGGTTCTTTTGGAAGCACACTCAGAAAAGGGCTTGTGCCAAGGCTACAGGCGTACTTCCCTGATCCAGAGATGAGGGACACAGTGCTCTCAATGACCCTCACCCCAATTTTTTCTACCCCAAAACAAATAAACAAAATCCCTCCTTAGCCATCTCTTTGGAATCAGGGTTTTTGATAAGCATACAACTGCCACCTTAAATCTCACACTGCACAGCAGCTGTGGTGTCTGCCAGCACCCAAGACACCCAGAGGGGTGGCTAAAGGCTGCTGATGAAAAGCAGCAGCCCTGCTCTCACCACCAGCCCTGTGACCTCAGCCACGGCACTGTGCTCTGGTGCAAAGCACAGCGGCACTGACCAAAGGGGCTCCTGGTGCTGACTCTTCTTCTGAGGTCCCTTCTGAGCACTTCCCTGACAGAAGCAGTTTGCTCCTAGCAGCCCTGCAGGCCCCAGACAGCCCTCAGAGGATGAGCTGAATTATCTACTCCTCCTACCTCATGAACAATTCCTGGCTGTGCCAGGAATTTGCCGATGATGAAGGTGATGTAAGAAACATGAATAAGAATCTGATTCACATGTGGTGGCTTCGCAAATATGGATATCCTCACATGATAGGATGATTTACTCCCTCTTTTAGCCTAATCTTTGTGACTTTGCCTGTTTTTGGAAGGGAGTCTGAGTAGTCTAAAGCATCTACTGTATAGATCCAATAGCAAAGCTGCATGAGGTGTTCTCCATGCCTTAAGCACCTTTTTGGCCACCCCTCTTTCTACACTGCAGGAGCTGCCAGGTCAGTCATGTGGCTTTGCACATCACTCAAAGGTGGCCACAGCTGTGGCATCCACGCTGCTACTCTTAATGAGAAAGAAGGGGAACAGACCGAGACAGAGCTCTTTGCATAATGACCTCATCATAGAATGGTTTGGGTTGGAAGGGGCTTTAAAGATCATGAAGTTGCAATCCTCTTGCCATGGGCAGGGACACCTTTCACTAAACTAGGTTGCTCAGAGCTCCATCCAGCCTGGCCTTGAACACTGCCAGGAATGGGGCATCCACAACTTGTCTTGGCAACCTGCTCCAGAGCCTCACCACTTTGTGAGTGGAGAAAATGTAAAAATTATATAATCTCCAAGCTTCCTACACATAGGAAATCTTTTCTAATTTTCTGGTATAAACTAAGATTTTGTTCCACAGCACATGCTAAACCCATAGATTATATGAATGCAAGCCACCACTCAGTCTTTTGCCTAATTACCACAGGAGAGCAGTCTGCGTGCAGTTGCTCCATTGCTTTTCCTGTTCAGTGGAGGGGAAAAGCACGACCAGGCAAAGGGAAGGTCAGTGCATTTCCACCAGGCTGCGCATCAGTGTTAACAGATTCACAGAATGGGTAAGGTTGGAAGGGATGATAGTGGATCATCTGGTCCAGGCTCCAAAGGTCTCCTAGACCATGCTACTCATGACTGTATTCAAACATCTTTTGAATATCTCCAGTGGAGGAGACTCCACACTCTCTCTGGGCAGTCTGTTCCAGTGCTCAGTCAGCCACACAGTTAAGTTCTGACTCATGTTCAGGTGTAACTTCCTGTGCATCAGTTTCTGTCCAGTCTCTCTCTCCCCTATTGCTTGGCACCACCAAGAAGAGACTGGAAACACCTTCTTGTCACCCTCCTTTAGATACCAATACACACTGATGAGACCCACTCCCAGTCACCTTTTCTCTAGGCTAAATAGGACCAGCTACCTCAGCCTTCCCTCATGAGAGAGATGTTCCAGTCCCATCATCATCTTCACTGTCCTCCACTGGACCTGCTCCAGTAGCTCCATGTCTCTTCTGTACTAGGAGCCCAGAACTGGACACAGCAGCTTCACCAGGACCGAGCACAGAGGAAGAATCACTTCCATAAACCTGCAATGCTTTTTCTAACACCCCAGGACACCATGTGCCTTCTTGGCTACAAAGGCATTGCTGGCTCACAGACAGCTTGTTGTCCACCACATCTTTTCCAACCTTAATGATTCTGTGACTCTATGATGTGTTCCTCTCCATCCATCTGTAAAAAGAAATGGTTCCCAAGTGCATGGCTGACTTTATCCTAAGTTAGAAGGGGACTACTGACTAGCTATGTGGAATTATGCAGACATAAGCCTGTTGTATCCTTTAGAGTATCTCAAATTTTTAGCTACTTAGTGTAAAGCACACAGCTATGAACAAAAATCTTTTCTTCATTAATACTTGTTTAGGCTAAAGCCCTAGGATTAGTAGTGCTATAAGTATTTTAAGACAGTATTTTATTAATAATTAAAAATTAAAACTACTTAGTCTACATTCCTTTTGGCCCTTTAATTAAGTACTGCTCCATAACCAGAGAGATGTAGGTTCAAAGTTAAAACATTTGCAGCAAACGTCTCCAAGTTAAGTAGAGGATGTGAACTGTCCCTGCAAGAAGCAGTTAACTGCTACATGGGCACAGAAAAAAAACTAATGCACTCTCACACCTCTATTTATCTGCCTCTAAAGAACATGATCTTCACAGGCATAGAATATCACCCATCTAGTGACATTACCGAAGTAAATAAAAACTAAAGAAAGCTGATTTTGGAAAAAGATATCTATCAATTCTGATTTGATATATGCAGCTATGTACAGAATCACAGAATCAATGAGGTTGGAAAAGACCTCTGAGATCATCAAGTCCAACCTACGACTGAAAACACCACATCAACCACATCATGGCACAAAGTGCCACCTTCAGCCTTTCCTTAGGCATCTTCAGGGACAGTGCCTCTACCACCTCCCAGGGCAGCCCATTCCAAAGTCTAATCACCCCTTCTATGAAAAAATTCCTCCTAATGTCCAAGTTAAATGTCCCCTGGCATATCTTAAGGCCGTGTCCTGTCCTGCTGCTGGCTGCCTGTGAGCAGAGGCTGACCCCCCACCTGGCTGCATGCTCCTTTCAGGTACGTAAGAACACACAAACATGTAACACCGTGTTTATATCTGCATATACATCTACACAGGTTTGCTTTTCTAACATCCTGCTTGTCAACCAGCACACCAGGGATATCTCTATTCTGAGGGGTTGGGTATGCCACACCTTTTTTCTTTCCCCTTGTTTTTTCAAACTTTCCTGGCAAGTTACAGCAGGGCACCTGAAAGGATCAAGCTGTTCAGAACACTTCAGAACAGATTTGAAGCACAATTTTGTGATCTTCACAGGCAATGAGAAACTTCTGGGGGTCATCTCTGTCTCTGGTATGGCAGCAGAACCTCTCAAACTGTAACATCCAATATGAACAAACAGACAAGTTACAGGGAATGGAATTTTTCTGACCTGAACAACAGAAGACAATCACTTATCTCTTTGCACTACATCCACAAGGTAGATGTGGCATTCTTAAAATATCTTTATACTCAGTTATGAGTAAGACTATTCATCCTACACCCTAGTTCTGCATACAGGAAGGAACAAGCTCATAGCAGAAGAAGTTTTTTTTGGCAGTGGGAACAACTGCACGATGATTATCTTCCACCCAGTGTGGGATTCCATGAGAGATCACGGATGCTCTGGCAAGTGTTGGGGCATTACTACATGTTTGTGGAAGTCTCTCAGCTTTTATTAATTAGACTCCTGACAAAGCAGTAAAACCTTGTAACAGAAAGCCACACTGCTCATTCCTGAATCATATGAAATCATTCACCATTTTATGTACAAGTTTTGAATTACAATCTTCAACTCCTCATCAGAAAAAATAACAAACCAAAAAGCCTAAAAAAAGCATTTTTGGAAGAACTGCATAGTATACAGAAGCATACTTCAATTACAAAATATCTTACAGAACACAGACTGTAACAAAAACCAGAGCCTGTTACCTTTTCTGAGAAGGCAGCGCCCAGCCCAACCTAGATGTTTCACCTCCATTATTAGAGGACCAGCTTTAACTGAAGAGTACATGAAAAAAGTTCCTGAACAGTCCAAATAGTTTAACAGAAAAGTAAAAGTACATTTGTAAACAACTTTAAAACAAGAGCCTTATGAAAACAATAAAGGTCACTGAAAGTTAGGCTGTTAAACTCTTCTTAGCCCAAGCTGCCTTGTTTTACCCTTACAGTTTTTTAATGATAAAGAAATTTCGTGATATAGAAAACCTCAGTGAGAAATCTGAGTATTTTTAAAATTTTTGGTAAAATTAAGAAAAGAACAATTTGAAGGGAAAAAGCCAAACTCCAAATTCCTTCTGAAAATTAAAAGAGTGATAAAACCAAACTATTGATTGAAGCCAACAGTGCATGGTAGCACAGCACTTATTTTATAATCTGAGACCCTTTTTAATGTAAACCCTGGAAAATCATAAACAATTGCTAGAAATTAATTTTATATTATGTACCATTAATTTATCACTGCATTCAATTTCATTATTCAAACCCTGCCATAAAGTGACTTTTCACATACAGCAGATTGACCTTAAGCATATCTTTTACTACACAGCAAAAATGTAAAAACTGTCCTGAGAAATGATTTTGCGTATGTAACTATCAATGCCTCTGAAGTTGAGCATCAGTATTTATGCTGCTCTACTTAATGCTTCAGCATATGTTAAGTAAGCTGCTGATCACTGAGTGTCTCCATTTTGGTAGATAGACAGATGTATGTGAACAGCAATGCTTTGGAGAACATGTGCTATTCCTAATACTAGAGTTATTTTCTCCCTCAATTACATTTTGCTATAAATATGTGTGCCCTTAAGTTGATCCCAATATCAGTTTCAGCTAACTAATCAAATTATCTGTTAAGGTTTTGGGAATGAGAACCCTTCCTTTATTTAAATAAAATGAGGGAAAGGTTTCTAACTCCCAAAGCTTTGCCAACAATAGATTTAGTTTCAAGACAGGATGTTTAGTAAGTTGTTCGTCCTCTTTGCTGTTCACAGATAAGCACAACTGCGTTGATGGTTTTTATCAAGTAGGCAGGAAGAGAAATAGAAAATAGTATGAGGTTTTTCCCTTAGGGTTTTTCTAAGTTCTGCTCATGGGTATGAGTAAGTATTAATTTGAAATAAGAGTACTTCAAATTTCACTACTTCTCTTTTATTTATAGGGTGCAGCAGCTAAATTTCAATTTCCTATTTTGATTTTGCACACATGTGTTATTAAAACCCTGCCTGTAACTGAGAACATATTGAACTTATGTATGTACGTAAGGAGTAATTTAACATTGTATACAGAAGTGCCTCCTTTTTGTACCAGTTAAAAGTTAATTCATAATCCAAATAATCAATCTGCAATGTAAACAAGTAATTATTTTCTCCTATGAAATGATGGTAAATATCAATACTGAGCATTACATATTCCACTCCAGCTCATTAAATGCAATTCTTCAGTCACAAAGGCAGCAGGCATTCTGTGATGAACTTCCTTTGAGCTATGTTCAAATGAGTGGAATAACTGAGATTCCTGATGGAGATCTAAGCTATTTCCCTCATTTACTTAATAGTTTCCACTATTCACATACTCAACTCCATTTTATAATTTGCTATTTAAAATAAAGTAATTTCCCCACACTCTTTCCCCATTCTATCTAAAACAAACTTATTTACATTTATGGTAAATGCTTTTCACCAAATAATTTTAAGAAAAAAAGCTCCTGAAACAAAATCAATAACGGAGCAAAAACATAAAGGGAGCAAGTATTTCAAGTACTGTATTAATTTTCTTTCTGAATTTTCTTCCAAAGATTCTACAGGGACAAAGGTTTTAAAAGTTTGAAACACACTTTTACATACTTTTGATGATATCTCTTTTATACAAGGGACCGATTCTGTCCAGTGATCACCTTCCTAACTTTGGGCCCGTATTTAAATGAAACTGCATGTCATTCACCCCAAGAAAGTAAACAAAATACAGCCTTTTACTTCAAATATTTTATGAATGCAAGATTACAAGAAATATATTAGTCAAAATGCAGGGTTATCAAGCACTGAACTGAGAATGCTGGCACCAGCTTGCCTACCATTTTGCATGTGGAAAAATACACTGTCTACAGGCAAAAGGCATCACTAATGCATCATGAATTACTCTGGTCAGCCAACATCACCTCTGCAGCTTGGTGCATGTTTCAGTTTATTATGAAAATAATCATCATAATAATAGTTTGAGATGAGACACTGGAACAAAACCATTCTTAAACAGGAAAGTCTTTTTTTTTTTTTGCTCTTACTGAGGCAACACCAAAAACTAAAAATAAGTTCTCACAATTTAGCAGCCTCCTCAACACTTGTTAGGCTAGCCTTCACACAAGGAGCATGCAAACAGCCACTCTTCTTGCTTTAAATTGAGGGCTATTGGTTAATTCAAGTCACTGTTTTTTCACCCTATTCAATTAACCTGTTGAACTGGATTTCACCTAGGAAAAAGAAAATTAAATGATGTTAAGTGTAGCAGACACATACAGATCACACCAAGAAGCTAACACTCATGAGCTGTCATAATAAGGGGTAAGAATAACAATAAAAAAAAAATCAGTCTTTTCTGTGCATATTTTTCATTTGAAAGGTCCCAGGAAATCATGATGTGCCTGGCCGCTTCTGTTGCTGATTTCTGATGACCTCTAATTGTTTTTTGCACTGCTGATAGTATGTTGAGAGACTTTTGTTTTCATCTAACAGCTTTTTATGTTCTTGTACCAGACGGGATGTGTTTTGCTGGTCTTTTTCATCCTGGTCCAGTTCTGCTATTAGTTCTTGTCTGAAATGAAAACAAAAAGTCATTGTCATTTATATTCTATTTTTATTTGTGTGTAGATGACTTCATATGTTTCAAATGAGTATTTGATTATCAATCTGAACTCACAGCTGGTGATATTCTGTGCAAAAGAAGTTGACAAAAGAATGTTATTCTTTAATGTAGTCCGGGGAAAAATTCCCTTCCAAATCAAATCCACATTTAAACTATAACAGCTGAGGATTGAGCCTCAGCCTCTAAAACTGTTCTTTAGATAATGTCTTTCACATGTAGTTTTACAGGTCACAGTTAAATACCTAAGGAGCCACACAAAATTTCATGAATACATTCAACTCCAATTTTAGCTATCTATATGTACATTTAAAATTTTTAAAAGGCAACTTCAAATACAAAATTGCAGTAATTTTTGTAACTTTTTAGTGAATTGCTTTTTTCTATCTTGAACTTATTAAAGCAGTGGAAAAGCAGAATCAACGCAATTACTTCTGTAACTGGCGTTTCCCATTATTTATGCTGTAAGTGTTCAACATGTTTTTTTAGCAAAGACTTTAGAGGCCCAAATACACTGATAATCTTGCTATTATTTATTCTGCAAAACTGATATGGCAGTTTGTTTTACTATTTTGTTATGAGGTGTCAAGAAGGCAAGCTGCCAGCAATATTTTTGCAACAAAACAGCAAAGGAGAAAGTTAATTAATTGTTGCCATATGGTTTTTAATTACAGTTAAAGAAAATTTAGTAATTATATGAGGTTTGAACTAGTAACTACCTTAACCGGCATTAAATTCATCCATCACAACATCTTTTTTTGCTTTAATATCTATGGACAATTACATTCTGACTAAGAAAAAACAGTTTGGAAGAAATGTGAACAAAAACTTCCTAGGGAAAAACCCCAGTAGGAATCTAAAAGTAGAAAATCAACAGTTTTGAAAGAAATATATTTAAAATAATTTATTGACCAATGGGGACAACATAAATAGAATCAAAATTAAGACATTAACTCTAGCATCATTATCTCCTCATTTAATCTAAAAATCCTAGTTACATGTGAAAAAAACAAATTATTCACAGAATACTAAGCCCAAAGTGAATATGTGATAGGAGTTCAATCTTACAGTAACATTTTCCTCCCATTCTGTATGCTATTTCTACTGTACAAAAGGTACACACATTTTTCTCATTAGCTAATCCACAAAAACCAAGGCAAGATCCCTATTAACAGCTGCCAGGGGCCCAGACACTGGAGGGTCATAAGCTGATTATTTGGTCTAGTGTGCGATTCTGAACTGGTCCCCGGCATCAGGAAACAGAACACAACAGAACTTGTTATGAACTCAAATTCTGAATCAGCAATAATTTTTGACCTTACACAACAATATGTGCAGCTGCTTTACATGTTTACATGTTGTTTACATGTAAACACTGCAAGAGGAAAGACTTTATTTCCAACACACAAGGAGAAGGCACATAACAGCTTTTAAGCATCAGGTCCTCAAGCCACGGCAGAAAAATCTAAGATGAATGTTGATAATATAGTTGTAAATGCAGTGCTTGACAAAAGTCAGAGATAGGATTAAAACTAACTGCAAAATGAGTTACACTGACATATTACCAAAAGTTCTGTAATCCATTAACTAACCAATTATCTATAAATTACAACAGAAAGTACTTTAATGGACAGTGTAGCAAATTAAATTCCAAGTTCAGGTATTTCATTTGAGATGATAAAATCAAACATTACCAGTTTGTTACTACTTATGTAGGACTTGTCCAGTCCTAGGAGAAGTCTGGATATTGATTGGAACTTTCAATTACCTGCTCTAAATATTTCCTCTGTACTGAGCAGCTCAGTATTCCTGAGTTTAAGGTTGGAAAATAATTATGCCCTATGAAGTGTTACTTCATAAAGCCAGATAGAATAGTCACAGTGACTATTATTTACTTTTTATTATGTATTTTTATTATTATGCACAGACTTTGTGTATAGGAAAGACATAGAAGAACAGAAAAGTTTAAACACATTTCACTTACTTCCTCTGCAACAGCAATGCAATTTCTGTCTGAACTTTCATATATTCTTGTGCCATTTTGCAGTGCTGTTCAAACACAGCCATAGATTCTTTGGAGTTTGGGCATGGTGCTAGAGGCTGAAAATAAATCAGACATGTAAAAGACTAATGAACTGATATCTTAGTAAATAGTGTGTTAGAATGTCTCTGCAGTGTATTTATAACGGTCTTTTAAAAACCAGTAAGCCTTTAAAAATAAGTGTTAAACCATCCCCTGGAAAATATTACTGCGCCGATGTCAAAGTTAACTCAAATCTGAAGTTTTAATCTGACACTTGTCACAAAAATCAAAGCAATGTTTAATCCCACACACAAAAAATAAAGTGTATACAACAATTTGATTCAGTAACACTCAAGCAAATAATGTCTTATTTTGACAGTCAAACTCAGCTTACATTTGGTTTTAGGGATCATGTTTCCCAGGGCTTGTTTTTAATAGCTTGATCAAACCTGAGTCAACCAATCTCAGATTACATAATATATTTTTTTAGCCTTGGTCAAAAATTAGACAGAACATAAACCCAGGTAAATATGTGGCACTATATTTTGCAGCCCCAAAGTCACATGTTAGAATGAAATGCAAACTTGAGAATCTAATAAACTGTATATTTATTACCTGTAACTGATGATCTAATGTGAGATATGCCATTGGGATGGAGTTATCTGACCCATTGGTCTCTGTAAAAATACCAAGAAAACTTTAATGTATTTAAAAAGAGTTAATTCTGTTCTTACAGGACAAAAACAAGAAGTCTAAGTAATTACACAATACACAATCTGAATGTGGATAAGCAGATGGAAATAGCAGCGTTCCAATCCCAAGGCAGATGAATCATTTTGTTTTTCGGATAGTTAAGAACATCAAAAGTATGGTCTATCACATCAAGAAAAAAAAAATCATGGTTATCAACCTACATTTCTAGAAGCCATGTAACAGCACACAGATTTTAAAAATACCATTTTTGTACAGTTTGCGATCATTTCTGTTTATAAAAAATTTGCCATTTCATTCTTGTTTATGAAGGATCAGCCAGCCAGCCCATGCATCTAATGACTTTAAAATTAGAAGCTCTGCAAATCAGCTCTGCCAAAATAAAATAAGCACAACCTCCTGCTCAGTTTTGAAACCTGCTCCCAGTGAGGTCTCTAAGTATCTTCCTCACAACATGCTCTAGGGCATCTTCTCTGCTCCATATAGATACTTTGTGGGTAGTAAGGAACCCAATAATTGGTCTGTCTCCTGGGCATGGCTGCTCTCTTCTTACACTGCAGTTGCTCTGGATTTCTCTCTAGAGCTTTCATTCCAGATTTAGTATGTTTCTGCATTCTTATCTTTCAGTAGCCCACAATCTGGGGATCACAAGGTTACTGTTAAGCTTAAGAGACACGGGAGTAAAGACACATGGAGAAACTACTGATTTTACAGCCGCATAATTGCTACTAGAGGATTATATGGAGGAGGGTAGGTGGGAAAAAAAAGGGGCTGCTTACCCATACCCCAAAAGCACCTGCCACAGAGTAGTCGTGGTAGAGAAACTAAGGTGTTGCCCTCAAAGACTATGCTATTTCCAAGAGCAGCTTCAAAAGGAAACAGAAATAAGAGGGTGGGAATGGAGAAAAAGTGGTTAAGTGTATGCTTGTAAGGAAACTGGAAGGTGGTAAAAACAAAAAGGAAAAAGAAAAAGAAAACAACCCTAAAACCAGAGACTTAATCACCATGGTATCTTAAACGCAATCAACATGAGAAGTCCTCCCCTACATTAGACTATTGCCATATAAGGATATTGCGACAATGAATTGCAATGCTTCAAAAATACATCAATACATGTCAATGCTTCAGGCGACATTCCCAAATGTTTCAGCACCACGTCACAGAACTGCAAATTCTCCTTGATTGACCAGATACGGCTGCATCCTTGTTTTATCACTTTGCTTCATTAAATTAAAAACATAGCATCTTTTACAGAAAACTAAAATTATTTCTCTCCTCAGAAATTTGAACAATTCTTTGTGCATGGCCTACATAAACCCAGCAAGAAAAAACATACATATGGCACATTCTGTATTTACCTGAGTATAAGGTGACCAATTTCTGTGGGCCAGAAAACAAACTTGACTTTTAGCTCCAGTGCTGTGCTGCATTTAAGAGCAAAAACTTGGCACAAACTTTGTTGTACTGGCTTACGATTTGCAGCTTTTGGTTCCCAACGAGCTCTTGATTGGGTAAGAGCTTGCTTCCAATGTGAGGCAGCAATTCCCATGAGTGCTCACTGCCTAAAGCAACTCGGGGTCCATGCTGCACAAGAGGGCCCACGGTGGGCTGCAGCAGTGGGCAGAGGCTTGGAAAAGTTATGAGTGACAAGGCACTGACTTGTGGTCAGGCAAAGCAAAAAAGGACAGAAAGAAGAAAACTGGGAAGCAAAACACAAGAGTGTGTTGTCCTCCCACTAACACAGGGGAAAAAAAAGTACATCTTACATAATCACTTTATATTTGGTTAAATGCAAGTGTGCAAATATACATACATAATTATGTACATATACATATGCTTGTGCAAGAGTCAGTCACCACATGAGTCTCCATTTTGCAGTTGGTTACAGGAAGAGTCTGATCATCCAGATGAAAAGATCACAAGAAAAAGATTACAGCATTTGAGGCACTCTGAAGTACCATCTTGAGACTAAATTTAAGATTCAACATGTACATTTTGGTATCAAAAATGTAATTTTTATTTGTACTATAAAATGGAATTTGTGGGGATCCATTTTTTCCTGCATTCCAGTACTGGTTATTTTCATAACAGAATCCATTATGACTTTTAAAATCAAACTGAACTATTAAATTATCTTCATTCTTAATCCTATTTCATAAGAACAGTGATGCTACAATAGAAGTATTTACAATGTTTCTACAGACACGTGTTAGTGCATTTAAAACCAGCAATTTTGTGTGCACATCTATATCCTGCATAAGCAAAATTACAAGAGATGGTGAACAGGAGTAACCTACTCCAGATGATACTCACCTACATAACATTTAATTCCAGATGTCAGGGCAATGAAATCTTTAAATGTGCATTCAAAATACAACTGGACAGATTAAAATGTTCCAGGATGTCTATTCCCCTAATTCTCCAAAACCACACTATAGTAAAAAGTGACTGCTAACAAGATGCTCATTAAGTATTATTATCACTGCAATTTACAGTACTTTCTTACAAGCAAAAAGTTTACAAGTTTATGTAATTTACCAATCTATAAATAAGTATTCTTACAGTGTATGTGAAAAACAAGGCAGTAATGTAATGACTGGATTTAAGCAGAACTTAAAAAATCATGATCTTCATTGCTTACTTTTATTAATGCCTGAGCACACATCCCATACCACAATCAAATAAATATTTAAATTTTTTTACAGGCAAAAAAATTATATAATAAACAAAGGATTACCTGCATCATCTGGTGTCCATGGATTACGTGCTGGCTTTTCAGAGGTTGGTCCCGAGGTAGTGATCATTCTCACACTAGGACTAGATGATCTACTGCTGTTTCTACTCTCCTGAAATGACAAAATAAAACAAAACGACAAGTTAACAGAAGATTTTTTGAGAAGTTCATTAAAAAGAAAAAAAAAATTGAAGAAATCTGCACCTATTATCCTCCTTAAAAATACTTTTCCTCCCCAAGCTTTTACCCTGAATGCTCTCCTGATGGTTTGGTCAGCTTTACATACATTGCAGGGATAATTTCATCCTCAATTCTTCTTTATTGTGTAAAAGAAATTGATACAATTTTGCTATTCAGCACAACAAAAAAATCAATGCTGAATAGTGTGTTCAAGATCTTTATAGAAAATCATGACAATATGTCTTGGGATTTTTGCACCATTGTTCAGTGAAATCTAGCAGCTCTGTAACATAAAGAGGAAATAAAGTTTATTTCCAGTGTTTAATCAATGAATGGAATTACATTCAATGAAAAGAATACAGCTTAGTAGCTGCACTAGACGACCATGTATTAATCTACAGTTTTTTTCTGGTTCTTTTGTCAACTCAGAGGTTATGTGATTAATCTTCAGAAAATGTGAAGAAAGCCTAATCAAAAAGGATCAGTCAATTGAAGCACATCAATCAGAAAATTAGTACATTCTCCCTCATAAAACAAATTAAGAACTAAACCAAAATTCTGAAGGTTGTTTTTTCATGTACTGTTTGACTCCTCCAATCTTTTTTTTTTACCAAAGCACAAAATCATAATACAGATTTCATTATTCTACTAAGCTGCTTTTTCAGAAATGTTATCTACAATGTATGTGTTTCTATTTCACATACCCCCTCAGTGACATTAAATTAACACAGTAAAGGATTTAAGACTATAAGCCCCAGCAAGTTTCTCAGAAAAAAATGAAGTAAAAGGAAAGATGCTATTAAAATACAACTACTTTCAAGATGGTGCGTTTATCATGAAATGATTCATTAAATGACTCAATTTTTCAAAATAAGCACTCAAATATACATTAACTAGTAACTACATTTATTTATGCCTCTATTTGCAAATATCCTACTTTAATTTAAGTTTTAAAATTCAGAATTCTGGCCCAGTAATGATCCAAAGAATAACAAGATTATACACACTGAAACATCCATTATTTCAAATGCATAGTATTTCTTCTGTGATGTTTATTAAGCATTTTGTGGTTTATGTTAACATCTAGAAACAAGACAATAAACTGTAGAAATAATCTGATTGATATTATCAAAATGATGGCATCAAACATTTTGAAAAATCTTTTCTATTGGAGTCTTTGTTGACATTAAGTAAGGTTTAAGTTGCTGACCTTACTGTTAGTGTCCTCAAACATGAATGATAAACACACCCTGCTGATGTAAAAGATCAGAAGACTGAGAAAGCACACAGCATAAAAGTCCTTTAAGCAAAAGGAGATTTGTTGACTATATACAGTGGATAGTGAAGGGCACCTGAGAAATACTCTAGTTACAGTAACTTCTCAGGCTTTACCAGATTGTTTTGGTCCACCAACCAAAACCACATTTCTTTGATATCTTTATTTACGTGAAATTCAGTAGATACAGAAATGAAGGAATCACATCTGAAGCATATCTAAAAAGCACTACAAAGCTGAAGTTTCTCAAACTGAACACTGGTTAGATTACAGTGTTTGAGTGTTTATTGAGTGAGATGATTTAGGCCACCTGCATGGCAGCTCCTCTGACAAGTAAAGTCCATTGTCTGGACTTTAGCAATCAGTTTCTGCTATCCCTTCATCCTTGCTTCCTTCAGACTTGCTAGCAGGTTACTCTCAAATCATCTTTGCCAGGTGGTCAAACCCACATAGCATTCTTAGCTTCCATTTTTTAAAGACTTACTGTCTTGGAAAGCGAGCACACTCTGAGTAATAATCTTCCCTGAAGCTTAATTTAAACAGGCAACATGATTTAAAGAAATCATCATTACTAGTCCTGTTTCTTCATATCATCTGTGAATTTTCTCTTACTGTGAAAAGGGAGAAAAAAACCCGAATGTGCATCTGTGACAAATTTCACAATCTCATGGACAGAATGATTCATTTGTGTAATATCAGATCCCCAGATTATCCCACTTAGCTTGCATGCATGTGGGCATGTACATTCTGACCTTGTTTCTCAAGTGTTCATATCAGTACATGGCTTTCTTTAATACAGAAATTTTTTTCACTTCAAAGTAAACCGTGAAAGTTATGAAGGCCCAACAACAGTTACAACACCTCCTCTCCCCCAAAAACCAACAATCCCAAAACAAAACAAAAAAATGTTTAAAAGGGGAAGTAGGTAGTTTTGGTATTTATGGTAGTACTGTGAAAGGTGAGCACAAAACAATAAAAGACACACAGGCAAGGAGATGGATACCACACTGAGCAACAGATCACAACCTGCGGATCTTGGGTCATTATGCCAGATATGTTTCTCAATATCCATATAAATCATGAAATTTTGTAAACAATGCATGCAGTATAAATAGCAATTTGCTGTGTTCCTTGAAATCCCCAAAAATATTAGTAGTTGTAGTTAAGAGACTGCACATGTAAAGGTGTTTAAACAAGAGCAATAGAACTAGACGGATGACACACTAAAATGTTTTAAAGTGCATGTACAGGGAAATAGGCAGAAGAAACAATTCTGTTCAAAAAAAAAAGAGAAATTAACAGAGCATCACAGCATATAGACAGAAACAAATGAAAATGTAGCATTTGATTTTACAAGGGACAGTTGCATTAGTGATGCTTATGTCACTTGGAGTAAGGACCAATCTAAGGTCATCAAGTGCTAAAATTTGTGAAAATTCAGACCTGAACTTGTGTTCTCAACACCAAATCACTCTAACAGCTGATCCAAAGATGGAAAACCCTTGACCTAGCAAATTTCCTATCTAAACTGTTGATGCTGAGTAGTAAAACCCTCTGCAAAGCACTATTACTATCTGCTGTTGAGAACACCAGTAAGAGCAATACTGTTAAGACTGTAAGTGTCTCAACAACATAAACATAGCAATTGTCAGCCATACAAGCCACACAGATAAATCTTTCAAGAGCACACAGACATAAAATAGACATAGAATCATAAAACATACAAGGTGGTCAAATGAAAACAGACAAACAGGTACACAGGACCAAGAGTCTTGTACTATCCCTTTCAGGTAAGCACCCAAACTTTGGTATATGTATTGTTAAATATTGTATGTATATATATATATATATATATATATATATATAAATTAATATTATATATACATATATTTGATTATTTATATACAAGCCTGGTGTTTTCCTTCACTTTAGGAAAAATTCCATTCTAATTTGGTAAAACCTTTCTAATTAAAAACCTGTAGTAGTAACAGAACCATTTTCTATAGACACAGCAGCAATTTTAAGGAAAAATACATTCAGTAAAAATATTTCTGATCAGTTTTACTGTGACAAATAGTTAAAATCCAGAGAAGAGGCACCGTGGCAATCCTTCAATTTTGAGTGGGATAGGACCTTTCATGGCCTGGGTGAGGGAGCAGAGGGGCCATGGCTGTTTGGTGAAGAAGGCTGTGCCTCAGAGTGGGTGTAAGGGAGAATGGAATGTGGGGAAGAAGGATGTTTGCAATGAAGGGAGGGAGGGGAAGGGGATTTTCACATTAGAAAGGATACCCTAGATATGGTATGGTGCATATGGGGAGATTGGATAAACTCACCAGAGCTATGCCACTCAGATGTTTTTTCTGCTTTGGCTCACAGATTGCTTATATGGATTGTAGCTCAAAATTTCTAACAAAAAATCAAGGCACTGAGGTCCAGATGTATAGAAACCCATAAAGATTAATCTTAAGACTTTAGCCATAATTACATTGTTTTGTTTCTTCATTGTTATCCAATTTTTTTTTTTTAATATACAAGCATGTGTACATAAAAACTTAGCATTAGTTTCAGCAGACTCCTCTATCTCTCCTCACATCAAAAAGGGGATAAAAATTCATTATTTGTTTATATGCACAGGGCAAAAAAACATATTTGAAACTGCATTTTTCAGGCATGTTAAAATACTATGTTTTCCAGATTTTACCACGTTTCCAAAGAAACTGCAGGATAGCAACAGACAATTGTAATTCTTCCACTTACATTTCCAATTTGTACACTATCAGAAGCGAGAAAGTAAAATATGACTCTGGTACTTCTATAGACCCACAGGAGATATTGGTGAGGTAAGCATAAAACAAAATTTCTGTATCCTCCTGCTAAATTGTTCACAAGGACAATTTAGCAAGAACACCCATACAAGCAGAAGAATAGCTTTCAAATAAAGATTATTATAATAGTTATTAAGATATGAAGCAAATTATGAAAATCTGAAATATCAACCATTCATTAAAATGAACAGAATGAAAACTTTTAAATAAAAAAGCTATAATTAAATATATTCATACATCAATCAGCACAATTTGGTACAACTGATGTATTGTCACTTAATTTTTTCCCTCAAGTCTTGCATAATTTTAATTCTACAATTAAATGAATAAGCTAAATTAATTCCTAAATTTTGCAGATTAATTTCTTTCTAACAAACCTGTCTTCTCTGAAGCTATTAAAATACATTATGCAGACTTGTTATTTTCTGGTAGATATACACAATAAATTTACTAATAACCTACAGGATTGATGAGGTTTCTGTGGCTATCATACTCCATGGAATTAAAGAAAAATCAAAGGTTATCTTCCTGATAATTACACCCCCCAAGAATTACCACCCATTTTATATTATTGCAGTAGGCTGTTTAATAAGGAAACCCAATTAACCTGATCAATATGCAAAGCACCAGTATCCCACACTTAAATAATAGTAGGAATCTCAAAATTGCCAATTCGCACTAAGGACCAAATAGCCGCTGTGAATTGTTGAAGCAATTAAAAACACAAAATAACCACATCTGAATAAAGCATTAGCTATACTTTTCTCATTTAAAACTGAAATGAAACTAGGAGCATGTTATGTAGCATACCACTGTCTCTGTTACCATGGCATTTACAATACCAGACATATAGATATGTTATTATAAGATATCTTTTTCAAACAGTATTTTTTTAAACAAAACTTTTTGACAACACCCTGCTGTAAATCTTTCACAAGACATAGAGAGATATGTCTGTAATTTACAATTCAGGATTCAGAGACTGATAATAAATAACATTTATTGTACTGATGCACATGCTTTTTATTTTCATGCAGAAAGTGAGTCTATATATAACTGTTTTACACAATAAGTAGTAATTACAATTGTTTCCTACATACAGAAAAATGAAAAGGCTTTCCTGTGTAACATGTGCCCTCAGCCAAATTAAGCAATACACAAAAAAACATGTGTACACAAAAGTGATAAATACTGCATAAGCTATACAGAAAATGCTTCTCATCTAGAGCTCATTCATAGTTACTCGCATGGAATCTCATTTCAATGCAATACAAACAACACTACAGTCTGCCAAACTTCCACATCATTTCTATGAAAGCATCAAAGGTGAAGATTTCCAGATCAGTTCCCCAGTACAGATTTGGTACTGACTTTACTGAAAGGCAAAGAAGAGATGAGAAGGACATTACCTGACTGGACTCTGTTCCAGCAACACTAAGATCTTGAATGGATCTGCGCCTCTGCTGTCCGTTTCCTGCTGGGAAAAAAAAACAAAACAAAAACAAACCAGTGAAATATATTCAGAACAAAATAAGAAGGGTGCGACTGTTGAGGAGCTTGGAATTTGTACAAATCCACAGAGACAAAGTGAGAGAGGGGGAGAGACAGCTGCAGAATTTTAACTCAAAACATGCTGGCCTGTCAACAAAAAGTAGACCCTAATACAATAACCACTCCTACCACATGAATAGCTGCTGCACTCTACTCCACCATCTTCTGTCACATGTATTTGGTCAGGCTTAGTACTTGGGGCAGGAGCTGATGACGACATCTATTTCAAGTGCGTTACGTTATGGGGATTTCTAAAAGCTAAACCACAAAGATAACAGGCTGCCAGCTTTAACCTGTTGCTCTTTGGCTTGCTCAAGGAACACAGCAAGGACTTCTGCCTGCGTGACGCTCCCCTCAAGAAAAGGAAGAAGCGAAAGCGCTTCCTTCTGCTCTCCCGTCTCCTTCAGGGGAACGAAACTATGTCCTGTTCTCATGCTCTGGGAAGTGTGAAAAGGGGACCGTTCAGCTAAATCACATCTCACCATCAACCTACAAAGCACAATGCTGTAATCTTTTCCTCTTCTCCTTCCACCTGTTTGCAATTATCCACCAGTGACAGCTACATAAAACAGTTTAAATTTTAGCGCTGACAAGCAATCAAAGGCATTTTCAGGAAACAAAATCTCCTTAAAAATAAAAGGAGATTACTCAACAGAATCTCCCTGACTACTTTGATTTTTATTACAGTGATTGTTTATATTATCTCTTGAGAACAGGTCAGCTGTCCAAAAGGAAACACCAAAATGTCCCGAGTAACAGCTGACAATGCTCAAAATTCTTGCTCTTAGCTCTGCATTACGTAACTCTGCTACTGGAGGGGAGCATCTGAAACATGTACTGCAGCCACGGCAGCCCCTCGCCCAGCAGCCCCACACTCAGCCACCAACACAGCTCACTCAAAGCCCTGCAAAAGGCATCACATTGCTGACCTTTTGGATACTTCTCATTCAGCATAATTCCCACGACTCCAAGCCTATCCTGTCACGTGCTTTGAATTGCAACAGTTACTACAAAAATGTAAGACTATTTAATATTGACTGATATGTTCAATAAGCCCTTAAGTTTTTAAATATATATATTACTACATGTAGGAACACACTACCACAAAACAGCAATACAAAATGCTTGGTGTCACTTTATCAATTTGTCAGGATGTTTCAAAATTTATAGAAGGTACTATAAGAAACAATCATATAAGAAAGTCAAGCAGGATTCTAAAAGAGAAATATACTTTTTGCTCTGACTACAAACAGATTTGAATTGCAACTGTTCTGTGGTCTTGGTATTTTGCTTCTGAAATTCAGGGAAAATAAATACTTACCTAAGCAACAATGGCTAAGTTTAATAGTTTCGTATGGGGATCTTGTGAATTACAAATCTATGTCAAAAAGTCTGAACTTGTTCATCTGCAGTGAACTTTTCCTCTATGCAATTGTTTAACAAACAAGATTATACATTTAACAGAATTCTGTGCTGTGGATACTTCATCTGGCTGCCACAGCTCATCTCAATATGCAACATATGTGCCATCCACCCACGACTGATACAAAATTATGTGCACATTTCATTCAACAACATTGTTATAAAATTAGTTCAGCTGAAATAGGCTTGCAAAAATATCTGAAATTCTCATTTCAGATTAGCAACATTTGTGAATTTAAAGAACCCAGTGCATGTGTTGCTGAAATATTAGAACATGGCTGCCAAAATGTTAAAATAATCAGGGTGGGGTGCAAGAAAGAAAAGAAAATGCCTTGCGGGAAGTGAAGGGGTGGGGGGGAAAGAGGGGCCAAAACTACTGTTGTAAAAAATGAACACCTTTAAATGAAATATCTTCAAGTTAGTAGCATGAGGGAAGAGCAAGCTCAACTAGGCAATGCCATTTTAATTAGTATAATACTGCAGACATCTGGCAAATAGCTTCAACAAGGCAGAAACAGACTACGAATCAACAAATACTTATTGCTCCAGATTCAACACAAATTTCAGTTGAAAAATATGCTGTACAACACAACAAAAAAATTTATTTGAAAAGATCATGGGTACTTTTTTATGCTTTTCTCTCCCAGTTTTGATCTTGTTCTTACCTCTATGTCCATTTAAAAATATTTTTTCCTCATTATAAAACTAACAGATTTGTACATGGACCCAAGTTAATCCACAGTAACTTGATGCAGTGTTAGGCTTTTGCTGGTTTACAGGATTTTAAGATTAAAAAGCAAATGTCACAAATATACTTCATGGCCTCAGAACAACCCATTTCACATAGTGTTGTTTATTTTCTAAAATTAAATTCTAAAGGAACAGGAAACTTCCATCACGTCCTGCCCCACATACTCTAGGCAAAAATAAATTGTACAACTTATTAAGCTTTTGATCACCACCCCCCCTCAGCCGCCAAATATCCAGACCAGCTATGACCTCTTCTCCCTGCCCTTTAGCAGATACGTGCATCTCCTTTTACACTTTCTTATTTACTCACAGTCCTCTCTCTTCCTTACACACCTACAGTGTCCTCTCTCACAGTGCAGGATGATTAGGGACTGCAACACTGCTATAAGACTTTCTGAAGAAGTTAAAACATTGATCTGATTCCAGAAGAATTAAGTGATCTGGAAAGACAAGGGTGGGATTTCTTTACATTGATTTTAAAAGTAGATAGAAATCTACAGACCTACAGCATCCATAATTCCTATCCACCTTCTAAAGACCCTCTACACAAAATGTGTCTGTCTTGAGTAGTCATTTATGCAGTGTCAATGCTATAAAAATTGTAACGCTGTGGCACAGTTTCAGATGACAAAATTACAAAGCCAAATGCACACATGCTAAATGCACGAGATGTCTAACACTGCCAGTGAAGAGAAGGCTGTACTTGTAGGTATATTTGCTAGATGCTGCTTGAATGGTTTCTACCAAAAAAGTATACAAACTAGAATTCAGAATTTTTTTGTTTCTTTAAACATAAAGATATTTAACCTTTTGTACTTACGAGGGCTTTAATTTTTTATATATAAATATGTATATAAAAATAAAGTTGGTGCTTATAACCTGTACTATACATACTGTAAATGAAAAAAAAAGAACTGATACATTACTAGGCTATCTGGTTACAGGATACCACCACTGCAAACTCATTTGCTAAGTTGCTACGCAAAGGAGGAATTTTTTGACCCATCTTTCAGTTTTTAAGTTTTGTAAGCTAGTAACGCAAAATAACATCTTAAATGAACAAATAGCTCTCTTCACTCTTATAGTACTTAGAAAGAAGAGCAAATATATTCTAAAAGCTTCCCCTTCTGACAATATTCTTTACCTTTAATTGATAAAGTATGTATTTTACGACCTTGGAAGCATAATCAGCTCATGGACGAAATGCAGTTGAGGCAACGCATTACGAAAACCCCCAATGATAGCAGATGTAGCACTCATCCTTCCAAAATAGCCCTGCCCAAAGCAGCTGACTCACGGTAACATGCCTGCCTGGTGCTTCCCCTCTCCGGGCAGCAGCTGCTCTACCATGTGCTCAGCACAACTCCAGGCAGCAGCACAGACCGGCACTTGTGCGGCTCCAAGGACAGGGACGAGCTGCTCGCCCCACCGAGGGACGTGCCCAGGGAAGTCCGGAGGAGCTGGGTCTGTGGCAGAAGTAGTATGGAACATAACTGGGTGGGATTGAGATGGTGGTGACAGTTTGGGGGTCTTGGAAGCTTAGGGGTCTAGAAAGTAAAAAGTGTGTTCAGAGGCCAGAACTGAGAGCCTTGTGCTGAAAGAGTAAAGAAAGGAAAGAAGTGAGAAATATACAGATGAATATAATTAGTTTACTGGGCAGATGATCATGTTCTGTCATGTAATGATTAATCTCATTTTTTTCTGGCTTTGGGATTATTACTGGAAAGCTGCTCTGACAACCGGAAAATTTTCAATATAAAGCCCAGATTTATTTGCAGACAATTTACATATTTTTTCTGTAGTGCCAATACTGTCTTTTAGCTTAAGGAGCTATCTCTTCCTAGTTCTTAGCAGCAGATTCATCTATAGAAAATAATTATTCATTCTCAGCTTTCACTTTGTGAGCTAAAAAAAGCCACGCTTTCAGATTTGTTTTTATACTCTCTATACCCTTCATATCCTAGTAACTCTTCTTCATATTATTTGAGTGCATGTATGTTTCTTTTATATGGCTGACCAGAACAGTATGTTCAATTCCTGATTCAAACTCAACAAGGGCCAGTAATAGTGTCAGTGCTTTATCCTTTATCTTTCCCGGAAACACACCTTACGATTTCACAGTATTTCACAACTACATTAGATTCGTGGCTCATACTACCTGGAATTAATCTGCATGCATGTGCTATGATCCCATGTCATCTTATTAACAGAAACTGCTGTTAGTGCATGACCCTGGATTTTATCCTATTTCTATTCAGTCACAGCAAAATTCTCTCTATGTGATACTCTAATCCTCCTCTTTAATGAATAGTTGCTTCTGACAAAGCATTAACTCAAACTCATTTCACTTAAATACTTTAGGAATAAATTTTGAGAAAACTTCTTAATATGCTTGCTCCAACCCTATGCATTTTTTTTATTTGTACAGGTTTCTATTTCTTTCATATGTATTCCAAATTCTTGAAATTCCCATCCTGTCAAGTTCAATTAAAATAGACCAGGCGAAGAATTTTTAATGCCGGCCGCTGCTTAACTAAGAAACCAATAGACTGGTGCAATACAATCTGTTTTGTGAAAACAACATTGTATTTTATTTCACTGTTTTTCATTACTGCCTAGAAGTTTCAAGGTTTCTTGGAAGCCCCAATGCTGTTATGGGCAGATAGTGTATAGAGACAAGAGGCACTCATTAGCTTCTAGAGCTTATTTACCAGGCTCTCATCAAGAGTTAACACTGAAACTGGACAGATGGCTTCACTTTCGCTTTTCTTGCTTTCTCAGGATTTCATTTATGTCAGTGCAGGCCAGGACCGCTTGAAAGTTACAGTGGAAAGCTACTCTAGTAAACTCTTCTACCAATTTGTTAGCCTCAGTGCCAAAGAGGTTTGCTTTTTTATTGATGCTATTGCTCTTTGGAATTGACTTTCTCATATTGTGTATTTTTACAGTAACCTTCAATAAAGTTATTTGAAAGAAACATTTGTACAAAATTATCTTTTGCATTCAACTTTTTAATACCTAACAATATCAAGATTTATAAAGAAAGTTCCTAAGATGGTAGAAATTTAGAATAGGAGGGCCACAAGTTTTAGTGGATTCCTAGATACTTTCACTCACATATCCTCATTTTCTGCTCCTGACATATCACTCTGAAGTGACTTGCATACTGTTAATGGTATGCCTATCACAGTTTGGGATTGATTATACTTATTTTTAGGCTTTGAGAAGTATGAAATGAAAGAAAGAAAAATGTCATTCTACTAACTAAAAAAAGACTTGGAATACATGAGAATTGTTCATTAAATTCCCAAATGATATTCCCATCCATGGTGCCTGATTATATTAATTTTTTTCCTATCAAAAGCCTCTCCTAGTAATTTTAGTTGGCATTAACTTAAACACAACAGCAATATCTCATGCACACACATTTTAGCCCTAGAAAAGTGTACTCAAATATCAGAATTACACAGACTAAGTGTTAATGTTTTAATCACAAATATCACATGGATTTAAAGTTCTGTACATCATTTATCTTCGGGTTTTTTTCTACTATGATCTGATTAAAAATGGGAGCCTAAACACAACAAAGATCAGGGCAAAACAATTACCTAGACAGGAATTTTTCAACTTAGTTCCATTTTCACCAAATGAGGTACTGTAATACAAGACTGCATATATAGTTTTCCTCTATAAGAAGACGCTGAACATCAAGATCTTAAGAGGAAAAAGTTCTTTATCAGTAGAAGTAAATTTGATTAGAAGATTGAACAATTTACTGATAAAAGTAAGTTTGTAATAAAATATCATCCTCCTCTTTACTGAAGCATTATGAAAAATTTAGTAGGAAAATTTCTGGGCCTGTCCTAAAGCAACTGGAGCAAGAAGTATTTTAGCAGTCTGATCATTATTCCGGCATCTTAACCAATTGACCCGTTCACCTGGTCTGCGATACCTGGTATGATGATCTCAGGGACATCCAGTATGTTGCCAAATGAAGCAGTTTTACGATGGCCTCGTTTAGGCTTGGAATAGGCTGAAAAAATACACATATACAATACACATGCAAAACACTAAAATGGCGAGAGCAAAATTATTAAATTCCTAATACTGCATTTTTCATATATTTGGTTAAACTAGAGTTCATGCAAAAATGTGTCATGCAGAATAAACTGCATTGCCTTCCACTCATGCTTACACATAGTAAAGCAACTGTTAAAAAGCAAAAAATGCAGAACTAGCCATCATTACAACACAGTGTAATTAGTTATAGTTAGCAACACAAAAGTCAAACACAGAAAGCAGCATGGCAACACAGAAGGGAAAACCAAATGTAATTATCCAAACAGAAAACAAATTAAATTATTTCAATTCACCTATACATTCAGAAAAAAAAAAAAATTTGATTGCCTGAACTTAACTAACATTTTTTCTTTAATGTTAGATACAAATTATTTTATTAAAAAGTCTAATAGCTAGGTACTTCTGCTCCTTTAAATCACTTCAAAACAAATCTATCTCTGAAAAAATATTTACTTTTACTACATTTGACAATCATTCCTGCCAGTTACTCTTTTGCCCTACCAGTGAAGATTTTTTGTTGTGAAAACTGGATATAACTACTAGCTTTTTAATTTCTGAATAATGTTCAAGAAATATTATACACTTAGAAATAAAATCTAATCATACTTTTTTTTATTTTACCGTTTCTGTAGTTTAAGATAAATAGTTCCTATTTAAAGACAAATCTGAATGCATGTCCCAAAAGTAGAACATTGTAGCATACTCATCTCAGTAAGTAATGGTGATGTGCATTACATGATTTACTCTTACAATTAATCTAGAGTACGATGGAACAAGATTAAATAATTTTCAACCTGATTAAACAACAGCCCAATCCTCACCCAGCCATGCAATTTTTTTTTCAGGTTCACAGCACATTATTTCTGTCACACAGTTAACAAGATTAAAAAAAGAAACCAATACAGTGCTGTTTCACCTCTTTTTGAAAAAGTTATGGTCAGATGGGCTTGACATCATTTCTCATAGTCCACTACTGCATGAAGTGATTTCCCAAAAATTATCCAAAGAACCCCAAACCAAAAATAGTACGTTCAATATGTACTTTTATTTCAAGAAAAAGAAACCCTACAGTCATAATAAAAAACCACCAAAAAGCCCTTAGATTATCCCGAATAGTTATTATTATTTCAGAGCAATGTACTTAAAGAAGACAAACTAGGAAAATTAAAAACTCGTTCAAAGGAGGGCCAGGCTATCTCTGATAATGTCAAAAAGTTACATTAAGAATGTCAGTGACCAAAGTGGGTCCTGACATGTTTTAAAATAAAACCAGCGCGGTGTTCTTAACAGTTAAATACACAGCTACCTTCTGTGTTAAGAAACCTTTATAGATATTCAGGGTGAGATGTGCTACACAGTCATCCAGTCAAAGACTGACAATACAAAAGACAGAGTTTGGAATAAGGTTTTAAAATAAAAACATTAAAGTAAAAAAAAATTAGGGCAAGATAAATATTGTTTCAGTACCTCAGTATTTAATAAAACAAGATCCTGGAGTAATCATAATACAATGAAGAACAAAAATGAAATAGCCATGGTGCACAAGAAAGCCAGAATTTGGATGCATAATTTCTTATTAATTGCTGCTACTTGACTACCCTAATTTTAATGTTGGTATAAAACCACTCAAACAGCTAAATAATCCTGAACTAACCAAAGTAATTTTGCTTAATTATTTAAATCTGTGCTTATATACCATAACACAAAAAACTTTGACATATGGAACTTAAAACCTGAAGTTTACATATATTAACAAACAGTGTCTTTGATGAAGAAAAGAGACAAGAAAGTGTTTGCCAAGTGTACACATTTTTATTAATTCACTCTTCTGTGATGAATCAAGATTGCTTTCACCATAAAATTATGTATTCATACTTACAGATAAATTCTAATTCTCTCAAAGATTTAAGGTTTATATATGACAGTTTATATCTGAAGGAAACCTGGCAAAACACCTGCAGCTTTATTTTAACAAAAGACAATACTTCCTCAACCTGGTGAATAAAGTCTAATTACGTTTCTCATTTTGAAATCTGTCACAGTGGAATTTTAAACTTATTTGGGAACATGTACTTTAAACCTACCTCTTATTTTCAAAAGTATTATAGAGACAACCCTGAAGAAAATGTTATTAAATAAATAATTACGCTAGCAGAGATGTAATAACACAATTTCAGATAAAAAGGAGAAAGTTGTGCATTTGGAATAGGACTGATATTCAGAAGACTAATAATGCTTTTTTAAAAAAGGTAAAAATCGAATTCAATAAAAGCTCTAAAACCTTTAAAATACTCCATTAAAATACTCAGTCTTGCTAAGTGTATAACCATAAATAAAGACATTTTCCCCCCACAATTAATAAAGGACAATCAAGACTACAGGAAAACTTCAAGTATTTTCATATGGCTACTATTGTCAACCTTCTGTAAGACTAGGCATGTTTTACATTTTCCTTCCTCCTTTATTTCTTTCCAGTTGTTTAGTTTACTCCCCAAACATCATTAAATTTTACCTGTGATGGAAGCTATTCTTGCTTCTATTTCAGACATGTCAGCACTCATCCTTTTGGCTTCTCCAGCAACAAGGGCGGACGGTGGTCGTGCGCGAACATCTGACAAGCTCTCAACACTGCTCCCACGAGAGGGGGGCAAACTCAAACGGCCAGGGTCACTCTGTTTAACAGTCACACTTTGTGAAAACAATATTCTGCACAAGCCCCTCCATATTATGCACCAGTATCTTTCTACAATATGCATTTTCAAAGGGACAAGATTTAAAATTCACAACACGATAAATGGCAAAATTTAAATATTATTGGTATATACAAATGAAATATCTGCAGCTTTGAAAATAATCTAACTTCACACTGCTGATAAAAAAATCAGCAGAATTAGGCCAATATTATCATAAGACAATCTTTGTATTTTTGCATTCTACTTGAATTCTACTTCAAAATTCACCTAAAATATTTAATCCCTTCATGTCACAATTTTCAAACATATTCCAATGCATTTAAAAGGATTTATTAGATTAAAATTAGAGCCTTCCAGTTTACCTTTTTGGCACCATACAGCATTTTTCTGGCCCTTTTCTTGTATATTCTTCACCTATAACTAACTGGATCCAATTTTGCACTATTTTGAATGAGGACACAAGTTTCAGAGCAGACACAACACTTATGTCTACACATGTCCATTTTGTTACTATGGTTTAAAATTGCACACATTGGCTTACCGGCTGCTTGGCTGTATTTTTGATTTGCTGTGCCAATTTTGATTCTAAACGTTTAATAGTGTCATTGGTAGAAGCTCCTTGGAAGTCACTTGGCTCCATGTTAGCATCACTCTTGTTACTTGTGTTTGTAGAAGTGATGTCCATGAATGAACCTAGAAACCAGTAACAAGGAAAAGCATTTGAGAATGTCCGCTAAAAATACTGACGTGAATCTCTTCACAGAAAAGCTCTCAGATGTCTAACTTGCCTTTAAAGCAACACTTTTGAAAACTTTTAATGAAAGACAAGTAGCAAGACTGCTACAGATCAATTAGTGTAAGAAGCAAGAGGAGTGAAAAAAGAAAATGTATCTAAATACTATGAAAACATTCTATAGTCAATCTTTATCTCTCTTTGAAATTTTTAGGGTAGCTGTTATATTAACAACACAACAGCAACCTCATTCACAATTAATGACAAAGACCATCATTAACCACAGAGCAGCACAAATACCTGAAAAATATCAGTCAATATCTATTCATAGTTTGAAGTGATAAATTCACTTAAAATCATGTGCTGAGAGGTGGAGAAAAACTAGTAAACTTAGTGAAATGCTAAAGCTGCAAAGATTTTTCTAATATAAAGATCACCAAGCTGCAAAGTAGTCAGTGAAGCTTTATCCAAAATAGCAGCAATTTCTTTGGTGATAGAAAATAATTCAACCAAGCAGAGGAAGCTGAAGACATGCAAAAAGAAAAACTACTTAAGTGGAAAAAAATGTACTCCAAACAACGAGGAAATGAAATGATTTTTTATTATTATGATTAAAAGGATTTATTTGAGGGCAAAACTACCCGAAAGTCTAGCCCACATTTTGTTGCATCCACCAAAATTTCTAGTGATTTTTTTTGCACTTATTTTAAATTACTGTATTTACTGCAACTTATCATAAAACAAGTTTAAGTTTAAATTGCGGAGATTGCAACTTAAATCAGATGCAGCTTTCAACTCTTAAACATTACATATGAGTAAAAGAGAGTCAATTGCTAGCAACATTCATGGGGAAAAAATGGAGACATTAAACCTGGGCATTTGGAGACAGATTTTATTTTAAGCTTTTTCTTCATTACAAGTACATTTCAGCAAAACCATTTGGCTGAGAACACTAAATATGATGTTGTATGAGGTATTAACAAAATAAATGGGGTCTGCTGATGCTTAAGATTTTGGAAGCATCTTCAATTTTGAGTTCAAAATCAATGTAAGAATGTGCTTTATAATCTATCTGCATCATTTCATGTTGCTGTTCTTTTTCTCTAACTTATTCAAATGTACCTGTGCTAGTGGCAGAGTTGCTTTGGCCTTCATCTGAATACTGGCAAGGATATTGCAGAGGTTCATCAGCTCCTGGAAAGTACTGTGAACAAAGAGTAATTACTTAATAAAAAAGTAATTACAATTGTTTTAAAACTATTTAAATTGCACCTCATAACTTATAAGTGTAAATTATCTATCACATTTATAATAATTTATTCAGAAGAAAAAGGAATGCTATTATTTTTAATGATGTAATACATTAGATACACCTATGACTTTGTTTATTTTCTCAAATCTATTATGAGTTATTATACCCTTCAAAGAGGGAATATATATATATATATATATATATATAAATATATATATATATATAAAAAAATGACAAATGATTTCCGTTCAATAACATGATACTTTTTGTCAAAACATGCAAGCCCACCTTTGGAATGGACTGAAAGGCATAACTTTTGTACATGAATTTTCCAGCTTAATAGTTTAAGAAATGTTTAAAATACTTGTATAAATTTTTATACCCGCATCAAGTGTGTCATTATTTTAACAATTTCCTCCATGGATGGCCGTTGTGAGGGATCCTTGGACCAACAACGGGTCATTAAACTCTCAATTGGTTTAGGTAAATTTTTGATCAGTGGTGGCCGAGTACCTGCAATTGAAATTAGAAAACACTTTTAAACTTTCTAAACAGACTCTAAAACAACTGAAAGTGTCTGATCTCTCTCCAGTATTTTGCTAAATAAATAAAGGAAAACACAGAAATAGTTGTAATCTGGATGAACTGGCTTGTAATTAAATTTTCTTTCTCACAAACAAAAACTGACAAGAAAAGTTCCTTTGCACTACACAGCAGCAGTAGAAAAAAATTAAACTTTTCCTTCAGTACAGGTTTGAATACATTCACTGACTGACCAAATACAGCATATTACAAAGGGCAATGAAATGTTACTCCTTTCTGAAGAATAAAGTTCTAGGCCAAACTAGGAAGCAAATAATAACAGTCTTTGGTTCCTAACGCTGCATTCACAAGAAAAAAAAAGTCAAAACAAAAAAAACCTCAAAAAAACCCAAAAAACAAAACAAAACAAACAACAAAACAAAACAAACAAACAGAAAAACCCAAAAGACTTAAAGCATTTTTGAAAGCTGCTCCTAAGAACATCCTGAGAAATTATCAGGCTCTGGAATTACCAATTTTGTGTGACTTTTTCATGGTCTATACTCATTTTTAATAACATTTTACTTCAACTATTGTATAACTATTCAGCTGGTTTTTGCTTCAAGTTCCTCCTCTTATTACAATTTCTATGAGAACAATTAATGGACAACCAGTTGTGCTGGATATATGAGACACAGTGATGGTTTGCAAAGAAAGTAAGTATTTCAGAATATATTAAACAGAACAAGTAATATATCAAGTAAGAATGCCAGAATAGTTTTAAGTGAGATGAAGTGCACTAACACTTCCTTCTTAAGAAAAAGGTAAAAGAAAATGGAAAAATATAAAGAAGATAAAATTTTAAAGCAAAAGTAGGTACAGGTAGTGAATTTTAAAGTATACTCCCACACCTTAGTGAGGCTTCCTAATTTAGTACTAGTTTTACACTTAGTTTTACAGTAAATGCTTTTATGCAAGGCACTTAACACTCCTAATCTCAATGTCCAGTGTCCTTGAAAAATGGGAGAATCCCATTCTTCACTCAAAAATGGCATTTGCAAACATCTCTCTATATGTATTATAAGGACTATATTATTCATTGATTCTGTCTCTGTCTGCCCCATTCTCTTCTTTGAAGAGGGTATGCCTGTGCTCACCTTATGCTTCTATCATTTACTACTGAAGCAATGACACTCAGGCAGAGTACCAGCCTTCATTGCTTGAGTTGGGGCTCGCCTTGATGTTGTCTCTCACAAATTGCAGAAACTCTTTGCAGACATTCACTGAACTACTTCACTATCATTACTTTATTACTCAAAAAATTGTTTTGCCATGGTACCTAAAAACACAGCAGTAAAAAAGTTACACCTCTAGCATGAAGACACTACAGTCTACTCTACTACACTGACCAATGTTATACTACTGCTTTAGAGAATGCAGTCCATTTGAACACAACCACTGTGTCCTGCTCATAGTCTAAGCTCCTGAAAATCTGTTCTGTACAGCACCTAGCACAGTAGAGTGCAGGTACCTAGGCAAGAAGGTAAAACCATTCAAACAGCAGAATAAAAAATACAAACCCCAAAACACCACAGATGAAAAACAAAAGTGACATTTTTAATGCCTAATGGTCCTGGAGGCGGTTTCACAGTTTCTAAGATTTCTAAACACAGGTTAAGTTACTTAAAGTTACACATTTCTTGTAGATGTTTAGTTATAAAAAAAAGGCAAAAGAAAGACAATGTAGCTAATAAAACCATCATTCAGCCAGGTAAGAGGTTTTTCTCCGATCACTTTTAAAATGGAGTGTTGTAATAAAGAGGACATCATGCTTTATCCTTCTTTGTTCATACACCAGTTACACGTAGCAAACACTGTAGCAGCCAAGTAACTCAAAACTCATACTGACACAAAGTGGCAGTGTCTAACTGTTTAGTCTTTGTGACAAAAATGCATATTCAATGCAGTACAAAATGGAAACACTAGTAATTTAAAGCTGTACAGTTAAGAGTGTTTAGCAAATTTATAGGTCATATACACAACTTCAAATGCAATAAAGTATTTTCAACTCACCATTGTGAACTGCCCACATTATTCGGAAAGCTGGACCACCAATCTCATCAAAAGGTTTCCTACGGGTGATTACCTCCCAGAGAATAATACCCCAACTGAAAACGTCACATTTTTCACTGTAATTGCTACCTGGAAGAAAGCCATCAATATAATTTGACTCTTTTCTATGTAACACATCAAAAAGCAATATAGTTTGAGCAGATCATGGGATCAGGTTGGAAAAGAGCTCCAAGAGCACTGAATCCAACCTTTCACTAAACACCATAATGTCAACTAAACCACGGCTCTAAGTGTCATGCTGAGTCACTTCTTCAATGCTTCCAGGGATGCTGACTCCACCACTCTCCTGGGCAGCTTGCTCCAACAAATAATTAGCTTTACATACTTACTTGCACTTCACATTTATTTTGCTGAGAAAAAACAGTTTTCTAAAGCTGGCTGATTCATGCTAACTTAAGTCTGAAACCACTTGACAGTATGGCTGTTAAGAATGCCCCTCTCTGGGAATCAATCCTTTTCATTTGGAGTCATCTTGAAAGGATAAAATGCATCACTTTTCTCATATAATATAAACTGCAATTTATTAGGTTTTAAAAATCTCTTGCATTCAGGGTTTAATTGATTTTCTTTGCTTACTCTAAATATTCTTCAATTCACTTCTTCCAACCTTAGTCACAATGCGCCAGCCAATAACATCTGTCATATCCATTACTCTTACTTAATTACAGGTCTTCAGAAGAACTACTAAGTTACCACATGAACAAAACAGGAGAGTCCTCAATTCCTCACCATCTTATTTCCTCCTTGTTTATTATTCTTATTCTTTTTGTAATGTCATTACTTAATTAAAATTCTTTGACTGTAAGTTCAATATTTCTAAGACTCCTAAGGTGCTGAAGACAGGCTGGAGACATAGAATAATAAATAAAAATGTTCAGAGACTACAAAGAAAGAATGCATGCTTTGTAACCATAACTCATGCAAATGCTAACAAGAAATGTGAATGGCTAATGACATGAGAATAAATGTACGGATATGAATTACAGGAGATTTGCTCACCTATCTTCAAAAATTAAGATTGGCAAATAGTGGTTGAGAGATTGTTTTTGTTTATACCTAATCAGAAAGCATTATTCAGACTAATAATTTCAGTAACAGTGGAATTAAAGAAGTCTAGTTATATGTGAATATCCACCATATAGCAATAGCTGCAACAGGCTCCATCAACTACCTGTGAGACAACTTCCTCTGCCCCCATACCTCTGACAAACTGCAAGGCAAACAGCCTGTTCTCTGGTCAGTTATTCCAGTCCAGCCACTTTGCAAGGCAAACACAAGAAACAGGCCACAGCATGAACCACAAGCCCTCTTTAAGTGAAGAGACTAATTTGGACTTTACAAAACTCTCTAAGAATGTGGATCTCAAAAACTCTTTATACATGTATCAAAGTAGCTGAATGTGGCTAATGAGTTCAAAAGGTACGAAGAAGAAAATGTCAGCTTTATCAGTCAGCTTATTTTCAAAGATGCTGTGAGAAAAAAGACATGCAAACAATGGCAGATCACTAAGGAAAGCAAAACAGCCTAATCTATGCAGTCACAGAACTTCTGTAACACACAGCCTATAAAACTAAAATAGTACTATTCCCCTTTTTGAGCAACGGAATTCTGCTTTATGGCTGAGAAGTCTTGGACTAATTCAAAAATGAGAGTCCAAAAGAAGTGAGAAAGTATTCAATATTGTTTCCTTATTATCCCAAACCAATTTAATTTTTTTTAATAGTTTCTTCTAATGGGAGTTCTTATATTGGAATTGCTCTCTTTTACTTCATCCTGATCTATAGCATATTATTTTCATTTAGATTATTTGATCTGTACAAGGCTTTAAATGCTCTAAAACCTTAGGTTTAAAATGGGGGAAAAATTCTTAACATTACAGTAACTAGTTCACTAAGCACCATGTTCTGCAACAGATGCTTCTCATGTCTTTATTGTTCTCACCTAGAAACCTTACTACTAGAACAGCATCAAATTAATATTAGCCTTTATTCCATTGTTGATTTCTGATGCAGTAACACAAGCAAATAAATTTTTAACAATTTTGCCCTTTAAAGTGGTTATTTTTAGTAGTTTAATGATTGCTCCAAGAGTAATTTGATATGCTGCATTGTAGAAGATGCATCATACTAGATTCTTTCCTGTCCTTGATACTTGTGTTTTTATAATGATTTGTCTATTTATCAGTAAACGCTTTTAGTTAAAAGCACATAAAAACAACTGTAAGCTGAAGGCTTCTTGTGCTGTCTGACAATAACTGCAATACAAGGTTTCTTTCTACCTGGCTGGATTCATTCACTAGGGGAACTAGGATATGTACTGTAAATCCCTACTACAATACACTTATTTATATCCATTTTATATTAAGATTTTTCATTTTTCATGAAAAAAAATCTATCTTTAACACTGATTGTTCAATTACTTATTTCTAAAAGAAAAAGAATCTCCTATTTATACAATTTAATTTAATAGAAAACAAGTGCTAAGAAAAGAAGCAGTCCTGCTAAAAAAATAGAGGAAGTGCCTGAATAAAAAAACATAATGGAAACATTTCAGGCACCTCAGTGAAACAAATAGCCCTTCAGTTGGTACTCTAAGCAATATGTGGAAGAAAACGGTACCTTCAGAACAAAAGTTCCAAAGGTGATGTTTGGGAGGAATCCTAAAACTGTATATGGACAGTCTCTGGAATAAGGACAGTAAAAAGGAAAGAGGCCACCTGGATCCAGAATCTGGGAAACTACTGCTGCACATAGGCACTTGCCAAATTTATCAAATCAAGGGCACCTGCTTCCTAAAGCAGGAGGTTGACTTTTCCAGACCATTGCCAAATTGCATTGATAATTAAGGTACAGACAGATTAAAAGGTGTTTAGTCTGCAATTTAATATCTATGGGTTTATTTCTCTGATAATCATGTAGCAATTACAGGTATCTAATTGTCAAGTATCATCAGTCTTCCCCAATTACACTCCAAGAAATAGCTTTGTTTTTCCACCTAACCAAATTAACTGTTATTAACAAGTTCCTCAGTATGTAGGAAAGAGGAAGCACATCAAATCTCTAGATTACACAAAAAGCAGATGAAGATGGAGTTACAAGAAAGTGGGGGATGAAAAAAGAAAGCAATTATGTTCAATTTAGAGACTCTAACAGGGAAATTCTAAAGTTAAAAGCTAATCAGAGTAGGGAGTGAAAGTAGTGACAGTGTATTTAAATGACAGAAGAGTTTGAAATTATTTAAGAATCTTAGAAAAAGCAAAATTGTGGGGAAAGAGCCCTCTGGCTGTATTTTACTGACTTACAAAACTGCAGCTGTCTAAAGGTACTCCTTATGCAAAATCTCAGCAATGACAAATAAAGGTTCTACATCTTCACGTAAATAAATATCTAATAATAACATGAGAGAATTGGTTCAGTGCTGTTCTTCAAACCTCTGCACAATTATTTGACACTTGTAGAGATTTTTAAATAAATGTTAGACTTATGCCAAAACTCTTTCAGTTGTTACCGCAACTTTAGTAAACTTTATTTTAAAGACTACATGACGCCCTTATTCTTATACCACATTAATTCACAGTTGCATCCCTTTAAAGAAAATGTAATATTAACACTGAATTTTTATTACCTTCAAAAACTTCAGGTGCCATCCAAGCAGCACTTCCTTTGTTGTTGGTCATGTGTGTTTGAATATCACAGGCTGTACCAAAGTCACAGATTTTTAGAACTGTCCCCCCAGCTACTAAGAGCAAACTGTCAAAGAAGAAAAAGGATATTAAACCACTTTTTTTTTTTTTAATCCCAACAACTATCATTCTAATATAGGTGAATATCTAAGGCTTTGTATCTCAGGGCTTTGTTTTATAATCTGGGAAAAAAAGAAGGTAATTTGTGTCTAATGTGAACATATTACGTATTTTAAAGTAACCCAATATATCATGTAATTTATTAATATTTCTATATGCTAGGTCTTAAATAAATATCTTTAGCCATAGTAAACCACTAAGCATATACTGACAAAAGTAGACTTTCAGATGCCAGGGGCTGAAAACCAACAAGTGCTGTAACAATTTTACGAAAAGAACAATCAAGACTCCCACCAATGTCAATCAATGTAGCTATTTATTTAAATGGAAGCACTTGAAGCTACAAGTGAACTCTCTAAATCAAAACTGGGGAATACAAGAAAGGACTAAAGATTCAAATTGTGGCTTCATGTTATAATTTTATCTGGTAATAACTGCAGATTACCACCAAAAAGGGATGAGTCTGCTTATCCTCAAATATCTATCTAATCTGTGGAGCCAGATCGGAAGCTGTAAAAAGAGCTGGATAACAAACTGACTGGGTAGGAAACTATTAAATTTTGTTTTGGTGGAAAGTGATGGGAGCTTCTGGCAGGGGTAGTGGAACAAGCAGAAGGAGGGGATAAAGGAGGATGGCCATGTGGCGAAAGGGCTCTAATGCAACAGATTAAATATGACATTAGAACCAATCAACGCACCACCCCCCCCCCCCCAATGTTCTCTTATTGAACACCACAACCATTCCAAAACTGGAAGATTTTAAATGCCTCTGATTAGAAGCCCTATTCCTAATAAAATCCTCTTCCATAATGGATACCCTGCAGGAGCAGGGTATTTTTCCCAATGAGCAGAAAGTAACTGAATACAGTTAATTTTCTGTATCATAAACCATCATTCTGAAACTGAAGTTTCATATGCACAGCTTTCATTTGGAATACAGTACATCTAAAAGTTAGTACCAATTAAAGGTATTTCTTTTAAATGCAATGAAATTATTGTAAATGATCTTAAATACCAATTGTAATAAAATATGAAAAATGAACTCTAAACCTACTTTGGTGGTTTCAGGTCTCTGTGAATTAGAGCCTTTGGTTTCATACTGTGGAGATATGCCACTCCTTGGGAACACTGTAAACACCAACTCATGGCATGTGCAGCAGTATAATGAGGCAGAGGTTCAGCACCATGCAGCACTGCAAAACAAAGGCACAAACTAAAAAGAACTTTATTGCATATTACAACAGATACAATGGAGTTAACAAAATACCAGTCAGAAAGCTCTATGGAATCTAAGTAATCACCAACACCTCATTACTGAACTAAAAATACCTTTCTGCAGACTGTTAAAATAACAGAAATGTCAAAATATTTCCCATTTTTTTAGTACATTTTCCATAATCATTTATGTTAAAATTCAATATGAAAAGTGTTGCTTGTTCTCAGCTATCCCTGGTAAAATCTATGTTAAACAAATGTCCAGGGAATTTACAAATTAAGGAAGAATGTTTTCAGATGTTCCACTGGAAAACCTTACATTACTTGTATATAAAATATAAGAAACTGCTATCAAGAACAAACCAGTGAACTGAACAGAGGTTTTAAAAGGTACACTCTCTTCTCCTTAAAATTATTGTAAGAATTTCAAAGAACCATATAATAGTTGGAAGAGACCTCTGGAAGTCCACCAAGCAGGTCAAGGAGGCCACCTCCAGCCAGTTGCCCTGGACTGTGTTCAGGTGGCTTCTCAATAGCTCCAAGAATGGAGACATACTTATGAAACAACTTGTACTTTACATGTTTGCCCTAATACTAGCACTTTAACTCCAGGAAGTTGAAATGATACTCACCATTGTATAGAGAACCTCCTTCAGCATACTCCATAACAAGACACACCTTTGGAGGGAAGGGGACAAAAAATAGGCATATTTTCAATGCAGAGGCAGAAAACAGCTTTTGTAAACTGAAAGAGAAGTTCTTTGAGCGCAACTGCAAAGCCTCCATACCTAAGCTAATGGAAAATACATCAGTCAGTTTGAAATGTATGTATTTACATGTAAGAAAAATCAGTTTTACACTTAGTTCCCCACTGGAAGTTAGAAAATAAAAGAATGACCTCCCTCTTCCTCAGACATAAAACGCAAATACTGTCTTCCAACTGAAATTCATTGTCCTTTGCTTTATTCCTTTAGTGGCTTACAAAAAAAAGTTTGTTAAATACTATGCCAGAAGAATTTCACTAGTCCAAGAAAGAAAATGGATGAAGCATCATTTAAGCAATTAAATAATCCATACAAGAATTAGCTAAGGATACATCTGTCCTGTCACAGTACCCTCTTTTCTGCTTAGAGAATTTGTGAGACTGTTTGCAGCTGTGGCAGAAAGCAAGCAAATCCTGAAAATTACATGTATGAAAATAGGAGCTGATTTACAAGACACAATCATGTCTGGACACTGCATTTCTATTTGTACTGATTTACAATTAATACGATTGTAGATATGAAAGCAATTACATTATGGAATACACTAGATGCCATTTTGACAAACTGAACTATAACTGTTGAAAAACAGATTCGCGGTGTTCTTGAAAGAATTTATTTTTTTATAGTAGTAGAAAGGAAAAACAAATACCTGAAAACACCAACCAACCTACATATCTGTATATTTCCTTATTGTGGCTAAAACATGAAAAATACATAAAATATATATTTTTAATATAAAATACATGTTCTGTGCATTGATGCTTGCATATATTAAGCTAGTTACCTTTTGCGATACTGACAAGCTATAACTTACTGGATTTAGGCAGGCTCCATATAACTTGACAATATTGGGATGGTTTACCCGTGACAGTTGTCGAAGCTGCAATACAAATCAGAGAGTTTCAAACCACAGGAAAAAAAGGCTAATGCTTTATATTCATAGCTATAAATAATACACCACAACAGCAAGTACAGTTTTCTATGTCTGCATAACTCTAGATGGTGATTTGACGAATTACAATATTTATGTCACTCTTTGCATTTTAATTTATGTAGTCAGGTTTGTGTCAAACTGGACCTGTATTTTAAAAAGCAGTTTGACGAAATTATGTTTAAAGAAAGTATTTTTGTCATGCAATAGTAAAGTCACTCAAGGCACAAGCACTGTGCAACTATGATGTATATAGATTTAGTGCTCTTCCTGGAGCCTTCAATTTTGGGACTACATAAAAACTGCCTGATTAAATTAAAAAAATCAGAATATTACTGTCTGTTTTATAGAGGACAAAAGTTCTAAAGTCCCCAAGCCCACAGCCCCATAAAATAATTAAATATTAGAATGACATAGTTCCAAGAACCTATTACTGTTTGTACTGACAACTGCATTATTCTGCATTGGGATTTTTTTACTTTTACTTACACAGTAGAAGCAAGCAAAAAGGCATTTTTTTCCCTGTACACAGATTGCTGAAGTACTTTACGCTGTCTTTAGAACAAATCTTATTTTTTCTATACACTTCAGAAGATCTAAAACATCAGAATGAAATATTTCAACTGATGCTTGCACTGTGAAGGGTTTCCCGAATAGCAGTAATTACTGAAGCATTTCTGGGATTATCTACTCAGATCTCTTTCAAACACAAAAATCCCAGTCGACTGATCGGATTTACTCAGTGTTAAACCAGACTCAAATTAATAACCTTAAAAACTTTCCATCATAATGAACAACATATAAATATTTACAGAAACGCATACTACAAACATGTTTTTTTCAGCCCATTAGTGTGTCATATTTTATAAGAGTTAGTTTGAAATTTAAGACTTTTATTTTTAACATATTTTGTGTATCCTGAACACTCTAAGCTATAACTGAATAAATACGAAGCAGCATGTCACAATGTATGTCATTTAAATTAAGCTTTTGATTCTAGAAGCTTATAGAAGCTTTTGATTAGGAAGTTTATCAGTGTATCTGAACTACTCAAGACATTTTTAAATAAGCAGACATTGAATGAAAACAGTAATTGCCTTTAAGGTAGCAATGTACTTGCATAGAAGAAAAAAATTAAATCAAATTATCAGAACTGCTGAAAAACCTCAGAAACAGTTTCAAATATCAACCTGATTGCACTGGAGAACCTACGCTGTGGCTCCTGGAAGTGTTAATCAGTTTCAAGGCTTTGGTGGGTATTCCAGCTGCACCCTGACTTCACACTGGGACAGAAGCTAAGAACTGTTATTTCCCTACTTGTGTGCCCTTGTCTCTCCCACACTCTTGCTTTTCAGCTTTTATGAGAAGCAAACTAAAGGAGCTGCAATGCGCTTTGACAGGTCTCCTGCTCTGCAAGACAAGGGTCCAGGCCTGAACTGGGTACTGCAGGGAGCATTTATCTTGTGATAAAGACATAGCTTTTAGTACACCCCTGAATGCACCCATGAATTTCAGGAAGCAATCTCTACCAAACCTTATATTTTCCATCAAACATACTGTACCTCTACGATGAAGGCTTTTCTTTCAGATTCACTTTCTATCTGTTTAATGGCTACATCTTTAGCTCGCCATTTAGCCTTGCAAACCACACCAAAGGCTCCTCTTCCAACAACCTAGAACAAAATATAAAACACTAGAGTTAAAATTTGAAACAGTTTCATTTGCTGTGCAGGACTTCACTAACAGAAAAGAAATTTAATTTAGAAAACTGAAGACACACAGGCTCAAGTTTTGCAGTAGGAATTGAACGCCATTAAAGCATAACTAGTCTTAGCTAAGCTTGCTCAAGAGATTATTTAGGCAAGAATTGGAAAACACACATACAAAAAAAATTTTATTACTAATGTGCAGTGACAGTATCTCAGAAACGTATAATCTCAATTATTTAGAACAAGATCAAGATTTGCTCAAAGGAAATTAGAGGAATGAGACCTTTTTTTTTTTTTTTTAGGTTTCACCCCTGAAATTACATCTATCTGCTGTATTTGTTTTTTCTTGCTAAAAACCAGGAATTAAGACTTCTGAAATTTAAATGCATACACAACTGCACAGGACCATGATGAAATTGGGACAAGATGTTCCGTGTGCTCAAAGTTATCAGTTCATTTTCTCACAGATGACTCAAGGGTGTGATAGCAGTAAATTAACCTGCAAGTTGTCCAAAAAAGTGTCTATGAACTAAGTTTTCCCTATTTCTGTTGAAGTCTGCTTTCTAGCTTATTTGGAATTAACATTGCCTAGAACTATGGAAAAAAACCAACCCCAGACAAGAGTCACAACTCTTCATTTTAACTTTGCAAAAGCAGTAGTAGCTGCTTCTGCATACTATAGTGTTTAAGTAATCCTTAACCTTTGCTGTGAAGAAGCTCCAATACCACCATTATTTAGAACAGCTCTTTGAAATCAAGCATAGAAATAAAAGCAGGGTAGAAAGAAGGTCACTTTCAGTTACTGGTGAATTACACATGATGTTTAATTGAAAATACACTTCTTTCAATAGTCCTCAGAGGAAAAATAGCAACATACAGGAATAATGACAAAACATGTATGTGAGACATAAAATTGAAATTAAGGTGTTGCCAAAACAGTGACTGCAGCCACTACAGAAAAGAACAGACAGGTGTGTTGTTATTCATATGCTCAAAAAAAAATGAGGAGGACAAAACCTAAGGCACACACAGGCACAGAAGGAAAAGGAGCTCCTCCAAATCCAAAAAATGCAGGGCAGGCAAGCTGAGAAGTAGAAGAGAGGAGGAGAAACAAGGGGCTGACTATCATTTATGTAATCCTTGAGTTAGGTTCTTACTATGTGCTTTCCAAATAAATAAATAGTGAAACTGATTTCCCCTGGGAATGGGATGGAAAGGGCTGTAGATGCATAACTCAAGACCTGCTAAACTGTCATGATGGATATGACAAAGTCTGCAATCAAGACCCCAATTTGAAGAGATAAAAAAATATAAATTAAAAAACTCCACCAAGAGCCTAAATTAAGAAAGAATAAAAAAGGGAAATTATGCTTAATATTTCTTAGAAGTTTCATATGGATATAAGATACAGCTGCCCCCCTGACAGCCATGGTGATCAATGGCACTTTCTTCTTCTGATTCCCTTATTACTGTAAGAAATATTTTTCTCTTTCACATTACAGCATGCATTTAGCCTTGCAGAAGTTCCTGCCATCTCACGTTTAATTTCCACAGCAGTGGTTCACAGACGGAGTCTGTGATAAGATGTGCACCGGAGATGCACAGAACATGTCCAATTCTGCTCCATTAAAGAACAGAACCTTTTGATTGTAACCTCATCCCACAGCCAAAGCGCCTTGCACTTTGTGTTGCCTTGTTTCATCTTGTCCTGATGTAACACGTGCTAACTATTTTCTTGCATTCCACAAGTGAGGTTGGAAACACCAAGCCATGAATGATAGATGAGCAGCCTACAAAAATAGTACATATAAACAAATTGGAAACAATGAGTCACTGGAAGACATAAAAGTCCCGAACAGTCTTCCTTGTTATTTCCTTTTTTCTCAGACCATGTTTTGAATAAAATTCTCACTTTCTAGGGGTTGGCAGGCCCCCCACCTTCACAAAAATTGTCCATTACAAAGCCCCTACCCACCTTATACAGCACATGACCAGACCTACAGAATAAGGAAAATCTCATCAGTCGGTGTGTGTGCTGTAAGTCTCCATTTTGCAGAAATGGTGATTAGTGAGCACATAAGTGCAAGCACCTGGGAAATACTAAGGACAGTTAATGAGAGAAGGATGCCATAGAGCAGCTTGTGAAGGATGAAGTGTATTGGCAGCAGCAATACAGTTTGTTCCACATCTGCTGCTCCCCTACACTGTCAAGAAATCCAAACCGGGTTGCCCAAGTGAGTGGGAAGTACTCTCACTTAGGGAAAAGGAGATGGGCATATAATGAATTCTCCTAGATGGATCCAATTGGCCCTATGGTTCAAGCCTCTGTGAGTCACCTTTTAAGGCTCCTTTTCTTAGTATACCTTTTCTCACACACTTTCAGAGTTTTCAACTATAACTCTGTTACATTTAATCCAGTGGCACATACAAAAAGAGTGGTTTGAAAATAGTACATATATGTCAGTTAAAAGATTGGTCTCAAAATTTAATGAAGTCATTTGAGGTTTTTTTTCCACTTAGCCTGAATCACTTACAGCAGGTGGTGATGGGTCAGGCCTACTTTTTTTCTGGCTAGTTCTATCTTTCCCTGCTGTAAAGACTTGTATATGTCCATATGTACAAATACACTATATGTATTATGTATATGATTTTAATATTACGAATATGCAATATATACTACATATATTTTTATACATTAAATATATTTATTTTTGAGATGTATAACAAATAAAAGAAAGCCCATGTATCTCTTCCATTTGATTCCACATGGTTAAATTCAGCTCATAAGTCAATATAAATGCATACTGCTCCCCTGCAGATAAATTCATGACTATTTGCACGTTTCATCCTGAGAACTGGTACATGTACTTCCAATTAATATACTAAAGAAATCATTATTTTTTAATGTTGTTGTATTTTTTTAACAAATACAATTTGTTTCTATTGAATGAAGAAACTCACAGAAACAAGTATATTGCCATATGCAGCGTTTTACTTTGAGCCATGAATGCCACAATATTTGGGTTTTATCTGAAAAGTGGAATAAATTCCAAGAATTAGATGTAGTTTAAGAAGTGCCACTGACTACTGGAAAAAAAACAATAATAAAAAATAAAATCAGTGTTGCACACCAAGAGGAAGAGTTTACCAGGCAATTTAAACCTTAATTATGTAGTAGAAAGCTGTGAGACCATCTGGTATGTAAATTTTATTATTGGTGAAAATAGTTTGACAAATGATTATGCAGTCAAGGTTTCATAACAATTTATCAGTGACTTGGTGCCTGCTTAGGCAGAAGGTTGAACTTGAGAAGAGGACATGAATACAGTGAATATTTACCTAGGATACAGGGAAAACAGAAGAGCTGATCCTCCATTAAAGCAGGTCAGGCTCTTGGATGGCACATGAAAGGAGCAACCATCAGAAACAATGACAGATCCAATAAAAATTGGTTTCCCATATGTGAAAACTCCATGTGTTTTCCTACTTAATCTGGAAAAAGTACCTTACTCATAGCAAAAACCCCTTTATAATCCACAGAATGCAGACTATGGGAGTCCATTTACATATCATTTTCTTCCCTTAAATTTATTCTTTAAAGAAGTAAGTTTTAGATATTGCCAGAACAGTTTAAACACTGTAGTTTCCTTCAGCACCTCGTGCTGGAACTAAGTAACTTAATATCACAGAAGGGAGGCACTGCCTGAACTTTAGTTTCTTCATGCTCATTCCTTCTTGTCCCCTGCTGTTGGTGCCACACCATATGTTTGGGCAATAGCACATATCTGGAATTATATGAAGCAGAGTTAATGGAATTATTGACACAACAAATCAATAAACAGCAGTTGATCTGTAGTTAAACTGTGTTTATTTGGAAAATATTCCAAAAATAAACACATTCTTTTAGTAAAAGATTCTGTTTCTTTAAATATCTTCTAGGAGAAAAAAGGAAGATATAGGGTAGATGAAACATTTAGAAATAGAGTGAGAACAAGTCTGCTTCTACCTTTATCACAGAAGATAATTAAGTTTGTCAAAAACCACTTAGTACATGACACAAAACCATATTAAACTGGAAGCAATACTTAAAGAGGTTCAAAGATTTAAAAGTGTATTAAAATTTATTCTTCTACCTGTAAAATACATACCAGTAAAAAGTTACATTTTACTGTGTGACAAAGTGACATGGTGAAGGACAGTGACACTTGCATGTTTTCCAGATAATGTATTTAGAGTCTTATTTAAAGAATATGAACCATACAAGAACCCTGGAACAAGCATTACCTCTGTCTCTGTGTACAAATAGTATCAAATGCTGTACATAAACAAAGATACTTGATACTGACTTGTAAGTATGTAGACTATACTGACTGGTAAGTTATGTAGACTAGAAATCATGCAGGAAATAGAGACTGCAGATATGTTAAGAGCTTAAGGATGTATTTTGTCCTAAGGGATATGACCAAAAATTTCCCCTCCCCCAGTAAAACTAGAAAAATGCATCTCTATTTATTCAGATGCACCATAATTCCCTAACAAATGTCAAAACTTTGGAAGAATTAATTTCAACTTTGCATTAACTCCACAAGTTCTCTATTAACTCAAAAACATAAAAATGCAAAGTTTTTCTCTTTATCCATAAAGTTTCCATATAAGGTACTTCTGCATGCAGGATACCTAGTGCTTTTCTTTCTAAAAAAAAACCAACTTGCTGGATATGTAAGACAGCAATAAAATATAATAGCTCCCTGATTAGCAGACCTAGCATTCTTTAGAGAACTGACTTCATAATTTGCAGTATCGACTGCATGACGTGCTCATTCACGATTTTGGAAAGCAAGAAAATCAGTTACAAAAATCCAAAACCAGAAATTCAACAAAACCTGTGCTTCCAAAATGACAACAGGCTTTAAGTTATCTCTAATATCTATATTGCTTTGTTTACTGGTATATTTGCTAATGAAATGGGATGTATGCAAACTGAATGTTTGGATCTCTCAAGCTCCAGACACTACACAAGATCGAGTGGAAAAAACTGTTCTGTAATGTGTTCTACAAAATACAAAAGAGATTCACATTTTAAAATTCAGTTGCTTCTACTCTCTCTGTCTACCAGAGCTCCAGCAGTACCAATAAAGTATACTAACATTCTCAATTTTTCACATATGTGAAATGCATGGAACATGCAGCACAAATTAAAAAAAAGTGCCAAAAGAAGCCATGAACAACAGTTTAGAGCTTCTAAAATTATATTCCTACACTTTCTATCATTCATTCAACCAGCGTCAAATTCCAGTTTTGGTTCCTCTGTGTGTGCTATGCTTTATTAAGTAGGTTGAAGCAAATCGGCCCCGTGCCACAAATGTCTGTGGCCAATACCCTGGCAGCACTTTTAGGAAAGTGTTCAGATCTATCTGCCAATTCTTACAGCTATGTTCTTTGACTGGTTAAGTTTATTTGTACTAGTGTCAGCACAACTCGAAATGTTGCTTTTCCTTTCTGGGATTCATACAGCAATGAAGAAACCTCCAAAACCCCTCCACTCCCCCACCCTCAAAGCCCCTGGAAGCAATCCTACTAATTTGAAGTAAACTAAGTAATTTAGCTTAGATTTAGTTTCCAAGTTTGAACATAGAAGTTATGCAAAACACTGTAGGAAAAAATATTTCTTCCTCAAAGAAACTGGTTATTAAAATCAACTTAATATAGGCAAGTTCTGCGTGACAACCTCATCCAGTTGGTCCCTATCTAGAGTTTCATCTGTTAGAGCTGTATAACACTGTACAGTTTTCATTCAGTGTTTTGTCTATCTGAATTTAGTTCTGTTTTAAGAACTAATTATCTTTTCAGCTTCTTTGGAACATGTTTATGAAGAATCAAAGTATCATCATACATGTTCCTGAAATTATAGAATCATAGAATGGTTTGAATTAGCATGGACCTCAAACATCATCTAGTTCCAATCTCTCATCATGGGCAGGGACACCTTCCACTAGACCAGGTTACTCAGAACTCCATCCAGCCTGCTCTTGAAAATTATGTTTCCAGAAATTCTTCCTTTGCTCTGAACATGCAACAAACACTCCCTGTATTTTGATAGCTCAAGTCATTCCAAGAAATGCATGCATCTCAAAGATAACAGTTTATCAAGTTATACTTTCATTCTGGCTTATCACATATTGAAAAGCTTTCATGCACTGATAGGATTTTATACATCTGTCTCGAGAACTGAACTCATTTTAATTAACGGCAATTTAAAAACATTAACAAAGCAACTGTCTGATGTTCTAGTATGAATCAATTTGTTCTGTTAGAGCAGCCCAGAAAGTGAATTATTGTTTTAGAAACAAGATGTTGGATAATGTGGCACTCAGGGTGCAGCACTCTAACATGAGCTCTCTGGGCTGGCACTGTCTAAAATTACTGGTCTTTGGGAAAAAACCAAACCAGAAAACAAAAAAGCATTCTGCAACTAATAAAATACTGGTAGCAATCCACAGGGTGGAACATATAATGGACATGTGAAACTTGCTCTGTTGTTTCAGTTTTTTTCTTAGGGAAAGGTATTAGACATAGAACTCTATTATTATCTCATAAATATGGATCTTGCTTTCATCACTGGAACAGGAAGATCAGTGAGATTTCTTTCCCATGTATTCTTTATGAAGTAAAGTATGAGTCTCTTTAACAGCATACAAACTGATTCACTGAATGTATCTGCATGTGCAGAAATTAGTGTAGCGTCACATTAAGAGTTTAACTAGCTTATTAGCTATCTTCTAACTCACAGCACAGTAAATTTCATCCACATGGAATAGGTGTTGCATAACTTCTGCTATAAATTCACACCCCAGCTGACACTTCAGCTATTTCTTATATAAATAAATAAAGAGAATCTTTCATTGGTGTAACTAAACTACATTTAAGTAGTTATTTGAATTAATTCAGAAATTTATTTAGAGTAAAATCAGAAAATATACTGGCATATGTTTTCACCATGTACTTATTTTTTGCCTTTGTTTTTTAATACCCAGCTTTGCACCTTGAAGCCTTGAAAAAGGATGAGAAATTTGACTGAGATCAAATTGATTTCTAACTACCACCCTTGGTTCTTGAGAACCAATCCTTCTGAACTCATGTCAGATATCCAGTAATGCTGTTCAGATCTCAAATCACATCTGGTTCTTCTCCAAATTTCTTCCAATTTTTCAGATAGGTATTCTGCAAGTGGGGATGATCCCCTAGGACACAAAAACAATGGAGGTAGTAACAGCTCCATGTTCAACAGCAGCTCACACAAATCTGCTTTACCTTGTAATGGACATAATCAGACACTGCATCTCACTAACTTTTAAAAAGTTAACTATATAAAGGGGAGCAAAACCCAGTTGCCTTGTTGTATTGATCATTCTCTTGCTTCTGAGCTGCTTTGCTCCAGAATTGGAAGGAACACATGAAGTTCTCAGCACACCACTCAGTTAATGAAATTAATCAACTATTTAAAAAATATCTAAGATAGGTGGATATACTATAAATTGCATCTCCTTAGTTGCTGGGATCCTAAGTAAATTTTCTAAAATAAATATTTATAAAGCTTACCTCTTCATCTCAAAGAAAACATTACCCTAATTCTCCTAGAATTAAATACTGCCCAAATAGACTGTTGAAAAGAAACTTCATTGTAAACTGCAATATACCAGTAGAGCATTAAAGAACAGTTTTCTAATAATTTATATTTCAGATCATCCAAAAGTAACTTGCAACTATGCAAATATGGCATTAGTTTTTTAACTTGTCTACATCAGGCAGTGACTGGGCAGGGCTGCAGTATACATGACCAGACATGTACCTTTGGCTGAGCAATCCAAGCATACACACATCATGTGATGAAGAGGTCTATGTTTTGGTCATGTATGGGACTGTTACCCAGTTACCTGGTAGAGGAAAGCCTGTGGAATTTTCAGGAAAGAGTGGCAGGGAGTAGGCTGCCAGAACAATTAAAAACCAAAGTGTGTTTTAGCTTAGATGTGGAAACTCCCCTAGGAAGAAACAACCAGAGTGTTGTTCTAGTTTAAATATGAGATTTTAAAACAAGGCTATTAGGCTTTTTATTGTTGACTTGATTTCAGTTATATTAGATTTTATTTTTTTCAGTTTCTAATGATTTTTCTATACGATACTAAAAACTTAAAATGGCCATTTTCACAATCAAAAACTTGCATAGTTAAATAGAGAGCACTTCTGTTGAACAAAAGTTTTGTGTTGTTTTTCCCCTTCCAGTTTTGAAGATGCTCCTGCTATGTCACATCAATTTTGATTTGACTCCAACTCTTTCATAATAATTGTCTCTATGGTTTACTTCATTTTAAGCACTTGAAATAACAAGAAGGCATTCTGAAGCTGAAGTTGTGTTTGACTGGTGGGAAGTAATACTACAGTTAGTCATGTGCATGGTAGGTAAACCAAAATATGGTATATTCTTGTTTTTATCTTAGTAGAGTTCAGACAAACCTAAAGGAAAGTGCACTTATAGATCTCACATTTATTAGCAAGGTCTCTGGGCCTGCAAGTATTCCAGAACTTCAATATCTATTAATAAACCAGTGGCAGAGTGGGACTGCTATCTGCTGACAAGACAGCCTTGATAATACAACAGCAAAGCTATGATTATAAAAGCAGTTGAGTTTCCAGTGTAGATCTCTTAACACTCCATTTTGAAACATTTGAAGTTTGCCAAGCATGAATATGACTATTTTGAGATATTACAGCCACTTAAAATCCTTGAAAACCTCTGAGCCTAAAGTAAGAGCACAGAAAATCCTCAGTAAGGATGTGTGTTTTGTTATGACTACAAAGTTGACTATTTGTGCTGAAACTGCATCATGAGTAAGAAATCAACACCCACAGCTCAGAAAAGCAAGGCCTAAGTAGGATCTCCAATCCATCTGTTTTCTTGTAAAGTAGGTCTTATTTCTTCCTCTGTGCAATGACATTTAGACTTTATTCAACAGTAGTGTATTCCCTTTGCCTATAAGAACTTCTGGGAAGACAGGAACACTCAAAATGCTATGCCAACTGTGACCACATTTTTTCATGGAGACAACACTATCAAAGTTGTCTTGCTTATATCACATGAATTTTGTATCTCTACAAAGATACTGTGTTTAGAATAACAACAACTGCATTAAACAAATTTCTACTTTAGCATTGTCTCTACATACATTTCTGTACTGACAGTCCTGTTTCTGTGAGCACCAGGCACATGTGTGGGACACAGTCAAGCTCTGAGCACTAAACCTTAGAACACTAGACTCTACTTACACCAATTACATACTATGCAGCTCCACATTTTCTATATGTAAAACAGCAATACAATCCTTGCTAACACCTCCCCAAGGGTGTTGTGAGGATTAAATATTTGTATAGCACTTTACTCAAAGGGCTATGTCTAACACAGCAGATGTGGTACTCACTTCAGTGAGGGACCACTGGGCACCTTTTTACAATGGATAACCTGCTTAAACTTTCTTCATTGGGTGAGAAATGCTATTTCTCCCAAAACACGTGATTTGATCTGCAGCTATTAGTAAGTGTTGCAAAAACAACAAAAAATACCTTCACTTCAGAATAGCTAAATGCATAAAGGGAGGTGGAACAATGAGACTTACAGAAACAAAAGTCTTCATGGTTGCCAAATTCACAGTAAGAGATAAAGGCAATCTTTTGAAATATACTGTCTTCTGAAAATTTCCAGTGCCCAGTGCCTGCTATGGTGAAAGCCAAAGTTACCACAATACTACCTGAATGCAGCAGAAGGTGCCCTGGTGCTCCATGGTAGGTTTTAAGGTCCCTGAATTATCCCCAGGAGACCCCAGCCCAGTAGGATAATTATGAAGAAACCAGTTTCTAGGAAACTACTGTAAAAACCTGAGACACCAGTTGTCATACCTATAAAAGCTACTACACAAAACTCCACTTCCACACAAACTTTTAAAGGAAAACAGGGTAATTATTACTTTAAAAGAAAGATGGTAATCTACAAATGAAAGCACAGGGACTGTTTCAGCAATCTTGGATGCCTGTTAGGTCCAGATTCTACAACCTGGCCTCATAAAATTTGTTATGGATCTACATGAAGAAACTTCATTGTTGTAGAGAATTTAGCAGGCAACAAAGGAAAAAACAGTAGCAGTATTTTTGTGTAATTCTGAGAGTCACACAACTCTGTAATATATAGAGACTACTGAGCCCGTTATTAAAGCACACAAGCTACCCTAGATCACACCCACCTTACTTTCACAGGAACCACAGACAGATGAAAGGTACACCTGAAGTATTTTCACTATGTGAAGTTCACAGAAGAAAGAATTACTTCCAATTTTGATATACAATAACTGAATGTCACTTCCTGTGTAACAGGCACGGGTCACAAATGAAATGTTAAACATCGATGAGTGCAACATCACTAGTCTATGTTAAGAAAAAAACTCCTGTTTATCCTTACAGCTCACAGAGCTGTAAATTTAGCAAATCATTAAGAGTGGTATGACCATCATATATACAATGGCTCAGTTTGGTGGCAGAGGGTGAAAGCAGGGGCATAGAGAAATAGAGACCTATAACAAACATTAGAATTAACAGTTCCCTCTTGACGACTATGTATGCCACCCATACTAAAGTGGGTGGCAAAATGGGCGGCGAAACTTTAAAGTCCTGAATAAATCTATCCCGTTCAAATAAAACTCCACAGTAAGGCATCCAGCAGCAGGGCCGGCAGGAGTAAGCGGGCACCTCCGCTCCCAGCCAGACCGCCTTTGTTCGCTGGTGCCAGCCGCTGTAGCATCCATAGGAGCACAGAACCCCGGTCAGGTACATCGGGGGGTCGCGGCATCCCGGCGCACCCGCGAAGCCTCCGCGGACCCCTCCGCAGCGCAGGGCCGCCGCCAGGGAGGAGAACCCCTGGAGGGGCCAGGCTGGCCCGGCCCGGGGAGCGAGGGGGACGGCGGGACCCTCACTCACCTCTTCCACCTCGATCTCTTTGTAGTCGATTTCTTCGAAGTTGAGGACCGGGGGGGTTTCAATCATTTCAGCGGAGGCGGCAGCGGACATGCCTCCTCTTTCACCGCAGGGAGGAGAGGAGGCCGGGGCTACGCGAGGGTCCGGGCACCGGGCAGCCGAGGGCCGGAGCCGGGGCTACGCGGGGCTCGGCGGCGGTTCCTGGCGCAGGTCGGGGCGGGCCTGGCCGAGGTGCCGCCGGGGCCGCATCCGCGGCGGCCTCGGGCCTCACTGGCGGTGGGCACAGGCCCCGGCGCCGCCGCTGCGCATCCCGCGCCCTCCCGCACCCCCGCGGGGCGCCGCGCCGACTCCCCTAGGCCGCGGCCTCTGCGCAGCTCGGGACCGCCTCGGCCGCGCGTCCCCGGGCGAGAGAAGGCGGCGCCCCCGGGGCCGCAGCTGGGCTCCGCCGCCAGCCCCAGCGGCGGCAGCGGGAGAGGGGGCCGCGGCGGGGGTGGGGGAGCCGCTCAGAGCCGCGCCGCGGCCGCCGCCGCTGACATCAGAGCCGCTTCCTGCTGCCCCGGCCGAGGAGGGAGGGAGGGAGTGAAAGAGTAAGGAAGGGAGGGAGGGAGGGAGGGAGCGCCAGGCGGGGGCGGGCGGGGAAGCGCCGGCAGCAGCGGCCTCTAGGGCGGCCGCGGCGGGGCCACGGCCTGGCGGCGGCACCGCCCCCGCCCCGCCTCGCCGCCCGCTGCCGCCAGGGGGAGCAGCTGCGATCCCTGCCCGGCCCCGCTTCCTGTTCCTGCCGCAGCCGGGAGCCGCTGGCCGGAGCTGAGCGGAACGGCGGGCAGCGCTCCGGTCGCGCGTATCAGCCGGGGCTGGAGGGCACAGTCCGGCTGGGCTCCTCGAGTTCCGGGCGGCTGCCGGGCACGGCCCCATCCCGGGGCTGCGTGTTACCGCCATGCGAGTGCGGGCCGCAGGCCTTGCCCCTGTATATGTGCTTCTATTTCTCCGAGGCAGGAGGTGTTGTACGGGGGCTTGGAACGTGGGCAGGCCTTGTGGTCTTCAGTGGTGCTTTCTCAGGGAAAACCTGTGTGTAGGAGGGTGGCTGTGGAGTGGAGGGTAATGGAGCAGTTGATGTAAACATATAGTAATAAAGGGATAGGGAATGAACGTATGCCTTAACCGCTCCCTCTCCAAGGGAGTATGGACCCACTCTTTGCCAGGGCTGTCTTCTGCTCCTGCTTCTGCTTTTGGCTGCAGCACCCACCCCATTAGTGTTTCAGTGATAAATGTCTCAGACTGATGCTTCAGGGCAGTCCATGGTGTGAAATCAGTACTGAGATGAGTGAATAGAGCTGCTGTGTTCCCCTGAAACAGCTGTGCTTCATTTTGATATGTTTGGCCTTCAGGCTATATATAAAAAGTTATGTTATTGTACAATACTATTAATAGTATGTAATTTTAGTAGATCTAGTAAGCTTTCCTAGATCTTCCTCTGCTAGCCTGCTAGTGGATGTCTGTACCTCACAAGGAAGTCTCATAAATGTAAAGAGATCTGGTTTACAGAGCTAGCCTGAGAAAGCTGCTTAAACAGTTAACTAGGAAAAAAAATCAAGGATGAATATAGGAAGTGACCTAATCTTACAGTGGCTCAGCTGTTGTTAAAAAAGCCAAAGTGAAAGTACCTCTATTTGAGCTGCTGCACTTTGTGACAGGTTGCTATTTAGGGTTGTTTGCTCCCCTCTTGTATTTTTCTGTCAGCTTTTGTAATTTGTCCAGAATTTTCAGATGTACACCAATCCAGATATTCCAGCCAAGCAGTCACAGTACGTGCTGACTCTGTTGCATGCAAGATGAAACTCGTATGCAGGGCTGGTTGGGTTGGTGAAATTACATTGCCAAGCAATCTGTGTGTGCGTGGGGAGCAGACTCATATGCTGAATGTGCTGAGTTTCTGCTGTTGCTTTTTGATTTTCTGATATGATTTGGTGAAAAAGATCTAAAGAATCTTCTGTTAGTCCACATACCACAGAATCTGGCTAATATAATAACCCCCACTGCTTCATCCAGCAGTGGGGTTATCCAGAGACCCCACTTTCTCAGGTTTGGATGTTCATACTGACCCTGGCACCCCTTTATACCCAGTGAAGCAATTGATTTTAATTTTCTCAAAAGCCACTAGTAGTGCTCATCTTGGTCATTCTGTGACACAGTCATAACGAACCATGTTTATACCTGGACCTCACAACTTCTTACAGGAAAGTCTAACACTTGTGTAAGCAGCTGCTGCTGTCTCAGCTGCTGGAGTGTGCAATCAGTTTTTGGAAGATGAAGAATATGGATTTCTGAGATATTGAGAAAACTGCAAGTCCAATGAAAACCAGACTCCTTTCAGTCTGGTTCATGCTGGCTTCATACTGCTGCATGAATTGCTTCAGTTCTCTAAACATTTGTACATCAAGACCCAGAACACCTGAAGTCAACTGAAGCCAAGGAAAAAGCATGAATGAAAAGAAAGGGAGGTGTGAAAAATCCATCACTGAATCCTTGAAAACCATCATCTTGATACTTAGTTGCAATCATGAGCATAATCTCAGGACAAAAGCTTAACTTTATATTTCTTTTTTGGGCACATATGCATTGGGAAAGATGAACTACATCTGTACTTTTTAGAAAGATGGCCAAGTGGGTGTTTGTGCTTTAGGGGGTGGCAGTTGGTGATCTCTGGTAAATGGAACTGGATATTTGGCTTTTTCTTATGTTTCACAGACCTCTCTTGAAGGTATGTATCAGGCAAATGGCAGTTGCAGTCCTCTATTTTTCAGTGGAGAGATTTTTCTGTTACCTTTGTTACATTTTGTTGATGGGTATTAAGACAGCAGAAGAGTGCATTCCAATTATAGTTGCTTGTAAGGTTCATTTCCTTTCAGAAATTGGTGTGGAAATATGTATCTCCAAAATAATGAGCTCTTTCTTTGTGAAGGGAGAGTCATCATCATTATCAAAATGTCACTGCTGTGAAGATCAGGAGGGGTTTTAAGGATGTAGTAATTTTGATATTACTGTTTTTTTTCTTCTTTCCTGACTGACACAGTCTTAATTAATTACGATTAGCTATTTTGTGAACAGGGTATTGCTTGTACAGCCCCAAAATATTTATTCAATAGATACAGGAGAAAAAGGAAAAGAAAAGCTGCACCTGCTGTGCTTGTCTTGGAGAAAAATGGCTCTTGTGTTCAGAAGAAAAACCTAGAACCTGGGAAGTCCACATTCTGGGTCTCAGCCTCTCTCTAATTGGAAAGTGGTTCCATTGCCTGGAAGGTTGTGTAAAGACTGTTGGAAACATCTGGGTACCATGGCCTGAGTGTGCACAAATACTCCAACCTGAGACAGCTGCTGTGGAGCTTATTGTCGCACCTGTCCTAGAGCATAGGGCTGTGTTTTTTCAGAAGAGACAGCAGTAAGTCTGATGCAAAATATAAACAAAGTCCACCTGGACATCTTAACAGGCCTGAGGTTTAGCCCTAATATCTGCATATCCTAATGAAAACTCCTCCAGTATAATATGGAATTGTACAGCTTAGAATTTGGACATATTTTCATGAATACAGACAAAGGCACAGACACATTATCCTGACTACCCTTCGTCCACCTCCCTTAAAATTACTCTGACAATTTTTAAAGATGGGTGAACAAGCATTATTTTCCACTGATTTAATTTAGAAAAAGCTAAGAGATTTCTTCTTTCAAAAGACTTTAACTTGTGTAGTTTTTTTCAGTATATGCATTAAAAAAAAATATTTAAAATGTCTCACTTTAGGTGATTGAAGATTGAAACTAGAAAACTGTGGTGGAACATATTGGATGGTATCTACAACTGGAATGCCTACAACAAAAAAAGGTTCCCTTCTAGATTAAGCACAGGAATATGTTTCTGCCAAGTTTGACTCTATTTTGACCCCGTTAAATATTGTCCTGTAAATATGAAGTTATGTTATTTCAGTTTGTGGGAACCCTTTGTGATTAAAGAGCAGGTTCCTGGTGACATTAGTATGGAGAACACTATGAAACATTGTGCCCCACAAATTCATGTCCCAGCTGGGAAGCACCCCAGAGGAGGGGTGCTTGTTTCAGTGCAGGTTACAGTGGAAATATCTCATGAGGACAAATCACTGTGATGATATCAAGAGATTTCTGTTTCTCTGCATGGCCAGGTTGTTGCCTAATCCACTCTTCTCGTGCAACTCCTTTGGCTTGTACATTAATATTTCTCAAGAGAAGGTTGCAATATTGTGTGTGTGTCAGATTCCACTTTGAATCTCAATGACTTCTTCAATTATGTCCTGCATTAATGGTTTCAAAGTCTTGGGAAACAGAACAAGGGTGTCTTCTGCCAAATACACTGAAATAGCACCCCCAGCATGTTTCATGTATTTTTATTGCTTCTTTTGCATTCTGGGAAGACTTCCCCAAAGTAGATAAAGTCTTCTAAATACCTATTAATTCATTCAGTGGTGGTGTTCCCTATTATTTGTGATAAAATGCATCTATTAAAAAAAAGCCCAACCTAAAAAAGCCTTGCAAAATAAATGCATGAGCTGCTTTGCTAAATAGCAAACTCAGTTTTATGCAAGGAATTGTATTCTCTTTAGTAAAAGGAAAAGTTCTGTTGTATGAGTATTACAGAAACTCAAATGATCACATTTGTTTCTGAACTTTATTTTGCCTCCTGCTCTGGGGCATGTTAGATCTCCCAGAGTTTTCCATCAGACTAAACCACCAAGAGAGCCAGGAAAGTCAAATAATGCAGCCACTGTGCAGTAAGGGCAAAGTAAAGGTGAGAGACTATCTAGATTCAGTCCTGTAACCAAGCAAACACATTTTCTCTGGTGCAGCTATCAGCAGCTGGGCTTGGCTAAGTGGCCAGGGGGAGAAGGTAGTAACCAATTTAGCACAGAGAAGAAGGAGACAGATGGCTGTAGACTGGCTGATCTTGAACTGAGAGGTCTGAAAGATATGGTACATGAAATTGCTTATAGCAGATGTGTTAGGCAGAGGCATACAAGTGGTAGCTATAAAGTAGCAAAGGTATTTTAGAAAGATGCAAAAACAGCTGCAGACATAGTGTCTTTTGCTCTGCTCTCAGTAGGCTTTAAAATAAAATGTAATGGAGAGAATAATAAAGAGCGTGGAGGTAAATGGAATGAAATGTCACATCTTTTTAATCAAAGGTCAATTATCTCAGTTTAAGAAAAGATCATTTTTGATATATTCAGTAATATTTTTAGGCAAGGAGAATAGGTAGAACTATTCTGTCTTGAATGTATTTGATATATTGTCTTGTGGGAAATCGTTAATTAAGCTGGACATGATAGGAATCATTAGAAGAGCTGAAAATGGGTAAAGAAAGGGGAGTGGTTAGGAGACAGTAGAGACTGTCAAAAGGGAAGTATTGGAATGAAGTTACTAATAAAATCTTTTTTTCGGGATTGAATTTTGAGAGAAAGCTTCTTATTAATTTCATTAACAGTGTTGATAAGAGAATTAGGATTATGACAGTGATTCTGAAGACACAAGTTTAGACAGCATAGTTAATGGAGAGAAGGATATAGTTAATGGAGATAAGAATATCAAGTGGGAGAAATTAGATGACTCCAAGGATAAGAGAAATAAAGTGGCTAGTATTTAAAATATTAGAATACATGTTCATAAATTAATTTGAGACCTCATGACATCTTGTTACCCGTGAAAGACTTACAAAGAAGAGGTGGAGAAGATTACAACTTGCATATTTTAACTGCTTTTAGGAGGCCTGTGAATCTTGTAGGTAATGTACCTAGAAAATGTGCAAGCTTATGTATCCCATCTGATATATCAAATAAAGCTATAAAAGTTTATGCAGACCTCATCTGAAAGGCTCTATTGTATTGATACCTGCTTTCCAAGAAGAATGAATTGAGACCTAACTAGTTGCAGAGAAAAGCTACAAAGATGGTCAAGATAAGAGAGGGCTTACCACAGAAGGGAATATAAAACAACTTGGCATGTTTAATCTTGCGAAACAAAGACAGAGGGGATATATGTTGCCTCTGTTTAAAGAGAATGGAAAGATAAAGATATTGTGGAGGTTAACAGTACTGATAGAAAGTGATATTCAAGTAAAAGGAAACTCCTTTTTGCATAAGAACCCTGTTAATGCGTGCAGATTGGAGACTGGGGCAAGTCACTTCAGTGGATGGTCCTGCTTACTGAAATAATTTATTTTCCATAACTATCTGTGGAAGCAAAGCATTGAATTAATTTCCTAAGGAGATATCTTTTAATCATATGTTAAATAAAAATGTGTTATTAACAGTGTAAATAATGTAACAAATTCTTATTGTGGTATTTTTCTACCTAGGTATAGATTGAAATGAACTGCATGTTCTTAAGATTAAGTAAGTATTGCATTGAATTGTGTGAGTAAGGTGGTATTCTAAAGAAGGAAGGGAAATTGGAAGTAGGAGAAATTTTTGGTATTTTATGTCTTGGGAAAGTAATATCTTTCATTTTAAAGCTTCTAATTAATGAATCAGAGCATGTGAAAGGAATTGTTGCAGGTATGATTTTTAAATAATATTGGGAAAGGGAGTTTACAGCCTTGTGTGTTTTTTACAAGACACCAAATTGGGTGGGGTATCACAAAGCATGGGAGCAGTGGACTGGAAATAAGAGGAGAAACTGTTCATGATCTTCATTACATAATGGGGATAAGACCTGTAGTCTGAGACACGTACACCAAGGCTCCTGTGTATGAGGAACTTACCTTCAAAGTTTTTCTTCTAGAAGATCTGTTCTGCTATTTAAATGAGAAACAGGAATAGATGCTCTTACTTTCTGGTTTCATACCAGCTAGAGCTGACAAAAATGCAGAACATAGAGAGCTCTTGGTCAAATGGAGAACTTGCCTGTGAGGAAAGTCTGAAGCAGTTCTCCTTTTCTCCCTGCGAAGAGAAGGCTCAAAAGAGAATCTCATCACAAGTATTCTAGTTCTTGAAGGGCTTATTCAGAGAGGATGGAGTCCCTCTCTTCATAGTGAAGAAAAGGTACAATGGGTGCTGGTTGTGCCAGGTTTCATCTTGATCCAGGTTCATGGTGAAGTTGCCTTCACTGGGTGTTTTCAAGACACAACTGGACAGGGTGCTAGATAATCTCGTCTAGCCTCCCTTTCTCGCACAAGGTTGGACCAGATAATCTTTCAAGGTTCCTTCCAACCTTGGCTGTACTATGTTCCTAAGGATATGCTAGCAAGCTGGAAACATCTCATGGAAGGCGCCCTGATTCTTGTGTGGTTTGCAATAACCAATGGAACAAGTGTGGAACATGGACCTGCAGCTCCAGCCTGGTTAGGTGTACAGGCATGTCCTCTGTGTGGCTCTGCTTTCTTATTGCTTGTGGGTATGTTTGGAAAACAGTCTGTGAATGCACATGGAGGACCCAAAGATGCCACCAGATAATATTTCTAATTGATATGTGAGTCACATGCTATGTGTGCTGTAAGTCAGTGTTCTGTAATGTAAAATAAAAACCAAAAAGATCTGGTTCTTTAAAAGAGGTACTTGTTAACATGCTTTGCCATGAATCATTAGGACAGTATTTCTTTCTGGAAGGTATCTTTAAAAAATGATCAGTAAAAATAATCTGTAATCAAGACAACACTTTTCTATCAGTGGAAGAATAGAGCCAATAAAATTATAGGAGAAGGAAGTAAACTGTTTATATCATTATATCACTTGTTTGGTAATGAAATACAGTCATTGTCTTCTGCTTTGTACATGATGCTCCCAATTAAATGAGATCATAGTCAAAAGTCACAGTAAATATGGAAATGATAAATCACCAAAATTTTTTGTGTTTCCTCTTAAAAGGGAAGAACTTCTTGTTCTAGACTAGAAGCTTCCAGTCCTGTTTCATAGAGTCAGCCTTCTTCAGGCCATTACTGTAGCTGTTGCTTCAACAGATCAATGCAATAGATGTGATCAGCCAGTTAACTTGCTAAAACCTAATTTTTGGCATAATCTCAGCATTTCATTGTCTAATTCATTTACCTTGATGAGACCTGGCGGCATGTGCCCTCTTGGGAATCTTAATCTCTGTCCATTGGTCTCTACCCATGAAGAGGAAGGAAAATGAACTTCAGTGAAAAAAAAAAAAATATATATATGTAGATCTCATGGTTTTGTGGTGGAAAACTCAAAACTTCAAAGCTAGTCTGAAATGTTAACTTCAGGACTTGCCTACTTTTTATCTGAGAGTGTCTGTGAGTCTCCCAGGCTGTGGGGCATACAAGGCTGTGGTGTGGCAGGCCCTCCAAGTTCTGTGTGCCTGATGGTGGCATCTTCTACTTCTGGGATGTGTGCCAGATCCACTGTGATGGAGACTGGGAATGTGGAGATTGAACTTGGGGAATTTGTGTGGTGCCATGATTTTAGGGTGCTGGTTTGTGGAGAACATGTTGAGAGGCATAATTTTTTTCTGTCTTTCTGGCAAATGAAATGCGTATTTGGAGAAGAGGGGTGCTGCCTTCACTGGGAAGAGAGCATGTGATCATAAAAGAGCAGCTGGGTACAGAGGCACTGTTCATGCACATGAACTGTCCCTGGCAATCAGACCTCAGTTGCTGGTACTGCCACCACTAATGGCATCTGAGCTGACTGGTATCCTGGAATAATGTAAGCATTATAGGCCAGATCACATTGTACAAATCATATGTACCACATGCAACCCAAACAACAGCCAACAATGCTAATATTGTCAGCATGGGAAAATAGAAAGTTGTGGTATTGTTCACAAGAGTCCCAGGATGAGGGAAGAGATGAGAAAGTTGACTCCATGTATCAGAAGGCTTGATTTATTATTTTATGATATATAATATATTAAAACTATACTAAAAGAATAGAGGAGAGGATTTCATCAGAAGGCTAAGCTAAGAATAAAAAAGGAATCAATAACAAAGGTTTGTCTCTGACCGAGACAGTCTGGGCAGGTGAACTGTGATTGGCCCTTAATTGGAAACAACCAGATGAGACCAATCACAGATTCCCCCTGTTGCATTCCACAGCAGCAGATAAGAATTGTTTACAGTTTGTTCCTGAGGCCTCTCAGCTTCTCAGGAGGGAAAAATCCTAAGGAAAGGATTTTTCATAAAACATGTCGGTGACAAAAAAATCTATAAAATGTTATACATTATAACATTTTAATCTCATCAAAATATGATTTCCTGAAAGTTACATGGTTTCAAATGGCCTTTTTTAATCAGTAAGGAGAGATAGGTGTCTTGAGAGGGAATTTCTTCTCAAATTACTCTTTGGAGATGTCTTTTTCTCTACTGCAAGCCCTTTTGACAAACTTCAGTTAGACTTCTAGGGCTTGGTTCAGCTTCCTACTTATAGTCATTTAATGACTTTGAAGACCCCCAGGGGTTCTGTGACCTCTGCATGGGGCTGGTAAATGTGAGGAAGGTCATGTGCTGAAGGTCCAGGAAGCATATTCTGGGGAATCTGGGATGATGTTAGATAGGCATATATGGGCAATTGGGCTGCTCCCCTAATTTCTTACTGAAAGTAAGGTGAAGGGAATCCCACTATTGGCATCTGACCCCAGCCTAACTAAAGCCAGTATCAGTCTTAGCAGAATAGCTGTACGTGAATGAGTCCTCAAACTCTAGAGGTCTAAGTGTCACAGCCTAGCTCTGTGTGAAGAGTAAACCTGAATAAATTTTTGTTAATTTCTTGTGAGTTTGTTTTTGCACTGTTCCCATCAATGGCATGTTCTCCACAGCAAGAAGACAAGCAAGTTTAAACTTTGTTTATATACTGGAGGAAAATATAAAATAGCCCAACAAAATCCCCAAAAGAATACTCCCCTCCCCATCTCCCATCTGCCCCATTGGTCAACATCCAAACAATTTGGGAAAGAAAGAACTAGTTGTTCTGCTTTATTAGGGATTCATTAAATTCAGAGATGCCTATAAGAAGTTATATTTGAAAGGGTGAAAATTGCATTTAATACAGCTCTTAAAATATGATGGCTGGGCAACTACTTCTTCTGACAACCAGCAATTACTTAATCATACAAATTTCTTTCACTATGTGAAAGAAATGGAGAAAAGCAGATGAAAATTCCCTTTGGGGATCTGAGGATCTGATAACCTTATTTCTTCAGATGTAGTCAGGAATATTACTGTCTCTAATATCTACATCAGTTGCAGAAAAGCAATAAAAAAGTCATCTCAAAGATCCTGGCATTAGTTTATTTGTGTCATAGCCTTTAACTTTATGAAGCATTTTGTGTGGGTGGAATTTGACATGCCTGATGCAATTGTTCTCTTGATTCAGTGTCACTAGAGAAATAAATTTGAAGCAAATGGAAGTCAAGTAAAGAATGCAAGCAAATGTAAAAGGATACATTTTTCTTCCAGGAAGTTTTTACAGTAGACTTCTGAAAGATTTCATCTGGAACATAGATTCTTCAAAAAGAGTAATTTGACACTGGAAGAAATCATGCATCACATACATTGCTGATGTCTGGTTCTGTTTCATTTGTCTTAGTTGTAATTTTATGTTTAGATGATGAGTATTTCCTGAAACTGTGCAGTGGAAGAAGTCAATGCTGAGGCCATTTTTATTTCCCCACAAGGTGGTACTGTGGTACTGACTATACAGCTCTTGTTTTGGCTGTAGTTGATTTATATTTGTACCCTCTTCTGCACGTTTTAAAGACGGACTTTTGTTTGCAAAGAAGGAAGCTTCAGTGTTAAAATCAAATGTCCTTGCACAACGTTCTTAAGACTTTTTTTTTAATGTGAGACTTTTTTTCATTTTTCTCTCATTAAAAATAAATTTAATTGCAAGTTGTGATTTTCAGAAAAATCTCCATTATTGTTCTTTAGATTTTTTCGCCTTTTATTGCATAAAAAAATTATTTTGTTTCAGACTCCTCTCTTTTGTAACTAAAACAATAGCTGTTATAAGTTTGTTCAGAAATTAATCTCTTTTTGTCACCCTTTATTTACACATAAGTAAAGAGGTACCTACAAATAATTACAGACATAAAAAAATTGTAAATATTAAGTATTTAGGAGAATGCATTTTTTTCTCTCCTGTAAACAGACCTAAACACTGTCAAGGACAGGAACAAAACATAATTAATAGTTTTAATCCACCTCTCTGGCAGTACTCCAGAGAGTACTGGGGGAGTACTGGGGTTCTCCCAGCTGCTTGCGGAGGTCTGTAGGATCTATTGTGGACAGCTGTATGTGTTTGCATCCCACTATTGCATTTGATAACTTTTTTGTGGTCATGTCTATACTTCTATACTACTGTAGTTTGTAGTTTATAATTTATATTAGAAAGTGGAATAAGACTAGGGAACACCTGAGCCCTGGCCCAGGTCTGGGGGTCTGCATGCTGCTAAATGGTCAGCATAGTCCTTGGCAGGGCTAAGGACTGCCCAGACAGAGTTTATCAGGGTTTGGCTGTAGCCTGTACTTTGCATGGAAGAGAGTAAGCTGTATTGATATGTGCTGTGCAGAGATTATTGGTCTCAAGAGCAGAGGACAGACCTTGGTCCATTGCATTCATCAGTATCAATGTAGCCACTGGGATACAGAGAATAATCCTTATGCTCAAAGATTAGGATGAGCTAAGGTAGATTTTTGCTCAATTTTAGAAACACAACCTGGTGTTTTTATGGCCCAGCCTTTTATTCATTGTGTTTCTCTGTGTGGCTGTTTCTATTCTACCCCTGTTCAAGAATATACCATAGGCAGCTTGAGAAAGCAGTTATCCTACAGATGCTGGTTGTACGAGTTATCAAGTGTCATGAACAATCTATACTCAAAAGCAGGAAGGAACATAAGAATGGGCTTCAGTTATATTAAAAAAAAACACATATGGAGACTCACATTAACTATTATTAAAAAAATGTTCAATGGCCTATGCCTTATTTAGTGATATCTCAGAGCTTTCTGAGAAGAAGTTTTTTAGTTTTCTTTGGATTTTCTATATATTCTTCATGACTGGAAGAAATTGGAGATCTGAGTGTTGCTATTACCTTTCAAACCTTCCTTTCAAGCAGCATCCAAGTTCTTGTTGGCTCCATTGAAGGCCAGGGACAACAACGTGGATCGGAAAAGTGAGAGACCCCAAGCAAGTCCCAAATTAAGGGGGTGCAACCATGTGGCACCATACAACCTGTCTGGAGGCAGAGTGAATGCCTTGAATCCACAAACAGGACTTGTCAATGTTAACAGCTTGCCCTTCATGGCCTCTAGGTCAGAGCATAGAACTGATCCTGCTAGGGTGGAAACAAGGCAGGAGATACTCCTCTTTTTGGAATTTGTGGCTTTCCAACACTGAGATGAGGGTGTGGGAGACGTGGATAAGGGGAGACAAGATAGGGGCTAAAAGGACTGAAAGGAACTTGGTCTCCTGGTAAGTAGTGCTTCCAAAGAGTTACCAGTATTATGGTAATGTTGTGGTGCCAGAGGTAACATGAGAGCAGGATAGGAGGAGGTACACAAAGCACTTCTGCTCAGACATTCCGTACATTTACAAATGGGCACCCTTTCTTTAGGCATCAGATCTCAAGCAAAGAATTTCTCTATGATTATATCTTCTCAAAGCATGAAGTTATGGTCTATTAAATGTCTGCATACCCTACTTGAAAAATGACCTATCAGCATTTTCAGCTTTTGGCTCTGCTTTTGAACAATCTCCATGTATCATTGTTGATAAAGGCTTCTTTCTTCTTACTATTTTCCCTTATCACAAAGAAGTTCCCTGAATTCTGGGACTTTCCTGCAAATGGGAATGCTTAAAATAACACTTCCTATGGGCTTTTTTTAGATTTTCACTTTTTTCTTGATGGAGATAATAATATTAGTTCTTCATGAGAGAAAAATATATCCAGTGCCCTGGGAAAAGTGTTCTGGACCTGGTAGTAATGTCTCAAATGTGCTTGAATGAGATCTAACAAGAATCAGCATGTGTCTTAGCCAGGCTCTTGAGACTGCAGGACGGGAAAAATATGCTCGAAGGAATCGCACTGAAGTGGTTCGCCAGTAGTACATGGATAGGACTGCTGGTAGGGATATTTAATAACATGGGTATGGTTCTTGTTTCCAGGACTTAGAGTTCATAAAGAACAGGTGAAAAGAGATTAAATGCTTCTCCGACATCATTTTTCTATGTCAGAATTTGCTGTCAGTGCCACAAGTCATCTTTGCAGGGGGAAAAGTGAGCTACATAGCTACGAGCAGGAAAGGGAGGCGTGCCTATGCCCTAAAATCTGAGAATCTTGTTTCCCATGACACCAGATCCCAGTAACAGTATTTCTTTGTCACAGAAATGCACTTCAGAAATTGAAGCAAAGCCATGCAAAACAATTCTAAGAATCCTACTTCTGAAAGCAGAGGAATATCACACAAAGAGTAGCAGATGTTGAAAATATTTGCCCTCTGGCTTCCAGTTTTGGTTTCTATTCCTAAATGGTCCTTTTCTGAAGCCTAAAAAAACTATTAAGCTGGACTCACACCTGCACAAGCCAGACTCAACTCACATGCACTCTGAAACATCTGCAGACTCTGATGTAAAGCAACCAGAAACCCCATTTTTATGACCCATGGCTTTAGAGAGCCTCTGCTAAAGCACAGCTTTCGCATTATGGAAAGAAATTGAAGGGTTGCCAATTGGAGATGATCACCAAAGGGGACAGCAGGATCCAGATGAAAAGAAATCTAATAATGTACTTAAGAGGGAATAGATCCAATAAAATGACCTTTGGAAAGTCTCTTATTCTCCTGTAATTTGTCAGTTGCTTTAACCAAGTCTACAAGATGCTCAGGGTGAAGTAGCTGACCTTCAAAGCTTGGAAGTCCTTGTACTTTCCTCTTCTGCTTTTATCATTTTTTTGGAAGAATTCAAACATTTATCTAGTCACCCACTGAAGAATGGATTCTGGTTTATCTAATAAATGATAGAAATTGCTGGTCTGTTCTATCTGGAAATGGAAAAGACCTCAGATGAAAGCCTTTCTTTATTAAGGAGCCAAAGACATTTTAGATCTCATTTGGCCTTCATGCCCTACTCATTTCTTGTTGTTTTATCTAGTGGTGCTTCGCTGATACAGTTATTATCCTTCTCAGCTACTCTAAACATATAATATTAATTCTGTACTGTCTTTCCACCTCCAGCCCTTTTAACAGTTAGCTCTTTAAAACCCTATAAGGCTAATTACCCTATGGTCACTCTGTGTGTTTCTCACCTGACCAGGCATACTCTGGTTCTCTCTAAATCCACTTGCTCCATTTATTCCCTTGTCCTCTTTTTTGTTCTTGTTGTTTTTTAGAATTTGGATCCTTTTTCCAATATCAGGAAAACATTTTTGTCCTCATCTTCTCAGTATTTGTTTTCTATTTTTCAGGAAGCACAATAATCCCAGAAAGAGGTAAATAGACATAGAATTGAATTGCCACTGGGGGATGGGTTCAAGCCCTAGTTCAGTGAATATTCATTTTGACATTACAGACTGTTTTCAGCATCATATAAAATTATTGTCCTAGATGATTTTAATGATCATAATCACTGGTTTTAAAATCTGTGGTTCTTCTTTAAAGGCTCAACTCACCACTTCAAACAGTTACTTCTCTCTTTCTCTCTTCGTTAGTAATCCCCTCACATGCTCTTTGTTACAGTGTTGTTTCATCTCATGTTTGTTTGTCCTAACTAATTTAGATATTAAGTCCTTGGTGACTGACAATGTGTCTATCTATGCAAAGCACACTTAAATAAATAAATTTAATAATAATTAATAATAAATATGCCAGCTGAAAGCTGTGCATCTGGGCTAGCAAGGACAACACTGACATTGATGAATTTGTTTTCAGGAACAATGCTTGCTGTTCCCCTGCCTTGGCTCTTAGGGAAGAGCTGTTAATGGCTGTTGTGCTCTGACAGCTGCCAGGTCCCCCTCTTACAGTCCTCCCCACTGGAGAGTCACTCTGCCTTGCCCCTCATCACTGGACAATTTGAAATCCAGCCTTTGGAGCTAACACTCTCCTAAAGGTGATTGAAAAACAAGAGGAAAGCTGTGGAATCTGTTTTAGGGGAGTTGATCCTTGAAAATTTCCTCAAATCCCTGCGCACAACTAGTTCCAGTATTTCCCTTACTGACAGCAAAATTTTTGCATCTTTGATCTCTGTGTGGAAAATTGTTTTTTTCTCTTTCTCTCTCTTTCGCCCCTTCCTTGGTTTCTTATGTGCAAAATGTTTGCAAAGCAAGTTAGCACTTTTGTGAAACAGGCTCTGTAAACACTTGGACAGAATCATTAAAACTGGAAGGAACGAATTCTTGTGGTGTGTGCTAACAGTTGTCTAAGCTCAAACACGATTTAATCTGTTATTCCTGGTGGGCACTACCTTGTAGGGAAATAATATTATTACAGATACAATCTTTCAGCTAGTAATAAACCTCGGGAGTGGTCTGGTGGAGAAGAGGGACAAGTGAATCTTTCCTAAGCAGAAGTAAACTGGGGAAAATCTGTCCTTCATGTGTCTGCCTGAAAAATTGTAACTTTTGATAGAAGCAAGTTATTCACAGTATATATTGCCATTTTATTTCATTGTAAATACCAGGGATTATTTGCATGTACTTTCTCTGGTCCATTCCAGAGCTCTAACTGCAATAAGCCAGGAAAAGAGTAGCTGAATAGTAAGTGGCAAAGGAAGAAGAATTACAGTAATTTCTATGATTATTAATCCATCTGAAGATGACAATTTTTGTCAGAGATGGCAACATCTAGAACGCTTTCACCATGGTAGCAGTTTTACTGTCATCAAAATCCTGAAGTATTTACTGCCACAAATAACATTTGTTCTCCCAGTTGACCCCTGGGGAAAAGGGGTGAATGTTCATGAGCTTTGTTTTTTGTAGAATCATTATTTTTTTAGGTAAGTATAAGATACACTTTGGAGGAAGTTGTGGGATGCTTGGTGGAATTCAGGAGCTTCAAATTAGACCACAAAGCAGTTCTTTTTCAGGCAAATAACTTTTCTTCTTACTCCATAAGGCTTCATTGTGACAGAACTTTGTGAGGTCCCGGGAGTACTTTGAATATAAACACTGCAATCTTGAGCTTAATTCAATATTTTGTGGAGTCAGTGGAGAAAGTAATATAATTTGTTCACTGTAATCAGCTAGTAGGTATCTCTGAAGGTCTGATTACTTCATGTTCAAATAAAATGCACTGGTACAATCCAGATGGGAGTTGATGATGGCATATATAACTAATCTGGACTTGCTTAGGATGGAGTTTTTAAACCAATCAGAGATAAAAGAAAGCATTATTGATGGATATGGCTCCTTGGGAGCTTGGTGTGAATGAGAAATCCAAAAGTAAACTAAATACTGTGGGCATGCAGTGTCAAAGAAAGGTTATTGCATTGTAACTAAAACTTTGAAGTCTGCTGCAGAGCCTCCAACATAATCCTCTATGTCTCTCAGGCTTCAGGTTGTCCAGTCACTTTTCAAATACAAGCTATTTTTGGCTTCTGGGGTTGAGAGGCCAGTATATTTGCCTTCCCCCATTCCCCGGCATTTCCCATAACAATAGCAGAGGTATAGTCGCTTGAGGCACCTTTTCCACTTTTCAGTGGTGTGTGATCCATTAGCAGTTTGGGGTTGCTGTCAGTGGGCTCAGCCACCACGTAGGCGCAGCCATGATTTGAGCAGGAGTGGTGGATAGTGAAGGCTGCACTGTGCTGTGTGTCGCTGCTGGATTATTGCCCATATTGTCTGGTCCAACCATTTCATAGCTGCACATAGATGCTAACAAAGCCTTGAGGGAGAATTATTTCCTGCAGAGCCCTGTCTTTTAAGAATTCTGTTGGAGGATAGGCATTTTCCTCATCAGTACTTGTTAGGTGCTTCTAACCCTGAGTAAGCAATGTTTTAAACTGTTCCTCATGACTTTTTCTTCTAGTCAGGACAGCAATACCTGTCAGACCTTTTCACAGGTTAAATTTGCAGTTTATCCCAGGTTCTTATGTGCACTGTATTGAGGATCTCCTAATCTTTATGTGAAGCAGAGAAATGCTACGTAATGGTCTTCTAATTTTTTGTTCCTTTTGACAGCTAGATACTGAGTCATTATGAGTAAGACTCATCTGCCCAAGCACAGCTGTCTGTAACTGAGCTAATTTTCTTTCTTCATTAATTAATGAAGAAAGCTAGGCACTTCTGGGATGCAATTTGTTTCATACCAGAGGAGACACCTCAAAAATACAAGAGGTCTTATGACTGGCTAGTTTCAAAAATTATGACCTAATTAGATTACTATAATTAGTTCAGGCCATGGGAAAGGCTGTTAAGGCTTCGGGGACAGCAGTTAACAATTTATAGCTTTACTTGTTAAGAGGAATCCTGGTAATCAATATTTCTATGTTTTCAAATGCTTTACAGGAATTGTATTTCTCATAATTTCTGTCCTTTTTATCTCTAGAAAAAAAAGCAGTGACAAGATTCCTTTCTTTCCAATTCAAATGTAACTTCCATCCATATTTTGAAAAAGCAATTCTACCCCAGGATCCCTCAGAATGAAGGAGCTGAAACTGAAAAGTGTGTGTGACTCAGACAAATGCAATGGTTCAAGACAGGACTAACTGGATGCTATTTTATCAGTAATACAGGAGGTCAGAATAAATGATTAAGTAGTCCCTTCTAGCCTTAAAATCTATTAAAAAACCTGAACAAGTTCAATAAAAATATAAGAGTGTTTTACAGAATTTACTTTAAAACCCCAAAGAATTAATAGTCATTAATAGCCTTTTTATAATGTTTTCACTATATATTTCTAGTGCAACAAATCCTATAGAGAGGTTTTTTTTCTTTTTAAATTGATGATGTGATGGGATAAATAAAGTCCTCATTTGAATGGTCAGCCCTGGCATAGCAGAAAAGCTTGTTTCCTAGTGTGGATGCCTCTTATGCATTTGCAAGTAGGAAGAACAGTAATTTAGAAATGAGAGGGAGATCTCATTTTGTCATGAATTTTCAAAGCATCACTCTGTGTATCATTTAGACAACCTTTGGCTCTGACTGCTGAGTACAAATGCATCAGCCAGTATGTGTGGGCAGTGTGAGCCTTTCAATTTTCCTACTGTATAATAATAAAAAAACAAATGGTGCTGAAGCCAGCATTTAGATCTAGAGAAAGAAGCTGTGATAATGCCATGAATCCTTGCACTCAGGGATCAACAGTGATGGCATACAAAGCAGGCATAATGACAGGCAGATTTTTGCTTATCGGGTGTTGATCTGAGCCACAGGCACATGTATCCAATCTTATTTTTGTCTCACAGCTCCTGTACCCTGACTAATACCTTTAAGAAAAAGAGTGGTTCTTTAAAACATGGTAACTAAAGCCTGTAGGAATTAAACACATTTGAAAACAAGTTAATTCTTTTGGGTTAATATCACAGATTTCTGGCCTTTCTTCCTTCCTCTTATTCCCCTCAGCTATATCTGTTTTATGTTTTAATGTAATATATTGTACTGTAGAGGCTGTAGTTTCAATTCATGCTAGTGAGAAAGTATAGAAACCCAGAGCTGTTGCACTAGTGTGTGCCTTCTGGGGATCCCTGTAGCAAATGTGTCTGGAGAACTTCCCTTCATGGAATATAGCTTCTTCATTATTGCTGGTAAGAGACATGAATAAACATCCCACAATATAAATACCTACTCTGGACACACAAACAAGTTTTTAATGACAAAATCTATGGTTTTTATTGCTTTTATTAGCACTACTGCACAAAGACAAGACTAAGAATTGCTCTTACAAATTTTATTTCTGGTAAGACAGGGGTATTTAAAGAAGATCAAGTGTGGAAAGAGAAGATGATTTCAGTGATTTTTAATAATCAGACCATTGCATTCAGGTTTACAGGCTAGTTGTAGATAATGTGATGGTCCAAATTAAGAGAATTAGGGATGAGAACTGTCAGAAACACAGTAATAAATAGGGAGAGTCAAGCTTCTAATCCCATTACTGTATTCACAGATAAAAGATTGTTAATTCAGTGGTACATAAACATGGACATGTTGACTCTACAGAAACTTGGCAAGGCCAATCACATGAGTAGAATAATAATTCTGATGGCATAAACCCTGCATGGTAAATTGGCTCAAGGAAGATTTTCTGAACTGCTCAAGACTCAGAAAAATTTTTCTGTCCAAAGTGTTTAAAGGGTAAGGCATTATTTTTAGGTCTATATAACATACTTTAACTATGGAAGCTCTAAATGCTAGAAAAATTTTTCAAAATATGTTGATGATGATGCTTAGTGATGTGATAAGAAATGTGATAGCGCTGGTAATGATGCTGTTGCATAATCTTTTCCTCTGTGTTAAATGGCCCAGGACTTGAATCAATAGTGTGGGTATGCCATAGCAATGCCCACAGTACCTTCCCTGCTAGGCTTGGAATTCTATCAATATTCCTGTGACATTTGGATCCAAAATGGAGCACAATTATGTGAGGGCCGAAGACTGTTTATTGTTGCTGGAGTAGTAAGATACAAATTAATAAAGAAAGCAGCAGCAACAAAATGCTGCCGGTCACAATTTGTGATATAAAATTAAAGTAGACAGCCTGGAGGAGCTAGTGACAATAAGTAAATAACATTTACAAATATGCTGGAGGAAAAAAAAGAAAAAAAAGCAAAAGCAAGAGAAGCAGTCAGTCTCTTGATAGATGACAAGGGTAATAAAAAGCAGAGGGATGAGGCTTTGCACAATTCTCTTATCTTTCTGTCCTTGTTCTCACTCATGCATCCTAAACTGGAAATGTGATCCTCTCATGGCTAATGAGAAGGGACATATAGTATAAGGGAAATAAGAAGAGCAGACATGTTCCAGTGCCTTCACTGCTGCTTGTGTGAGTTTATATGGGAAACACAGAATCTGCAACCCTCTAGCAATGCTCAGCCCAAATGCCTGGCAAGGCTCACAACTCTGCAAGAAAATCCTATCTTTTCTGCTGGGTCTTCACATCTGGCCCCACCATCTTCCCCCAGCACCTGCATCCTGGTGTAAGTGAACACATCACAGCCTTTTGTGGGTACTCCATGCTAGACAGGCTAGAAGGCAGCAGCTCTCAAGCTTATTTCTGCCTCTGTTCAAGCTCCTCATGGAAGGCTTCATCTGCCTTTCTCCTGCCATGTGCCCCTGCACTACCAGTTGTCTAAAACTCTTCCACATTTGCTAGAGATGTGCATCACACAAAAAAGATATGATACACTTGAGTGATTTTTTTCAACTTCCCAGATTCCCTCTGAGGGTAGGTAAGACTTTCAGGGGAACACACTACCAAAACAGTGCTCCAGTCTTTGTGTTTCCCTCCTGAGGTCTCTCTGGGTGCCATCAGCCACCTACTCCTGCAGGCTCTTCCAAGATTCCCATTACAATATTGCCACAAAGCCTCCTCGACCAGTCTGTCCTCGCCTCTTGCTTTCCCAGCAGCTCTCTGTTACTGCTTTTCCAGGACTCGCGTATTTCTCAGTGACATTCCTCTCTCCTCCCTCCCCCTTTCCTCCTAAACATCCTTTTTCCCCCTGATTTTCCCAGCAGCAGCCTCTGTGTCCATGTCAGCTTGGTGCCTCTGCCTGAATTCCGTTGTTAACAGAAGTTACTGGCGTAACATACAATTACATGGCTATGGATTATGGAGCTCTACTTAGTATTCAAATCCTTGCTTTTCTCAAGTGGCAGAATATATGAAACTCAAAGTTTTGCCTTCAGTAGAAGTTTAACAGTGGAGGCAGGCCCAGTTTAAGTTTCCACTGTGTGTGGAAAGGAAACTGGAAAGATTTATGGGAGGAAGGTAACGAGAGCTTGACAAATAGGGGAATTATCCCATAGAGGATGGCTGTGCTCCTCAGACTGCCTTTCCTTTGAGCTGGAGCAGCACTGGCCTCCGGGGTTGTTCAAAGGGGGTCCGTCTGCAGACCCATAGTGCTGCTAGAGTGTGACAAATGCAGCCAGAAATGTGCTGGCAGCTGGAACCTCCCTGGGCCTGTAAGCTGCTTCTAGACAGAGAAGAGTGAGATTGAAGGGCAAAGGAAATAATGGAAATAATGAATAAATAATGAATAAACTTCAGGTGAAGAAGATGCCCAGGCTGTCTGGACACTGAATGCTGGGAACAGATGAAGCCCAGGGAGGCTGTCCCATCTCCAGGAAAGGGGCCAGTCAGTGTCTAGGCTTGTTGGACTGACTCAGGTGGGACTTGGTGCCCTGAGGGGTCAGGAGTGAGCAGATTTGGTGTCCTGCTGCCTTCAGGCAAAGCCCCCCGGAGCCCAGGAAGGGAAGGTGTTCGGAGCTGCCCGCAGCTCAGTCAGCAGACACAGTGTGTGTCCCTCACCAGCTGGCATTGGCCCAACAGGGCTACGCTGCTCTTGCTAATGCAGCAAATATATTCAGTGCAGGTTGCCAGTTCTGTGGCCTGGGTTAGCCCTAGGAGCCTGCTCAGACAGAAACTTAGGGGAGCAGTGGGTGACCCTGGCAGCTGGCTGTTCATGCCTCTGTGGTCTGGTGCTCCATAGCCTCCGTCACCTTCACTGGGTGCAAAGCTTGGAATAATCAGCAAGTGTAACATACCAAGGTAGATTAACTAATGCAAAGTGCTTTTTCACCCCTGATGCAATTATGAGCTATCCCCCATTCTTCATTCAAATAAATACATTAAATTTTGTTGCACTAATATGCAGTACTTAGAGTGCATGAAAGCTCTGGTTACACCTTGTATTCATATTCCTTAATCGTGTGTTCAGAACATGTATCATATATGCACTGCTTCTGTCTGGAGAAAAAAAAAATAATGTAGAGAAAGAATTGTAGAGAAATGCAGTGAAGAATTTCTAAAAATGAAATTCCCACAGCAATGCTGCTGAGCTGGACTGAGAGGACACACTATACATAAAAACCCTTCCAGAACAAAAGCATGTCATTTGCATTGTGCTACATGATAAAGCTAATACCTCTCTTGGAATCATAAATTTTTGATCTCATGATTTCTGTGTGTATAACATTTTCAGATTTTGTGCTGTGATAGCAATCTTTTCCATTAACTTACCATCTAGTTGCAAAAACAAAGCACTGCTTTTGTTTTATTAGTTTACCTTTTATTTACTGCATTCCTGCTTTACCAGAGGTGTGTTAAATTATTAACAAGTTATGTCCATGTTCATAGAAAACCTAAATTGAATCCAGTACAATGTGGACTTATTAAAAGACTGGCTAACAGATTTGCATTGCCCACAAAACTGCACTGTGGTTTCAAATATTCTTTTTCCAATTAAAACTATTTATTTATTTTGATTTCTAGCAGTCATGGTGAATTCTTGACAGTGGTATTTTTTTCCTCAGAAATGCTCTGTATTTTTGCAGGAGTAAAACTGCATGTTTAATTGGTTATTTTAACACCTTTAGTGCAATATCTTCGTGGTTTAATAGGCCTATAATTTTTAAATGTAGGTCCACTATTTTCTATGGCACGAACATTGGCAGACCTCTCAAATGTCTTGCTTCTCATTGCTGTCTCTGATTTCACATTAAAATCCCTCTTTGTCCCTCTTTAGTCCCTGCTGATGACCCTTATTAACCAAAAGGATTTCTAGAGCTGACAAACTTACCAGGTTAGAAAGGGGTATGTTACAAGAATGTGTTTTTGTTAAAACTTAAAGTAACTATGAGGATTAAAAACCCCCCAAAAGCTTTGGGGTATTTGTGCACTGGGATGCACAAATATAAGTATGACATACGTTTAGATTTTTTTTTTTTTTACTATTTTTTCAGCACAATGGATGAAGTGCTAGGCAGAATCAATAAGTTTTGCTCCACTAAAGGACAGAAATCTGCAGTATCCTTGTTTCCTAGCAATTAACTAAGCCTCCATTTCAGCAGGTCAGGTCTTCATGATTATTGTCACCATGACAAGCAGATCATCTACCTGCATTCCAGATGTGTTTGGGGCGAAACCAGTGGAACTCTTGCCCTCTTTCTGTCCTATTTGGTAGAAAAGGATGTGAAGGATTGTGGGAGAAATGGCTTTAAGAATATCTTGTGTTGAATGCAGAAGGCCAGATTTTTCATTTGTGTCAGCTGATGTCACACCATGAGTTGGTAAGGAGCTCTGTACACTGATGCTGGTTGGGATCTGGTTCTTTGAGTTGTTCATCTTTAGTAGCAGAATTTCATCAGAACAACTCATGTGTTAGCAAAATTGGGCCAATTGTAGTTAAAAAAATAAATCAAGAGTAATATCCTAAAGTTTGTGTGGCTGAATGTAAAAAGGGTGATGGTATACTTAGACACTGAATGGGGAACTCACTGGGAAGTGCTAAGGACCGGGGGCAAACACAATGTTTAGGTGTGAAAGGAAGAAATATCAAGCATGAACAGGAAACTAGTGTCCCACATTGTTCAGTGTTGGGGAGATATTTATGGGACTACTAATGAATCAGGCTGGAATACCTTCAAGAAGGATACTGAAAACCAGGGAAATCTTAGGGCCCTTGTCCCAAATCTTTCACCAAGATTTAACAAAAAAAGTTTGAAGTCCTAAATTTAGAGATGCAAGAAGCTGCATGTATTTTGATTCTCCAAAGAGGATATCGAGAGTGAATTGTTCGTTATTTACACCTATGTAAGGAAGGTATTTGTAGAGATAGGTCTTTAATGCAGTGGAAAGGCATAATGGGGTCTAAGAAGATAAGACTAACAAACAAGATGTGTGGTTTAAGTATTGAGGATGATTAATCCATAAATCTACTTAACTTGGAATATGATCTTTTCAACTGCCTGATTCTTTGAATCAATGGTAAATGTTTTTCTTAGATGTGGGCTATAGCTCACTGAGACATTGTAGACTTGGTATAGGAATCTGCTGTTAAAGTTCTGTGGGGGAAAGTCAGATTAACTCATCATATCATATAGAATATAACCTATGATTTATGAATAATCTTGTAATTTATGAATAAATTATGTAATCTTGGCCAGTTCTATATTTTGATTCCTGTTTTTATCTGTGTTTGGGTGTAGAATCTTCATGCAGAATAGTCTATTAGATCAGGAAGAGAATCAGCAACATTCCTTGGGAAAATTTGTGAGCTACTAATTTTTCTGCTTTTCTGAAGCAGTCAGCATTACCTGTAAAGCAAATGGATGTAGAAACCCTTAGCAATCCCTTCCTGCTGACCTGACCAAGAGGTCAGCTGATGTATGGTAACTTGTGACTGGGTTCAGGATTGACTGTCTCAGCCTACATTGAGATGTAAAGAAGATATTTTTCTAGCCCAGACGCCTATGAGAGTAGTTCAGGCTGAGCAGAGTATACAACAGGATTTGCATTTCTTCTCTGTTTAAGACTTCATTCCTTCTAAAGTATGTCCTCTTTCCAACAATGCTGTAGGGAGGAGTGGAAATAGAAAAGACCAGTCCTAGGAGGGCTTTTTCTTTGTATCCACTTAAACTAAGAACATAAGTGAGGATTAAGCTATCTGAACAAATAGAAGGTTGATTCTCTATAAGTTGTAACATGAATCAAAGCAAAATGAAAATTCCTCTTTTAAAAAATTATGTGATTATTTTACTGGTGCTATTGAAAACACTTGTTTTATTCAAAAACCTTGTTATAAAACTTTCATAAGACCAAAGAGATGGCTAAGAAGCAGTCCCTAGAAGCCATAATTGGAGAATCATAAATGTAACAATTATTTTTGTGCTCCTGGAGTCTGTACAATTTATTTCTCTCATCAAGGATTAAAATAAAAAAAAATACAATAATGTTGTTCATACTTTAATTCAAAGTTTGTTGGCTAATCCTTGTGGTGGTATAACTACAGTGAAGTTTATTGAAGTTGCTTAACAGAGGGATTAGATGCTGCTTTTTCTCCCCATGCCTTTACTTCTACTCTGATAATATACCTTTATGTAATCAGAATTTTTAACCATGGCTGGAATATTGATTGCAACATTTTTATCATTCCAAGCTGCAACTGATTTTTTATTTTGTTTCAGTAACATCTTTGTCAATTGACAACAAACAATTGTGAGTATGCTAAGCTTCTGTTTGTGTTCCAAATGGGTGATGAATGTATCAGAGCAATCAGAAGCAGAACTATAGTAACTATGATTGATACTATTTGGAAATAAATTGTGTTAATTTTTACCTTAATGGAATTCCAATAGTCAATTTTACACTAAAAATTATTCCTTCAAGTTCTTGAACTAGCCCCTATCTGTGATGAACTCATTCACATCACAGTGCTCTTACTTGTGAGGAAATCTCAATCTTCATTTGCTTTGAAATGCAATTTGTGGCATGAAAATGCTATGTCCCAGAACAGTGAACTCCCCCTGTCCAAATGATCAATACATGGTTTTTGTTTTGCAAGTAAGCCGTTGCCTAAAAGAAGAAGGAAAAAAAAAATAAAAAAAAAAGGGCATTTATTTCTAATTCTAAAGATTGTGATGTATTAGCAGTGAAGAGAGGCAATATATTCTTAGACCCTGAGCACAGGAATATCTTTTGTGTCATCAGGTTCTGGAGGGATTACATGTATTTAGATATCCTTTATGGAATTTAAGAAGAAATACGAGGCTTATGTCATATTGCTCTTAACACTAAGATGCAGAGGCACTTAGAGGAGCGAAACTGATATCTGTACATTGATATAAGTCTCCTGATGCTTGGTCAGCTACACAGAAGCACAACACTGAGAGCATTTCCTGGAAAACTTAACTCTCCTGAGCTGTTCCAGTGGAAATATGGAGGGTTTCTGCATCCTCTGGGGACTGTTCATAGGAAGTGAAATGGCCTTTCCTGAGGTAGGCCTGCAAGTATTTGCTTAGCTCTAGAGGCAAGTGCTTGGTAACCCACTAGGGTGGGAACAGGGGGAGGAATGGACTGTTTACAGCCACCATAGAGGCCATTTATATTTTACCTTCTTTTACATGCCAGGCTGTGTGATGTCATAGCCAATTTTCTTCTAGGAGCTTGAGAAAACCAACATCAGGCAGAAAGAGAACTGCTGTCTTACCACGGAGGGATAGCAGGGGGTGGTCCCTCCAGCTTTTACAGGGAAATAGGATTTCTGCTAAGACCTTGGAAATCCAATCGTTAATGGACAGAAAGTGCGATTTCCAGATGTTTGAGACTGCATATTTATTTGACCATATAAGTCTTCCAGTATTGATCTAGGCAGGATCTAGCTCCATGTTTTAACACTTTTCATGTGACAATTAAAGTAGCTATTCAGTATTTAATAGTATAAAGCTCACCTCAATGAACAACAAAACTCCCAAGGGCATCTACAGGATCTGGTTATCACCTCCTGGGCTTTGAGTACTCTCAGTTGATTGTGGATCTCCTCTTCCTGTGAGGAAGCTTCCAGGCTCTTGTGCTTACTCTAATGTCTATTGAACATCTTTTTCTCCAGTACTGTTATTTACCCATCCTGCCCCTATTTCCTCTTTGTCTCGGGCTCTTGACAAAGCTGTCAGTTGGTGTGGATGTTGTGTTTACTTTCTTCTGTATTTCACTTTGAAAAGAGGAGAAGAACTTGGAATTTATGTCATCAAAACCATGATTCTGACAATTTGACAAACTTAATCTAATAAACTATATGTAGAAAAACAATAAATTCAGTGCAGTAGGCGAATGAGTGAAGTATTTTTGTCTCTGGGGAAGCGTTCTGTAAAAGCTGTGACAGGGATGAGCAGTATTTATTTTGTTCTCATGTTTCATAGTTTTTCAGACTGCAATGCCAAGAAGGCCTGTTAGGATCATCTAATTTGGATCTCTCCTGCATAAATAGAATTTCACCCAGTTATTTCTGTGCCGAGCCTGATAATTTCTTTCTCCAAAGATATATTCTTTTAGCAGCTTTGTGCTTCTTAATGGTTATTGATTTAAGTGTCCTCTATCCTGCTCTTAAAAATGCTTTGTTTAGGGAAAGAAAAAGTGCATTTTGTTTCTTGTCTGAACTAAATGAGCTTCTTTACTCTGCTTGGCCTTTCTCTTCTTTCTCTATAGCAAGAAATTTCTGCATAGCAGCTCAGGACATTTCAGGGAGTATTTTCAATTGTCAGTGGAAAAATCCTATTGATTTCAGGTAACAATTGCATGAAAAAAAAACCCTGTGAAAACAAGAGAAGAGAAAATGTGAATACTTAGCATATGATTCGCAGATTCAGCAGCTTCCCTCACTACTCTAAATGTTTATAGACCAAAGGAAAGATTGATAGAAATCACTCAGTTCTTCCGCAATAATTATATACTGTCCACGTCAGCTTTGCTGCAGTTTGAAGAGGAGACTCCCTAAAATATTTATTCATTAGTCAAAAAGACGGGAAAAAGCAGTAATGCTGTCATGACATGAATTTTTAGAAGTGCATTTGAGGAGCAAGGAGGATGATCTGGAGGCATTTGTCAGCTATCTGAGCTATGATATCACTGGTGTAAGTGATATCACTCGGTGGAATGAGTCCTGTGACTGGAAGGCTGGGATGGAGTGCTACAGGTTGTTCAGGAGTAATAGGCAGGGCAAGCAAGCTTTGCACTACATGTAAGAGGTTTGACTGCACAGTCCTTACAGTTAGTGATGACAGGGGCTCTGTGTGAGCACTATAGAAATGGAAAACAAAGGAAATGTTGTAGTGGGTGCCTACTTCTGATTGCCCAGCCAGAATGAAATCATTGATGATTCTATAGACAATTAGGAAAATCTGAATCAGTAGCCCTTGTCCTTATAGGAGATATCAACTTCCCAGACAACATCTGGAAATATACTGCTGTGATGAACAAGTCTTGGAAATCCTTCAGGTTTACAAGAGATAACTTCTAGTCATAGGTGCTCAGTGAGCCAATACATTTCTCTGTGGCATAATGTTCCAACCTAATCCTCTCTAGAGCAAGGGCAGAAACCTCCCAAAAACCAAAGGAACAGAAAAGCATGTAGACAGCTGTACTGTTTTTGTTGACTTTTGGCTTCACTCATTCAGTTACAAATGGGAAGAGAAATGAGCATAAGCAGTTGGCATAAGCCATATTGTTATCCTTTCTTCATTTCTTATTTCACATCTGCTGGGAAGGATGTAACAGGCTTGTTTGGACCTGATAAGGAGGAGTACTGTACAGCTTAGATGTCACCACTGCATTTGTGGTTGAACATTGGTACATGTGCTATTATATTATAAGGTGAATTCTGTTTTACAGGTTCAGAGCTAACATACCACATGGTGGAGAACAAATAGTTTTTAGTAACTACATCTTAAATTTCAACAAATAAGTTTTGAAATATTCTTTACTATTAGAATTTGATATAATTTGTATAAATAATTTGGCACAAATGGTGACTACATAGTGAATACATGATTTTACTTTTCTGGAAGGTGTCTCTTAAATCACAAACTACAAACTCCTTGTGTTTTCATTTTTTTTTTTTCATTCTGGTGTTCTCTGTTGTTATTTCTAATATGTACTTCTTAGCTTTCACCTTTGATCTTTTTAATTCCTAGGTTTTTAAAATTTTGTAGTTAATTATTACATGATTTAGTGATGCCAGTGAATGAATATTATCACTTTCAGTGGCCTCATGAGAGCTTATTAGTTTACTGCCTTGAGAATTGCAAATAAATAACCCTGTAAGTAAATATTATGAAGGGATGCTTGTGTCTCCGTAGTTAGAGGTTGTGACTAACTCTGTGTTCCAGAGTTGATGATAATGTGCTCCCGCAGGAAAGTTCACTAAAACCAAAACAAGGTGCCTAATAAATCACACATGAAGTGTCTTGCTGCAGGTTAATCACTGTTCAAGCTTAAAGGATACTTAAAGGCTGGACTGGAGTGTAGTGGTAGTTTTTTATCTTTTCATACACTATTTATTTCTTCTTTTTCTTTTAAACTAAACCCTCAAAATTATTTTCTTGAGTAGTTCTAAATTTATACATGTAAACTAAAGCAGGAAGAGTCAATCTTGCAATAGTGAATGGAATATAATAGGTGGTATAACAGTTAGCACTCAAACTTTTCTTCTCTCTGGCACTTCCTACACTTTATTATAAACTAGTTGTATTCCTGAAACAAAACACTTGCTCTCCAGAAAAGGGCAAAGCAAAAGAAAATGTTATTTATCTGTCTTTTCCCCTTTCATTGTTTTTAGCCACAGGCTTCATTAGAGCATATTTCAGTATTCCTTTATCACTAGTTTATATTCTCATTCACATCACTCTGCAAACTTAATGCTTCAGATATGGAGGTTTGTTTGTTTTTTTGTTTGTTTTCCAAAACCCCTGCCTTTTAACAAAGCCTGGCCCAGAAAACCTGTAGCCTACATGAACATCCCCCATTTTTCTCTGACACCTGCCTGGGTCAAAGCAAGTTTTAATTCACTGCAGGATATTTCAGGACCCCATGCCTTAGATTGCTTCTCCCCATATCACAGTGCAAGGAGGCAGGGAGTGGCTGTGGAAATCAGAGGCACACCAGAAGAGTTTCTTATAGTCAACAGAGCACAGCCAAAGCCCAGGCATGCATAACTGCCTTATCTGTGTAATCTACTTTTACAGGCAGCAGGAAGGAGCAGCCACCTAGAAGGTACTGTTTATTTAATCTTAAAACGGATGAAAATTTAAATCAGATAACTCATGCCTGAAGGGACCTACTTCCTAAAAGGAGGTTGAAGTGACTGGCTTGGATGTATGTTGCTGCTGCAGATCACTGGCATGTAAACACAAAGCTTTGCAGGTCAGATCCTCCATCACTCAGAATTAGCAGAAGGCACCATTTTGATTTTATACCTTTGGTGTGCCCCGTTTTTGACCACTGTAAGCACTTCTGGCCCAGTTTCAAGAAAGACGTGGGTGATGTTAGGATGCTTGTATCCCCATTTGTGTGTGCTGTTTATGCTGGATATTATGTTCTGTGCCTTCAAGACTGGCTCTGAAGAGTGAAAGTTTTGTTTTGACTTCTTATAAGCCTCTCCCCCATGGCTGGCAGGACATACAGACAGTACAGTACCTAGTGCTGCTTTTGCTTTTTGCCCTGTTTTTTGCTTTGCTCTTGCTCCTGCTTTACTTCTGCTTGCTCTTGCTTTTTGCTTCTTCTCATTAGTTAGTTTAGCTAAACAGTCCAAATTTCTTCCTGGACTGTTTCTCCTTTTCTGTTTGCACCTACCCAAACCTGCTCTGGACTGGGACTTGGGAAACACCAAGAGTTTGCACCTTGAGGCTGCAGCAGCTGCCCCAGCACCGGAGGGACTGATACCAGAGCGACCACCCCCAAGAGAGACTTTCTGAGTTTGCCATCTTTTTCAGAGCGGTGAAAGAGCGATGTCATCCAGAATTGTTCATTTTGTGGGCTGGGGGGTGCTGTGCCTGTTAAATAAACAGGTTCTTTCCACTTCTCTCCGAGGAATTCTTCCCAAACCAGTTGGGGGGCGGGGCCGTGCGGGTTTGCTTTCTGGAGGGGCCCCTTTTTGGGGATTCTCTCCCAAATTTGCCCTAAACCAGGACAACATGGTGGGGCTAGGGGCGATGTGAACAAGGGTGAGTAGAATAATTAATAGTCAGGGGCAGCTGCCTGATGAGGAGAGGGTTAGAAGATGTGGAAGACTTCCGCTGGAGAGGAAAAGGCTGCTAGGTAAGACTGAGGTTTCTGAAGTCACCAGGGTACTAGATAAGATAAAGACAGAACTGCTGCTATTCACTACTGGATCTAGAGGACAGTATCAGAGGTAGGAATATTCCTTCTGACGCACCTACAGCACAGCCCTCGGTGCTGGGGCTGTGTAAAGAAAAGGCAGTAGAAACAGCCTGGCTTGTGTGTTTTCCTCAGTAGTATCTCTCTTCTTGTGCAAGTCAGCAGCACGATAGTGGGGTAAATGGATTACTGGTGAGACGCAGCAGGGCACTCCTTAACATTTCCCTCCACTGACTGCATAAGGAATGAAGAGGAGCTGTGCTCCTAATTTCTATTTCCTGACAATTAATGTTGTTTGGCATCAGTTCCAAGTTGGGTGCTCTGGAAGCAGCTACCTCTGATGTTGGTCTGACTTTCTGGAACAGCAGGAGTCCACCATGAGCTCTGTCTTTAGGAGTGAGCTAAGCCTAAATGACCTGGGAGAGGCCAAGTTCTCTCTCCTCCTAATGAAATCAATGAGAATTACAGGCACTGAGTGTATTCCAGCAGGTGTTCAGCATCCCACAAGGTCAGACACTTGGTTAATAGACTGAGGCTGTATAAAATGGTGTATGCTATTAACAACCAGGGAAAAATCAAGAGGTAGTGAAGGACATTGGGCTGAGCTGTCAATTACATATTGGATCAAGAAGAGAGAAACTGTCTGTAGCACTTAGAGCAGAAAGGTTTAGATAAAATAGAAAAAGTTGCTAATGTTTGTTACTATCAAATTTATTCTGCCTTTCAGAATACTAAGTATTTTTAGTAATGAAAAAAAATTCTGCAGCATCAAATGTATTAAAGAGTCACCAACACGCAATCACATTGCTCAGTCATACTGAATGCTAACCTGCCTCCAAGTCTGAACATATTCAGACTTAGATTACCCTTACATATTTAGGTAAGGTTGACTTGATTTTGAATGCATACCTGCAAAAAATAAGAAAGTTCAAAATGTCTGGTCAATGCAGGTCAAAACAACAGTCTACAAAGTTTTTGAAATGACTGAGAAACTTCATTGGTCTGGTACCTCCATTTAATATTCACCACACCAATCATACTTGCTAAACTTAATTTATAGCATCTATACAAGACTGTGTCTCACAGTAGTGTAATTAAATTCACAGAAGATTTTCATAGTTTTAACTTTGTAGCTGGGTCTAGCATTCAATAAATAATACCAATCTCATACCACAAATTGACTCTAATGCAAACAGATACAAGAATCAAATCTGTTCAGAAGAGACTATTAGCCATATAATAGAAACAAAAACTGAGTTAGTGTTGCTTAGCTAATCAGCACAGGTTTTATTATCTCATAAGTTTTTTTTCTTCAAGTTGTAAGAGACCAAATCAGAGGTTAAGTTACCATTACCACGTTCAGTTTAATTTTTCCTCAAAAGCAAAAAATTCAGCTCTGAAGGACTGTTGGGACCCATTCCATGCCTCACAGTCTGGTGGAGGCTGAGCATCCTCTGTAGGTGGCAGGAACTCAAGGCAGTTGGCCCAGGTGCTCAGCATCTCTCAGCAGTGGTGGAATGCTGCCGGCAATATTGCTCTCCGAGAATCAATTAGACAAGAAATATTGGCAATTAGTAACATAAACCCTGTGATATTGCTATAATTGGTTTGGCAAGATGTTGACATTGGTTCATTCATAGTTCCTTCATTAAAAGTGGCTGTGGAGCGCATCTACCTTTCATCAGAACTGTGGAGTCATCTGCATCCACGCTCTTCTCCTGCATGAGGGGAAATGTTTTCACCCATCTCAAACTCTCTAAGCCAAGAAGGATATCCCTCAAATCTTCTTCATTTTAACCCTTCACAGTACTCCTTGCATTGTGCTGGAGTAATGTTAGCTTTGTAGTTTCTCAAGATCTGGCAGGTATTCCTTTAGGCTCATATTTGATTACTGGGCCTGTGAACACTTCGGGGCATGCAATATCCATTGCTATAGCACAGTGGTTTTTTCACTTGTTCTGAGGCTGCTGGATGCATCTGTGATAGGGAAAAGATGATATTTTTCCAGTTTTCTAATCACCTGATATTGCATTCTGGTATCAAAAGTCCCCTGAAGTAATTGTTCATCCTTCTGATCCCTAATTGCATTTATCAACTCAGTATGAAATCTATTGCTACCTGGAGCTTTGTCTTCCTTTATCCAAATATTTCCTCACAACTATTTTCATAATCTGCAAAAGAACCTACAAAATATATCCTCACAGGAGGCACTGTTAGTATTTTTCTTAACAAATAAAGAGTAAAAAAGTCATTGAGTTTTTATGTTGCATTCAAAATTACTGTTAATATGAAGGAATGTTTTTTTCAGCATTCAAATACCATGCACCACTATAGGCTGTGAGATAGAAATTGTTTGTGTATTATTAGGTTCATGCTGTTTTGAACTACAGAATCACTTCAGTAATACTTTTCTTGGAAAATCAATTATATATGAAATTGTGTAGCAATTTAGTAACATAAACCCAGGTAATAATATAATTAAAAAGAAAATATTTACTTGCTGCATGGGGTATTTTGGATGCATCTTAATTATGTACCTTTGCTTGCTGACTTGTGTTATGTTTATAACCTTTGTGTAAACCTATCAAGTGATAGGAAAATAATAAAAACTGATACCATCGTTAGACTTTAGGTGTAATTTGAAAAATTTGTATCTAGGTATTTGCTGCCAGTGGCACTGTGAATTAGGAAAAGACTTGGAAAAAAATATTCCTCAGGATGTAAATCTTACATTATAATGTGAGGCATCAGACTGTAAGCATCCAACCAACCATGTTTTAAGTATTTTAGGCCAGACTGGTCTAAGTGGTGTAAATAGTTTGACTCTGGCAGAGTCCAATTTTTGATAACATTTCTCTGCTGTAAGTCAGCTCTGAATTAGATAATTTGTTTTATTGTTCGTTTTAATGAAAACATTTTTGGGAAATATTCTTCCCAAATATCTAGCAACAGTAGGCATGTACTGTGAATAATTCCATTTTTCCTCATTTATCAAAAGTAATTTCTTCAGTTTTTATATCAGGAGGATCCTCTTCATACATCTTGGAGTAGCTGTTTTATTAGGAGTTTCAGACGATGAGACCATCACAGTCATTTGCAGCATCACTGAAGTAAATGAGGCAGGACTTAGCCAACTAGCCAAGTGAGCATCACAGGTTTATATATCAATATTTGTCAAAGTATTTACAGACTTTTGGAGTCTTTAATTAGCTGTTATATGTTGAGGATTCAGTTCAGTGAAGACAAACAGACTGTATTCCCTCTAAAAGCTGGATGAGGTTTACTGCAGTTCTAACTTGAGGATTTGTTCTGTCTTGCAAAACAAATCAAGGTCCCCATTAATCACTTTCTGCATTGTTTCCTCACCGGTCCAAACAAGTTTTTTTCTATAGGACTCCTAAATTAGGTCTAAAATCCCTTAAGAGGACATGTCTCCACTACTCAGTGAGCTTGGGCACTTTCCTTCAGAGAACTGCTTGACTGATTTGTCTGGTTTTAGGTGAGTAGGTGTCAAGTTTGCTGCTGTGGTCACTGATGATCTAACCAAGATCATCAGTGGAGTTCATTCAGCTGACCAAAAGCAAGCCAAACAAGTTGCTTTCTGAACTCCTCTGATAAACTCAGATGTACTCATGTCTGCTGTGTAGACCTGCAAATGACATGAATGCCATTTTTGGTGTGGAAAATATAGGTGAAAGTCAGATACACAAGTGAGGTAGAATTGCCCTTTAAACTTCACCATTATAAAAGGAGCCTGTTGTTCAGGGATATGTCTGACTGCCTCTTGTGGCAAAGATGTCTCAAGTATTGGTAGAGTTTGCTGCTGTTGTCACCCACCCTTTTACTCATTTTGAACCTGCTGCCTCTTTTAGTTCTGTAAAGTTGATACTTAACGGATTCCTTCCACCCTTTGGGCTGACAGCCCCTGCTGATATCTTCACATTTGTGTTTTCTCCACTACATTTCTCCAGTCTACCATCTTTCCGTACATCTCCAAGACAGGAAAAAACATGGGTTTGCTTGGAGGTCCCATCCTTTGGGAAAAGAAAAGGAAGGAAGAAGAATTTTTTGTGCTACACAGTCTCTCTTAGAACCTGTTTTTTGTATAACTAAATTCAACTCAGAGTCTCCTTGCTGTGACAGGCCAATGTCCTTTATACACTATTCTATATTTACACTCAGCTGAAGTCAGTGTAAAATGCCATACTGGGCAACTGCCAGGGCTAGCAAGTCCTTGTTTTCTGTGGAGACTCCCATGCATGGTTGACATTTATCACTGTTACAAAAGGTCTCCTCTGCAAGTAATAATGGATTCCATAGATTCTCAAAAGGACAGCTTCTCCTGTGATAATGAGTAATCCAATTCAGTTTCATCCAGAACATCTCACTAACTGCTCTGTGGCAGTCAACATGTTCTGTAACAAAATTACTGGTACATCTGGCAATATAAAATTCAAGGAAGAAAGTCAATGCTTTTAAAATAAGTAGGGCTTTGAAGACTTTTTGAGGACCCTCACCCCAGCCCCAGGTCCTGCTGGGAAATGTCTCCCTGTCTTTTGACAAAAGTCTGGGCCACACCCATGGAGAAAAGAACTACGGCAAGAGTGAATAGAACAGAAAAGTGGGAGGTCATCTAGTCTTGATCCCACTGTCATCTCTATTCAGGGGGTTGCTTTACCATACAGTCTGAGGTCTTTGGGGTTGTCTTGCCAGCAGGGAGCTTTGTGTCTGTGGAATGAAGGTCCATGATGTGGTCCGGTCCAAAACCTACCCTGAATGCACCCCTGTTTGCCAGCTGCTTGTTTTCAGGCTCTGCTTTTTTCACTAGTAATGTTTCCTTTACCTACGATTACTACAATCACTGTGTTCTGAGATGTTTCATTGGAATCTTACCTGAAAAATTTCTGCTAGTTTGTTCAAATTCTTTCCTCCAGTATCTTTCTAAAAGGTGTTATCTCAAGCAATGGTCTTGAAAGGACTAAATAAAGCCCAGATGTCCTAGATCCTTTTTCTGATGTAGGTGTTGCAAGACAGCTTCTTCTTTCCCTACTCATCTCAGTCTTTTATTTAGTATATTCTTTCTTTATTAAGTATAGTGTATCAACTATAATAGCCACCTCCAGCAGTATTATTTTACACTGTTTCGAGTGGATATTACTGAATTTTCTTCCCTAATCTTCAGTGCATACTTGTGTACTTTCTTCTAGGCATCTCTCCCCTTTTTTGAAGTCACACAGCTGCTGGGTTACATTTTTTTTACCCCTTGGGCCTTTTGAGTCAGCATTAAGATGCTCTCTTACATCCATAATGGATCTTAAAATGAGTCAGAAGGAAAAAAGACTTGGACAAAAAGAACTCACTACTGCAACATTTTGGGTGGGTCAGCTTTCTTCCTGATGACCACCTACAATACAGCATCTCTGTGCTTTTGTAAACCTTTCTATTACATGACAAAAATTGTTCAGGATTCATTAACAAATTGCACAGGTTTGATGAAAAAAGGAATGACTATCATTATGTGAAAAGCAGGAGTACTACATTTGGAAAAAAAAATATTTCTCCTTCTTTAAATCTCTGCTTGGTTACACAGCCTCTGAGAAAACGCAGCTAGAAACTGACTTTTGCTTAAGATAACCAAATACATTAAAGATTCTTAATCTCTTTGTATCCACAGTCAAAAATTCACATTTTCAGATAATAGAAAAGCTCGCCATAACAACCTGAAACAACATAAATTTGCTTTTTGGCCAGTAGAAAAGTAATTTATTTTTCTGGTCCAGAGGAAAGAATTAGTGCTATCAAGGCAGATATCAAGACATAATCTAAAGTTCCAGGACATTATTTTAGACCCTGGTAAATTGTAGGTCAGATGCCACTGCATAAATGAATATGAGGCTAACCTCTTTCTCTGACCTAAACTAGAATGGCAACAATGGTAAATGCACCCAGTTTTCTGACTGCAGTAGTGAATAGGCATTGAATAGTTTTCAAGTGGTTCTCCAGTGTCAGGCAGTTGGGCAGCCCACTGAGAAATCACAAAATTAGGTAAACCTAGTAGATTGATGCTGATGACATTTTGGGTAAATGAGATCTAGTTTATATATGAGGCACTGAGGTAAATGAATAAGGGAAATTGACAATCATTTTTACATGCCAGCAACAGGAGGCATCTCAGTAAAGCTGCTGGCAAGAGGTCACAGCTCATCTGCCACTGGGACAGCCAGCAGCCAAACTAAAATTTATTCATTTTCAGACACCACTTAGGTACTTTGTTCACCATGAAGGCAAAAGACCTTCTTCTTTTTTTCCTATTCTTAATTTTATTTTTTTTTTTAGCAGGCAGAAGCAATAAATCATCTAGTTTAAGAAGACCCAGCTAGCCCAACACAGATTGATTTCACAGGGCAGTCAATGGGCTGCTAATAGAATTACAACTACATGTCAAAATAGGGAAAACATATCTATGACAGTGACAAAGGGCAAATCAATTGAAAAAGTGTTGTGGGCTCTTTTTAGTTTTTGGTTTTTGGGTTTTTTTTTTGAGACATAGATGAGAAGTACAAGTGAGTCTTTAAAGTCTGCAACTGTGACAAACAGCAATGTTTATCCCTTTACAGGAGCCATCAATCCTGCAATACTGAATTCTATGGTCACTTTATTTCTACTGCAATTACTAGGCTCCCATAAAACAAAACTAAAGAGCCGTATCCAGAGCTATATAAGAAGTTTCTCATGTATTAGGAAAGCTATTTAAATAGGTTTTATTAACACCTGTAATAATTTGCTCCAGGTGAAAAACCTTGGCACATTTTGTTTACCAGAAACGTTTTTTTTTTCAATTACACACATGAGCTTGCCAGTTTCAGGTGTTTTTTAGTGTTTGTACAGCTCAAGCAGAAAATCAGTTACCACAATGTTGTTGGCTCAGAAATTGAGTTATAATTTGCCATAATTAGATGAAAACTGAGTTATTGAACAGTGAAAAGTTGCCCTTGTGCTTTAAAACTACTCTGCTGCCTTTATAGCATATGTATAACCTTAGTTAACCTCTTAGTACTTTACATATCTATGTCAGAGATTTAAAAAATTCTATGTAATTGAAAATGTATGTCCTCATACATGTTGATGCAACAGTTTGTGATGGCTCTGCAGATGCCATGGTTGAAAACTGAAGTTGTGAGATATCTACCAAGTCATGCCAGCACAGGCTTCTGCTCTGCTGCTGCAGCTCCTAAGCAATGAAGAAATACCAAAGGAAAATAAGCAGGGTTGTAGTCCTCATTCTCCTCTCACTGCAGTCATTCTTAGGTCTAAAGCTATCTCTGACTTTCTATAAAGAAGATCGTGTATTTTTTCGAATTATTTATGCATGTACAAATGACAACTTGGAATAAAACTGTAATCAAAATTAATTATCTGGGAATCTTCCTCCTCTACTGTTGCTTGGGTATATAGGCCAAAGAGGTATAAGTTGTGTAATTTCTTAGTGCATACCAGTTTGGACAAAGGTTGGGTGCAGGAAAACTGTACTGCCAAAATCAAAAAAGCAAACAGTTCTATTTTCCAAAATTTACTCATGTTGTTTGTTTAAAAAAAAATAAAATATATATCCACACACAAACTAAACTGGGGAAACCTTCTTGAAGTTAATTGAATTTGCATTTAAATAGATGATAAGACTTGTATTGACACCCATTGAAAGCAGAATTTCATTCAGTGTAATTAAGCCAGACTATAAGAAGAGTCGGGGTCAAAATTCTCAGATCTGAATATCTTGCTTTTCTTACATTTTTTTCTTGTTTTGCCTATATTAAATCAATGCTCAGCCATGCTCTTTATCATAGGCTGCAACTTCTGTCAACTTTGTTGGGTCCTTCAGGCTTCTGTAAGTACTACAACAATGTCTCCATAGGCAGAACTGTGTTTTAAATTCTTTGGAGCAAGGAATAAGCCATAACATTAATCTTTTTGTAGAGCATTCTATGCATTTTTAACACTGTGATTTTTAATAGATAGTAATAATAGCAATTTTGAAGTACCCTGCCGATTCTAGTAAAGGACTTTTCTTCAGAAACACTGTCCCCTGCTGCTAGTTTGCAAATCTTCTAATTCATTACCACATGGAGTGTCCTAGGTGTACAACATTTTTTTGCTTCAAAACAGATAAATCCGTATATTTTACCAACAAAGGTTTCCCGACAGCATGTCACCGTTTCTCCCATGTGGGACTACAGCTACTTTAAATCATTTCCAAATAATGGTAGTGGATAATTTAAAGATCATGAATAAGTCATTTATTTAAATTAAGCATTTAGATTAGCTATCTGTATTTCAAAGCTTATAGATCCATACTAAACTAGTGTGTTTTTCCTGAATAGTGTTTTTATGGTGAGGGTTATTTGGTGAGTCACAGTATTCCTCAGCAAGCTGCATCATCCTTAAGTTATATATATCTGTGAGAAGTGTGTTTCCTTGCCCAGCACGACGTGACTGTGGATCTTTGTGCTGTACAGAGCTCAGGAGCCCAGCAGGGAGTGGCTAGGCTGGAAGTTCACAGCTCCCAAAGCAGGCCAAACAATGGGGAAGCTATTGCTGGAGCTCTCGGAACAAAAGGTATGAAGTGAGATCCAAGCACCAAGTGATGACAGAGTAAGTGTCTGTCTGCCATCCAGCATGGCTCTTTTGGAGCCTTACTCACTTCAAAAGTAGTTGAAGACTCGGGGAAAGAGGGCAGATTCTCTGTTAGTTTCAAACAGATGTATAAAAACCTGGGTAGCCAAAAAGGGTTTAGCAACAGCTTTATATTGAAACTTGGAAAAGAGCAAGTGCCTAGGGCTTTGTCATCATGGCTTCAGAGTGCATCTGGTTTATGCAGCCCAATTTGCATTCCACATGTCACTACACCTTTGATCTATATCTTATAAAATAAGACTTAAAGCTTTATGTGGGAGAGTTGCCATGAACTTCTGATGTCTCACAAATAAGAAAGATTGAAGGAGAGTTTGTCTCTCCAGAAGGCCAGAAAACTTAGCTGCATAAGTCTGAGAAAAATGCATGTGGAGGGAAATGTGTTATGGAAACACTGAATCCTAGAATACAAGCACAACAAATATCCTGCCAGCACAGGTCCTGGCCTTAAAAACTTGGCATCCTTGTGCCAAATTGTACCTGGGAGAGAAAGCTACTGGGGAGAGAATGCATAAGCAGTGCTTTCTACTCAGTGTTCAATCATTTTGTGGTTGCGTTTAGCCCACTTTTATAAATGATGTGTTTTAATAAGCATTATGAATGCTTGGCTAACAAAGGTATTCACTTTTATTTAAATAGAATTTCATTGAAATATGTTTTGAGAGGATATATGACCCTTTTAAGGCAGGAAAAACTATTAGTTACTATAGAAGCCTAGAAAATATTTGTTCAGTGCTCTCTTAAGCATGTAGCCTGAATGCCTCACAAACACCATGTCACCATTATAAATTAGGCTGAGACAAAGTGCCTGACTGTCTTCTGTTGTTCTGGTGTGCTACACAAAGTCCTATGAAAAAGTCCCAGTGCTTTTCAGTAGCATCAAGTCAGGGCAACACAGTGGAAAATCAGAATGGAGGGGTATTCCTGGTGGGTTTATTAGCACTTTAGAATTAGCACTTTAGAGAAGAGGTCATGCTTCTACCCCTTTTGAGAATTGTGCTTACTAGATAAAGTTTTAAAAGGGCTAATATTTTGATGTTGTGTTTTAGCATGCATAACATATACTGAAAGTGTTCTAAAATGCCAAGGGTAGAAAGCCTGGAACCAGCTTTCAAAAGGCATCTTTGGAGGCCATTGCACCATTCAGGCTGCCAAAAGATTAAAGTATCTTACTTTATGAAATGCTCAGTACTTGCAGTGTAGTGCTACCAAAACTGCAGATTTCCATTTTGTTTTAATGTAGCTGAAAAGCTCTGTGTCTCCTCTGGGTTCAAATTTGACAGGTGATCTAAAATGACCCTAAGCATTAAATAATAGCAGGTATATCTGAAGGATTTTAGTCATCTCATCTGTACACTTATTTTTTTTTTAGTAATTTCATTGCAATTTTCAGATGCAACTTAAATTAAGGAATATGAAAGAAAATGGGGAAAACATTAACTTTTTTACTATATGGTTCAGTTTTAGTGCTACTTGTTACAAAAAAAATCAACCTCATTCCACTAAAATAAAATTTGAAAGAGGCAAAAATGTAACAAAATTTTAACAAAAATAAGGTCCCTCCAAAAAAGCCCAAATCCAGAGCAAGGCAAAGTCATTCCAATTAACTTAGTTTCAGGTCCACCCACAGTATGTAGAATTTGTTTTCTACCAAACTTTCACTCTAATTCATTAATTTCTTTATAGAGTTATAAACCACGCTGTCTCTCTTGTGCAGTAATCAACACTGTTAAGGAGCTCATGAGCAGATGTGATACAAGAGAGCCTTTTTATTTTATTTTTTTTTAACTCAAAGAGTAATGACACCACAATATCATGTGGTGAAGAAGCAATAATTTGATAAACATTGTCTTTCCATTAGATTAGAGCAATTAATCTGATTCTAATTTAGCTGAAACATTACCATACTGGAATCCCTAGAGCCCGATGAATAATCTCTAAACACATTGACACACTCAGCAGACAAACATTATCTCCACTCATACTGTTGTTCCATATGGTCTCCTCCCATTCTGATGGAGGGCACCCTGCTGTTTCAATCAAATAAATGTCAATTATCTGAGATAGATTTTTTAGTTCACAGGCGCAGGCTTACAATTCAGCTGTGGAACAATTGTCTGCAGTTCTCCCCTGATCGCCTCTGCCTCCTTTTTCAGCTGCCCACCTTGCTGGATTGCTGTCAAGCTTTGCTGCATCATACACAGTTTCCAACGCTCTCTCTTGAAAATTGTAGGCACAGGAAGTCATTTGTACCTGGGGAGAAAGCAGCAAAACACAGAAGAAATGGCAGAAGTGTTTGCCATGTAGGCTTCTTTAGCCTATTAGTTGGGATGGTCTTTATTGCCTTTTCTATTTGTTGATCTAGCAGGGTGCCAGAACTCTGTGTAACTGAAGGCTGCTGAGATGATCTGCTAGAGTCTTACTCCTCCAAGGCAATGCCCCACAAGCCTTTTGCTTCAGTGGGTTATGGGCATGCTCGCCACATCCCACAGACTGGCTGACACTTTTACTTGAAAAAAGTGTAAGAGATGACAAGCTGAAAACTTCAAGCCCTTGCAAGCCACAGTTTTTACCATTGCTACAAAGTTCAAAGCTCATCCAAAATACCTCTTCGGAGTGATAGAGTAAATATAGATTAGATATTAGGAAAAGATTCTTTATTGTGAGGATAGTGAGACACTGGAACAAGTTGCCCAGATTTGTGGATGCCCCATTCCTGAAGAGTTCAAGACCAGATTGGATGGGGTTTTGAGCAACCTGGTGAACTGGAAAGTGTCCCATGGCGAGGAGATTGGACACAGATGAAGTTCAAGATTACCTTCCAACCCAAGACCAATACTGTGATTCTGTGGTAATCAGATTGCTTGATGTGTTTGCCTCTTATACTGTGACTTGTGACTACCATGGTGTCTAACACTGAGGGAGTATTGTGCAATTCGGGTTGCTATCAGTAGAGATAAACTAATGCCATTGGCAGAGATAAACAATCACAGCAGCTGAGGTAGAATCCTCTGAGTGCTGGTCTGCCACAGCACTTTGCAGGCAGAATTCTTTTTTTTTTTTACATCATACACGACCTCAGTTTTCTTCCGTGCATGTGTCATGGTAGACAAATATACTCAATGCTAAGGGCAGATGGAGATGAAAAATTTTGTTGAACTGTACTGTCTTCTGCTTTCTGTTGTTTGGGTTATTAAAGTAATGTAGCAAAGACACTCTCTCTTCATCAGTACACCTTTAACTGTGCCAGACAACCCTATTGCACCTGCTGCAAATTATATGGCATTAGTTGATTGACCATAGCTGTTTATAATTATATGCAGCTTCACAAAGGGTGTCTGTATATATGAGTTGGAAACACAGGTTGGATCACTTGGCAATCTGACATGGAGAAAATTTTAAAATTTAAAATGCTGTAATTTTTCAACCCTTCTTGGCATTCAACTTGGCCTAAATGATATGGCCATTTTGAGAAGAAAAGCTTGTTTTTAAATTTGGGCTGTGATCTGTGTGAGAAACTGATCATTTGATCTATATGCATGAGGGCCAAGACAGCATTCCTCTAGCTGAGAAAACCTTTGGCTTGAATAAGTCCTTCTAGGTCCAGTAGACTGAAATAGTAAGTAAGGTGTGAGTTGCTTTTCAACAGCTTTAAATTATGGCTGTGAAACTGGCCTATTTTGACTCTCTCAAGTAGGGTATACCTGCTCTTCTCAGCTCCCTTCCCTCTTGCCTTCTTCACCAGGTTATTTTCAGCACTTATCACATAGACTAGAAATGCTCTAATATCACTGCTTTGAAAAAGTCTTATTTTTCAAGATGCTGGCTACCTTCCCCTCTTCCTAATAGCAAATGGGCTCCCAGACACTTCAGTACATCAGAAGCAAATTAATTCATCCATTTCCACCAGGTATTCCTCTTCTCTAGCACTGACAGCTGGAAACACAGAGAATCTGTCAATGCCATGGGGTGATTTGCATGCAGCAGTTATCCATACATTCCCACAGAAGACAGGGCTTTCAAGCGCAGTGGGATGGTTCTCAGTTTCTAATGTAGAATTTTAGGCTATCCATAATTGTATTTTATAAAAATTAGAATGTGTCTCTTACTATGGATTTGGGCATTATGTCACCACTAATGAGCCAATAAAGGCTTTGCTTGAGGACACTGTGGAACAACACACTTCTGGTAATATTGCTCAATAAAACTATTAATACAATCAATTTCATTTGAAATGTCTCTTGTCTTGTAAAGTATCAGATCATTAACTTTAGCAATGACAGAGAGTTGTAACTATCCTATTCAACTAAATTAGTGTCCAAGGATTAGCTAAGACCTCAATTTGCACAGTGGAAAGTATTAATGTACTACTGGATGTAAATAAACTGAGAAACCTTCAAATGCCTCAGGAAGGATGTAAGTTTGCACTGATACATGCTGCAAAAAAGGGTCAATGAAAGATGTGTTCAGCTGAAGGCGTGAGATAAAGAAAATGGTATTGAACATCTGAAATTTTCTTGTAATCACAGTGATTCTCAGGACCTCAGACTAAGGCATTTTATATAATTATATTTAGCATTCTTATCTGTTTTGTTTCTGTTTGAATGATGCAAAATGAATAATTGAGCGCAAACCAAGCTCAAGTTAGGGAAAGTAAAACGAAACACACATTGATAGACATGAGATATTATTTTCAGTCACAATGCCTGTGTTTTACCACAAGTATTTTTCATGCGCTGTCTTTCTCCTTTCCCTTAACAGGCTGCCCTGTGGTGGAATAACCATCCCTGGAAGTGTTTAAAAGATGCGTAGATGTGGCACTTCTGGACATGGTTTAGTGGTGGACTTGGTAGTGGTAGGGTAAAGGTTGGACTCAATGGTCTTAAGATGTTTTCCAATTCAAGTTATTGTATTTTTCTTGGTATTGAGACACAAGGAGTAGGGTCAGGAAGTGCACAAAGAAGAAACTCATGCATCTGCATTAGCATTTTAGTTCAAATCAGGAGAGTACCTCTGGAGTACAAATCATAATCTTTACAGTTTAAAATATTGGGTTCACATTGTAGAGACATCTTGGAGTACAAGAAAGTAAAATGAAAGGTGTGCTGTCACATTTTACCTAATTCACTTTGTTCATGGGTGATCAAATCCATAGGAATAGACTGGAGCTAGTCAGAAATAAAATGCCCTGGAATTCTGATAAAGTCTTCAGCACTCTTTCACTCAAAAAATCCCTCTTTACTGGGCTGCACTTGCTTGTGTGGACATAGGAGGGAAATACACTGGGGACTCTTTCCCCTGCCCTGCCTACATACACTGTGGTTGTATGAACATGTATAAATAATGATCAAACCAATAGTAGTTGTCCTACTTACATTTGGGAACATCATGATTTTAAACTTGTTTTTAAAAGCATCTGTGAATGCTTTGGTACTGGCAGTTCCAACAGCTGAATTTAATAATAACATGGGGTAGAGCCTAGTGTGGGCAGTGTGAGTACAGAAGGGAGAACAAGTGGATAATGGGAACAGAACATGTTATTTTTGAACTCCTATGGATGTGTTTTGCATATTTTTATTCCTGATCTGCTCCTCTGCTTAAAATAAGCTCACCGATAATACTGAGAGCTGACTGGCCAAGTGGTAACTGCAGAAAAGGACTGGGTGGATACCAAAATGGATAGGAGGTGACAGTGCAGCCTCATTGAAAAGGAGGCACATCATGCAGAGTATGTTGGGAGAAGTGTGGTGGGTAGACTAAGGAAAAGAACTCTTCCCCAGCTGGTGATGTTGCACCTAGACCAATGTAGACTGGTTGGAGGCCAGTCACAAGGATGATATAACTGCACTGCTTGACAATGGTGGCAGGTCATACAACCAGGGGCAGCAGGGAGAGACTGCATTAAGATTTGTCTTTAGGAAAAAGCTTGTGCCAAAAGTGCCACACTGAACAGGTTGCTCAGAAAGATTGTGTGATATCTACTATTTGCCCTAAGTGGGCAAAGCTGGACTAGTGGTCGTAGTGGCTCTGCTTCAAGTGGGATCTTGAACAAAATGACCTTGGGAGACACCTTCCAGCCTGCACTGTTCTGACTGTAGAAGGCTGTGAACTCCAGTGCATATTAGGGGACTGACACAATGAGTAGATTTGTTAACTAGAACATTTGGGCTGGCCTGGCTTTGCAGAAGGTCACAGGTAGCATAAGCTGTATCATTCACTAGGGCATCAAAATCTGTAGCAGTTACCTGGGGAGAGTCTGTTTCTTTGCATGTAAGATTTCTTAGCAAAGAGAGAAGTAAAACTAATGTGGAGAAAATAGAGGGAGACCCTTGGGGAGCCTGATTTATCATTGCTGAGAGGAAGAGGCGAATGGTAGTTGTTTCTTGAAAAAGTCTCCTCATTCTCCCACCCAGAAGTACTGCTGCCCTTCATGTTTCCAGCTGTAGTCACAGCAAAGGCTGATATCCACCTGGCAGCCTGCTGCCTGAGGCAGCTGCCTACATCACCTCACCTTGATGACTAGCTCTACTCAGGCCTTGCAAACTTGCTCTGGGGAACAGAGCAGCTGTACTCAAAATACTGAGCAGACGTCTTCATCTCCACCTCAGTACTGAAGGTTTTCCTCTTTCTCCCCATGGGGTGGCTCAGTGGTACAGGTTAGGAGCAGAGACAGGTGTCAACATGGCCTTAGTGAGACATCTAAATTTCCTCAGCTTTACTGAGGTATTGGGAGATGAAGCTGCAATCTGGCCTCAGAAATGTCACACATATGGACTGGCAACTAGATGTGACCCACAGAGGCATAGCTGAGCAGGTGTCTGCTTAAAAAACAGCTGCATTGATGATGGCTTTTCTTCACTGTTGTGTTAATTTTCTCATCCAAAGTTAGTGGGATCTGTGGCATTGAAAATACTCAGTACAATGTTTCAGCTCTGAATAAAAAAAATATATATAATTAAAACTCTTTTCTTTCAAAATATATTTTTTCCTGAAGTTTGACTTTTACTAAGGATATTGTCCTGGTTAACATCACAATTTACATTATTTATTTTCCTAAGCAATCAGTGACTTTTTTAGGTTTTGAATTTCTTTCTGAGAGTTTTAGTGAAACAAAAGAAACTTTCTGTGGTGGGACTGGAGAAACAGGCTCCTTTCACAACACAATAGCCTGTTAGCAAATGGTAAATACAACCTATGGCTGTAAGACTCTAATGGATTTTTACCTCTGCTCTATTTTCAAGATGTGACAAAATTACTGGGTAGCCTATGTATCCAAAGTCAGAAATATACTGGGAACTGAATAGTGCCAGAAAGAGCAAAGAAGCCTGATTTTAACTCCATTGCAACACAGCAGAGTTCTTTCATGGTGCATTAATTCAACACCTGCAGGCGCTCTCTTCCCTTGCTGAAATTACAGGCTGTCTACTGAGTAGTTAGGGCTTGGAACTGAAGTGTAAAGTCATGAGGTCTTTATTGATCAACAGACGGACAGATCCTAATAGCTGGATGTAAGCTGCAGATGCTCCCTCACATTGCCTAGAATGGAGACAAAGGATGGAACATAGCTGACATGTTTTACTGCCATGTGCAGTTTTTAGAGTTCTTCACCTTTAAAATAGAAGGTTCTTTAAATTCAAAATTATAGTGATGGAAAAGGATCAGCATTCAAATATATTAGTTAACAGATCAGTTGAAATTATAATTTAAATGCCACTTCAGAATCTCAAAAAAGATTTTTAAACACAAGACTACGTGAATCACACAAAAGCCAACCCAAAATCTTTGCTTTTGTCTTGTGTATTAATACATTAAATTAGAAACATTAGAGAAGCTTAATTTAATTTGAAAGTAGGCAGTTGACAGCATTGTTTTGCTGTTGGGCTGTTGAACCACTCTGGTTCCTGTGCTAGTAGGAAGGGCTGTAAGTAACAGAGAGTCTAGAGAGGAGGCCATAAATAATAAAGGCATTTAATTCGGTGTCTTAGGTAAAAGTTTAACAGTCATAATGAGACCGCTGTGGGGCATGTTTATATGCTCCAATAAGCAATATGTTATTGTTGTTTCTTTGGTTTTCCTAACGTGGCAGTTGTGTTATAAGGTCTCTGTCTGGCAGGGTGGAAAATGGGGATGTTTCTGAACTCGACAGAGAACAAGAACTGCTGCCTCATTCCTGGAAATCCTCTCCTGTGTGTGGAGCAGTGGTGCTGTGGGGTTTCTGAAGCATCCCATACTGCACTGACTCATGTCTGTCTCTTGGCTGATTTTCTGCCTTCAGGCAGGCAGTATCTCTCAAGGCTCGGTGCCTCACCAGAGCTTTGACATGGGAGATGCTGGCACATTTTTGGTGGTACCAGGTCTCTGTGGTCGAAGACCATGCTGAATCCTGCCAGTGTTTGCAGTGAGGCAGTTACCTGAGTCTCCATGCTGTTCAGTGGGTCAGTGGAGGTATGCATGCCGCTGCACACACTGCTCCAATCTGAACATCAAACAACTTGCACAGACTTAATGAGGACTCATTGTATGCCATAAATTTAGGGCATAAACCACCAGTCTATAAAAGCACTGAATGGGGTTGTATCACATGGCTCTGTAGCTCTTTGCCCTGTCCCTGGTGACCATCAAAAGGAGGTATCTAGGAAAGAGGATAAAAACAGGATGAACTGTATGTGATACTTCCTTAGGTACTCTCCCTGCTCCCAATCATTTGCAGCTCAGAAACTCCTGACCTGGAGATATTTCTTTGAATTTTATAGCCTGAAAAAAATTCTGATCCATGAACTTGCCTTGCCTTTCCTTGGATCCATGTAAGCTTTTAGCTTCTGCAGCATCCTGTGGTGTGGAGTCCATCAAATGCACGTGCTTTTCTAAGATCACAGTCTCAGAGGTCAGGCTGAGTCCTCGTGTCAACAAGATTCAATCCCCCATTGCCATCACAGCAGGATTGTGCTCCAAAACCAGCTCTTCTTCAGTACCCTCTCTCTGTACCTGTTAATACACGTTAATATTGATTAATGCACTCACCACATATGGTGTAAGCACTTATCTTACTCCCCATCCACCTGGGATACACATTAATCAACAGTGCAGCATGGTATAGTATGTCATGTCTCATTGCTTAAAGATTTTCCTACTCCCTTATGTTGTTTTTAAATTGAAGAAAACTAAGTGCTCAGACAGAAGTAATAGATCAGTATAACTAGATTTGTCTTAATACACCCCAGATGGATTTGCCCAGAAAAGTTTAACGGAAAATCTTTTTCAGCTTACAAAAAATTTCTGAGGAGTTGTATCTCTGAGGATTGCTTTCCGCAGAAAAAGCCGAAAAGGCTCTTTGTTCTGTTCCCATGACTCCCACAAGATAAAGACATTTTTTCTCCCAGTATTCCATTAAAAACAAGATAAAAATTTTTCACTGTGAGGTGTGTTCAGACACTGGAACAGGTCTAAACCTCTCTGAACCCAGGGAGGTTGCAGATGGCCCAACCCTGGTGGTGTTCAAAGCCAGGCTGGATAACATCTTGAGCAACCTGGTCAAGTGGGAGATGTCCCTGCACATGGCAGTGAGATTGGGACTAGATGATCTTTAAAACCATAGCAATTCCTAAACATTCCATGATTTTATGATTAATTTACTGGCTTTAGAAAGACAGCATTTCAGCTTCCCAGACTTTTAGCTTCTGAAACAGTAATAGGTTATGTGCTGAGTACTGCTGTATCTTAGTTCAGCTGACCCAGAGATGGTGGCACTCAGTTTCCCTGATGCTGGACACCAGAAGTCAGTGCCTGGTCTGAGTGGCCAGCTCTGCAGTGGACACAGAGGAATGGGTGCTTCCTGAGACAACCATTTAGATTTATTTTAGGTGTTTGAAATCAACTCCTAGAGATGCTTTATTGATTAGATGTTATTGATTAATTGAAAACTAGCTTAGACCACATATTCCCTCTGGGAACAGTTGGACCTGGAACTTAGGGGAAAAAGAAACATGATGGAGAATGATTCCAGTTGTGTTTGGTATAACGCTTTTCAAATACATAAAAATTCATATTCAGTACACATAAAGGAATTAAATTAGTTAGATTTTCACAGAACACAAGACAAAAGGGCTCATGGGCCAAACAGCAGATCCTTCCAGTGTGAGTGGTTTCTGGCATGAATTGTTCTGTTAGAGGTCATAGAATAGTTAACACTCTAACTAATCACTAAATCGTTATTGGTGGTATTCTTGGTGTGAAGTGAGGACAGAAGTGGTGGAAACTATCCTGTGATCAATGTATTTGCTTGGGGTACTAGTGACAAGAGTGAAAGAAGTGATAACGAGAAGGTAATAACCAGAGGTTTTGCACTGTGTTCGGTATTGTCTGACTTGCCTCTTGGGTGCAGTTTCTTTTTACATTTGTTTTGGAAATTATGAACAAAAATATGTCTTTCATTACTTAAGATATTTCTGAGCTTATTCATGACCTAGTAATAACCTGGTATATTTTAATGTGCCTACACAAAATGGGAAGGTTTTTGTTGCTCATGTAATCCTTATCATACTATTTTATCACTTCTGAATGCAAGTTCTGTGGCCCATTAATGTATGTTTTGAAACTTTCTTTTTTAAATTCTGTCAAACAAGCCCACAGTTTCCTTGGTTTTTCAAAAGATGTCAATATGCCTTGCAGATTATTGGCACTACATGAATACTAGATAGAAACTATGATTTTCTTACATTGACTGCATATCAGATGCTGTGTGATAAAGGATACAGTCAGACCTTCTGAGCATTGCAAATGTGGCTTGTGATGCAAAGAATGAGTCCAGAATAACTTTAATGCAGGAAGTATTTTGATGCATTATGAAAAGCTTTTTTCATGGAATTATGCTTTCCAGAGTATTTATGCAGTGCCTTCATCTTTAAGCAACTGTATAAACAATAAATAATCCTTCTCATCAGTGTCACTACATCCTATTGAATAAGTCCCCAAGGCACTATAAATAAAGGTTATCTTGCAACCATTAATAGTAAACAGAAGAAAGATTTCTTCGCTGACTTTTACGAAGTTTTCAGTAGTGTTTAAATTTGATTCGGCATTTTTGATAGTGGCATTGTGTTTGCTTGCCTGCCTGGGATGTTGAAAGGCAAGGAAGTTTGTTAGGTCCACACATCCCACAGGTTTCTATAGGATTTCAGAGCTTGGTGGACTGTTTGTTAATATCATTGCAATCTAGTGCTCTCTAGGGTACATTTGAAACTGCAATTGCATTGAAATGTGTCAGAACTGTCCCTAGACATGCCTACAGGGTGTAAACAGGGCAACCTGTTCTTACTCTAACTAAAGAGGGCTTGTTCAGGGTTGGGACATCTTGGGTGGCTTTTAGCCAGCCCAGAGTAATAAAAAAATCATAGAATAATTTGGCTTGATAGGGACCTTAAAGATGATCTTGTTCCAATCCCCCTGCCACGGGCAGGGACACCTTCCGCTAGACCCAGTTGCTCAGGACCCCATCCCGGTTTCCTCACTTATTCCTCTCTGTGGTTCCCTCACTCGCTGGTGATAATGGCCCTCATTTCTTCAGATGTAAAATCTATTTTGTCTTTTTCAGATCATGCCTGCAGGTAGCCTTTCCCCAGTCCTACCTGAGCAGGCTTTCCCCAGTCCTACCTGAGCAGTGGCTTTGAGGCACCATGGTTGAATCTCCAGCCCCTGCTCAACATCATCCTTTGAGCAAACCTTTGCCACCGCTGTCACTGAGACATTATACTTGTTGTATTTCCTAGTTGCATGTTTCTCATGGTAGAATATTTTGTTTCCCAGCAGTGGTATGTGCAAGAGAAACTAAGCTCGAACAAAGGAGGAAACTGAAAAAAACCCAGAAGGATATTAATCAGACAAGACATGAGTAACCTGAAGAAGAGGTGAGTTATAAATTTCCACGTTCAGAGGACACTGCTTGCCTTGTACCTTTCAAACGTGTTAGTGCTACTGCTGATCCAAGCAGTATTTCTGGCAATTCTCATTAGGATTCTCCTGCCCAAAGTCAATGGACTGCCTGTATAATGGAGCACAAGGATTAAACTTAGCTTTGCACTGCATATACTAAAAATTTGTCTGAAATGCTGTCCATTCATAAGAGCAAAAGAAATCAACAAAATTGACTTTGCAGGACCTATTCTCATATGAACTCTTCACATGACCTTTATATCATGAAAATCTGATACCTCTGAGAGAAATAACCTGAAATGCTTAATAAATATTTTTAGGCATTAATATAAGGCATAACTTTTCAAGGGATCCAAACATCAGTCAGTCCCATTGTCTTTTATTAGCTTTGGAGCAGAACTTTATAGTAGTATTTTACTTCTAAATTGAGAATATTTTTTTAAGAGAAAACAAATCAAAACATGAGCAGAAAGACTAAGTCTAGAAATATTCTGATTTGTTGCAGCAGAAAAAATTTTTTGTATTAGCAGAGACCCATGTTGGGTTGTTATGTGCTATGCTTTTGTCATGCTTTGTCTATCTCTATTTAAATTAAATCCCAAAGCTACTGTTGGGTCGATTTTGGATAGACCAGAAGTGGCATTAAGCCAGTTTTTCTCAGGTGAGAAAATACATTCCCTGTGTGATAATGTCTTTTTAAAAAAGGCACTATCAATAAAGTAATCAGTAAAGTAAGAAACATCAAGGTAGATTCAATAGTCACACCAGAGAGTTTACTAATGCATAGTTGCTCCTCGTGAGATCTCCACAATAGACCTGATGTTTTTTGGTTTTAATTTTATGTCAGCATGAGCTCTGTTCTCTCTGTTCAATATAGCACTCTTCGTACTGACAAAGTGGAAATGGCATCTCTCCAAACACACTGGCTCAATGAGCCTTGGTTTTGATGACCTTATGCCTTGTTGGCCTTCTGGTTTGACTGTGGTAAGTTTATTGTTGGCTTCAAAGCAGTTAAATGTAGTCTGAAAACCTTTTCTTGTTTACTGCATCTTTTTTTTTTTTTCTTCCTCTTTTTTTCCTTCTCATTGTAGGAAAAAAAAAATACTATGTCAAGGACAAACACTTAGGTTACAGATTTTTCCTTTTCTATTACTGTTTTTATTACAAGGTAACCCTGAAGACCTTTTCATTTTCTTGATTGTTTAAAGAGGCTTCATGAAAGCATGACATCTCAGATGTAGAGATAGGTATAATTGAGTGAAAGATTCCATTTGCCAGGAGTCTGCTACAGTAAGATCCTAAGGAATTCAAAAAAATGGAAAGAGTCAGTAAGGTTTTAGTGGAATTTGATAGGAGGCCCCATACAAATATCCAGATGAAACTCTAGCCAATTATTCTGTGCTGAATATTATGCCCTGATGAAAATAAAATACCTGAGTTTAATCTTTCATTCAGAGTAAAGATTTGTAGTATAATGACCTGATTTAGCTGAAAAAGGGAAAAAATAAGTAAGTCTGACAGCTGAGAACAGAAGGGGGATTAATCTCAAAAGCTGCTAGTCTTTGTTTCCCATCCTTTCATTATTATTCAATCAGAGCAAAGAAAGGACTAGCTGCCCTGACACAGCTCCAATTGCATTGCTCAGAGAAAGGGAGAGGCATGGTGGAGAGAGAGAGATTTCATTATTTACAGAACGAGGAACTGAGAAGAAACTAGAGAGCAAAGGAACCATTTGGTCCACCTTTAGGTCTGTCGGGGGCTTTGGGCAAAGGCAGGCTGGCAGTCATCAGCAGGTGCAGCAAGGGCAGCTGCAGGTAGGTATGACAGGGTGGGATGTCTCACAAGGTGCAGGGTGCAGCAACCCACCAAATGCATCATTACCTCACTTTTAGTCTACATTTGCACTCCAATGTGCACATGAAGGGAAGGAAGATGGCGCTGTGATATGCATTGGAGTGCTGTCTGCTCTTCTGATGTCTTTGATGGTGGCTATTCTTGGCATGTGACATGATCCCAGCTCTCATTCTGCTTGTGAACATTTACAACCCCAAGCTCCAATACGACTCCCAAATGCCAGTGGCTGCTGCAAGTCAGACTGCTATGCACCTACTCACTGCAGCTGACCAGAATTGCACTCCAAGGTACCATGACGTACCTTGTATTTCTTACACCAGCTGTTTGAATCAATGCTTTAGTCTGCTAGGCTTTAGCTTCTGCAGTAATACTGGAACAAATATTCAAAGTGTCTTTAAAATTCTGCAGGATGATGAGGAGATGAATTAACAGCCATTATAGATTTTCCAAAATCTGTAAAGTCCATAGTCTAATTTCCGTCTGGAACTAAGTAATAACTACTCTTATAGATAGGAAAGAAACAGGCTATGACACACTGCTTTCTCCTGACAAATTCTGATTTTATCTCTCATGACATTTCATAAACTAGCTAAGAAATCACTCTACAGATTATAATAAGACTAGTTGCACTCTCTTTGGAAAACTGCATTTAAAAAGTTTTTAAAAGCTCACTATCACTTTTCAGTGTTTTTTTGTGAACTTTCATAAGATATCAACATTTAAGGAGCATACCGTAGGACAGGATTAGTCTTGAGAAAGAGTTTGACACATTAAAGATGCAGTCTAAAGCAGCAGTTCAACAAGAAGAATTTCAAGATATTATGCTTGGACAGGAATAATCTTCTTGCACCCACAGAGAGAGAATAAGAGGCTGGATAATTGAGTATCCTCCTCAGTGGAGAATAAGAGGTTAGGCTGAATCTCCCGTCACACTGAATAACCTACTGAACAGGATAAGAAAAAAGTGATTTTGTTGGGAATTAATAGGTTAGTTACACAAGACTATTACCTGTAGGGTATTTGAAATCATCTTCTAGTCTATTAAGTTTTGGTAAAGGTTCATTCAGAATATTATGCCCAGTTTTGAGTACTATTGACAAATACCTGGCTCAACTGGAGAGATTACTGAAAACAACAATTGTAGGAGCAGAAAATGTGATTTATGAAGAAAGGCTTAAGAAATTGGAACGTTTAGGTAAAGAAGGAAGAACATTAGCAGGAAACATAACTGTCTTTGCACAACTTAAAGGAGGGTGGAAAACACTTCCTTTCACATTCTACTGATAGAATGAGAAATAAAAGGCTTTTACTGGTGTAATGAAGATTCCTGCTGAAAGTTAGGAATAATGTAATGAGAACAAAGACAGGAAAGCTTTAACACAATCTGTGAAAGATTGTGGAATCTCCATGTGAAGAACTTGTCTGCGTGGCATGGCTTGGGTATAGTTCAGTGAGGAGAAGGATTAGATGTACTCTTGAGGTAATTTCAGTAGGGTTTTCTATAACATTTCTGCTGAGTCTGTTCTTATTTTCCTTTCAAGATGAGATTCCTTCTTAAGAGCAACTGTGAGGTGAAAGATGTTATTTAGCAGAAAAAAGAGATTAATTTGACTTGATTTCCACTTACGTGCTCACAATCACCTCTCACAAGGTCAAAATGGATTTTTTGCATCCTGTGTGAGCCTGTGGTGTTGGCTGAGCCTAGTAGGTAGACTTCAAAATACCCCTGCCCTACTTGCAAATGCTCAAGAAATTTGATGAGCTTTATTGCATACACAGCACAGTTTCCAATGAGACAGAAGTCAAAATGATATTTTCAAAAAATGTCATTGCTTTAGAAAACCTCAGGCTTTGGTTCATCTTGAGACACTCATTTGCCTTAAACTATGCTCTACAGCAAAACAGTGCATGAAATTGTTTGCACTTTGGTGAGTGTTGCCTTTGCTGACTGTAATTCAGCTTTCAAAAGAAAGTTTCAACTGTTCTCACCACAATCTTACTCTCATGGTTCTAGGCTATGAATACATTGGCATACAACTTATGATCCAAAAAGTTTTCTTGTTAATAAGTTTTCCTGTTAAATTGCAGGTTTGGAAGGTCTGGGTGCAAGCACTTGGGAGTTTAACCATTTCATCAGAAAACTCTGATCTCTATTACTAGGATTGCTGATTTTGGCAGGTAACTGCAATCAAAATAGAATAATTTAAAAAAACAGCAGTGGTTCAAAATGATTGCCATTTGTAATTACAAACCAAAATCAACAATCCTACATCCTACTGGCACCATCTGTTTTTTTCTGCTCACTGTGACTACAGTTCCCCCATTTCCTCTTCTCACTCAGCACTGGATACCTTCTACTTCTTGCTTGACCCCTTTGCAGGGTGTCAGATCTGGAATCTTCCAGGGGCTGTTGCTAGCAGGATGTCTCCTGCTGCAGGGTTTCTACTCATGTGTACGGGGTTTGTCATGCCTCCTCCCAATAACCTGTCATGGGAAGAATGCCTCTTGTTGAAAGAAACATCAGGTAGCCAACTGAGTTGATTAAAAAACTTTCATTGTTCTTTGTTAAACTGACAGCTGGAAAATTGATTCTCAGTTAGCAGTTCTAATTTCTATTACTGGGTATCTAACTCCTTTTTGAAAAGAATTCAGGTTTACATTTAATAACTTGAATATATTTTATTTTGCTTATGTGTCACATACTGGATTTGCATAATGAGATTTGAAAGCATGTCCAGAGGTAAAGAACCCCTAAAATAGCCTAGATTGTGTTGAAGGAGACAAGGAGACATTTGCATATAGAAGCCAGAAGAGGGTGAAGAAAATCTTCTTCATGGCTCTTAAATATTCCGTCAGTGTAGAGTATCATCTAATTTGACATTTCATCATGGGCTATGGAGGCAAAACAATTATAACATAGAACATTGCAAACAAATGAGCCCAAAGTATAACTATGGAAAAAGCAAAAGTAAAATATTTTTGAATATAATTAGTCACACTGGCCAGGGGCTGTAGTGGAACCTCCTTCAGCTGCCCAAATATTCCATTCCTAGGCTTGCACCTAGTTTTGAGTTCAACCTTACGCTGTCTGGAAAAGTAAACAGCTGTGTTGGTGAACTAGTTTTGGGCAGGACAGGATTAATATTTTGGTAGTAGCCTGGAGGGGCATAATATTATTCTATACTATCTTGCACTTGCAAGGGGCAGAAGTAAGGGACTGGCATTTTTGGGGGGAAGGTTGGTATTTTGTTGTGATTTTTCTGTGTAAATTGTTTCTTTGTCTTATAGCTTTTGTTATTGATGTTGTTGGTGTCACTGCTCATTATCTTATCTCATTGCTGTTTCCTGTAAATTGTTCCTATCTCAGCTTGTAAATTTCACCTTTTTGTGCCTCCAATTCTGAACTCCACCCCCCGAGTGGAAAGGGGGAGGGCATGGGATGGGAAGCAAGTAGGTGGTGTCTGCATTCAGAAAGTCTTGTTTGGGGGATGGAGAAGGTAATAAATTGGGGAGTGCCATTCCTAAGACACAACAGTTTCTTTCCAGCGATTTTTCACTAATTCTGGTGATGTAAGAGAAAGTATATACTTCTTATAATGTTTAATTCTTTCAGAAAGTTTCAGAAGAATGAAGTAACTGGAAAATCACTTAGATTTTCTGACTGCTTATGACTCAGTACTGCTTATGATGAAGGTGCTCACTAGCCCATCCTATCCTCTCAGATAAAAGGTTTGTTGATCAAAATAAACTGCAGAGATATAAGACCTCACCTGTAACTTCTTCAGTTTGAAAATGAAGAAGCAGATTACCACACCCAAGCTGCAGGTCTGCAGATGGTACTGAAAAGCACATTTTTCAAGATGGAAATGAACTACAGAACTGGGATACCATTTGGGGGAAAAGAGCATAATCTTCTGTGGTGTAAAGAATTTGGGCGGCATATTTTGTAATCTTTTGTGGAATATGTTACATTACAATACAATGTCAAGAAGTGGCTGAACAGCTGTCAGAATATGTCTGTAAACAAACCAGACAAATTGGTGGATATCTAGTCAACAGATTTATGTGTATTGCAGCTGTACAATCTTCCTGTTATGAAAAAAAACCTCAACAAACAGTATTTTATTAGAATTAAACATTCTTATAACATTCTTTTCTTTCCCTACTATTTTATCTTAGGAATTGGAGCTTTATTTTTAAAATCCCAATGTAGGGAAGAAATAACAGTAATGAGGTTAGATTTGATAATTTTGTATAAATGATGAGCAGGATCCCACATGCATTTGAAATAGAACTGATTGAAATTCATTCTAGTTGTCTCCCATTAATCTTAATTGTAATTCCGTGTTTCACTTTAATAGGTTGCTAGACTTTAGGAAGCAGTGTTATTGTTCTTACGTACTTGATTAGTTTTTAATTGATGAAGTTTTTCTGAGTTCCGCATGTGGAAAGGAATGTGAACACTGCCATTTTCTATATGGGTGTTTATAGGCCAAGCAGTATTGCTATGATTCAAAGCAAGTAGGGAAAATGCAGAAAGTTCTGCTAAAGAGCAGACTTCTGTACCTGGGATAAATTTGATGTAAGGCTTTTGTTTGCAGTAAAAATTTTAAAACAAAAATAGATTTTCTGTCTACAATGAACAGGGTACTTGTAAAACAAACTGACCAAATGGCACATGCATTGCTTCTGAAAGCTGTGCTCACATTTTTAATGTCCAGAAGGAAGACTTGGCATTTGTAATGCAGAACCTGGAAGGACAAAAATCTCACCCTTTCTGCTTTCACTGACTTCAAGGAGAATTGAGTGTTCTCCACACCTTGCAGGATTGAATCCTTTGTAAACTTGCTCATGATTAATATATGTTATGAATATCTATTAAATGTTACAGTAGGTTGATAACACCCAGCCATATCACTCATTTATTAAAAGAAGCTGTTCAGTCAAAGTCTGTGTAGGGAAGTGAGAGAGCGACTCAGCTGTACTTAGATTGATGATACTTCTAAAAATTGTCCGAGCATGTGTGCAAGAACCTGTCAAAGCAGGAGTTTAATAAATGAGAAAGTGAAGGACAGGTAACTTTCCCAATACACAAAAGTTGTGCACATGCACGTGCATGCTTCATTTATTCCCTGCTTCCTAGCAGGTAAACAACACAGAAAGAGTCTGTTTGCCATTTTTGAGCTAGATTGTCTGGAAAAGAATTTTGCCACGTCAGTTATTACTGGGGCTACAGCAGCATGCTGCGTGGCATCACTGAAGGCTGCTTTGCATCAGCAGATTTCCACCAAACTCAACGTAGTGATTCTTGCCTGTCACTCCAAGAACCTGCTCTGGTCTTCTGGGCAGCATCAGCCACAGCAGGATTTGCCCCCAGGAGGACAGGGGCTTCTTAAGAGAGAGAGAGAGGATGGGGAAGGGAGGGTGAGGAAACAGGGGGAGATGCAGACCAGAGCCTGGGGAGCAGCTGAGCCTGTGGAGTTGCCTGCTCCAGACAGTCTCACCCTTCCTCCACAGTGACAGCAGCAGTCCTGATTTTACAGAAAATTTGCACTTTTCAGGGTCTGTTGCCCAAGTTAATTGCTGACTTTGCCTTTTTTTTAGGGTGCTGTCCCTGTTTTCATCAGAATTGGTAAGGTACCATACCACTATAAAATTCTCAAAGGCAACAGTATGTTATCTATCAAAAGATTTTCCTTCCTACTGATAGTCTGGAGTTATTTGCGGTGAATATTTGGTAAACTAGATACTTAATATATTTTGAAAAAGAATGTGCCTAATACAGGGGTTGAAAACTGCTTTTAGCTACTTGCCTGAGGTGGAACCATTATCTTAACTCCATGTTTTGGTCGTGTAAGTCTCTGAGAAAAAAATATAAAGCACTTGGAAATAGCACTCAAGCAGAAAAGGACTGTTGGCTGAGAAGTTCTTAGCACCTGAGCACTCCATAAAGAGTCTTTTCTGTGCAGTCATCTGCTTTCATTTCTCCCTCATAGCTATAGAAGCCATTCCATTCGTGATTACAATAGGGGCATGATGCAGCCCACATTTCTAATAAACTGCTACAATGCTTCTTTATCAGCTAGTCTGTTTCACCTCCAACCTCTTGTTTCCCAACATAATTATTATGTAACACTCCTGATAGGCTACTGAGTAAACGTCTGGGAGTACTACCCACTCTGTATTCCTCATTGCCATTTTGACCTAATCAGTACTTATGTGGTTGCAGTCTGGGCATCTTTGCTTAGTAAGTGAGCTATGGATTTTTCTATGGTAAAATGTTGTATTGCTTGGGGATCCAGGATATTTTTTTGGGAATTAAATTGCAAAGGCTGAGTGCTTTTTTGCTTTAATGTCTGTTTTGGACACTGTGGTTGATATCTGGTATCTGACTTAGTATGATGTGTTAGGTGTCTGACTGGAGCTGCTACCCTCCAGATGTTTGTGATTATCTGTGTTCTGGTGTGTGTACAGTAATAAAGCGTTGTGGAAACTGGCTATGGTTAACCTTTGTATTTACTGCCCTTTAAAAGGGGAAGGATGCTCTCAGGGCCATAAGAACATCCAAATGCCTCTGTTGCCATTATCACCCATGCACCCCCTGCCTACGGATAATTTCTGTACAGGTCCCCACTTCTGGCTCAGAAATGTTGAAGGTTGCTCAGAGTCTTTCTGTCTTGACTTCCCGATGGACTTCTCTTCTGGAGGGATCTCAGTTCCTTGCTCCTGTCAGATCCCCATCCCTGCCTCCCCCTGCTCCCAAAAAGGTCTTCCTGCATAGACTCCAGGTCTGACTCATTCACTTTGCCTGATGGTCCCAGTTTGGTTGATGACTGCCACAGTCCCTGGGCTCCCTCCTCTCAGATGTGGTGGGTCAGCACCCTGGCAGAAGAGGACACTGGCTGTTCTGTGTCCCCTTGGCTCCTGGGGGCTCCTCTTCCCTCGGGAAGAGCCCATATCCCCTGCAGGCAGTATTTTCTGCCTCAGTTGGCTCAGGCATCTGGTCATTATATAATGACCTCTTTGAATCGCCTGTCCCAAGTCTTATTGGCAGGAGCAGGGGCCTTTGATGATTTGATAAATCCAAAATAGATGAGGGTCACTTCACGGTCATGGTCAGGTTGCCTAGAAACATCTGCTTCATCTAATGGCATTTGGTGCCTTCTTTGGGAAGGTGGATTTGTCGGGGCATGTGACGTATTTAGAGAGTGTGAGTCATCAGCATCTGAAAGGACTTCAGTGCCCTCATGTTGTGTGCTTGGCATTGGCAGTAAATGTAAGTGAAGACAGTATGCTGAGCCAGACTGGAAACATTCACACCATTGTGCCTGCAAAAGCACTGGGATATCTCAGCAATCACTTCTCATGGCTCAGTTTGTCCCTTTGAGGGTGAGGAATAAGAACTTATTATCAAGTTCTGTGAGATATGAATAATGTGCAATTCTGGCCCATAACTCCTCCTGAAATTGCACTGTGATTTCTGCACACTGCTGCAAGGTAACTTTAAATGTGTTTCTGAGAAAGGGAAAACAACCCTAAACCAGACCAAGAGCCCTCAAGAAAACTAAATGTATAGTTTAATAATTTACCTTGATGGAAGAGGCACATGAATGGGAAAAGTTAACCAGTCAGGGAAAATATCAGCAGTAAAGAACAGTAATCAGGTGAAATAATCACCACAGTATCTGAGTGCTTGTTCCAAGTCCAAAATTCTGCAACAAGTCTCAGCCTCTTCCTGGCAGGATAGAGGTCACAGTGTGCCACTCTCTGTTATCTTGGCATTAGCTGCTTGAGTCAAATAATGTAATGACAAAAAAAAAAGTCCGAATCTGGGGTATTTGCCATTTGTAAAGGAAGTATCCTGTTCAGAAAAATTGCTCCTATTCATGAAAGATGTAAGCCAATGTTAGAAAAAATTTTAGTGCAGGTTGCATAGAAGGCTGCATAATATAGTTTTCTCTAATAAGCCAAAAAAACTTTGCATTCATCAATATGGGTTTCTTGGCATGCGAGTGATATTCAGGGACACACAAGGGACGGGAAAGGGAGGCCAGAACACAGGTGAAGAATGAGAGGAAGTTGGCACTGACACAAATGATGCCAAAAATGCTGATTTAGTAAGGAAAAATGCAAATCATTTTTAGTGTCTTTTGAAGAAATGTTCCCAAGTTAAAGTTGCCTTGAAGGCATATGACCCAGGCTGACATTGCTTTGGCAGCAGAATGTGAAGGGTGTGGATGCAGACATGAAATGTCCTTTGATGAAGAGTGCTCACCAACAGCCTTTCTGACAGTAGAAGCAACACCAGTACTTTTGAAGACCCAGTTAATTTTTCTGTCTCTGGACAAACTTGTTAACTGGTACAATTCGTTAACTCTGAAGAAAAATTGATGTAATTTTCTGTATATGGGGGTATTTATCCCCTCATTTCTTTACAATCAGCTAAACCTAGCACTAATTCTAAGCATATTACTGGTTCAAATCTTGGTTTTTTTTACCTGAGACAGAGACAGACACACAACTTTAACTTTGAAATCATTATAGTCAGTTTGGGACTGAACCAGCAAACAATTACCGCTTCAGAATGCTGAGTTGACCATAAAGGTACATCCCTGCTGGGGTGCTATTGAGCACAGGAGCTATCTAAACTTTCTAGGGTACACAAGGCCACATCATGTAGCACCTCTCCTGCTTTTAACCCTCCTCTGCCTCTCCCCAGCCCTGGTGTGGGCAGGAGAAGCCCTCATTTCTGCACCATGATTCAAGGCCATTATGCTTGATAGTTGGCTACTTATCAATTCAGGTACTTGTGCTCACTTGGCTCTATTCTTTTGGTCTTTGTTTTACAGCAGGGAATGACACATTTTTATACAGCAGAGCCCTTTATACATCTTTTGAACCTTGGCAGCCCTGTGGTGTGCATCACTGTAGAAATATGTATGAGCTTCTGTACATCTGGGGTGTGTGTAGGCAGCAGAGAGCTTAGTTTTTCCCCATTGATTTCTACCACACAGCATCACCCACACAGCGCTGCAGCACCTCCCCATCCTCTCAAGTCAGATGTGAGTAGTAAGAGGACCCTGTGGCATTGTGCTGCAAGTGTGAAGAGTGCCTGTGCTGCTGGGGGAGCAGGAGTTATCCCTCTGGCTGAGCTGGGCCTGTATTCTTTACCTTTGCCACATGCCTTTGTCACATTCCTATTTTTGAGTGTTAAATGCTCCAAGAGATTGTTGGGCCCAATCATGTTAATTATGGGCCTGAACTTGGATCCAAAGTGGAAGGATTTTAGTCCCAGTTTAAACTGAGTTAAAACTGGTTTGAGGATGTGCTGGTTCAGCTCATGTCTGCAGGCTGCTTCAATTTCTGAAGTCCCTGTCCCACTACACATGCTCAAACCTCCAAGGGCTGGAAAGCAGCAGCTGGTGTTGGATGGGTTAGTTATATTTTGCAACAGCAGTTCCAGCCTGAAGAGCTTTAATTTCTCCTGGCGCTCCTTTGTGCAGCTTGAATGCTTTATGGACTATCATCACTATCCACAGCCATGGCAGCAGGAGGATTAGAAATGGGATCTTCACAGAGGCTACCTGTGTCCTTCTGGGAGAATGGCTAAATTTCAAGGTGCCAAATTTACTTGTGAGCAAACAGCTCCCAAGAGAGGCTTAAGTCTGCTACTTGCTGATGTAATGTTTTGCCTTTTTGGATCCACCATTTGCAATTTCTTCAAGTGTTCTTTGGGGTAAAACTGACACTTAAAGAGGGAGCCGAAGTCCACACATAACTTGTCTCTTTATTTAACCTTGTGCTGACCAGTTACTCAGGAATAAATTGAATCCCTCCTGAATTCTGATTTCCAATATGTATGATTAAAAAACCCAAATGAACTGAAACCTTTTTTGTTTTGCAGAAACCTTAATAACTTTTCATAGACTCTAAATTATTGGCTCAGAAATCTATTTTCTTTCTGAAGACTTCTGGCTTTTAATAATGAAGGAGCTGCCTGCCCCAAGCAGAGAAATACAAGAGCACTTTGTTTTTTGGTTATTCTTCAAAAAAAGGTATCCTTAAAAAAAGGTTAATAGCTTGCGACCTGGGTATATAAACAACAAAGCTTACTACTATCATTTGTTTAGTCCTAGGTGGAAACAATTTCTTTATTTATCTTTATCCTTCAAAAGAGAAATTTGTACAACCTGCTTGGAGATTTAAGGAGATGCTCATTGCTTCATTGCCAATTTAGCATTACCATTTAATGTACACAGTATGTGGGCTTCTCTTCCATGTTTTGCAATAGATGTAGTGTAAGAGTCATAATATATCACTTTCACAAGCAATTTAGCACAGCATAAGGGAGGAAATGTAGCTGTACTGTCTTGCTACTTATTTTCTAATAAAATTCTAATAGATTTTAGGTTAATGACACCGAAGATGACATTTATATCCTTTCTTTTTTCTTTTTTTAATCTGCAGCACAATGGAGCAGGAAGTTATAAAACCAGATGATAAGATAATGCACTCCTTGCTTGTGCACAATAAAGTACCCTTATAAAGTGCTGGTTTGCCTTTGACACTTCACTGAAGTCTCTCTGTAAGACAGTACCTGGCAGGCCAGAGTCAGTAAGGCTGGTTAGGCTTTCCTTCACTGAGATTGATTTGCTCCTCACTTGAAAGATGATCTTCTTTATCTCTCCCCTGCCATGCCAAGAATTATCTGACTTTTTTTTAAAAAAGGCAGGAAAAACAGCAGCAATATTTTTTTTCCTATGGTTAATAAAGGAAGATTAAAAAGACTCCCCTGTTGATAAGATCTAACCATTTATGTTCCTGTGTGATGAAAGGTGAATACTTATTTAAGATTTATTTAGTATTTTGTCATCTCTAATGAATCTAAAGGGCACAACAATTTGTCTTAACATTCTATAATGCAATGAAGCTCATTTTAACAAATAACTGTATAAATAACACATTTACCAAGGCCCTTGGTTGACTGATCTTGTGTTTGAGCTGTAAAACATTTTTAATTGATAACAGACTGAATGTGAAATAGCAGAATAGATTCTTTCTGTATAGAAAAAAAAAAGAGTCGAAGGCACTTGTGTCTGTGTGCATATGTTTCTGTAAATCTTGCTGTACATCTGTGTAGGGTCTCATTTCATGCTTCTCAAAGTAACTATGAATATTACATCTGATTACTTTGAACGTGGCACATGGACAATATCTACTTTCAAGTTCTTTAGAATTTAAATGAGGCAAACATCATAATATTTTTTAAAATGTCACAATGTTCTTTGATTTTCAGGGCAGAAGGAAGAGTCAATATTTTCTGATAATTTTTTTACTACTAGCCAATCATACTAGCCAATACTTGGTAGAAAAGACTGTAATTTCTGTCCAAGAGAAGTAAAATAATATTGTGGCTGGATTTGATGTTTACAGAATCATGCAACCTATCAAAAAATTGTGAGGCCTTAGTGCTGTCCATGACTTTCTTTTTAGGTCTCAGTGGATGTTTTTCTTTCAATGTATTTGATCCTTAAGTAGGCTTTTGCCTGGCATTGTGAATTGGCTCCTTTTGGAACAAGAAGCAGCAAATTAATAAGAAAATAAGAATACAGCATAAGAATATGCCCAATGGAAGGACTTCTCAAGCTTCCCATAGAATTGTTTCCAATCATCTCTGTTCTGTGCTGTGCCTACCCATGAATAGAAGTAAGTGGAAGACCTAAGATTTGGTTTCTGTTGTGGAGGATATGCTTTCTGCAGCAGCTCAGTTGGACTGCACTGGAGTCTAGAAGGACAAAGCACAGGTGCCAGGCTATAATTTGTACCTTTTCCCTTCCAAGGCAAGCCCTGAACAACCAAAAAAGGCACTGCTCATATGCCAGCGAGTTTGCTCAAGTAAAAACAAATTAATGTGATTGGGGCAGAGTGGGAGCTTCAGACAGAATTTGTTGGGAGAAGTTCCTCCCACTGAGTCACAAACTGCAGAAAGAACCTCCTTGCTTTTGTAACTCCTCTCAGAGAGGAGCCTTGGTGAGACTGGATCTTCCCAGGCTTGGTCAACAGTTCATATCTAAGTGATTATGCAGATGTAATTGAACTTTCATAAAACTTTTTCCTGCAGGATTAAAGATGGCCAATCAGATATATTTATATAAAAATTAATTATTTATTTGAGTTAATTAAAAATTATAATAATTAGATGAAAAAAGGAGCTTAATCAGAATTATTTACTATGCAGTATGATATAACTACCAGTATAGTGCTATTTTTGAAGCAATATTAGAGCAATTATATTCATGGAATTATATTGAAGCAATTATATTAAAACTAGAAAAACCAATTATTAGTGACTGTGAGAAAATCTCTTTCTCTTTCCTGAAGAAATGATCTTGAGGGGCATCCCCACTCAAGGGAAGGACCATCACACAGTTTAGGGATGTCTGCTCAAGGGCCTCACCGTGCAAAATGGGACTGGCCTTCTATAGTGTAAAATGATGGACTGTCAGCCATACATATTTTAAGATTATGTTTTGTCAGACTTAGCAAAAAATGCTTTGTGCTGAAAGAAGTTATTAGCAGCTCTTTGATTTTTACTGCCAAATAGCAGCTCTTTGGTTTTTACTGCCAAACACTTCTGACTCTCACTTTGTATCAGTGCTTGTATTTCCTCACTGGTCCAGCCTCAGGGAGCACGTCTTGCCCATTCTTGTGGTGGGGCCTGATGGTTTGGTCAAACTGATCTCAGCATTCACCAACGCTAAAATCAGCAGACCTACAATAGCTCAAGCCATCAACGTGTAAAAAGATACAAGTTTTGAGCTGCTGTATCCCTGCTTAGGCAGAGCATCCTGCTACAATGTTCTTACTTAGCTTGAGGTATCTGAACAAACTCTAGTACTTAACTGTGTCTGGCTTCGGGCAAGACTTAAGTATTTTTTAAGAGTGTAATACTGAAGTAATTCAGTGACATTCATGCTGGCCCCTAAGGATGGTGCTTTTGCAGTATTGTCTGATGTCTTTCATTACTTTGTTCTGAAGATGAAAGGACTTATTTCCAGACCTATTGCTCTCAACAGCCTGCAAGAGGTCCAGGCAAGTAGCTCTCAGCCTCTAGTGGCTCAGACCTAATATTAGGTGTCTATATTACAGACTCTACGTAGCAAGTCTGTTTTGCTGTGAGTCACTCTGAAGTTGAACTTACTTAGCATTTCATTTTCAAAGAAACATTCTCAGGAGTAAAATACATGAGGAGGAGCTGGAGCTACAGGGCTGGAGCAGAGGAACTTCTTCTATGGTGGGACTCCAGGGAGTCCTCTAGGAGCCTTCTGCTCTGCTTCTCTATGTGGTCTCTTAGACGTATGTACAATTGTTAGAAACAGATTGAATGCATTAACCAGGACCTTTAACTCACCTTGTCTAAAATTCTTTGTTCTATATGCTCACAGTTCTTTGCCTGCATCTGAGCAGCATTTTTTAAAAGGAAAAGGGCACAGTCAATGTTCAGCTGAATAAGTACTACAGTCTTGTCATATGTTGAAAGCTCTTCAGATGTTTTAAGAAAATAATCAGAATTCAGAGTGTATATTAAATTATCAACTATCTAATAAGCGTGCTACTTCCCAGCTGGGATCCTTCTGGTACATTCATTCATCTTCAACCGGTGTAATTAAAGATGAAAGGTGTAACACTGATGATCCTTCTCTAGAGATCTCATCAGTTTAATTCTAGAACTATCAATGGAAAGGGAATATCATATAAATTTTTCAGACTTAATTGGACACCTGCTGGAGGTCAAGCAAAACAACCAAGGTCTACTGAAACAGGGAATGCCTTCAGTAATTCAGTAATTTGGTAGGAGGGAATTTGGCAAGGCAATACAATCTTTGTTTCATATCTGCTAAAACCAAGTTAAATTTGTCTAGCAAAGTAGACACTAGGAAAGAAATGGAAAACAAAAAGAGCATACAGAAATGTGCTTAAAGTCTCATCATGTAAACTGGTAACCTTGCATGGAGCAACCAAAGCAAAGAATGCCATGTCAGGGTTGCATTTAATAGCTTCCTACTGGTCAAACAAGAGTGTGCAGAGCTATTTCTGGTGTAACAACTTCTTAAAAAACTTCTATTTAGAGAGTGTGCTCTGCTAGATGAGTTGAAAAAAAACCTTTGTTTCCCTCAAGGGTGATTTTAAACCACATCATTGTGTTTTGATGTAGTGAAAAATAATCAAAAAAGACTCACTTTTAAAATAATTTTTCATATGGTGGTGTCAAGAATACTTTTTCATTGTGATGATGTCATCAGATCCACTTGATCCATTTATAGCTGCTATTTAAATTGCTGTTTCCATAAATGTATATGACTGCCTTGAGGGTGTCTATATTTGTTACAGAAGTTGTCTCAGGAATCTTGGAGCAATCTCCCAATCTAATTAAGAGTGCTGTAATTACAGCATAAAGGACTGTGCTGCTAATATTAAAGTTTCAAAAATCATGAGTCAGGCCCCATAATTTGGGATTGGTCCCCAAATATGAATATTTGCTTTTTAAAAGAGTATATTATGTTTTGAGTTAGTTTTTAATTTTTGAACTCCCTCTGCCCATGCCATGGTTTGTGTGTGGGTGCATGAATGCACATGCATGTGTGCTGTAATTCTACAAATAATGTTATTTCTTCACCATAGGTTTAGGAAAATGGAGTTCTAGTCTAGTTTCTGTCTATCTGCCTGCCTTTAAGTACCCAAGAATTGTTACTCCACAGGTCCATCCTCCTGTGATACCTTACATTACCCATTCTGAGGAGAGGACAAATTGTAGTGTCTTGTGCTCTTCTTCTCTGGCCTGGAAAGAAAGAGATGGGAAAAAAGAACTTAGGGAGCTTTCTCACATGGGAGGAAGAGACAGGTATCTTGACTTTCCAGTCACTTTGCTACTCAGATGTGGACGTTATCTCCACATCTTTCATTTTCCCCAGAGCTGGGGCATTACATGATGAATGGGCCAAGTTCTGACACAGGACCAAGGTATTTGGATTTATCTAAAGCTTAAACCAGGACCTTCCTTGTCCTGGCTACAGGACAAAGCTAAGATTTGGTGATAATGGTTTGAGTCCTGTGCTGCAGGAAACAGAGCTTGTTATGTAGTGTTTTTCTTTTGTCAACATTTTATTCAAATTTTCTATGGTAAAAGATGCTCAACTACAACACTGATAGGTACTATATATATATATATATATATATATATATATATATATATCAGTCTTCCATACAAAAGAGAAAAAAGGATCCTCTATTTGGGTAGACTAATACAAGACTTAATCTTTGCTTTTTAAAAAATCAGTTTCCTATAACTTAACTAATCCCTGGAATAATTTATTTCAGTTATTCCTAGAATTTCAATTGGTGAATTACCATAAGGCATCACCATGTCCTACGAGGCAATTTGAATGTTTTGCCTCAGAAATGGCTGTGTTGCACCTTAATGTAGGATGTGCTGCCTGTGAATGGAAATATTTTTGATCTCCCTCCTCATGGCCATAACATAAATAAAGAAATCATTCGACAGTGCTCCCCAGACAGCAGCAGCAATCTGCCTCACAACAAAATATTTTTTGCTGTGGCACTTCAAAGAGGTATTATACTAATTGAGACGGATTTTTTTAAAGGATAAGAAGCTTTCCAACTTTATTTCACATTCCTGTAAATGTTTTCTCATACTTCAGCCTTTACCTCTTCCTCTGAATTGCTTGGCATCATTGCATCTGCTCTTCTTCTTGCAACCCTCCTTCGATAACTTACCTTTTTTGTATCAGCTGACTCAAGGTCCCTGGGTATTTTTCTCCCTTCATGATATTTGTAACTTTTGAACATTATCTAGGAATGAGTAATGAGATATGCCAAGTTTGACCAGACATTCTAATAAGCGCATCTGTCACTTCATTCCTCAGTTTTGACTCCACTGTTTCTAAATTATGCATCCTTGTGGACTGGTCAGCAACAAAGACCGCATATGCCCATTCTTGGCTCTTGTTTGCACATCATCTGCATTGCACTTGAGCAGTGAGGCTCTCAAGCACTCTTCTCTGATTATTAAGAACTATATTTTTAAGGTGGAGAGGTTGGGTGTTGCTCCAGTGAATCTTGCATACCCTTTTGGAAAAATGCAAAGCTTAGTTCAGAGTGAGGTCTCCTTCAGTATTTTCTAAATGCAGGCAGGTTACCTTTTCTCCTCATCTAAGCTTCACCTGTAGTCAACAGACAGAGAAACAAGCACCATAGAGAGGGGCATATTTTTTTGTAAAAGGCAACACTAAGCAGGACAAATTGTCCTGTGCAGATACCCATAGTACTTCCCTGGCTTCTAGGTGAGCCGTGAGGTTCTGGTTTGCCCACTCTAACTTCAGAGACACATCAGGCCTATGCTTTCAGTATCTCCTTTTCCTGCACTGAGAAAATTCCCATTGGATGAACTGGAGCACCCATAAGGGATCTCCAGGGCCAGCTCCTCCTGTCTCATGGCATGCACCTCCTGGCATGCACCAGGTACCAGGTTTCTGAGAGATATTTAGGGTGCTTTATCACCTGTCTAGACAGCTCTCTGGAGTCTGGAACTTCAACTAAATAAAAGAAAAAAAAATTTACTTAGAAATACTGCTATTTATGCTTGTTCAGGATGCAGGTGTCAATTGTTAGCAGTATGACTTTGTTGTATGGACCAAGCACCCTTCCTGTTTCATAAGCCTCCTGTGGAATGACATAGGGATACTGCACAGTTCCCCCAGGTTCAGCCAACTGCAGCACCTCAAAACACAAACCATGTTCTGCTACAATTTTTTTTCTTCTTAATAAAACCAGACAGACCCTAAGAACTAATATATTAGCACAAGCAGGACAATTGTATTGCTACGCCTTAACAGTGCCTGATGTATGATTAAACTTTTTTTGTTAAATTGTCTCAGTTCCAGAAATTTCCTTTTTACTGGCAGCTTAAGAAGGTAAATTTGTCTTTGGCAGGCTGCAATTCTTCCCTTTGGAACTCATACTATTTTCTAGCACTCCCCTACATTATGCTTGGGTATTACAGTGTTGCAATGTATGGCATCAGCTCAGTTCAGCAAAGATATTGAGTTATTATTGCTGGTTAATATAGTGAAATTTATACAAGTTTAATCACATTTATTATCCCTGACAACAATGCAGGTGTTCTGAATGCTAAGTGAATTTTTTAGAAAGAATATAATTAATTTCTCTTGCCCTGTCCAAAAATGCTTAGTGGTCAGTTCTGCCATGGAAATGTATTTGATAACATGTAAATCTGGCCTTTTGAAAAGTAATTAAAAATAAAGTTGCTGTAATTTTAAATTCAGCTAATATCTGTCTTGTTACATTCTAAAGTGGTACTAGGCTAAATGCTTGAACTAATCAATTTTTAAAAGGGTTTGGTTAGTAATCTCAGGGGAAATAAGGTAGGTTGTATGAAAACATATTAATTATAAAGTCTTCTTTTTTAATGATGCATGCCCTTTTTAGAGTACAAAATATTGATGTGGTAACTCCTTCAACCTAAATCATCCAACAAACCTTTCTAGTTTTGTCTCATCTGTCTCGATTGTTGGCTATATTTATTACAGGATAAAAATAAGATTTTAGATTTTTAATTATTAGCTATAAAGGATTCCAGAGCAGCTCACTGATTTAATTTCTTTGTGAAAAGTATTCAACTTCAGCAAATTTCTGCTGACTAGGAAATTTGTCTTTCTCAAAGATTTATATTACTTTTGTGTTCAGTGTGTCATATTTTGCTCTCAAGTGTGCAGAAAGCTTATTCATGAAAAAGTTTTTAGTCTTTGAATAATATTTTATATTAGACTTAGAATGTCTGTTGCAGTTTTGCTTGATGGGAATCAATATTTTAGAGTTTTTAATTTAAAAAGAATAAAGGCATCTTTAATGCAGAGATAAAGGCCATGCCTAGCCCCTGGGTTGGAGGGAAATATCAGATTGTCTGGCTCAGAGGGGCTGGGTTTTTAACTGCAGAGTGCAGGGCAAGGCTGGAACAGTTGGTAGGGAATGTGGCAGAGCTGTTCCTGACAGGTGGGTCCTGTGCCAGGGGACGCTGACTGCTTGCAGTCACGGTGAGACGGGGCAGAAGCTGCTCTGCAGAAGGAAGGTCGGCCTGTCAGGATTCAGTGTGGAGATGGCAGGGGTGGTTAGCAGTGGGCACAGCCTGCTGATCAAAGTGAGACAGAATGCACAATAAGCCAAAGCACTAAGGAGGAGCTGCCTGCACCTTTCTCCTTCAGTGGGTGTGAAAGGGCATCAAGTATCAAAAACATTGTTTACTGGACCAGCTTTGAATACATTAGGTTTGAAACTGAGATAATTGAAGTCTGCTACAGAAGAACAGAAATGAAAAGCTTTGAAAACAGCTATTTATCTTAACCATTGCTCCTTGAAGGACAGGTCCTTTCCTCGAGCTCTGCTTTCAGTTTTAGTGTCCTCCTTTTTCTTTAGGTTACAGAAGACACTAAATAAAAATCTGGTCTTTGCTCTTAACCCCAGCTGCTTGTCCTGATTCCCAGAGTCTCTGCTTTTGTCCACCCTGAAATCTAAAAGGTAAGTGTGCTTGGGGGCAGACCTCCACTCATTACAGAGAGTCTTCTTTGACCAAAGGAGCAACTTGTCTCACAAATCTAAAGGACAGCCTTCCCCTCCAGCTTCTTAATAAAAAAAGCATGAGATACAGCACTCAGTGAGCTGTGGATCAACATATAAAATAGAAACATGGGATCATTTAGGTTGGAAAAGACCTCTCAGATCATTGTGTCCAACTGTTAACCCAGCACTGCCAAGTCCACAACTAAATCATGTCCCTAAGTGCAACATCCACATCTTTTAAAATACTTCCAGGGATAGGGATCCAGCACGCCCCTGGACAGCCTGTTCCCATGTTTAACAATATTTCTCATGAGGAAATATTTGTTACTATCCAACCTAAACCTCCCTGGGGTAACTTAAGGCTCTTTCCTCTTGTCCTGTCCCTGGTTGCTTGGGAGAAGAGACCAGCTCCTACTTGGTACTCCCTTCTCTCAGGTAGTTATAGAGAAAAATAAGGTCCCCTCTGGGCCTCCTTTTTTCCAAGCTAAACAACCCCAACTCCCTCAGCCTCTCCTCGCAGGACTTGTGCTCCAGACCCTTTACCAGCTTTGTTGCCCTTTTCTGGACATGCCCCAGCACCTCAATGTCCTTCTGGTAGTAAGTGACCCAAAACTGAAGACACAGCTCACAGGTATAGGGACCTCATGTATAGTTGTTATGCTTTATATAATAGATGCAATAAGGAAAAAAGGGTGTATTTTCTTATTACTGTTTCATTAACTCACTAAAATAAGATTCCCTGACATTTTAGGGTTTTGGGGTTTCTAGTGTTTTTTTTTTTTAATTTTTTTTGTTTTGTTTTGTTTGTTTTGTTTTTGTGTGTGGGGCACACATTTGAAAAAGGATGTTTATTTATGAATACAAATACCTCCACTGCTATGCTGCTAAGTGTGGTCTTGTGCTGTCTCTGTGACAAATGAAACCACTGCTACCAGAGCTAACACTACGTACAATGTCTAATATTAGGTAGATATTTTAAATATTTTTTGATGAAATTTGCTGATAGGATCTTATGTCATGGGATTGGTTTAATTCTTCACTTACCATTAGAGAATGTAGCTTCCAGCTAGAAGAAAATTATTAATGGAATATTTATATTTCATTAGCCTGTTAGCAGTAGAGTTTTGTTTATGTTCAGATAAACTCTTGAGGTGTCTGCCCAAATTTAGCAAGGTGGTGTATGGAGAGTAGAGTACTTGGAGTAAATCTGACAATACACATATTATCAGTCCCATTTTCAGTGCTGAGGTGTGGATGACAAGAAATATTTATTTCAGAAGATGGTTGTGCTAATTTACCAGCACAAGAGAGCCTGTGCCTTCCTTTCCTATTGCACTCTGGCTGTGTGATCCTGTACATATTTTTTTGCTGTCTCTGAAGCCAGTCTGACCCCTTGATGAGACATGTCAGCTTATTCAACAGGCAGAAAATTATCTCCTTTTTTTTGCTTGCTGAGTGAGCTGAATTGAGTCATCAAACTGTTGGAGCTAGCACAAAGGAAGTGGTAAGTACACACAGCTGAGATTGAGAAAAAGGGGAAAGCTGAGCCATATTTTTAGTGGTAGGAAGCTGTTAGACCAGCTCAGCACTCTTGTGAAAACTCATTCTCAGTGAAGAACTCCTGTGTCACATTCACTCTGCCTCTGGACTGGTAAAACCCTGATATGTTGGCTGCTAAGGCTGGTCGTTCTGCAGAAGTGTTTGCCAGAAGAAAGGTTGTTTGATTTAAGTGGATACCTTGATGGACATGTTATTGGCAATGGATATTGATGGATTGAGGCTAATTACTAAGACAGTGCATAACCTTTTAGTTCTTTTATATATTTTTGTAAATGTAAATTTACACGTGAGCTATATTTTGTTGACTCTTGCAAAGGATTTTGCCATTTGCACTGCAAAAACATCCATGGAAGCCCAGAAGTTTTTGTTAAAACTACAGATGTATTCATTTACTATATCTGTTAGTCACATGAATAGGATGGGAATGCCTCAGAATCTGCAATGCTAAATAATGTGAGACTTACTGAAGAGAATGCTTGCTGGAAAAATAAAAAGCTACACAAAAGTGAGAATTTTGGAGAGCTTTATTTTTGTCATTATAGACAAATGCCAGTGATTATGTCAGTATTTTAAAATTTTGCGGTGTTCAGCAATGACCATAAATAAACCTCCACAAGCAATGCAAAACCCAACAAGGAAAAACCCCAGCACCTGTCTAAGCATTAAAGAAAGAGACAATTTTTTTAAACTGTATTTAATACCCTCACACATTGGTCTTCTGTGAACATTTGAAACATGATTAATACTAAGATTTCAAGCTCTTAAGAAAGCTTAAACTCTCCATACCATGCTGAACAGTCTCCATGGTAGGGCAAAAATAACTGCCTGTTTTCCACTACAGAACAAATAATATATCCAGATTCAGCTGGACATACCCAGGAATGGATAAAAACAATCAAAACCAGAAGACTTGAGTGACCTTCAATGAAATATACCAAACAGCAGGACAAGAAACATAGGGCAGAAGATAATGCACTGGAAGTTCCACCTGAATATGAGGAAGAACTTTACTCTGTGACAAGGATTTTCCGGAGATGTTGTGGTGTCTCCCTCACAATCCCAGGAATTGTGCTCTAGGATGATTCTGCTTGAGTAGAGAGGTTAAACATAATGACCCAGTGAGGTCCCTTACAACTTAACTCATTCATGATTCTGTCTGTTCAATATCACTGACAGATACTCAAAGAATGACAAAATAGCAGAGATCAAATCATGGATCAAAGAAAGGCAGGTATTTTCAAAACACATTCATAGAAAAATCTTTTCTCTGCAGATGGATTTTATTTGAACAACTAGGATACCTGTATTCTGATTTGCAAAAACGAAAAAAAGGTTTTTTAAACTGTTAAATGACAGGAGATGATAACCCTGTAAAATATTTATATGAGCATTATTTTTGCTACAATAATTACAAGTTTATTACATGAATATCAGGAAGTGGGAAAAACAAACAAAAAAAGAAGTTACTCTGAGTAGGTAGGTACTGGGTTGAGGCTGACCACAAGGGAATACATGAAATATCAGTGCAAGGAGTGTGGGCCAAAAAATGGAGGCATTAAAAGTGTTAATGTATAGAATGAAGTCGAATATCACAGATGAAAGAGGAGTGGCCATGGCTGGACCAGGGATATATTCAGAGTCTAAATGGTCAGAATCAATGAGATTACCTTCAGTCAGTACTTGTGATAAACACAACACTCCCCCAACCAAACCAAACAACAAATACAGTGGATAAAACTATCTTGAAGTCAAAATTACTTTTTGAAAGGTGATAAAAGCCGTAATATTGGCAATGGACCATCAGACCTTGTGGATCTGGTATTGATTTCAGAATGATACATAGCACTGGAAATGTGTTAATTTAACTAAATCCTAACTTATCCAGAATAAATTAGAAAAAACCTGCTGTGAACAAGTCCATCACCACCTTATTTATAAAAGCAGTCTTTCAATTTTTTCCCCAGTAGTCACTGAACTAGCAATTGCCGATGCTATTTTAAGTTTGATTTTGCATGAAGATGGTTGACAAAAGACTATAACACAAAATTACTTTGAATTGAATGGCCCTGCTGTCTTTCAGTCTAAGTGAAAGAACAGACAAAGGAGAGCCCGCAGAGTTCTCAGTCTGAATGGGAGAGAAGCGCTTCCAAAGTATGGGATTTGGCCAAGGAGAGCAGCAGAGTGAGATATTCATAGACTTGTCTGTGAAGGAAACTCGTAAATAAGTCAAACATGGAAAATGAGTTTAGAATTTCAGTCCCAAGAAAGGGAGGGAAATATGTTGGAAATGCAGCTGTGTCAGTGTTCACTTTAATGGGTACCCCAGGAATGTCCAAAGTGAAAGAAAAGGATAATTTCAAGGCAACAGATAGCTGTTATTGAAGAATTGTGAAAAATGAGCCCACAGAACCACAGATCCATTATCAATTTTTTTAGTGTTTTTCTTGGTTTTAAAGTGGTTCTGTATTGGGTATAGAATCTGTTTGTAGGGAAAAGTAATTGGAGAAACCTGTATCATTTAGCTGAGCACTATGAAGTTAAAAACATATTTTGAGAAAAATAATAATTAGGATATCAAAACAATTGAGGGACTGCATAAAATGTAAAAACATTTTACTAGAGCAGAAATCTGCAAGCATATCTTCTCACCTTCTTTAGTATAATGAATTATTTTCAATGAATTATTTTCAAGGCAAATACCATATACTTAGCTAATCAGAGCTGCAATAAAATGTATATGAATTTCCTATTAGATAAACTTGATAATGAGGATGATAAAAAACAAAACCCCAAACTGTCAGGAGAGGAACTGTCTAAAAAAAGGATATAGCCATATTTGTGATATAGGATAGGGGGAGCTTATTGTTAGACTTCCTCTGGAAAAACTATTAAAAACTATCTCCTACAATCTTTTAATTTATGTCTGTGTAAAGGCTCAGTGTTTAGAGCCCAAAGAATTTTGCTGATGGTTTAAACTGAGGAGGCATCGTTATTGCAGAAGAGGATCATAATATGACAGTGGCAAAATTGGATGACCTTGAGGACTGTGATCACAGAAAGAGGATGGAATTTAAAATCTGAAATACAAGTGTCAAATAAAGATTTTCTGCTATGATTTGCAATCTTACCATTAGAACAGAGAGAAGAGAAAGCTTGATCAAAGAATGACACAAGGAGTAGAAGTGATGCAATGCTATGGAAAGAAAATTCAATTCTCGGATATGTCTGCTAACAGAGGGAGGGAAAAGGGGATGTGACTGGATGTAATCTTCACTATTACTGCACAGAGTGAAGCTGCAGAGAAAGGCTACGAAGTATGTGAGGGGAGTGGAGGGAAAACAAAAAGACCCTCTATTTTTTAGGCAGGAAGCATTTAGCATAAGCCTGTATCACTTGAATATATGCTTGTCTAAGACTTCTGGGAATGAAACTTCCAGTCAGATATTCCTGCATCTGCTGATTTTGGTTCCTTTACTACTCACCATGGAATTTCTCTTAAAATGCAGCATCTCTTAAGAGACATCTCATGGGGAATTAAAAGAATTTAAGTAAAATAGCATATGTGTAGATGCTTTCATCCTGTCTTGAATTGCCATTAGATGCATCTAAGGGGAAAAAACTGTGGAAAATGTGCAGAGAGAAATCCTGGCTCCAGCAAAGACAATGGTGAAAAGGAATGGTTATGGTGTCCCCCAGCAGTATAGTTAGTTTGAAATAAAGTAGCTTGAAGTAGTTTATTTTTATGGTCATCTGATTTTTCCACTGTTCACATTCTTTGTTCAAATTTAAAAGTGTTAAAATAACTGTTTCTAAAGAATAAAACTCTGAGATTTTAAGACAAATATTCCTGGAATGAAGAAAACAGGACAAGTCCTGTTTTTAAATCTGAACAAATAATTATCAGGAATTAAAAAACCCTCACAAATCCTTATGTACACTTTTTTTGGAATGAAACATTCTTAGATTATGGGAGAGAGGAGGGTTGTAATTTCACTATGTCTTTCACTGTCACCCAATAAATTTCAAAGATTATTGGAAGCAGGTTCACACAAGACTTTGTTATTTGTCTTTTGAAATATGCACGAACTCTTAGGACAGTTCATCTAAATCACTTTGAAACACCCAGCAGCCTGGTACTGTAATGCAAACAGAACTATTTTATAAATCAGTCAGGAGAACTCGTTCTTTAAAAGATATATTCTACATTACTGGAGGCAAAAAGCTCTCTGTTTCATTATATAACAATGACAATAACTCAATTTAAGTGTATAATGACCCAAGTCAGCAGTCCACAGCAACAAAAATTTAATAGGAACCTTATCTAGTTTGCTGACGTTCTTCTCTAGAAGCCATTATAGGCTCTTCAGCATACGAAACAATTGGCTCTAATCTTTAATATTGCTAAGCAGCGGGGGGCAAATAGGCATTTTAGCACAGCTTTGCTTCTTATAAACAGCATTTAAAATATTCACGTGCTCCTAGGCACAGAGCTGTATGTCAAACGTTTCTGAAGTCTGGTCATTAGAACAGGCTCTCTAGTAGAGAAGGGTTTCTGCACTCCCGTGATGCCCTTTAGAACGGATCAAATGTTACCTTGTTGCAAAGGCGAGAGATTCCAGCGAGGGCTTCCTTCAGGAACAGAGTGATTTCCGACTATCTCCTGATGTAAATTAAACCCGTGATAAAGTGAATGGGCTCCAGAGAACCATTATAAAGAAAATCACTCCATTAAATACAAAACCAAACATAATTTCCTCCCTATTTCTTCCATGAGTTTTCTATATACTGCACATAAAGGGTACATACTAATGCCTATATTGAGTAGGTTGTAATGGCCACTTAGCTTATGATATGGAATATTTATTGGGGTAGTAGTGCTGAGACTAGGACAGCAACAGAGTAAGAAGCTGGCAGAAAACAACACCTGTATTTACACCTCAGTAGTGTCTGTTCAAAATTCATTCATTGTGGTCATTTAAATGCCATTTTGTTACTTTTACAGTTACAAGGCAATCAGAGGACATTAGGCATAAATATATTTTTTATGGTTTTGGTAATACTGCAATGCTTTAGCAGTGCATACTGGCCCTCAACAACAGAAGGGTGAAAACTAGCATGTAAAAAATCTGCTCTCTGCCTGAAACAAAAAGATTTTATACAGAAGGCACTGCCTGAATCACTGAGTCTAGTCACCTGTCATCACAGATTAGGGATTTTCAGTTCAGAAGGCTTTGCAGCAGATATGTCTCACATCTTCCTGCACACAGGCCAACAAAAACAACCCAAATACACTTAAATACAGTGAAAGCCAAGAGGCATCCCTAGAAGAGAAATGGGAAAGAAGGCTGTGTGGGGTAAAAGGAGCTGTGGTGAAGGAGACATCAGAGGCATGTGAATGAGAAAGGGCAACCTAGAGCTAAGGAAGTGAAGATATTTGGGTATGCTTAAAGTGAAAGTATTTGGGGATGCTTATGGAGATCCAGCCTAGATTAAGTCACACCATGTTTGCCTTAGGGAAATGGCACAACCTTTGAGAATTGTTGTACCTTGCCTGTCGTGTTTGGGATATAGGCCACTACACCTAAGCTAGCCAGGATAATCTCTCTTCATCCTAATGGCAATTTTAGGACAAGAACATTTTTGAACATATACTTTAGATGGGATGTATTGGGTCATAAAAGCACCCAATTATCTCCATTAAGCTCTGTGGTTTCTTTGGTTTAGTTTTGGTTTTCGCTCTGTGCATGTGAAATATATCCTGCTTGTATGGGCACTTTCTGCCAGAAATATTATTACAGGACACATCCTCTGTGTCCAACTCGTGGAGGCATGGAGCCATCCTCCCATGCATATTGATATGGTTGTATATGATAAGTGTTGTCTGTGCTCTGCTGTAAGGGCTCCGATCACCTCCTCCCTTTCTCTTTATTGCTCAGCTAGCAGAATGAGTTCAGAAGGTGAGTGTTTTTTCAGCCAGTGCTGTAGGAAACAGAAAACCAGGAACTTTGTGAAAAATCATCCTGTGAAAGGAGAATTTTTTGAGTTTGGATCCATTATGTTACGTTATACTTTTCAGTGGCTGCTGACAACTTCCTATTTAGTATTGTCAATCTTTTCTAGTTTTTCTTGTCTACAGAGCTTGTGGGGCCCTCTTTTTATTTTAATTTCTGACTACCAAATAGTTATCTGACACCTTGTGAATGGAACATGAGGAAGAATGAAGTTGAAAGTGTGTGTCATATGAGGATGTTATTTGACAAGATAACTGTGCTGCTCCAAGAGCTTCCAGATGCCAGAAGGGGTAGTTTTGCTCTTGCATTCCCTGTTTACCACTGCTATCAGTTTTCCCTTCCTTCAGCACAATGAATGACTGAAGATGGATTAGGAAAACCATAAAAAAGAAGGGGAAAAAAAAATAAAAAAGAGAGGGGAAGAGTTCATAGTGCACCAGGACTGCTGAAAATGAGAAGACAGGACTGTGTTGCTGAGTGCTGAGTGAATCTGCCTGCAGAAAGGAGGAAGGAGAAACTCTCCTTTTGGCAACAGCAGGTTGCTCCCTGTCTTACCTGAGGACAAATGTGATAACTATAACCAAGCACCAGAGGAAATTAAAAAGAAGCTGCAATGACCTAGGAATTATGACATTTGCTCAGCAGCTGGGTCAGGCAGGTGATTTTCACTGCGTAGAGTCCTGAGTTTGCACTACTCTGCTGCTGCTGGGAGCTTACAGGGCTTGAAGGGCTGCTCAGGAGGCTTTGCAGTTTTAGTTGTGTGAGCAGAAGGAGGCTTAGAGGCTCAACCAAATGTATTCCATCAGAGTTAACAAAAAGAGGTAAATGTGGGAAAGAGAGACAAGAGTTTGGAGGGTATGTTCATGTTTTTATTAAAGCAGTCCTGCTGAGTTTCCTTTGGCTATTTTTCTGATTCCTCAAGTGGGGACCCTTAGGTAAAGACCATGGTAAAGCTTTTCCACTTTTAAAATATAGTGTTGGGCTGTCATTAGACCTTTGAGTTGGCCTTAGGTCTTACTGCCTGTGGTTAGGAAGGAAACTTGTTTTACACACACTAAAATGCCTAAAGAAAAGGCACCCTACCCTGAAGCTGTTTTTATTCCAATTAAAATGTCTTTGGGTTTTTGGAAACATTTAACACTTTTTACTTGCTTTTCCTTTTCCTTATGAAAAGTAGAAGAGTCTAACACCCCTGAAGAGAAGGTGAGCCTGTGTTTCATGGAGAGCTATTTGTTATCAGGTGGTGAAGTGTGAACTTGCCTTGTCTCACTAAGGAAGCTGACAGAGGCAACATCTCATTTTCCTCCCTGTAGTAATTGCTGTAAGGCAAAATAATTTTCAATGTCTTGGGAAAGAAAAATTCCTGTTAGAGTAAGTCTTACTGATTTTATCATTACTGACCTCGTAAGTGGCTGCTGACTTACATTTTTACCAGCCAATAAGAACATTCTGTGTTCCTTTAAGAGGAAGTGGGCTTAAGACAATGTCTGTCACGAAGGAAAACCATAGGCTCAGAGGATTTGACATTGTTTATTTCTCTAAGAACTCATTCATTATGTTTCCCATTCTTTTTGGATTTCAGAGGCTTATTTCAGAAAATGAGCAGTTCAATACTGATCTGTGCTAAAGCAAACACATGGTCCATCTGGTGAATTGCACATCTGTCTTCAGACAATAGAGGGCAATTGGACATTCTCCAGGATGGTATTATGCCCTAGGCCGTGCTTTGTCTTGCGCCTTACTAGTGATTTCAGACTCTCTCATTTTTGTAGCAGTGTCTTCACATAAAGACATTTCAGTTTTGAACTTTTCTCTTAGAATCCTTCAGGGAGTTTATCTGTGTTATCATATGAACACAGACTGTAAAATGAAAATATGGTATAAAGCAAGACTGGCTGTAGTTGATTCAAACAGCTGATCATGGTATTCCTCCTGCACAGAACCATTTGAAGCATCGGGCCCAAGTTTATAATATCTACAAAGGCAGTGATTGGAGAAGACTAAATTATTATGTAATGATGATTAAACACCAAAGCCTTTCTCTAATAAAGAAATGAGGTATGACCTAATTACTACTGTTTGCTAGTAAAGATTGATCCATTTATCATTTTACTCTCTGTAATGGTTAAAGTATTTTCTCTCAATTTTCAATAAAATGGAACTTTTGAAATGTTTTCAAACTTTTGAGTTATCACTTCTTGGGGCTCAAGTAGTCACAATTAAATTATGATGACCTGAGAAGTTATTCTGCCACAACTACCTTTGTGCTTTTAGCACACCTCAGTTTAATGTAAAATGCTAAAAGTTTAATGCCAAATTTTAAGCTTATCAAACTTCAATCTCTTTTTTTGCTGAGAAGTAAGTCAGCAGATGTGACTGAAATGTACCAAGAGCACTCACGTTATGGACTAGGTTGGCTCAGTTGACAGCATTAGCTATGAAGCCATAGAAATTTGGTCATGCTTCATCAAGAGCCAGAGTTCCAGCATTTTTCTCTGGTGTCCCAGTGTAAGGCCCCAGGAAACTTGCTCAACGAGCCTCTGACAGCAGCTTAGGGTATTTTATGTACTCTGAGTTACAGGAGAAATACAGACAAGATGTTCTCAAGAGGTCAAAACAACAAAAAGAAGTTTATTGGCAACTTCAGAAAATCAGAGGGCTTTGGCAGAAGTTTAGAGCAGCATTCAATCAACATAAAGCACTTCACAAGGTACTAACTTAGCCCATTCAACTTAGCAAACTCCAAGCTCATCTGATTTTACCTTACTCAAAGCTTCAAGAAGAGGCACTTGGAAGAAAGAGAAAAAGAGACAGACAGAAAAAGTGTACATAAGAACCAGTATCAGTACCAGTCCCGGTCCCAGTGGTGTCCAGCTGATAGAAATTCCAAGAGGTGGTGAGGCACATGCATGCCACGCTGGGTTAAATACCCTTTGACTTTGTGGGCACTTCCACCTTCCTCCAGGTGGGACTTGCAGTCATTTGACCACCCTGGGGCTGGGCTGGGGCTCCAGGAGGGGGATGTGCAGCATTGCCTGCAGCATGCCAGGGACTGGTGGCCACTGTGTGTGGGAGAAGGCCCAGGGGGAGGAATGGGGTACGTGCATCAGCTCAGCAAAGGCAAAGCCTAACCTGCTGCTTTACCCCTGCCCTGAAATGTTTTGAGCTAGCAATCCTTCCAGCCTTTCCACATCTGGGAAGAACGATGGAAAGCTGTATTTAACTCCTTGGGAGGTCCCATGCAACGTAATTAATCTGCCTTCCGCACCTGACTTTGAAGGTGTTTTTCAGCTACAGGAGAGCAAAGGCATTGTAATGATAAGGGTAGAAATTGAATTAGATAGCACTCTTTCATTTCTGAGTAAGACAGGACATTTGTTGTAAGCCATGGTACAGAATAATAACAAAACCTTTGACAGTCTTGCTAGAATCCAGAATTTCCTTTAATGGGCCAAGGGATCTAGTGTCTCATTACACTAGTGTTTGAGAATTGGGTACAATCACAGTTCACATAGAATTTGTGATTCTGGGGTCAGTCCCACATTGGGCTGAGGGGGGAGCTACTTTGGGGTTTGTATGGTAGTGTTTTCACCTGTGTTAGATTTCTGTGCTCCAGCTTTAGTGCTGCCCTGAAGAGAAAGGTGAATATCAGCTGGCAGGCTGACAGTGAGCTTTTTGCCATAAACCTTGGTCAGCTATAAAGTGTTGATGAACAATGAGACATCTTTACTCTCAAACCCATGTGAGGCCCTACAGGTAGAAAGGCAAAGGCACCAGGTGTTTTAAACTTGTAATGTCTAGTGCTTTCCAAAAGAAGAACTGGTCCTTATAGTTCTTACTTGAAATACAGACACTTTCAGGAGACCTGTTTTGATTTATCCAGCCAGTTGTGGGGGAAGGGGATTGCAAAGGAATAGATTGGATGATTTAGCTGAAGAGTTTGGTTTCAAGATGGCAAGCAGCACATGTGCTAATCATTAAGCACATATGCTTATTGCAATTCCACCAGCACACCCAGAACTTCATCAATGAGACAAACATTGAAGCTAATTTCCACTGCTCCCACGGAGCTGTAGTCTAATCATTGTCTGTTGAAGTGACCTTTGGAAAAAGGTTAACAGAGTAAATGACAAACTTATCAAAGCTTTATTAGGACACTTTTGCCTCATTTCATAGCTTTTGAAACCTTCAATAAAAATGTTTACTGCTGACACTGCTTGTGACAGAATATATATTAAAAAATGTTTACAATTTTTCCATAATACTTTTTTTTTTTATTTTGAATTTAATTGAATACAAACTTATCCGATGTATGGATTTTTCCATAGCAAAAGTATACTGCACTGTGTAGCTACTGTTCCTAGATGATCTGAGATTTTGCTAATAATTGCCGTGAACATGTTAGCTTCATCTTTATGGCATGAAAAATGAATGAACTGATAAAGCAAAAAAGCTTAGGTAGGATGGGTGTAGAATGTATTCATTTCCTTGAAAAAGTTTTTCTTGCTAGGCTTGGTATTGTTAGAGCAGAAAAATGAAGACCATAGGCTAATGGTCTGCTTCTCTGCTAGTAGCCTTGTAGGTATGTGTCTTTACTTCACAGGCAAGCCAGGAGGTTTCTCTCTTGCCACTATTTCTGTCCTCTATCATTTCTAGTCCCTTGACCTTTACCTCTGCTGATGCTGGAGTAGATCAGATGGTGCTCTTGACACTTAAAATTTTAGAAAATGTTCAGTTTAACTTTAGGCTTAAATCTTTCAACTTAAACTTTAAATAAAAGATGGTCACTGTTAGGTCTTTGGTCCTCTGGAGAGCTGAAATTCATTGCTCCATAAAACTGTACAATTGCAGCCACAATATTGTGCTTTCTACTCCTCACCTCATGCTATAGATTTTATGATTTTGCAACGCACTCTTTGTAGTGCAGCTATAGAAAACCCCTTTTATTTTCCTTGATTTTGCCAAGAGAGCTTAGTAACAGATCTTTACACCCTCAGAGAAGAACTCTAGTTGTAGTGGTTGTTGGCTGTGTTGTTGGCTCCTACCCTGGGTTCCAGAGTTCCCAGGTCCCATTGTGCCCCACATAGTGCTTCAGGGGACATCCCTGTCCCTCCTGTGTCTCTCCATTTAAAAGAAACCCAAGAAGGTGGTTCTGTTCTGTTCTGTTCTGTTCTGTTCTGTTTCCTGAGGTGGACAGTCAGAGCACTGGGATTGCAGGGCACATTAAAAAGTGCCTTTTGTCTTCAGTCTAGAAGTAGCTTCTAGGTTGAGTCTGAGTGTTATTGACATGGGTGACTGTTCTTATGTCCCCCAAAGAAGAGGAGAGGAGAAGGAACAAGGAAAATAGCAGTTAGTTCCAGCACTGCAACAAATCAGTTGGGCTACTGTCTGTAAAGGTCTGTTTCATTCATCACCTGCAAGATAATTATGTGAAAAACCTCTATTTCTATTAAACTGTACCATCTTTTTGTTAAAGCAATTATTTATAGTGTTTCCCCAACTGTAGCTACAATTCCTCACCTCTGATGTGAGAGCTGACTTTCAAAGGCCTCCCATAGACTATTTCTCCTTGCAAATATATTCTTCTTACCATTTTTCATTTAGGCTAAACACGAGGGAAAAGGCCAAACTTTTGTAGGTCTCTGTGTCTGTCAGACATGCATGAGGGGAGAGTGAGGCCCTATACTTTGGAATACACAATGAAAAAGGAAAAAAAAGACATCTGTTTTCATGCATTGATTTTCATACATTTTAAATGTATAGCATATAAAGAGCTGACTTAGCATTTTATAGAATACTAACCATTTTTCTCCCAATTCCAACCTCTAGTTCAGATTTATTTTGCATGTGGAATTGAGTATTCAGTTAGGTGCCAAGCTATGGAAGCAAATTTTCCTGTTTCTAATTGCACTGCTTCTTCAATTCCCCCTGTAATAGTATTTAGAGTCAGTTGAACATGCAGTTTATCCTCCATGTACTTAAAATACCTGAAAATTTTGCTCCATATATGTATATATATGCACACACACATACACACTCATGAATATTTGCTGAGTTTTCCAATGATCAGATCTTCAAAGTACTGTCCAGTATGACAGAAGAAATTATGAAATTTAGACTTGCTAGCATCTTTGTATTTATTTTGTTTTGTAAGAAATCCAAGGCAACAAGCAATTCAAGGGAAAAAAAAGTGTCGCAATAATAGAGAACAGGAAGTCAGTGATGAAACTTTGAAACTCAAAATACAGGAGAGAATAAACCGAATTTCAAACACAGTAGACAATAAAATATGTTAGGTCACTTTTAAAAGCTTTTGACTTTTTTTGAGTGTCAAGTCCAAGAAGCTAGACATTCAGAAAAAGTCAGAAGGCATTAATGTATTTTAGTACCTCCTGCATAGGATCTAGAAGTTGCCATTGCTTATCAAAAACAGTTTTCGCACTGTATAAAAACCAATCATTCTAGGAAAAAAATTGTGCTATTTAACAGTGCTATTAGTTCATTGTTATTACCCTCAGCTTCAGGATAAAATCTGATGGCTACTGTAAAACTGCCTGAAAGGAAGCAGTACTAACTCCCTGTACTTGTGTAAATTTTCCTGTAATTACTGAGGAATGCTGCTTTCTGCACTCTCCTCATGGGCAGGGACTTGGAGCCTCAGGATGCTGCCACAGCCCTAGCTTCTGGCTCCCTGTTCTCCTCCCTGGGGAGAGGTGGCTGCCGAAGCAGAGATGTGAGTTTACAGCTGCTTGTTGTGACCAGGGTGGTGTGGGGCAGGCAGAGCATTCCTGTGAATCTGGCCAATGCCCTTTTTATAGGGTGAAATCCTATCCTTGTGAAATCAATGGGATATTTGCTGTCACAGGGCCAGGGTTTCTCCCAGAAGTTCCTGGTTGTAATCTGAGATAGACAGGCAGACATCACTGGGAGTGTTGAAAAAAATCCTCAACTCGCTCTAGTTTGCTTCTGCTAGGTCCAGTTTCCACCATTTTGTGTATGAAGTTAATTTTTTCCCTGTGCCCAAGCCTGGCAGCCTGGGAATTAGTTAGGATTACCTGATTTCTTTATTCCCCCAGGCACCAGCTAAAATTGCAGGAGGGAGCTTTTAGCTCAGGCTCCTCCAGAAGGCTGTGCAACAGGACACAGGAACTGTAACCCTCGTTTCATCTCCTGTTTTTCCTTTCCCAGATCCTTTCTTCCTTTCCTGGCAGGGTGATGGTGATACAGGAGGTCTTTTTCTCCCTTCTTTCCTCCTTCGTGCAAGCGAGATGGAGGCAGGGGACACAGGCAATGGAAAAGAATGGGATTTTGAAACACAGGGAAGCACATCTGTTGTTTCTCAGATTAGAATTGGGCCTATAACAGTTGTCTGACAATTTGCAAGTTGGATTTATAAATCTGCCATTGTAAGAGGCTGAGTTATAAATGCACTGTGCAGTTTATAGAACCTGCCAGCAAATCTTAACTGCAAAACCTTGATTTATAAACCATCTTTTAAAACCAGTAATTTTTAGTTCAGTTTTTACTGAAGCATTTCAGTACATGGTAAGTCAGAGAAAAAATTTCCATATCCTAAATGGGATTAACAAATCTTAAATAAGATCTGTAAGTCCTAGAACAGATTTACAAATCATACCAATAAATCCAAAATAAAACTATGTCTTCTTTTTTTTTCTGCTTGGCTTACAAATCCTGATTTTGCAGATGCCTGGTAAGGAAGTGATTTATAAAGTAAGAATTCAAAGCTCAACTGTCAGCATGATCAACTCTGAGAGGTCTGGCTCTCACATCTTATCTGAGTGCTTTGATTTACAAGCTGTAGTCAGGGTCTCTCTATCAGAGATTTTCTCCTGAAACTTGCAGTTGTTTATTATGAGATCTACAAAAGGTTAGGCTCTCTCTATACCAGAGTTTGACTGGCTTGGCAGTGTTATGGAAAAGGTGATACCTAATCAGATTGCAGCTGGCAAAAGCGCTCTGCGTAACATTTGGTTGTTAGAGAAAACAAACAGCAGCTGAGCAACAAATTCTTGAAACGTTAATAGGATGAGATCCCCGAGTCTTTCTTCTTGCATGCCTTGGTAGAGCACAGTGCACACCTTCAACAGCTCCAAGGACAGAGGTGTAGGTTCATGTGCTGCTTTGCACTTGTTTCAGTCCCATTAGGGGCACGATGAAACATAGGTTACACACTTTATTGAGTATATGTGGGCTTAAGCACATGCTTCAGCTTGTGTTTTAGTACACTGCCTAACAGGATTGCAGCCGGTTCTTTTTCAGATTTGAGACTGGATTTTCTTTGTAACTCATGTCAATACCTTTTAAATTCATACAAATAAAAATGCCAGACAATTAAAATTACGTAATTAGAGAATGCATTCTGGAGGCTGAAATCAATGCAGTAATCTGTCTCCTTCTGATGAAAAAAAATCTCCACCAACAATCAAAAGTAGCTTCAATGACAAGAGAATATTTAATTTATGGAATATTTATGTGAATTTGTTTCTACTTGACAGATTAGCTCCCACTAATCAGATAAGTAATTTAAAAATCACTTTCTATGCTCTAGCGTGATCACTTAAAGAGCCCATTTTTTCTTTATTGATAGTCAGGATTTTCTTTATCTCATCTAACATGTTTTCTCTCTACCTACTCCTCACCTCCTCTTTATAGATTAAATACTAAGAATCCCTTCCCACTAAAGAACTTGGTGAATAGCCTATGTCCATCTACTGTTTGGACTCACTCACTGACCTGTGCATACACCTTGTAGTTCAGAAGTTACTTTCATTACTGTTTGAGCTCCTTGAGATCTTGTGGGCATCTTTGTATCAAATAAGCTGCCAAACCCAAAAGATACTGACTGCAGCTGCTGGAAGGGTGTTTCACTTGGGCTGAATTTTGTTGGACTATTACTTGATTTTTCTAATGTTCCCTCCTAGGCACAGAACAGACTGAGGGATAACCAGTCAGTACTGCTCAGTACTCTGGTCTTTTTACTCCTTGTGCTGCTTGGGACTTTCATGGTTAGCTCAAGACTGTCACATTGCAGCAGAATCCATGCAAACCCAGGGAGCCCATTACTCTTTTCTAGTAAATTCACTGACACTCCTTAGGAAGTGAGGGGAATGTTTCTGATGCAGTTAAACATCTAACTTTTGGTGTGATAAATGTGATTTGACAGACAGCTACCTGGATTTGAAGACATGAGATCCGATGTGGTGGTGCCTACTGATTACACAGTGATTATTTAAATCCTTGTTTGTTGTTGGGAGCTGTTTACTGAACATAGCAGCTCATCAAGAAGAGACTTTCCAATCTGAACAAATAAATCACGTAATCCTAATAGCAAACAAAGTGTTACAGAAATAATGAAAGAATTCAAGGAGGGTATGTGGGGGCTGGAGCATGGATGAGTAACTTTGTTGGTGCATACGTCCCTCACTAGTGGCTGTCAGTAAATTTTCAGGGACCAAGCAACTTAATGGCAGGACAGCAGTTGTACTGATAACAAGATATTACATAAAGATAAACAGAATTACAACCGTGGGTCTGTGTGGTTTATTTTTCTTTTTTTAACCTAATTATGGTAGTAGTATGGTTTTAATAATATATGGAGTTGTTCCAGAATAAGCAAGTATCTATTATGCTCAGGAAAACTGTGTTTTACTTTACTTGTGCTTGGTTTTATCCAAGCATACCAAAACTGCCTCACAAAGAGCTATGGGATTTGAAGAGACATTTGACCCATGATGAAAAGGAGAACAGGAATCTAAAAATTTGCTTTGTGGCTTCTGTGGCTTTAACAAACCAGAGGAAAACTCACATATAAAATGGCATAAATATATTTACTCTACTACCTTAGAGAAATGGGTATGTAAAAGTATGCAGACAAAGCTTATGCAGACATGGGAAACTGTGAAGTAGAAGTCATCTTTATTTTTATTACTATAGTTGGCATACATACATACATACATACATACATACATACATACTTACCTAAAGAGATGTTTGGATTTTCTCAACTGCATATCAAAATTTCTTCCTTGAAAATCCATCCCCAGATAAACTGGAAACCCTGAAAATTTTGTATGAGCAAGGGTATAGAAGGTCTTTCTCGCATTGCCCTGCACTGAGCTGAAGGAGGAGTAGGGTATCCCTATGTGACATGCCAGTGTATGACATCCTGTACTGGCAGTTCAGGCCACAGCATTAAACTTGAGAATGGAGTTTATGATCTGAGTATACAGTGTCACTTCAATGGCCCAGAATTTGATTTCACAATTGTATGCTAGGTTTAAACCCAATTTGTACCAGAATAAACTGGTACAAATTCTGGCCCCCTACATAAATAGTAGAGATTATTAAAATGTGTCCCTACTCTTCTTGGATAACTGTATTTTTTCCTTTAAAACATGAAAAAACCTTGATTAAAAATAAAATGCAAACTGTTTATTTCAAGTTGTTCCAATATGATTTCCCATGTCTTAGATTTATTTAACCAAACCAAGAGGTATCATCTTGGGACAACACAATGTTAAAAACCGTAGTTTTAAATTGTTGAGTTTTTTCCTAAACTGTACTTTTCTAAGGCACAACTGTGATTTTCCCACCATTTGAAGTGCAAATAGCTCATACTTTGTTCACCTCAATGGGTCAGCATTCCCTGTCTGTACTGCGGCACAGATTACTTCAGGGACTTCTTGCTGTACAAAATGGGAACTGTGGTTGGAAAACAGTTCAGAGGAAGTGTGTTGCTTTGTGAAAATGGGGGTGTTTTGCTCCTAAAATACAGTTCTTATGAAGTGTTGTGACAGCTTACAAGGATCGTATTGAAGAGTGAACCAAAGTGAAGCATTTGCTCATGGGACTGCTGAGATGTTTTACTCAGTTAAAATACATACATTCATATTTCTCTGAAAAAATCTTCAGCCTTTGGCTAAAATAGTTTTGTATGTGTGTTTTCTTTTTAAACTCTTTTTGCTTTCACATGTTTGTGGTTCCTCCCCCCCCAAAAAAAAAAAAAAAAGTAAAAATTATACACAAAATAAGACATTACTATTGGAAAACTAAATTTTGAGAACCTTTCCACCCATACAACTATATTTGCTGAAAAAATTGTTTTGGTCTGTTCTTTCCACCATTGTAATGGACAGTTTTACACCGATACTGATATTCACACACAGGCATGTGCAAACACAGACAGCCCTAGTTGGCTGATATACTCAAAGGGCGTCCAAGCATTAAAGATAAGCCATTACATTTTACTCTGTGTTGTAAAAGACTAGAACCATTTCTCAGCACAATAAAAAGAGAGATGGATAAATGTGTTTTGTATTTAACTTTTGAGGTTTTCAGCTTGTTTTGGACAAAAAATACTGGACAATAAGCTGTTACTGTTCTCAGCTCTACCCAAGCCTACCTCCACTCTCCCAAAAGTGAGGGGAAAAGAAGAAAGCTCTTTCTGGGTAGCTGGAAGATGGAAAGGCTCCTTAGTGAGAAAAGAGAATAGCAGCCCTCCATACTATCTTTTCTGTGTGATAGAACAAAGACTGTTTTCCTGGCCCTTTGCCTTGCCTCCCCCTCTTCTCCCTTGGTGGTGGAAATCATCCAGCTCTCACGTCCCAGCAGCCGCTGGCAGTGGGGAGGAACTGCTCTGGCTTCTTTCTGTGTTAAGTCCCTTGTGAATTAGTCTCAGATTTGATAGGGATTTTCTGTCTTTTAGGAAAAAAATGCATGTTATTTTAGCAAGTTTGCAAATGTGCTGGTTTACAAAGTTTAAAATTATTGTTAACCTTTCACGGAGTGTCACAAAGAAGGAAGGAAGGCAACCTTTTACGAACTGATACAGTTCTTAACAGCTCCTTCAATGAGTCCTCATATCACAGGAGATTTAAAGTAAAGAAGAGAGAGACTCCTGATGGGATAAACTTTTTCTTATGTCTTTGAATTACAGGTCAGGCTTTGCTTTATAACAATGAAAAAAGAAGTTGGAACAGGTATTGACTTCACAATGATGTAGATCAGGTTTGTGTACTCATGCAGACATAAATGAGAATTCAAAGCCAGAAACCATCTCACAGAGGGAAGAAATGGAAAATTAAACCTCTCATTATTGCATTGGAAATTATAGGATTATATCTATCACCCATTGCATATAACAAATGTTGTAGCCAGCTTTGCTGAGTGGATTTGCAAGGCTCTGGAAACATGACATTTAGGAATAGTAGTTAAATAAGGAAAAAGTGCAAGCTGTTTTTTATCTTTGGGACTGCAAGCTGTTTTCTGTCTTTGTGACATATACATAACTTACATCTTGCTTAAAAGGAGATGAATTATCTCGTCAGCCTCATCTGTGGTATAAGTTAAATTTCATTGCGGACTAAAGGAGCAGCTTAATAAGGACCATATCCTTAAACATCTGCATCCATTTGATCAGTGGATCAAATCACTCCTTCCCTTAGGTGTATTTGACCTAACCCTATTCTTATTGGCTTCACTTGCAGCAGGGATTTAATTCATAATGTTTAATTTTCAATTATTAATACTCATCTGTGCTGTCAGTTTATTTAATAAACATGTAATATTAATCTAATTCAACAGGGTTCTGTTTAAAACTGAGGAAGTTCTGCTTTTTTTTTTCACTGCTAGCATCAGTTACCCTGAACAAAGCAGACTATATAGGAAAGAAAAAAATCCAATAGTGACATTTAGAGTTCAACAGTGAGCAGCACACAAGCTGTCAAGTGCTTTCCTTTGACTTCTTGACACAATAAAAAAAGACTAAGATTTTTTTTTTCCCACTGGCACGTACAAATATTCTAGAGTTAATGTGTGTGTCTGAGCCAGAGAAGAATTTGACCTAAGTGTTTACTTTTACCATTTTGGATTCTTATCTGATACAAATGTGCTTCCAAACATGATGGGCTATGGAGTATAGCCATGCCCAGGCGTAGTGGGTATTCCAGGTTTCTAAGGCATCCATGTTCAGTGAATGGAAGGAATTGTTAAACTGTACTAAATAAGAACAAAAGCCCCAGTGAAGTATTCACTTACTTAGAAACAGTTTTCTGTTTCAATCTCTTTATTCAGTTACATCATGGGATACTGTGCAGGAGACATTGAGCCAGAAACGCTTTAATCAAATAAAGAAACTGAGAAGGACTTCTACTCTCAGTGTCATTTTATTGAGACTAATATTGTTGTTGTCTACAGTGTCCATATCAAAGAATCTGTATTGATTTAATAACTTCAGGCAAGGTAACAGAGAGAATCCTCAATACACATCCATCAGTAAATGTTTGTGGAGATCAATGCCCTCATACCAACATAAAACAGCCCAGGGTTTAGCTGGTAACTTCAGCCCTCTTGGTGAGTTTCTGGATGAACTCTGGCAGGTTCACCAGGCAATAATCATGAAAAGGAGCTCCTCCATCTGAGAAGATGTGGGGTATATACTGTTCCAATGTGACAGCTGGCTGCTTTTTACTGCCTGAAAGGTGGCAAGAGACTCTGCCATTGCCCTTGCCCTCCACAGTGGTGTTGGTGCCTCTGCTGCCAGCACGAGACTTGCATCAACCATGATCTGGACTGAGTACAATGTCTGAATTAAGCCAGATGCAATAACTTTTAAATCAGCCTGTGAAAAGGCGAGAGAGAAAGAAGGATATGATTGATCCAGTTTGGCAATGCTGGCTTGATGTTTCCACAAAAGGTGCTGCATTTTTTAAAACACGAATGGACTGGTTTAAGCCTTTGCTCTAATTAGGGCTTTGATGATCCTAATTAGGGGTTTGTCAGCTAACACAGAATGGCATTTGAGAGCCTGTGTGTAGGGTCTAAATGCCAAAATGGAGGGGCTGGGTTTGCATATCTCTTCACAAGTTGCCCAAGGGGATTTTCATCTTCAACATGCCTTCTAGGTAAGCCGTATGCTCAGTGACAATGATAAGGATGGTGGCACAAGCGGGGGTGTCTCTCTCAGCGCTCAGTCTTCCTTTGTTCAAAAGATTTCTGTTGCCACACCAGGGGAGAAATGATAACACACACTTATCAAGCCACTGTGACATATCAACAGCAAAGGTAAGATTGAATCGAGCATTATCTGACCAGAACATCATCAGAAGAGAGAGCCAATGTGCCTCCATGTGTCAATTGTCTGTCAAAGTGTCTGGCTGATGGCTGCAAGTGGCAAATACAGCCTCTGAAATACACATCAGTTCTGGAACAATTTGCTGAGGGGAACAGGTCACTAATGACTTAACTATCACTAATAGTAATCTGTAATTATTACCTCGTTAGGCGGTGTTCTGTTAAAGCCACCTCCTGGGAGAAGGAAAGAAGTCAAGGGCACACCTTGGACAGATCTCCCCCTACAGATCTCTCTGTGGGACTACCCTTCTGTTTAGCCTTGCTGTTGAAATAATCAATTACGTTCATCTTCTAATTAATGAACTAGTATCCGTTTCACAGGACGCGCTCGTGCCGTAATTAGCGCAGTCGCGTTCCCAGCGCAGCGCTCGGGAGCGAACGTGTGTGGAGTGCTGCTGAGCTGGAGTTGCCCGCTGTGGGGAGGCAAGGGGCACGCTCCCTCTGCTCTGGAATGGACACTTTTTTAAAGTGAGAAAAGACAGAAGAATCGGATCAAAGTGGCGCTAATGAGACAACATATTTTTCTCTGGTTTGTGCTGTTTTAACCATACCTTACTCTGTTCTGATCAGTATTAAGGTTTTAGTTTAAGCATCTGTTTATCTGAACTGCAGGAGGAAGTCTGTTCTGTACAGTAGAAAACATCTGCAACTCAGCATGTGTGGAGAAAAACAAAGCATTTTGCATCCTTCTATTTTTTTATGTTATGCTGCCAAACATTTTTGTGTATAAGATTTAAAAATTCTGTGGTATCCTAAAAATCTTTAATAAAAAGTATAACATCAATTTAAACAAGTCTGAATAGAGGCCTTAAGGGGAGTCAACTAGATGGACAGTCTGATCACTTGGAAAGTGATACTTCCATTTCAAATGAGTTTACCTAATATTTTATTTCTTCTATCAATTAAATTCCATATTGAAAATCAGAAGAAAAACCATATGAAAAATTTCATTAAAGCCAACTAGAAATGTCACAGCAAGTTACTGGGGGAGTTCTTTAAATGGTGTAAATTAACCTGACTCCATTGATTTACAAAAGACCTTGCTCTTTAAGTTCTAGTTACAAAAATAGCTTTTCTACATTCCTCCTGGAATCTGAGAATAATGTACAGCTTTATTTCAGTGAATCAGGACTTTACAGCAATGAAAAGTAGCTGAGATGATCAGCAAGGGGCTCTTTGTACATAAAAACAAATCTCTAGACTCTTACTACACATTTGCAAACCGGAATGAAAAAAAAAAAGCAAGGTATTTGTTTTGTGGGAGTTTATTTTTGTTTATTTTGCTTCGTCACTTTCCCCCATTTATTTCCTTGTTATCTATTGAATACCTTAGTTTAAAATTTGCAATTCATTTGGTTATACAACTCACATATTTTTGTATAGCACCTCTTTGCTACTGATTGTGTGGTGGAGTAATGTTACTGTATGCTTAACAAATTATGGTTCTGTTATGTAGATGATGCCAAAATATCTGCTTTATATAATTACAACTTTAGACCAAACAAGAAGAATTAATTATTCTGTTAAAAATTTGTGCATATGGTACTCAAAGCAACTTCTTTCATTCTATACTCCAGAAGAGAGGCAGTATGTAATAATTTTCTAAGAAATTAAAGTAACTGTTTCTTACTTTAGCTTCCTTATGCATTTGTGTGCCAAGTTTCAGCCTGAAGCAGACTTTAATGGTTGCGTATGGAACTCTCAAAGGGGCTGTGATGAGGACACTGACAAACCAAACAATGCTGAAGTTATAGAAATCATTATGCAGTGGATGTATGCCAGCTGCCAAATTATGGGATTTGAAAGAAAATTGTGTGTGTGCAGCTTAATTCAAACTTTTCTTCTTCTATATTTCTTCTACCTATCAGTAAAATCTCTCACTAGTCTTATTTTAAGCGTATGAATACTAAATTAATGGACCTCTGTCCTAATCTAGACAGAAGTTTTCTGACAGAAAGTCCTGTGTTTTGGAGTGGCCAGCTGTACCAGTACTTTGTTCTGGGTGTACATGTGGGTGTGTGTTTGCATTAGCAGCAGGATGAACAGAAATGGCACTATAGAAACCTGTGCTGGCTTGAGTTCTCTTTCTTCCCTCTGGATCTAGCAGGAGAAATCTTTCTCATGAAAAGGCATGTGAACACTCTGTACAGAGTTGTGATAAATTACAGATGTGTAGTAAATTAAATTTATGATAGCTACTTTGACCTCCTCCTATATGCTTCACTTATTAATCACATTTCTTCTGGGATCACTTCTGCTGAACATCTTCCAGGATTTCCGCATTTTCAAACTGGTCTGCTACAACTGTGTATGAATATGGGATGCTACTGAGGGAGGGAGGAGGTGTGAGTCAGAGACCTCATCAAGGAGAAATATTTCACTGCTTTGGAAAACTGTTTGAATGGAGAAAGAGGAGGAAAGTTGCAGCAGTGAGCAGCACTGGATTAATGTCAGGCCATTTCAGTGGTGCTCCTAATTGACTGTATGTGATAGCTGTATGCCCATACATAGACAAATATCTTATCAAAATGAGGATACAATAGCTAAATCTCTGCTCCATTTTGATCTAATTCTGGATTCAGATCCTAGATGACAAATCAGTGAAGTTAACCTCTGTGCTACTCTCTTTCCTATGTCCCCATAACAACACTTTCACCCTCAACATAGCTGTGAAAAGGGGGCCATATAAACTTGCTCAAAGTGTCAGCTCCAGGAAATTGTGCTCCTTCCTTTCATGAGTCCGAAGATAAAAATACTGTCCCACCACCATCCATTAAATGCATTCTCTATATATAGAGAATATATTAGAATGATACTACGGATATTGAATTTATCTTCATGAAATGGGGATGGTCTCATCAGTCATGAGTGTCACAATTAAGCAAAGACACAAGTGAATAATGAAGCCACCCTTATCGAGTACAGATGAATTCAATTTCCTCTGCACTATAATGTCATATTTGATTCAGTGAACTATAACATCTACTTTTTATTTTTTAAGTTGCCCATGGGTCCTATCTTTTTCTCATTCTCCCTCTCTAAAGCTGTTTTTGGGACACATTTTTCTGCTTTTATGTATCCTGCATGTCTTTTTCCTCTGTCTGACATAACAACTAAGTCGAATTCATAAATGGCATACACAGAAAGAGAACGCTTACCATGTCAGGTGCCTAAATTCCCTGCCCAGACTAGCTTTTCTGAAGGACCAGTCCCTGGGAGCTATGCTGACAGAACTTTATGCACAGAAGTACAGACCAGTGGTAAATGAGCTTGTTCTGGGATATCACTAAGGCTATATTCTCATATGATTTTTAAAAAAAGTGTGTAGGAGTCTGTCCATTTGACAGACAGAGTAGCAGGAAGGAATGAATCATAGGAGTGGACTTGGGGGTTAAGCAACCCTGTTGTGAACCCAGGCTGAGAAGAATAAACCAAATGTGTACAATATTATGCAGCAGCAGGTCATGCCCAAAAGAGTACAAGGAGCAAAATTTGTTATGGTCTTTTTCTTTCTAGGACAGTTTTTAATATGAGAAGAGCTAATCAGAAAGCCTGCTCCTCTCTATACTACAAGCCCCTTGAATTTTTTTCCAGAAAATGTGCTCTCTGTTAGCTGCATATCAACCTGCCAATAAGCTGCTGTTTCAGGATGCTTTGGATGCACTGGGAACAAATGCCACTTGCACAGCACTTCTACATCCAGGCACTAGACACTGCAAGAAGTGCAGAGGGACAGAGCATCTTTGAAGCCTCTCCCACTGTTGAAGTTGTGCCAAGATGCTGCCTGCAGACAATACCAGATTTGTTTTCAGGCAACTTAACCATTCACACAATCCCATGAAACTGATGTCTGTCTCCTTAGACAGGAGAATGTGCCACTTAAGCTACCAAGGGCAGAGCATAGTGCTGTCCCTGGGAAGAGCTTCTCCTGGCTGGCGCAGCTCTTGGCACAGTGGCTTCTGGCTCAAATCCCCACAGCTCGCTCTAATTTTTCCTCTTTGCAATAAAGAGAATAAACACAAACCTGTTGTGTGAGCAATGCAGCTGCTGCATCGGCTCTGGGCTCGGTATTATTTTCTACCTAGGCTGTATATTCTATATTGCTTAGTACAGAAAAGGGCACAATAGCTCAATTTCTAGCTAATTATAGCAGTAGAAGATTCTATGGGAATGCCTCTCCAGGTTTTACCAATAAACTCCTTAGAGAAACAAGGAAACGTATTCACATTATATTTACCTAATAGATGAGATTCAGTCTATTAGATGAGATATGAAGTAAATTAAATTCCATGGCAGGTGAACACCCTGAGGGTACTGTAGTTTATAGCACTACATTAATATTCCGTAAGACCACTGCATTAGCTTAGCACAGCTAACTTCAAAATTAGCTTTACAGGCCACCTGCAGAATTTTTTCTGGTTGCTTTCATAGTCAGTGCTGCAATCATAGATAATTTAACATAAATATTAAGTAAATAATTGGTTCAGAATATTTCAAGGTTAGGGACATAAATCTCATTCCCATTACATGCATGCAAACCATAAAAATACAAGATGGTGCTTAACCTGCCAATTTTAGTTTCCAATGAGCCATATTCAATTTTTTGAAATAGAAAAGACCTAAACAAATTCTACAGAATGCAGTTATTGAAGGTGCAGAAGAATTATTGTGGAACGCAGATATTAATTCAGAACTCTACATAAAAAATACTCAGGCTGGTAAAATGATTCTAATGAGTGCATTTGTATAGATTTAGTGATAGGAATATAGACTGAAATGATTTTTCTATCCTTTTATGAAAGAATAATTTCTGAAGCTGAGTACTGTCTGCGGTAATGAGAAAGAGGTAGTAGGTGTGCCTCATTATGACAGCTGTGGCTATGACATGCTCTCTTGTTAGCCTCCAGAAGCTTGCTACTTGCAGGTTAGCTAGAAGTAATCATCACAATAACTAGGTGGTCTCTTAGTCAGAAAAGCGCATTTACATTTTGAAGGAGGTACACTTCTTTCCTAATGTAGTTCTCTACTACTAGAGTTTGGGAATGAGATCAAGGACTTCTCCTAGATGTCAGACTTTCAGCTGCTTCCAAAAAAATTTTAGCAGTTCATCACAGTGATTCTTGGGAATAAGTCAGTAAGGTACTATGTCTGTTATGTGCATTTCCCAATATCAGCAGGCCCTTAATTTAATGGGTTTTTTAATATGTACCACTTGCATTTTTATCAGACTGTAGCATGTCTGTGTAGATTCTATTTTGATGCCTTTTTCCCTAATTTTTCCATACAGATACAAGGAAACTTGTATTTTAATCTTCACTTTAGACTGTAAGTTGGTTTAATTAGCCTTCTGTTCTTTTCCAGATCCTTTTCAAAACATTTGCTCTTTGATATTGTTGTCAGATTGTAAGAGGTGGCTAAGGAAGGAGAGCTGCAGGTGTTTCTCATGGACTAGACAATGCCTGGTAATGCAAAATTGTTCTAAAATAAATTTAACACCACATGTCACAGAAAAAAATTGCCATCAGAGAACCTGCTGTAGGAATTTGGATTTGTTGACTTTCACCTATTGCTTTCTTCTATGTATAGCAATTGTTTTAAGTTTATTAAGATTTTTATGTGTTCCTTTTATTTCATACCTTTCAATGTTGAATCTGAGCAAGCTAATTCTCCTTTAAGTGATTCCTTTACTAAACATTTTCAGAGGATACCTGCTGGCTATTCTCCTACTGTAGCAGGGAAATTTTATACAGATATAAATTTCAGATAGCAGGTCATAGAGGCAAATATGCAGAGGCGTTGGCTTTGGAGGGGAAGGCCATGCTTTGAATCTTCTAGTCATGACAGCAAAATCCACCAGAGATGGTTGTTAAGAAAACATCTGAATAGTTAGAAACTTAAGCAACTGTAGGGAATGTTGCTTAAGAGGAACAGAAATGGATTTATAAGGAGTCAAAATCCATTGAATTGACAGGAATTCTGAGAATTCTTTGGAAGGAAAGACAGAAAGACAGTGAAACTTTTCTCATACATGTATAGATGTTTTTCTTTTATGCCCACAAGTGAGGGCATGTCAGTGTGAACTTGTAATTATTAAGTGATATATTGATTTGCATATAATTTCTTTCTCAAAATTAAGGCATACCTGTGTGAGGATAGTGCTAAAAAAAAACACTTACAGATGAAAGTGTGAACATAAACTTAGAGGAAGAAAACTGAGCATGGAATTTGAAGGCAGAAGGATATAAAAAGAAGGCAGGGGTTGTCTTGCTTATTTTGGTAATTGTTTCATCATATTTTTGAGGTACTAAGATGTGTCTTGATTACATTTGTCTGTATCTGCTAACAATCCCACCTGTGCACTTTGATGCTATGTGGACTCAGTCAAACTATTAAAGTTTAATGATTGAATAATTTCAGTAGGGAAAGTTCTGCTCTATTAAAGTGCAAAGAAGTTTGATAGCTAAAGTCTAAGGCAGACATATGAGGTAATATATAGTGTAACTTTTTATATATTTGATTCTTCTTACTACACCCTAGAGATACCAGGAGACAACGGAGACAAAGTGTAATGAATAACAGAAAACATTTGGTAAAGTTCTATGGTGAATAAATTAAAGCCTTTAGTCATAAGGCTAATAATAGGAGAAGTGAGGAATTAAGGAGTATAAGCAAGGACAAAACATCTAGCAGAACAAATAGATGCAATAATTTTCAAACGTGTCAGCTAGAATCAACTAAGGTAAACAGTTGGAGCCTCAGTGCATGCCTAGACTATGCAAACCTTGCCACTGAGTACTATAAAATGGAAAGGAGTCATAAACTGTTTGAGAACAAAACAGGAGTGTGTGTCTGACCATTTATAATCTTTTAATCAAACATGGAGCTCGTGTTTTGGAGTCTGGTAGCTTTGGAGAGTACTTTGTCTGTGTATTCATAGACCATTCATAATGCAGTGAGCCATAAAACGCTCTCTCACTTTCTTGCTTCAGCAGTTTCAACACCTTCCTCTGGGACAAATTTCTCTAATAACAGGAAGTAATTCAATTTTGCTCTTGCTCCATTCTAAACAAACAGTTCTGACTGTTGTGACTTACCAGATTTGTGGAGGTTGCACAGGGAAGACAGCAAAGCAATTCGGAGTTTACCAGGTGCCCTGTCAGATTGTAAATTGAGTGTTGTAGGGGCTGGCACGGATATTGATGCTTTAAAGACCTAAAGGTATTGCTGTGCTTCGTGGCATGCTGCAAGTGGTGCAAGCTTTTGTTGTGCCTCGCAGTGACAGTGCAAGGAAAGGGCTCTGAGGGGCAGCACCACTTCCCTGCTTTCCTCTCCTGCCTGCCACCCTGCTACTAATGGTCCTATCACCAGATGTGTGCTTTGCTGATTTTAGGATCTAACAAACAGATAAGATGAGTAAAACTCTCTTCATTCCAACAGCCGCATTTCTGCCACAGATATAAGGCTTCAGCCAGTAGTAGTGCCATTCAGGGCACAATTTGGCTGGCTGTGGGTTCACACATTGTCCTAGTTCGGATTTTGTACATCTCTTAAAATTCGCAAGGTGGGAAGTTAATGTGTGAAGCTGTTGAGTTTGTGAAGACTACCTTGAAAGGTTTTCCTTATCCATTTATTTAACATTTTTTCTTATAACTGCTTCAGAGTGAAATTATATTTATCTTTGTTTTTATTAATAATAACTTACAGGCTTGAATTTATGTTGCTGCAGAGAAAATGCAAATATATCAAGGGCATGAAAATTGATTTAGAAATGGAATACTCTTTTATTATATTCTGTTGGACCCAAACTGAATTATTTGGGTTAGTTTAAAAAACAACAAAACCCTCAGTGGATGGGTATTCTTTGCAAAGCTTCTTGGGAAGCACCTTGTACTTTTAGAAAGGTAACTAGTGAGATTTGTCTTGTCAAATCAAGCATTTTCTTCCTGTAGCTCTTTTTCTCTCTAGCCTAATAGTTTGAGGCTCATCTGCCAGTCCTGTTGGGGCTGGGGGTTCCCCTTCATGTGAGGCTTTGAAAAAAGCATCCTTACTGCTTCTGAGGATTTCCTGGTTGAAGAAGTTCTGAACAGGTCTCTGTTTTAACTGGATCTTTTTTTTATTTTAACATTCCAAAGCAGCTGTGTTCATATAATATTTTCCTATATTTTCCTTTTTTCTGCTCTAGATGGCAATGTAGCACTTTTTCTTCCACTGGGAGCCTCACGTTTCTGTAATATTTGTATAAATCCAGCAAGCTGGCAATAGGTATATCTTATTATGTGTATACAGTGCTAGCTGTAATGGTTCCCCTGCCACTCAGCCGTGACTCTCGCCCCATCACTTGTATCCACCCTCCTTCCTTGTCTTTCTTCTGTCTTCACCTCACAGGCTCCATCCTCTGCTCCTGCCACTCTAATTCCACCACCTTAATTTTTTGCCTGTGTCAGATGAGGATAACTGTGCAGGAGACAGACTTGACTTTCACCATTTTGGTGCCACTTGCCCAAATCTTTGCTTTTACAGTCTTACATTTCCAGCAGTTCCTTCATATCCCATCCCCTCTTTGTGTCTTCATTTTCTTCTTCTTTTCTTTACTCTTCCTTTTTTGGAAGAACTTAATTTCTATGAAAACTCACTCATGGTGCAGTAATAAAAAAGAACCCTTCCATCTGAGTATACCCTCTTATTTTTCTTGTGAAGTAGAATGTGTTATACTGCCAATCTACAGCACTGAAATTAGGAACAGGTTAATAGCATATATTTCCAGTTATTTACAGGCAGTTGCCCTGCATCAGATAACATCTACCTATTATTCTACCTTTACAATGTGAATGGTGAGGGAAAGAATGTTAGACAAATGATGTATAAATTCCCTTCTGGTGGCACTTGAGAATTAAAGGTTCCTTGAGTCAAAGGTGGCTTTGTATTGTTGCAATCATCTTGATGGAGACTTCTGTGAATGGTGCAGTTTGTTCCGTAACAAACCTCCAATTCCATTATGGAACCTATGCAGACAGTTCTTAATTTTCAGATGCTCTAAACCTTCTTTTAAGTATTAAGGTGTCCCTAGTTACTGGGTTATAAGACATTGTGAACGATTGTTGTCATTAATTTGGGGGGGGATGAGATACAGTAGAGTGCACACCATGTAACAGAGTTATGTAATTATGCTGCCTGTTTAGCTCATTTTTATTTTTCCTCTCCTATTGAAGCCTTGTGGTCCTTTTTATTTTTAAGTCTGCTGCTGAACATGAAGTTTTTTTGAGATGAGTGCAAGATCTCTTTGTAATTGATAACAGTTAATTTGGAATGCATTGGTGTGTCTACGTTGTGTGGTTATTTCCCTCTCTTGTTCTTTGCTTTGTATTTACTGACAGGGGATTTCATTTGGTATGTTATTACCTCTTCACTTTGAAACAGGTATCTCCTGCAGCCCTTCACAGTCAGTTCACAAGTGAGTGATTTTGAATAATCAGAAAACTTAAGTAACCTGTTCATGAATGTGCTGAGGAGCATTAGCTTTAACACAGTAAACCATCATTGGCTACCTTCCTGAAATATGAAAATTGAAAATTTATCCATATTGTTAATTTTATTGCCCTTAACTAGTAATTAATTCTTGATATCATGAGGGGGGCTTCCTTTCTATCCCCAGAGAGGTATTTGAGAGGTGCATGGGTGAATTGTGTAAAGGGGAAGGGGAGAAGATGTTTTCTGGAGTATACTTTTTCATATGCTTTTTAACACTTTAGGAGCATTCCAATGGATTTCTGGGTCATGACCTCCCTGAAATTGTGTTTACCATACCATTAAATTTCCCCATGTGTTTGAGTTGACTCCTACTGTAATTTCAAGCAATGGCTGATCAAAAGTTTTTCACATGTGGAAATGACAAACTTTTGATTCAGAAAAATGGTAAAAGCAGTGGAAGAAGTGATTAACAGATACAAAACTACTGTTTGAGACATGGGAAACTGGAGTGTGGCTTAAACCACCACAAAAATGGTAGCATTAATATAGGAAGGGAGGGAAGGAGATGAACAAGAAAACAGATATTTTTAAGGAAAAAAAACCTTAAATGCAGAGAAGTATGTTTGAAGAGATGATACTAAGGACATGCCAGCCATGACACAGCACAACAGGAAGTGTTTCAGAAGCCACTTCTGTTAGATGGTGAGGTCGCTGTTGACCTCTAGCATGTGCACACATGCACAAAACTTCTGAGTCAGATTCAGCATTGAAGGATGACTGTAACAGAGTAAAATGGGACAAAAAATGGGCCATGGCTCAGAATAGGATACACCTGGCAGAAGACATTAGGAGTAATAGGAAATCATTCCATGTAGGTGTAAATACCAATATTATAAGTTTCTTTTTCTCCTATGCAGTAAAACTGCTACAAGAAGAGGGCAAGAAGAATTAAGGGGGTGTGTTGTCTGTTTTGCATCAGTCTTTGTAAACTGCTTGAAGGAAAATCAGCATAACTGATACCAATTGAAAAAGAGGTATAATTCAAGTCTAAAATGGGAAAGAAATTAAAGTCTTAGAAATATTAGGTGTCTTCAGGTGAATAGAACTGACCAACATCACCAAGGGATATTTAAAGAACTTGAAAATACCAGTGCTTATGTTTAATATGTGGTTGATAACCACAGCACTGAAAAGAACCACAACAAAGAATCACTGAAAAACTAGAAAATGTTTATATTTATAAAATGGAAAAATAGGCCTTCATTTCAGTTCACAAACATCCTGGAACAACGTATGAACAAACTTGTACTGCATTCACCTTGAAGATGAAAAGGTGTTTAATAACAAAAAAGACTTGGGAGGAAAAAAGTTAGTAAAGAAATTCAGTATCTTTGTGTGATAACAATCCACATGGATAGGATAGAAGCAGGAAATGCATCTCTTCTTTAGATGAATATGGTCTTCACAAAAGCTCAGAAAGGAGGCAATGAAACTGGTTGATAACCACATCTATACACTAACTCTTTGTGATTATTGTCTAAATAGAAACAGAGCTCTAGCCAGAATGCTTTGGGACCTTTCTGGTCAGTGTTTCTGAACTTTAGCAATGTTCTGAACTTGGCATTATCACGAAGCTGGGAGGCACTGCAAATCCTCTGGAGGACAAAGTTGGAATTCAAAATTATCTCAGTGAAATGATGAAATAGTTTCTAATAAAAACCTGTAAATCAATAGGGATATTCAGTTAGGCAGTGATAATCGCCTACACAAATATGGGATGGGAAACAACTGATTAAGCAACAGTCCTTCAGGAAAGAGTCTGTGAATATAGTGATAACAACCTGAACAAGAGTCAACAATGTCTTGCTGTTACACAAGGACAAACTTCACAGTGAGAACTATAAGCTAAAGAAAGTTTGCAAGTTGTGTGACATAATTTTTTGCTCTGCTTGGACACACTGAAGAAGTATGAGCATGAACTGGTCAAGAGTACCTCATTGCATGGTAAGTGTGAGATTATGACAATAAACTTGTGAGATGTGAAAGCCTTCTGTGAGTAACTGTTCTCCGCATTCATGGTGTGGCTCAATAGGTATGAACTGCAGCAAGAAAGGTTTATGTTAGGTTTAAGTTCCTGACAGAAGGGAGTCTGAATCAGCTGAACTGTGTGTTTTCCTAATGCTGTAGAAGCTATGTCTTTGGAGGCTTTCCCACCACATCTGTTAAGGATGATCTAACATATTAGAAACAACCCATTCTTGAGACAGGGGAGGGACTGGTAACACATCCAGTCCTGTTCACTCTTTTCTCTTGCTTTGCTTCTTCCCACTAACTCCTCTGTTTTCATCTCTCATAAGTGGCTTGCCATCTGCTTTAAGACCCTCTACTTCCTGTTCCAGGTTTATTATTCTTGAATTTGCCATGGAGAGTCAAGGAGGGCACTGTCAGAGTTGGTCAGACCTCACTATTCTCTTACTTTCATTCATTAGTTTATTGAACCAGATTGGTCCCAGCATTGATTTTTGAGGTGCTTGTGCTGGCGAATTCCCCACCTTCTGAGAAGGAATCATTTGTTCCAACCTGTTGTTTCCTGTCTTCCAAACTATTATTAATCCCTGAAAGGTCTTCTCTCTTACATTGTGCCACCTTAATTTATCTTCGTAACTGCTGCTGAAGGACCTAATTTAAAGTCTGTGTTTGGGTTTTCTTCTATTTTGAATGCATGCTGCATTATGCCTCCTGAAACACAGTTTTCTCACTATGTCCTTTAAATCTCTTTCTCTTGAATTATATAAATGATGTTGATTCTGCCCCAGCATGTTGCAGTTATTCATATGCTCACCTGTTCTAGCTTCTATTATATTTTATGCTAATTAGGAGGCAAATGAATTTTCTGGTGTGTTAATCAGACTCATTAGTCTGTAATTTCCAAAATTGCCTCTGTGGCTCCTTACAAAGCTTGGTCTGATATTTGTCTTTTATCACTCTGCTGGAAAGTAATAAAACTTTCAGTAAGCAGAAGGGGACATTCTTCTGTACTTTATTCTCCAGTTTCACAACTGAAATTCATTAAAACATTATGTATGACCGGGCCCTGGATGATATATTGGTAATTTCTTGGGGAGTATGGTTTAAAATTTCCATTGTTGATTATCCTCCTCCTTAATCAAGTTCAAAACCATCAAAAAATTGCTCCTTAAAACCTCTCAGATTTTGACTTTTGTTGATGATGATGAAAATACTTAATTTCTTATAACTGTGTTACCTTTCTTAAGTATACTTCTTTTACTTTGAGTGTAATTTTGCCCAACTGCCTAGTTGTTAATTTTTAAACGAAAGGTGTATGTCATACCCATACACCTTATGTCATTCCTCCGGCTTGACCCCTGATGACAGCCTTTGGGGAATAATTTCCAAAAATTAAAAAATAAGATGTCTAGAGAGAAGAATATGTATGCCTTTAATAGCATCCTCTGAGTACCTATGGCATGAACTATTTTCTCTTTAAATGTATTCTTTGCTAAAAATGCAAGATCAATTAGTATTAGTTAATCAGAACCAGGTAGTGTACTAACACTTGTTGGAGCACTATGTATTGGTATATTGCTACAGTGAAGTAGGGTCCTAGGCTGCAGATAGGGCTTTAATCCACTCTAATACTGTTATTCTTACTGCTTTTAATAATTCCAGCAAGAAAGGTGTGGGATTTCTGCCCTTCCAAAACCAGGTAATTGTTTTAAAATATCTGAAAAACATATTTAAAGAAAAACATGGACCTATTAAAGTAGACCCAGATGAGGACTATGAAAATTATCAGAGGGTTGGAACTTCTGGTCTGAAGACAGACTGAGTCAATTGGGGTTGTCCAGCATGGAGAAGAGAAGGCTCTGGAGAGACCTTGCTGGGGAGACCTTTCAGGGCTTAATGGGACTTATGAGAAAGACAGAGAGGAACTTTTCTATGAGCGTCTCTGGTGACATGACAAGGGATAATTGTTTGAAACTGAAAGAGGGTAGATTTAAACTGGATATAAGGAAGAAAATTTAAATGAGTGTGTTTCACTGAAGCAGATTTCCCAGAGTAGGTGTGGCTGTCCTCTCCCTGAAAGTGTTCAAGGCGAGGCTGGACAAGGCTTTGAGCAACCTGAACCACTAAAATGTGCCCTCACCCGTGTCAGGGAGTTTGGACTGGATGATCTTTTAAGGTCTCTTCTAATCCAAACCATTCTATAATTCTGTGACTTCACTTGGAGCTTTTTCACCTCATTAGCATTGTTCACTTGAAAATGCAGGTTCATGAAATAGCCAAATATGAGTACATAAGTCATGACCTAGGAAAATGGGGACATGTTCCAGATATCAATTACCTGTAATGAGTTCTGATCTCCTGATCAGAGTCTCACAAAACAATGAGTCCATCAGAAACTGATGCTATAATATGAGAGGATCTTCAGTGAAAGATCTTATTGATAGAGTTTAACTTTCTAAAGTCATCAGTGATTTGGTCTCAGACCTGCTTTTCTCTTTCTCTTTCCCCTATATGACAGATACCAGAAGGAAAAATAGCCATAATATGTAAAAATATTTCACCTGATTTTTTTTCTCTCTAATTAAGGATAATCTTAAATGGTGCAGTGCAAATCTAAATATTTTGGAAAGAAGTAGGAGTACCTTAGCTTATAGTAATATGGACAAAGGAGATTCAGGAAGATGTATAGCTCCATATGTTTGGAGTGGCTTTCAGTCACTGCTCAGCTACTATACAGTTAAAATAACACAAGGGGAAAATTCTGCATGTTAGATCTCCAAAAATAAAGTGAAGAACAAGAAGTATTTGTGAAGCAAATACTCAAAAAAAAAAAAAAAAAAAAAAAAATTGAACTGAGGATTAATTCTGCAGTGCCATGTCTAATTAATTCTACAGAGCAATAGAAAATTAAAAATACTACATAGCAATTGAAAAGATGTCCTGTGACTGCTGACCTAGCTACAGCTGAGAGTGGGATGGATTTAACATGCAAGAACTAATGTGAAATTTCCATACTTTACTGGGGGCGGGTTGTGACTCTGACGATTATCTTGAATTGCAGATACTGATATCATACCACTGATTTTTATTTCTTCATCAAAGCAAAGCAAATGTAAACTCATAATAGCTACCCAAATGAGTTAGTTTTCTGACTGTTTCATGTCAAGGGAGTGGAAAAGCAGATAGACCATGCTATTTTATTTATCCTACGTATGTAGACTGGTTGGTCAAAAGGAGGACCAGCTTTTTAAGGTTAGAAAAATCTGAGGGATTTTTTCATTGCTTTGCTCAAAAGGGAATGTTGTGATGCTTCAGTGCTCTACTGTACAAGTAGACAGTAGCAGATGAACAACTTTTAAGTTGTGACAGCAATTTTTTTCCAAAAATTGAATCTATGAATGTCCTGTGTCAAGTCTCATCTCGAGGAGTTTCTTCTAAACTGGTTCTTTGCCTTTACTTTAGCCTTTTTTTTCCAATTTCTACATTGCTAGATATTATACACCCTTCAAAGTAATTTCTTCAGCAGATTTATGCTGATAAATTATTAAAGATAAATATTTCAAGTGATGCAAAGGTCCCTCAACTTCTTTTGAACTATATTTTTAAGACCTAGCAAAGTTGGTGTTTCAAATCATCCCTGATCTTAGTACCCTGGGGCTTGAAAAACATCCCCAGTATTAATGAATGTGATCTGAGTACAACATTTGTCAGAGAGAGCTGGGAAAGGGACCATGAAAAACGTATTACGTAGAGCAGAGCAAAATGGTTAGCCTTCTGATTATAAATCTAAAATATTAAAATAATGAATTCACAGAACCCTATTAGACATCAAAGCTTGTGTCTTATTGGGGTATGCTTTTAATTTATATGCCCTCTTTCAGGCCAAAAGCAAACCTGGTAAATTGAACAGCGAATTCCTAACCTGATTGAAAAAACCTGACTCTGGATCGTTGCTGTCAATAGAAGGGAGAGTGTGCAAGCTGAACTCTACCCAAGCAGATGCCTGTGGTATATTTTAATGGCACATTTTCAAACCTTACAACCTTTAAATACAGAGCTAAACTTTAAAGCAGCAACTTGGTAGCCGTTATGCTCTTTGCTCTTTTATTTCAGTTTTCTTTGTTTCAGAAGTCTGCAGCAGGGGCAGCTGTAGGAAGGGAATTTAAGTGCTTTCAGTTGGCAAGAGCAACAGTGTTAGAGCTAGTAAACATTATGTCTTTTTTCCCCTTTTTCCAAAGTAGTGAGGAATGCAGTGAAATGAATATGCAGGCAGCTCATAATCTCTACATTCCTCTAACCCAAATCTCAGTTTAAGAATATTTAAGCACTCTTCATTACATAGCCTTTTGATTTTAAAAGAGAGAAAATTTTGTTATATTCTGCCTAGAAACACATAAGGATTTCAGAGATGACAGATAAATACAATGGGTAAAAAATGTTAAATGTCAGTAACGGGCACAGAGGATGAGAGAGGGTGAGTGATTATGGTGCTAATGTGAGATATGGGAGACCTGCTTTCAATTCCTTTATCCATCACAGGCTGTCTCTCTGACCTTGAGCAAATTTGTCTCTCAGGTTTAAATTTACCAAGGTCTTTAGGCACGTAACTCTCTCTGTTTAAACAAATACTCTGCTGATGAAATGAGTGGTAAGTTATTGATTGGTACATTTGGTTCACCAGGCTTCCATTTTTGTCAGCAGAATTGGGGGTCATGTTGCTCCATTATCTTGGAGTTGTGTTGGGAACATAAATAGCTTACTAGGCTCTTGGAATGCTGATTTTCCAGCTCTAGGGAGCTTCAGAATATCTCATATGACTATGCCCCTGTGTGAATTCATGTTGAGCTCCTTTCTGCTATTGTATTTAGTTCTGATCAACCCATCTCAAAAAAGCCTGTAGCAAACCCAAAGAAGGGCTGTGGAAATGATCAAAGGTATGTAATACTTTCTGTACATGGAGAGGTTGAATAGACTAACACTCTTCATCCTGAACCAGAGGTGTCTGAATGGGGATGTGATGGCAAGCAATGCAGTTGTGAAAAGGGAGCAATTACTGAGTTTCTTGCTGTATAATTGCCATAGACTTAGTTTTTTACCTAACATACAATTAAACTGCAGGACAATTCCAAGGGGATTATGGGTGAGAAAAGCTAGATGGTTGTAAAATACATAATAGAAAAATTTCTGGATGAAACCTCCATTCTGGATTATGTAACACAAAGAAATGACCTTGAGTTTAAGAAATTCTGTAGGCTTGGGCTGCAGAAAGCTGTGGGGAACTGCTGCCTCCTGTTTATCCTAATATATTTTGGACAGTTTTGATACTGACCACATCAGAGAGCATTCCAAGATGGATGGACCTTTCATCTTTCCTGACACAGATATTCTTATGTTCTTACTTTCCAAAAGGAAACAAATACAGACAAATACATTCTTCTCTGCACTTTGTTGGGTTTCATTGATTCAGTGACAGATGCTAGGTGTGCCTTTTGCTGAGACAGCTGAAGGGATAGAGATGAAAATATATTTTTGCATTTATATTTCATCTTCTTTCCGTGGAATGAGGAGGAAGGGAGTCCCTTTGAAGAGCAGATTCTCCTTCAGTGACTAAATGTTCAGTATTAAGAGGAGGTCAAACATGCTGACAACCATCTTAGCAATGGACAAGAGAATCAGCTGTGACAACTTTCCACCACACACCATCTTTTCTTTAGCAAGAGACTAAACCACTACTTTCACATGAGGGCCTTCATCCTTCTCTTACCCTTGCCCAGTTATTTCTGGCTGACAAGAGGAAACAAACCCTATTCATCTGTGGGTCTTGGTTGTGGGTAAAACCTGAGAAGTCACCAAAACATCCCTAATTTTCCTACACAAACCAGCTGGTATCACAATCACAGCAGAGAAGAATGGAATTTTGGAGACACTCAGCAGTAAAGGGAGGGATGATTTAATCTAGCCTTGAGTGTTTTGCTCCTGAGGCAGACAGTGGACTTCTGGGGAAAGGTGGGACACAATTTGAATGTATACATCTCCACGGCAATGAGCATCAGCCCCTGGTAGCCACCAGGCATCTATCTCCTTCCAAGAGAGGAAAGCTTTTTCTGACTTCCCCCCACCCCCAGCACTCTTCTTTGCAAAAACCCTCTTTGTAGCAAGGCATCCTTCTAGGTGCACTGATAGACATGCATCTCTGCTGCTGAGGTTTGAGAACATTACTTACCAAGTGGTAATAGGGCATACCCAGCAGCAAAGCCCATCACCTTCCTCCAGTATGACTGCAATACAGCTTCCAGGCTTTCCACAGCCCCAACAATCCTCAGTGAGGAACTGAGATGAGGCAGTTTATTTGCAAAACAGAAAGCTGTATCACTAGCAATGAACTGAAGAATAAACAGAAGACTTTACACAAATGTGGCACTTGCTCTTTTCAAATTACAGCCATTGTATTTTTACTACAGATGAAAAACAAACAAGCTGCTCTGCCTTGTCTCTCCCAGCTTGCTCAGAGACTCAGCTTAGCTTGGCTGCATGTAGATCAATTTTTTTCAAGAGATCAGGATTTCCTTTTAACTTTTTGAACTGTAAGTCTCCATAGGATCCTGATGTTTTCATCAATTATATATTTTCATTTTGTACTGGTAATCAATAGCACTTTAGAACACTAATGTCATACCTTAGCTTTGTCTTAGGCTAGTAAATGAGTAATAACCAAATAATGCATTTCAAACAAGAGAGAAATGAATATTCTCCCTCCAGTGCACAAAGAAACATAGAAAAAGAAATCTCTGAACAATAGGACATTGATTTTTGTGTCTCCAAACTTTCCAGCTGCAGGCAGAAAAGACAAGAATAGAGTTTTAGTACTGTATCTTACTCCTGAAGTTGCATTTGGGCATGAAACTTCAAGATGTATCTCATTTTCTGAGCATTACAACTGGGTAAAGGTTTGATGCAAACCATGATAATACTGAGAATTCACGGAGTAATAGGAAGCTTTGGAAAGCAAAAGGAAATGCTTGCAGTCTAGTTTTGTTGGCAGGGGCCTTAAAACTCTATGTGTTCTCAACAGACAGAGCCTCCAAACAGCTGATATCTGGAAAACAAGACTACATTTGTACGAGCAGGCCAGAGATGGTCAGGGAATAGCCTCAGACACTGGTTTGAAATAGGATATGCTGTTACATTGTTAGCACGGGTTTTGTCAGAATTTTGGCCGGTGCTAAGGAGTGTTGTCTCAAGCAACACTGAAGTGCATGTAGGTTGGGAGTTGGTGCTCTTGGCAAAGAGCTTGTGCATGAATTCCCTGTTTTGGGTACAAGAACTTGGCTCTGCAGATCAGAACTGCGCAGTGTCAGCTGGCCTTGAAGCCAAGGAGCAGTCTATCTCTCATTTCATTTGCTAATGGAGACACGGCCAGCGGGTATTAGCAGTGTTTGATAACCCTGCTACCAGCTGAAGAAAGAGCATCTCATGTCTAAAGGGTTAGACTGGGACTCGAGAGATTCAGTTCCTACATATGGTACAGATTTTCAGCCTAACTTGAGGTCACTTAGACCCTCTGCGTTTCTTGTTTTGCCCATAAAATGGAGACAACAGAATCCTTTAAGTACTGTGACAACATTATGTGGAAAGATAGATGGATTGTAACATATTTTATAGAGCAACTGCCTCTCACTAGAAGTGTCTAGGATAATGGGGAATTCATTTGACTGAGAAAAGTTTCCAGTTTTCTCTCTTTCCCCCACTGTTTATTTCTCCATATCAAACTGTTTAGCTCAAACACTGAAGATGCTGGAGGATCCGGAATCTGGCTGGGTTATTTTTGTCTTCTGTGAATTCAGCCCACCAGTGTACTTGTGTGGGCTCAACTGCTGCTTGGAGTTTGTCAAAATATATTTTGAGCCTGAAATCTTTTGAAGACAACTGTGATATGGCATTTTCTAAGAAAAGTTTGTGTCACTGGACACAACCGTTAGTGATATTAGGTGATCCGGCACTGCACAATTATAATGAGAATAATAACAACAGAAGAGAATAGTGAGAAAGTGTTAAAGATGCACAAAAGATGATTACAGGTTATTTTCCCCCCTGATTTAGGGCAGTGCTTAAACTTACCTTAGTGTTAAGCACACTTAAACACCTTTCTCAAATAAATGCTCTTATGATCTGATTTTGGCAAGAGTAATGTATGGTGCTAGACAGCTATTATGTCCAGAATGAGATCTAAACCAAAATTATTCACTCAAACAAGTTTTTCCCATGAAATTTATTGTCTGCCTGATGATAGCACTGCTGGAGTTTCCCTTCCTTGAATTAAACATACTGCTTTTTGTTGGTCCTGTGGTTCCTTTATTCCTGTTTGTTTTCTCAGGAAGCAAGCCCTAAGGTTTCTCTTGAGCATTCCCAAATATATACAAGTGTATTTATGTATGTACTGATAAATTATTCTGGCAAATCAGTGTAAGCTTGCAGGTGCAAGTTTAGGCATGTTGCATTTCTCATTGAGGCAGTGATGCATTTGAATAAAATGCCTCTTTCTTATTCTAAACAGACTCTAACATCATGACTGACTGCATTTGTTAGCATGATGACTGAGTCACATATGCTGAACATGGACACTTTATTACACAACGTTTTAACTTATTGCAGTGGCCTGTCATGTGTTCCTGCTCTCAGCCAAGTTAAACTTTCCTGTAATAATGGAATGAACAAAGAACCTGCACGTGGGATACACTTACAAACATTAATATACATCTGAGAGCTTTTGGCTTGATTCCTTATCACAGAACTAGAGGTTATTCTTGCTTTACCTGGATATGCTTTTTCTGATGATTTTGTGGGATTTCATTATTCTTTTACATTTCACTTTCTTTTTTATGTTTTGAAAAATGATCTACTTCTGATAAGGCAAATGAAGAACTTCTGTCTCTCTCAAGGTATATTAAAAGTGAACAGTTAAAATGATTTTCCAAAATCTCTTTTTATTTTGTTTTGTTTTTTAAATCCAGAATGTTAAATGTAATTTTAACAACTGACCAGCAACAAATGGCTAAATCTTTAGGAACTGAGGATGTTTTCTCTGTTTACACGTGCTAAAATTTCTAAGATCTAGACAAACCCTTCTTTTTTTTTAAGCTCAAACAGTTAAGACATGGAGTAGCACATTTAATTTGGCTAAAAGTCCTTTCTTTTCCAGGTTCTTACACATATCTCAAGTCTGTCAGTGTAAAGGACATAATACTGTAACAAGTCTTTCTCAAGGCTGCCCTTTAGCTTAAGACAGTCCTCAGCTGCTGGAGAGATTTCTGCCCCATAAGATTTATCTGTTCCTTCTATCACCTCAGACCTGCATGCCAGCACAGGTGGGAATTGAAGAAGTTTTCAGACTTTCCTGTTAAACTCTCCATACAAAACCCATTAAGATTTCTGTGCAGATGAAGGTAGAGAGGGGACTTGCTGAAGTGGGTATGCTTCTTTTAATCTTGTCTGCAATACAATCAGATTTTCCTATTGATCTTTGATCTGAAGCACAAAACGTCCCTTAAGCCATGGGAATTCAATGTATCTATTGAATTATCTGTCTATCTAGCGACAGTAGAGTCAATTTTTAGAAATACATATTCGCTAACTGTATAATTTTAATTATATTATATAAGTATCTGACATATATCTTTGATTTTCAGAAGTATACAGAAAATTTTGTCTTCACAGGTGTATGCACAGTGCAGTTACATTTTTACTCTGGAGTTAAATTTTATCCTCAAGACCTCTATGATCTCAGTTCATCTTACTGATGTTACTGAGAGTCTCTAACTTCAGTGGGAGTTTGATCAGGCCCTAAAGAAAGTTGGCATCAGCCACAAAAGCCAACAAAGGACCATGTCTAAGGAGAAATTCAATCAAAATATCACTCTTCATGTATCAGGAAAGCCATACTGGAAATACTTGAAGAAACTAGCTAAAATTATGTAATTAAATATATAATATCTCGGGCAACAGAAATTTATAGACTTCTAGATTATTTTATTTATTTTATTTATTCTTTGTACAATGGAACTTAGCAAAGGTGATCCACCCCTGTAATTATAAGTGAATAACCTTTTCACTGCTGGTTATAACAGAAATTTTTCCAGTAGTGAAACTCTCGTGAGTCACAAAGCCAGAATAAGTAGAACCTTCTAAAATTTCTTCTCCCGCATTTGATTTCAAAGTTCCCAGAAGACAAAAAAATAACTCCCCTGTATGCTCCAGGGCCCAGCTTTCCTAGCTCTTCACAGACATTTTCACCCAAGGTTCTCTCTGAAGAGTGCTCAAACAATTGTTTGTGGCCATATTCACCTGGATGTTTAGGAATATTTTACCTTGTGGGCAACATGGGTATGACTAAAGAGACTTTGGATTTCACCACTCTGTAGACTTCCAGCACCATCCCAGAAGGTCTGTTGTGCTCACGCCTCTTTGTTCTCCACCATGACACACCCTGACATGAGTAGCATACTCGGCCCACTATGAAACCTCTCTTGTGGCAAACCATAATGTAGCCATCCTATAATTTCAGACATTTTGACCTGAAGAAGCGAACCCCAAAACCACAGCATACTATTGGCAAGCACCCTCTGGGGTTCATGGGAGGGCTGTGAGGGGACCAAGGAAAATTACTTAATTTGTGTGTTAAAAGTGCAGTCAACCTGCTCCAGCAGCTGCCAGGTGTGGAAAGCATAGATGATAACTAATAGGCTGCACTTCACCTAGAGGCCAGAGGTCATTGTCTGGACTGGACTTCAAGTTTTCCAGATGATGATTAACAGGCACAACTGACTGATTGCATGAATTTTTGATTTATTTATTGTGATAATAAGGCAGTTCGATTTTTAGAGCTTGCTGAAGTGTATGCTTCCTTAGCAAGTTGATAGTTGATGTAAATGATGACTAGGAAGCAGTTTTTTTCTTCTTGGTGGTTTTCAAATTCTTTTCTGAGTAAACGGGAGCTGATTTTTCCTATATTCATGAGCAGAAAGTAACAGTAAAGTGATTGTTTAAGAGCTGCAAATGTACAGCAAGAACAGTACAAATGCTGTATGACATTCTGGATGCTGAAATGTAGAGGACTTTTGTGACAAACAAGATGCCTCCCATTGGTGCTTGATTTATTATTTACATCAGTTTGGGGGATGAGCCCTCGGGAGGTTGAAATATAATTATCTAGTTACTTGTTCATTGTGGGGGGGAGGGGGTGGGGTGGGAAGAAAAGGCAAAAAACTCCCACAGGGAACAGAACAATATTTTAATCAAATAATTTGGAAAAATATTTCCTTAATTTTCAGTAAACATTGACATTCATAGAATCACTCAGTAAGGGCATAGGAACTGTATGAGAAGGAAATATAGATAAATAGCTGGCTTTATATTTCAGTATGTGCCCTTGCCTGTTGTTAGTTTTGAGTAGAAGGGGATTAAATGGAGAAACAGAATATTGTTCTGGGAGGGGCAGAGAGCAAAAAATGGTAGAACATTGTAATGTCTCAGCAGTAATTGCTTGAGATCAGTTATATCAGCAGTAATGTGGAATAGTTTGCATCCTGTTATTGCTTATGTAAGAAAGAAGAGCTATTCTTCAAAGATATGAGAGCACCATCTGTGGCAATAATGTGGGAACGAAACTTGTGAGAAGACATCATGTTTCCATCTGTTTTCAGAGAGCCTTAAACAATGGCCAAATCCACCAGCAAGCTTCTGCTGTGTGAACCTGTGAAGTGGTTGAGAAAGTTTCACGGCTTCTGCCTCTGAACTTATGCATGCAAGTCCAGAATGACTGTCTGTCAAGAGCAGCTGCCTCTGCACACGGATGTGTCTGCACTGGAGGGCACAGGCGGCATCAAAGGTCTGCTGCGGCAGCCGGCTTTCATGTTGGTCATGTACAAGATCCTGCATGTGCTGAAGCAGGGAGCAAACTCAATTCTTTGTCAAACTCTTCCATTTTTGAATGTTGGCTTCAGGGTGTTTTAGATATTTTAGGGTGTTCAGAGTTTGTAAAGAATAAAATGTGAAACTACTAAGTTATCTTCTTGTGGTACCTTTATCTATTTTTGTGTCAGTAAGTTGTCTTGTGGCACTTGTGAATTTTTTTTCCCCAAAATAAAAAAAGTCATACTTTCTCCAGTCTGTCTAACTGGGTAATTTAACACCAACCTGTGCAGTTATTTTTATACTCACTTTGCTGTCTCCCTCACTGTGATGTTGGCTTTCAGGGAACCTCAGGAAGACATACCTTTTTTAGGGACCAAGTTTGGCTAAAGAGCAGCAGAGACTAACTGTTGAATGGCAAGGCCATTTATCCCTGATGTTCATTAGTATGGCAGTTAAATGTTCTTTTGGTATTATGGTGGTAAGTCATTGCTTGATAAATGAATGAAAATGAAATAGTTTTTTTTTTGTTTTCCTCATGGAAATGAACTCAGAATTTCAACAGTACCTGAAGTCCAGCATTTTTGGCCAACTCTGGGATTTACCTGCAGCCTGGCTGAACATCCGTCATGCGTAAGAGGACTTTGGAGCAGATTGCAGATAAGTTCTGGAATATGTCTGCTTTTAAAAGCACATTATTTTTTCAGTAGTCTTTGCTGATACGTCATACTGTGGCTAGGCACTTCTTTAAATTAGTGTCTGTGAGCCAGTGAGTGAAATCCTCCTTGGAGATGCCAGTTTATCATCTTGGAGAGCCTTGCCCCAGCCCAGTATCCAGGAGGGGTACAGTGTGAGTTCCAGCACAGTAGTTCTGCACCAGCAGGAGATTTCTCTTGTGAAAGGGAAATCCTCTGGAGAGAGAGGGAGAAAGGATTTGAATCCTAAATCACCTGTATATCCTTGGGAGACTGGTGTGAGAAGCTTGCTGTGTTCTCCCGTGTGGCAGACTTAGAGAAGCTATCCCAGCCATCTCTTGCAGTGCATTTTCAGCAGCATGCTTCAACCAGGCATCAGAACAGGGCTTCTCTGGTTTGCTGAACTGGGGGTGTGAAATAAAATTTCATTTTTGCTTTATTAAAAACTATATATCTGTGGTTTTCACCTATAAAACTCACCGACATTAAAAAGTTCTGACTGAAAGGTATTCATGTTTTATCTAGTAAATACAAAGAGAAGTTTTAAAAAAATGTAGTTTCAAGTGAATATGAAGAAGAATAAATGGTAATATTGTGGCCTTGTAAAGGTAAGAGTGAAAAAGAAAGAAAGGGTGAAACATTATACAGGGCTTATGCCATTTTCTCTTCCTTTTTCAGGATATATGAGGGGGGAAAAAACTGGGCAAAAGAATACTTAGAAACAAAGAAAAACTTACATGAAATAACCTTCCAGACTAATGGGAATGGACCTCTTGTGATTTTAAATGTATTCCAGTACTATGCTAACACATGCAAAGGATGAAGGAAACAACTTACAAATGGAGAATGTGTCAAATTCACAAATCAAGACAGAATAATTCATCCTAAGAGATAATTTATACCGACTAAGCTGTCTGAGGCTTTGGAGATCAGCTTTTGGCATGTGTTTCTCTGCAGATTGCACAGTGGACCACAACATGCTATATAGATGATTCATGGGCTGGAGACTTTCTGCACACGCAGGGTCCAAGGTGGGCTGGCTCAGCTACAGAACAATTTTTAAAATTCCTTTACACCTTATGTCTTTGGCTTCCTTTCTGTGGTTTCTAACTCCTACTTCTCGATAGCTGAACAAGATATTAACAGGATAAATTACTCACTCATGGCATGTAAGCAAATTGCAGGAGAGATGTGACTTATGAAAACAGTTGTGTCTCTTAGATGCTTAGGCTTCAGCTATAATGCTGGTAAAGATGACAGTAACAATATTAATAATAAGAATGTGTTGCCACTAAATAGACTGCAACCATGCCTTTATTTACTTTCAAAGCTGTGCTTTGCCAGTACTGCCTGTTTACACTCTTTCCTGTAAAAAAATCTGGGGAGGGGGGAAGAGGGGAGAGGGAGGAAGAAAAAAGTGAAAGCCAGAAAAGGCAGAGAGGATTCTGGCCAAGATGAACATAGGCAAGTAGTGTTGTGACTCTTTCCTGTTGTCAAGGGTACTAGGAAACTTACAAAAATAATATTTTCAATTTAAAAAAAATATTTTAAATGAATGAAAAATAATTTAAATAGTTCATATAACTTTGCAGAAAGACTTTGGTAACTCTTTGGATTAGTGGTATTAAAAATCAGATGGAAAAAATAACAGTATCCCTTTATACCAGTAAAAGCAGTTGCTGAACTTTTAAAAGCTTGCTGCCATTAAAGTCTGCAGTGTTTGAAATATATAATAAGCTTATGATGATAATTCTCCATCCACTGCAGCTCTTTCTTTTTTTAATCCTTTTTTGCTTTCCCTGACTGTTCGACCTTCTGAATGTTGCTAAAATTTATGGACAGGTCAAAAAGTCACAGGGGCCCATATGAGACAAAGCAAGATGAATACAGGATAGCTAGGCAAAATCAGTGATTTCTAAAGGCTACTTCATACTGAGCAAAACACACCAGGGCTGTTTATATGAAGGGTAGATGGAAGTTTGCTTTACACATATTAAAGGTGCTTTTTGGTACTCTTATGGGAAAAAACTTTGTTTGCAAGCTTCACATTCCAGGACCTGAAACCAAATGCCAAGACTTTTCAGACCTGCCAAGTTCAAAATCCAAGATTTCAGGTCCACTTGCCAGATCACATTTTCCATTTGGCAGCAGCATTCTCTCCAGCCCTGCCAGTAGCTGGCCCCTGAGATGCCTCCTTATGAGGTGTGGGATTTAATTTAAATTTTTGGTTTTTTCAAACATTATTGTTCTGTGAACATGAAAGTCCAGAATTTCAAGATAAACCCAGGCTGAGCAGAACTCATTCTTTCCTGCTGAAATGTCTCCAAGAGAGAGCCTGCTTTGAGAAAACCTTGGAAATGATATCTGACTTAGCCAAGGGAGTTTATTTGTTACCTGCAGTGATATTTCTTAGTGAACACACATTTGTCAGGGGAATCCAGTTTCTTTACTTAGTGCAGAATTTTTTTATTAGTTTTCTAACTGTGCATGCTTAATTTCCCTTTCTGTTAATGAGAGTTTAATGTGCTCTTTGAAATGAAGAAAAAAAATTCTATGCAACTGATAAAACAGGGTTTAAAGAGGTAGGGTGACAGCACTTGAGAAGAGGGAAAGCAGCTTCCTGGCTGTGAGTTTAATGTTTTTCTGCAATAGGAGTCAAACTGTAGAAAATTGGTGATGGTGTGGGTTGTTTTTTTTTTCTTTTGCCATTTTTTCTATGAAAACAGTACTTGAAAGGGAGAGAAAATAGGGGTGGAGTGGTAAAAGAACCATGAATTTTAACAACTTGCAGTGTGTGAGCCATGGAGTGATTCCCCAAAATAAATAAACTATTCAAAACAGGGTAATGGAAAAAAGTGGGCTGCATAAATTGTATAGACACTTTGTCAGAGCTCATCCCATTTCTGTGTTATGCTTTCATTTTGATGAAAAATCAAACCTGACCTTTCAGGCCAGACCTGGGTAATTTAAATGTTTTTCCTTGTTGTGACGCCCTCTAGAAGTCTGTTCATTCAAACTTCAAGGAAATTTTGTGGCAACAAATCACGATGACATACTTATTCTTGCAATTCCCCTTGTCCACCCTTAGAGAAGATCCATGACTTAGCATATGAAGTGGATTACCTTTCACCCCAATTAATGTTTTTATAATGAGTACCAAAGGAAGTAATGATGTTTTGCCACTTATTATCGAGTGTTACTGGGGCAATCTCTGAAACTCAAGACTCAGGTCATTGACAGCACTGACATGATGGCAATCACGTTGCTGAGGTTTAAGCCCTGCTACAATGATGCATAAATTGGTCAATTTAATCTCCAGTACTATCAGTTTGAAGCTTTGAGTAACAGAATGAGATAGATACAAATGTCCAGGGGTTTTGAAGATTTGGTAGGGGTTAGACTTGTAATTCTATTCACTTCTGAACCTATTCAAATTTTAATTAAAAGAGAAATAATGAAGTGATAAAATAAGGAATTATAGTTGTGTTTTGTCTGGGAACTAGAACTACATAATTTTTAACAACAGTGATAAATATTTTTTATACTATATATGATAAGACATGATATTGTACAATAAATTACATTTTGCAACTTGACAGTAAGTTGATTGTATTGCACAGCTTTTTAACTGGCAAAATTCAGTTGCATTGGTTTTAAGGAATGAAAACCATCTGAGATGTTATTGAACAGCCTGATCCTACCCCACTTTCACTATCTTTTAAAACAGTGTAGTAATGCTTAAATGTACTTTAGAATTCCAGACAAAGAAGGAAAGGCAGTTGATAGCTGCCTGACAGAAATAATGTTTCTAGGGTGTTCCTTGGATTTCTCACATAGGGAAAATTAGGCTGTTTTTGTTTTAACCAAAAGAAGTAATGACTTGCATAGAACTTTAGCAAGGGGCCACGCTGGCTTACCAATAAACCTTTTTCACTTGAGTTATAGTGGCTGATAGCACTGGGTGACCATGCACATGCCATTTATATGAAGAATTCTCTTACAAGGCATTTTTCTTTCTCTTTTCTTATTGAAATTATAAAAAGTTATTTATACGAACATCCAGTTCCACCCTACCTCAGGACAAGACCTAAATAAAGACAAAGAGCATATGGACAACTGTCTATGTGTGTGTGTGTGTTTTATGACTTTTCTTCCATTATCTTGGCTAATAATGCCATTTAATAATGTCCATTCATTTCTCAACCCAATCTTTACATTAGAGAAGTAATTTACCCCTTCTCCATTGAAAAAGCTTCATGAATCTTTTTCTCAAGATGGTTGAGCAAATATCTCTTGAATGTCCTCCCATAGGGCAAACCTATGGGAGGGTTGGATAAAACAGGAAAACCTGTGGGGGGGTGGATACTGAGTTACATTAATTGACAGAAAGGTGTCTTTAGGAGAGGAAAGACTTCTCACCAGTCCCTGTGCTACAGAACATTCTTAATTATTAGCTGGGAAGTGCTTGCCTGGCATTTGGGATCCTGGTGAGCACTGCAGCTGCCTTTGATTGCCCTCTAGTATGGGTGAGACCCAGGCTGCAGCAAAAGGCTTCCCTGCAGCACAGAGATTCCCTGGTACATGGACAAGGCTGGAGCCACAGTGTCCCTCAAATTGTTGGTAGACCTGTGATATGCCAGGGCTAACAGTGTGAGCCCTTATTTGTCTCATCCAGCTGGCTAAGAATACATACAGATTTTAGACTTCATGTTTCAGTTTCCTACCCTATAAAAGTAACATTTACTTTGTCTCTCAATATTTTCATACACTTTTAATTATTTGACTTCAGAAATATTTTTGCATTGATAACATAAGACAGAAATATTATGTAAATGCAAAACACCGTTGTTACAAAATGTGTCATCTTGAAGAAGTTATTTCAAGGATGACAGTTGTAAAATTTCAATATCTGTCAAAACCACTTATTTTTAATTTATGTTATTTATTTATTTACACTAATATGCTGTCCTAATGCATAATCAATCAAAGGAGAAGAGTGGTTTTGGCTGCATGTGAAAGTGTGACACACCACTCTTTAGTGTGTCTTTGTGTGTGTCTCTGTGTCATTGCTAGGCTTTGAGGTGTTGGCCCCCTTTGTGCCCAGACATCTGGAAGTTCATACATATTGATCTTTCCAGAGCAGGGAGGGTGGCATGACTGCATGTTCCTGTGAGCAAAACCAGAGGTAACTGAGTCAGGATTATTTTAGGAAACACTACTTTTGACACTGGCATTTTAAAGCCACAGCTTTCACAAGTACATGGTGCATCTGAAGCCCTGTGGGCAAATTTCTGTTCCTTTCTGTCCTGCATAATGAACAACTTGGGCTCAGTTCTTTGGTTCTCTAACAGTTTTTCAGGTCTCTGAAATCCATCCAGCCTCAGAGACCTGCTTCCTACCTGCGCTCATATCAGAAAAGTTGCCGAAACAGCTGGGGGATGAATTATCTATTTATTTATTCATTACAAATGCTTCTTTGACCTGGTGAAATCTGGTGAGCTGGAAAAGCCTTTCTTGTCACTCATGTTACCTCTTATCCTCCACAAGAGTCACAGCGGATTTAAAGGTCATTTGAAATGCAGCCTTTTGCTCTTTGACAGCCCTTTCAATATTAGCCTCCAGTTCTGTTTTACAAAGTCATCATTATTAACTGCGTTTGTGGCTACTGCTATTTTCCTGGGATTGCAGAGAAACCTGAGATACTAATTGCAATGAGCTAATTTGGCAATACCATGCAAACTTCCTTAAGGCATTAGTTAAGAATATACTTTCCTTTACACAAAGAGAATTTGAAAGTGGGAACAGACTGCAAATGCAGCAGAAGGTATGCTTTTGTACTCCTATACTTAAGAGTAGATGGTATAATTAGCTCACAATGGTAGTTGAATGTATCTCTCAGAATGAGAACATACAGAATTAAACAGTAGCTTTAGCCTAATGATAATCGGTGATAATGATGATAATAATAACAGTACTTAGAACTTTAATGCAGAGATTTGCATCTTGAAAGTGCTATGCTAAACATTGACTTAATTACTGTCACCTCTTCGGGGAAGGTAGGTATTATTGCCCTGACTTAATAGACAGGGAAATAGAGATATAAGAGAATGAAATGACTTGCCAAGGGCTCTGCAAGAGCCTGTAAAGGGATTCAAACTTTACGGGTCCCTTTGCTGTATGCTCCCTTATAGCAGGATAATTATGCACGTTGTAGGGTTGCTCTGTGCTTTTGAAACTTGAGCCAAAGCCTTTTGAAATTAGAACTGTGTGTAACATGTTTTGAAGGTTGTACTTTTCAAACATATTTTAAGATGATTTTCCTTTTTAGGTCAACTCGAAACATACAGTTGGAGGCAAAAATTTCAGCTTTGGTTTTAAAGATATATGTATATTTCTTAATCCTTTTAGTAAAAATCTTGTAAAAGAAAGGTCAAAATTTTGTACAGGGTCATTCAAGAAACAAAAGAAATTTTTCTGAAATTGCTTCATTATTAGTTGTGGAGGGGTGCTTTTGTGTGGCCTGAAGATTTTTGCCAGATTCCAAATTTACTAAAGCTGTCTCTGACATGCAAATTGCATATTTTTTTGAGTTTGTATCTTGTAGACATATTTTGCCTGGTTCTTATTAAAATCACTGTGAATCTTTCTGCTTCAATTATTTCTCCTCACAGAAGGACTGGAGATCAGCCCTGTGATTTGATTACTTTCAGAATATATGGGGAGTAAAATGGTATGATGTTAACATAAACAGTTTTCTGACCACAGCCACAAGTTAAGGTGATGATGAGACTCTGTAAGAGGAATTGTACTCTGTAACTATGAAGTGAAAACATCAGCTTTTAGCTATAATTATTTCCCTGTGTAAAAGGCATTAACACCAGGCTACAGGAATGAATTTTGCTTTGACTGCACTCGCTATGCTTTTAGCATAGATCTTGTAGGCGCTGCAGTTCTGGTTAATTAAGTCTGAGTCGTAGTTCACTTTGATAAGAAATGTAGTTCTATATCTGTAAAGCATAAGGCGATAAAAGTTGTCAACATCTGCATTTGTAGGATTTAGAAGGAGCTTTTGATAATTGTTTTCTCTGGCTCCTACCTTCTGTCACCTTTGCTGAACAGCGGATCAGCACACACAAGTTCACAGGCATTTAAAAACTGGAGGTACTGAGTGCCTTTCTGTGAACAGGGTGAAGTGTCCCTCTACACTGGCAGCTGGTGTCACATTTATGTGTTTCAGTACCTACGATGCACATGGGCACTCAGAAGAGCGATGACATCTGTAGGTAACAGCTTCATGTAGCATTATTGATTTTTGCATTGTACCAGCCGCTGTTCCTGGGTCTGTGAATCCCTTGCGGAGCCTCTCTTGGTAGCTGAACTAAAGCTTCAGACAGATTTTGTAGATGAACTTGAGGAATGCTTTGGCTGTTTCCAGAACAAGATATTTGAATTCATTCAGCTAATCAAAACAAAGGCTTTTATCCTACAGGTTTTAACTGGGGTATTCATTAAATGCTTTTGCTTTTTTTTAAAAAAAAACTATTTTCTTTGTAATGTCAACGACTGAGCGCAGCAGCAAAAATTAGAAACATTGAGCAAACAGTGGTCACACTTTCTGAAGGACTACCTTTGTATTTGCTTTCAACAGACATTTTTCACTGAAAGCCAAATGTTTTTCTAACATCCATAGTTTTCCAGTCAGGTTAAATGTAAAGAAACTATTTCTATAAAGGTGAAATAATAGGCCATAAGAGAAGGAGTGGCCAGTCACACAGATCAAGGTGGTTTTTTTTTAAAAACTGAATGTTTGTTTTCAATAAATTGCTTTGAATGGCTAATACCAGCTGAAAACATTCATAGGCATTATTTAGCAAATAATTTCCATGAAGTGCAAGAGAACCACAGTCTAACAATAAGCTAACAGAATGTGCATTCTTTCATATAATTAATAAGAATTATTCACTTCTCTAATAAAACTAAGTGGCTTTTAGGGAGGTGGAGTATGAATGGAACATTAAATTTACTTCATCCTGGCAGTCCATATTAGAATATCAGAGTGGTTATCTGCGCATAGTTTAACAGACTCCCAGCTTTGAGGAGTACTAAATAAGAGGCAAGACCTAATGGAGTGGAATAAGAAATATGGACCTGAAAATGAGATTGTGCTGTATTATATGTTGATCACACAAGGTGGCAGAATGAGCTTAGGACTATCCCAGAAATAAGAGGCAGGGAAGCACCATTACTTTCAGTCAAGAGCGTATCCTTGCTTGCCCTAGGAATATGCCAAGTTGCTTCTGCACATGGAGAGGGATGGAGGAGAGTATTTTAATTCAGTATTTTTTGATGATTATCCAAGTGATTCAATTTCATTTGGAGATTTGTCGGAACTCAGGACATTCCTTTGGGAGTCCGGAGTTTCCTGAGACCCTTGCCAGGGGGCTCGGAGACCCTGGCACACAGCCCAGAACACCAGCGTGTTCGATTACGAACCACAGAATAACTTGTCACCTTTATAGAAAGAGATAAAAGCCACAATAGTGTAAATAGTGTAAGAATAAAATAATTACAGAGTCTAAATGTAGGTTTTAGGATTTTTGGTATAGGGGTTTCTGGTGACAAGATGGAGGGATTTGGGCGTGTCTAGCCTTTCTTCTTCTTCTCTACCTCCATTTTGTCTGGTGATGTTGGCACTTTTAGATTGGTCTAAAGTAGAAACTCACTGTCTAATATAGATGATAGGTATTGGAAAATAACTGTAAATATTGTACACGTAGTTTGTAGTATATAAAGATAACACCGCCCTGGGGGTGGGGGGAGTGCCTCTGGCTGTCCTGCCAAACGGATCTCGGCTGGACAGGGAAAAAGAACTTTATAGATAAGATGCAATAAACAATCTTGAGACCGAAAAAATGAAGAGCCCTGACTTCTTCTTCAAGCACCGGGCTGGGAAAAGAAACTTTCGAACCTTAGTCGGGGTCACTCTGACCAGCTAGAAAGAGAGACCCCGGCAGAGATTTAGTGGAAACTGTTAAAAGCTTGTGTCTAACTTTGGAAATGAATAATCATACAATGCTGAATCTGCGCACATCTTCAGTTTCATTGAAAACACAGTTTATCACTGTTGATACATTGATTCCCTAAGTGGGGCTGAACTCTTCAGATGAAGGACAGCGGCAAGAACAGGCATGTAGGGAACATTTTGCTTTTCTTTATTGATTTATGGCTAAATTCACTTCTACTGTGAGTGAGTGAAACTCTATTGACTTTCCTTGTGTTGCATTCACTTACATGCTCTGCCTGAGCATGGCAGGCAGGTGTATGTGGCTGAACTGAGGGCAGCCCAAAGAGGAGAAATTGAAGTGCAAGACAAAGAGAAGGGAACACTCTTCAATAACCTTCATGCTACTGCTTTGGCCAATAGGTAGGGGAATAGTAGCAACAATTCTTTCTACACCTGTACAGCTACCTCAAGTGCTGAGCCTGTTCTAATGCTCACTTCGAGGGGCAGCACTGACCTGCATCACCAAAGGAACCTTTGGATGCAGGTTGCTGGTGGGCTCCTGTGTGTGCTCCCTCAATTTGCCTCTGTGAAGCTCTGAAACTGACAAGTGGTGCCCCAAAATGATGGAGAGCTTCAGCTCTGAGAAGGGTCTCCTTCCCATCTTCCTGATCTGAGTTGCATCAGTAAAGCATAAAAGCAGGGGTGGTGTTGAGCACAATTAATGATTGCTTGAAGAAAGAGATATGTCCTTGTAGGGTGCATTTTAAATTTATCTGGCAATGTATTCTGCATCTGAGTTTGCTCCTGCCTGTAAGTGAATGAAGTAACTGAGCAGGATGATCTTACAAGTAAGGGTTTAAGAACTCCTATCTGTGCATTGCTCCTTATGCAGTATATTTCTGGAAGCTCATTAGAAACTATTAAAGATTATTCACCCTTCCAACCTTTTCAGCAGATGTTCAGCTGTTTGTTTTTTCCTCCACTGCCTTAAGATATTTGGCTAAGCATTAGTACAAGACTGGAACAGGTCAGGAAAATATTTATTTCTCAGAAAAATAAATTAACTAGTAAAATAGATGGCAATTAATAAAATAAGTCATATGTAACATATTAATGAGAGCTGGAAAATAAAAATTGAAAGTTTGAAATTTAAAGCTAAAGCAGACACTAGAATGAAATTTCTCTTTGCACAGAGAGAAGGTTACAAAATGATAAAGAAGGAAAGGAAGAACCAAGGAAAAAAGGCAAAGAAAATGTTAATTCTGAGTTCTGGAAAACTCTTTTTGCCTCTGCTGCATTTGTCTTTGACCTGTTGGTCATCAGGGGAGCTACAGTCTGTGAGGCTCATGAGACTTCTGGAATGACTTATAGTCACATCTAAGAGAGTTTTTTTTTGGCCCACACCTTGATGCTGAGCTTCAAGCCTGAGAACTCCCTGATCCCTTTTTATTGCGTCCAGCTCATTCCATAGCCATGGTCAGACTTTCACTTCTTAGGTTCTGTTTGTCAGCTGAGTTTCATAATTTGTATGACATTTTTTCCACTGCCCAATGCAAAACTAGGGAGGTTTTTTTAATTGTCACTGGTTTTACCTAACCTTCTCGAATGTACACTGCACAGGCTTGAGTCACTCACAGCCTAGATGAGGTGACTCAGTGGAGACAGCTTTTCAAAATGCCTCTCTGCCGTGACTGCCTGAGAGTCCTCCCTCTTTTCAGTACAGTCAGGCTTTAACAACCTAAACCACTGCAGGGGAGGCTTTGAGTTAAACCACTAGCCTTGCACAGAAATGGGCAAAAATCCCTTATACCAGCTTTACCACCTCAGTCACTAATTACTGCCTTTCAGTCTGATCTGCCTTGGGGCAGCCTGCTGCCATTGATGGAGTGTGTCTAAGAGAGCCAGAGTTCCTCAGAGCATGCAAGCCCAGCGCTGTGGGGTGGCAGAGGGTGGGCATGGCTGTTGAGCTGGGGCACAGGGCTGGGCTCACAGAGACGTTTTGGGTGCCACCTCTCACAGCATTCCATTCACATGGTCCAAAGCTGCAGTGCAGTGTGAGAGATAGGACAGCAAGTCTGAATTCACTGAATATACACAAGTAATAGGCAGCAACCTTTATATATATATATATATATATAACAAATAATTATTTAATGTCTGAAAAGGCATAGGAAGCTGTCTGCACTCTGAGAGTAGCTTGGCAGTGAGACAGCCATAACTGAACCAGAGCAGAAATGCAAAGCTCTTCTCCTAAGAGCTGGTGATGTGAGGCAGCTCCCTTTGTCACTTTCTAAAATAATTTCACAAAGTAATGTCTGCATATTGGTTAAAAAAGCAGAAACTGGTTGAATTTCAATCAATGTCTAACAGTCTCAGCAGCCTTAGCCAGTGCCCCTGGAAAGCAGAAAGCAAGCAGAGGCTGAGAGAAAAATACTGGGAGAGAAAAATATTGGGAGAGCTGGCACTGACAGCAGTGTGGTGTGTCAAAGTAATAATGGCAGTGACACAGATGCTCATATAGATGCCATCCTGTTAAATGCAGGTGTCAGTCACACCTGCCCAGCACACATGGAAGCAGAACACACTCTCTGGACATGTATGCACATATGTATCCACAGGTACATATATATGCTATCACAATGTAGTGGTGGGTGGATAAACAAAGCAGATGGGGGGAGAACATGCTGCAGGGTTCATGTGGTCACTGAAAATGTTCTCATTTGAGTGTGCTGCTGAAAAGCTTGCAGGCCAAATGCATATGGATGACTCCAGTGTCTGGAAAAACATGCTGTGAAACTGCTGTATTGTACTTGAAGCTACAGACAGTTCCTGACAGCCTTTGTGAAGTGATATGAAGCTAAAAGCCTGTGAGAGTGAGGAGGTAATTCTGTTGATTAATGCCAGTCTTGTTGGTATTGATGATTTAGCTGCCTGTATGAAACAAATGTGGGCAATCAGTTCATCTTGAAAAACTTGTACAACTGAATAAAGGAAGTTGTTGCCTAATCTATTTTATACTAATTGCTTCATGCCACAAATTCAAGGCCTGATCCAATATGAATTGACATGGAGGAGAGATAGTCCATTCACTGCTGTAGTCTTTGGATCAAGGCTTCATTTTGAAGCGAGCAAATACTGCGTGCTAAATTAACATTCATCTGAGTTTTCACTATCTGTTTCTTGAGAAGCAGACAGGCTTGATAGTCTCTCTGCAGCCAAATGAATCTTAGCACTTGCATGCTGGATTGCAAGGCAGCAGGGCCACCCTGAGCACAACAAAGTTTTGGTGAGAGCTGGGGCACCGCGGGCTGCTGCCTGCGACAGACTGCCTCGGCTAGGTGTCTGACATGGGGCTCTCACTGCTCTGCTGCCTTGCAGAGTCATTTACCACCAACAAACACTTAGTGTTTATGAGGCATTTTTCAAAAATCTCACTGGGGCCATACCTGGGGCTTTAGCTATTTAAACATCTTAAAAAAATCTGTCCCTTGAGAGGATTTAACTCGGCAGGATTTAGGCTGCTAAGGCTCACATCATCAAAGAGACCAAAGTGTCAATCCATCTCTTTTCATGCCTAAGGACATAATAGTATCGTGCCCCCTCCCATGAGGGGGTACTGCAGAGAAATTTCCAAGCTCTCAGCACCCAAACTAGCTAGCTCTGGAAGCAGATGGAGTATAATTATAGCAGCGTTGAGCTGCACCTGAACTAATTAGCTCTGCTGAGAAACAGGGATTGAATTTAATAATGCATGTTCTGCCATACCAAAAAGGCTAGGCTGCCTTTGAGACCTGTGTGACTGTCTCTGCATGGTGCTGTGCTGAACTCTGTGGATGTACTGTGAAAGTCAGCTCAGAGCTTTTCTGTCACCATAATCTGCTGCAGAATGTAGGCATCACCTTGTCCCAGCATTCATGTACCATTGGAATAATTACTCCTCAGCTGTCACTTATCTCTTGACTATTAGTTTAGCATGTTATGTTTTGCATATGCTCAAGATTTTGCTGTCCAAATTCATCTAAATACTGAGATCTACTTCAAGGACTGCTGTGGCTAAAACCTTGAAGCCTTCAAAATGGGACTGTCTCTGCTATGGACCTGATGTTACCAGCATGGTCTCAACATGCTCAAAGTAAATGTAGCAGTGAGAGAAAGGCAGAAGAGCCAGCTTCATCCTGCTCTGGAGCGGTGATACCTATCAGATGTGGAGTTGAACACCCATCTTAGATACATTTCCTAGGTGCTGAGGTCAAAGACACTCTTTCTTACCTCAGTCCTTTGCATATCGAATTATTTCTATGGGGAGGAGAAACTCTTGTGTTGGTGTCTGAGGGAATTTTCCTACCCCAGAGAAAGATGACTGTTGGGATTCTGTCTTGGGGTGCTGGTTTGAACTCAAGCTCAGGCTGTGGTTTGGTCAGAAGGAGGAGTTGGACCCTGTTCTCCACACTCTCACAAGGTGATCTGACCCCAGAGCTCTCAGTTCTGGGCTGCCATTACATCTTCAAAAATGTAGATCTGGTGTTTTGTATCATACAAGTGGCTGAGATCATTTAGGAGCTTAATGGCTCTAAACAGAGACTTGGTCTCTCTGGACACATATGAGCACCATTCTTTTTACCTGAAATTTATCTGTTACTAATGTGATCCATACACTGCTCAGCAGGTTTCTGTTGCCTCCATACTGATATGCCTATCCACAGAAAAATTGTGTGAGTATTGCAAGAGGTAGGATCAGGACAATGAGGAAGATATTGCATTGCTTAATTCTGTTAAGTCTCTTTACTACCTAGGAACTACAAATGGAAAGTGGACCCTTGAATTACTTGAAGTCTTTTGAAAATATAAGTCATGTTCATAACATTTGAGGATTTTTTAATGTAGTAAGTACCTTTAGACAAAGTTAATGACTCTGTGTGGTGCAGACAACATATTACAACTACTGGATCACGCATGCACACAAATCTAGATGTAAATCTTTCAATTGCTTCTTCAGTTTTGAAAAATGCAGACTTCAATGTTTTGAGCCAAAGGAGATACTTGGTAGCTACTGATGCATCTTGCCAGGTCTGCTGTTGCAGAAGTAAGTAGGTCTCTTATCAGAAACCCAAAATACTTTTACTTTGTATAAAAACTATTATTTTTCCTGCCATACTGCTGATAGGGTCTGAAATAAATCCCTTAACTAGTAAATGATCTTATTTAGGAGATTTGTAATACCTGTGTTGAAACCATATGCCTGTGCAGGAAACACATTTCTTCTCTTCTTCCTCTGTTTGCTCTTCAACATATTTGGCTTGAACAACTTGTTTCTGAAAATATCAGTGGCAAGTGGATGAGCAGAGGCAGTAGAAGGAATACTGCACCTGTAATAAGGGGAAAGGGAGACATGCAGGAAGAAGAGACACAGGAAGGAAAACTCAAAATCTGAGTTCCTCTTCACCCTTCTCCTGGCATGGCACCAAGGCAGTCTGCCTCTTCTACATGGAGAGGAGTAGAAGTGCAACCTCTCCCTAAGTAACTAAATGAATACTTACCCTGCAGGTTCAAAACGTACAGCATATTATAAAACAATTATGTTGCCTTTGTATGAAAAAGCTGAATTGCCATTCAGCTTCTTTTGTCATCTGTATGCATGAGTTTGGAGCAATTAGCATGAATATATTACAGGTGCAGTGTCTCAGGAAATTGCAAGAAGCTGTGCTGTATTTTTGTACTATAGAGAAGAGACAGAACTATAACTCTTGGAAGAGTTGAAAACTGGGCAGATATGAGCATCTGAAGTGTGATTTTATAATCATAACAAGCACCAATAGCCATCAATTTAATAGTCATGGAATGAAATGCTGTATTTTCTTAGATTGTTCCACTACTCATTTAATTTAACTGGACACTAAAAACTATTTAATTTTAGATTTTGGATTAACTTTCTTATGTGCCCAGTTTATCTTTTTAACTGCAGATAAAGTTTTTTTTGAAGGATAACAGCAGTGGTATTATGTTAGCTTTGATGTTATCTCCAGACAACTTATGCCAGTGAAACACATTTCTGCATGTTCTTTAAGATAAATTACCTAGCAATTCAAGAGCCCTGAATTTTGTTTGATACAGTTTTGTCACATTTAATTGTTCATGTAAAGCTGATTCTTTTTTCTCTCAGCTGCAATTTAATTTTTAAGTGCAGGTTCCTTATAAATTCAGATGACCACAGTAAGATAACTGCTTCCTAAATCCAAATCGCTAAGTGGCATTAATGGTGACCTTTTATTTTTTTTATTAGAGTGATAGTGATTCACATCTGCTGAGGATCTCACCCTTAGAGTTACCTGACCTGATAATAATTTTTGCTGATGCTCCATTTATATGAGTGGAACAGAGGGACCTCAAAAACCACAGCAATTATTCATATATGGTTTGATGCCCTTTTTTTCCACCACAGAGGCTCAAGGGAACAACTGTGGTAATAAGATTCATATCCACCATTTTACCATCATGAAATCACAGATTTGATGAATGATACTGATGTGGAACTTTGCCTTCTTTGCAGGTATGAAAGGAAAAATTAATCCTGGGGTCTTCAAAACAAAACCCAGTGACCTCAGTCAAAACTCTTTGCACATAGAAAAAAAATCCTGAAAACCAGTGTTACACACAGAGTGTGACACATGGACATGTTTGGGAAGTGGCAAAGGAGGAAGAAGTGTGAGTGCCAGATCAAAAAAGCAGTCTTCAGGTTGTCAGCCTGGTGGGTCATTGCACAGTGTTTCCTCAAATATGACAACATCATGACTACCCCTTGCTTTCAGCTGCAGTGACACATCAACATTTTAGGGGAGTGGGAGGAGGTAAAAGAGCTTACTCTGAAATGGAAATGGCAGGAGAAGGATATCACATGAAACAAACTCTGAGAGCAAGGAAGACTTGTGACATGTTAAAGATTATGTGTTCTGCAGATAGCAATCCTAGAAGCACAGTGGCTTGGTGGCTTTTTATATGATAATAAGATCTGTACTAAAGTTCAGTGCTTTCCTACATGATGCACCAATGTTTTAGTGCTAGTTTGGAAGCTGATTTCCTATTCAGGAAACTTTCAACTCCCCTCTAAAGTAACAATGCCCATAGAAAACCTCTTTTTTCATATAATCTTCACCTTAGAGTCCCCCAACCCCTGCTTTTTTTTGGGTTTTTTTGGTATGGTTTTTAAAGTAAGAGTATTTGTGGACCCCAAGGCACCACCTCACTCTGTCTCTGGGTTCTCTGTGTGGGTCTATAGCTAAAGTGGTAACACCTGTCCTACATTTCAAGTGTAACAGGAGGCCTTTGAGCAAACTATCATTTACAAAATAGCTAGAGATTGCACAGCCCCTGTGGCTCTGGGAAAGTTTAATGGAGTTGTAGACTAATCCCCTCACCATCGCTCCACAGAGCATGGAGAGCAAATTCCCACTTCCAAGGAAGAAGTAAATGTTCTCAGAGGGAAATCTCAGACAATTTTTCTCCTTCCCTCCCTCTTGGCTAGAGTTTTCTATGGGAATGACTGAGGATTGACCCCATGGAAACAAGAATTCGAGAATACTTATTATAAAATTGATTTGATTTCCTTGTCATTGTGAAGTTGTTCCCTATAGCATGTTCTCTAATGATTTATCCAGAAGTTTCAGGAGTTGTAAGTACCAGTGGTTCTGTATTTCCCAGGCCTGTCTTACTGACAGATGGCACCAAGACAGGATTGTAAGGTACAGCAGGGACAAAAAGAGAGATAGTCAAATAAGATAAAAATTTTTTTTTTTTCCCTGTAGGAATAAACTGCTTGGGAGGATCAGGAGTGAGACCAGCAGCTTTTGCTGTGTATATTCTGAGTGAAATAGCAGTTGAGATCTAGGCTGTGTTTAAAGACAAAGAAATTTGCCTCAGACAGAAGTCCCAACACTTTTATAATTATCTCCCTTTAAATCTATTTCACTCTTTTCTCGTAATATTTTCGCACAAATGAAAGAAGAGCTTCTGGTTCCTCCTCTCTTCCCCCAGTTCTCTTCTTAATGCTTCCCTCCATGCAACCCTCTGCACATCTCTTGGGAGGTGGATGCCAAGTTCTGAAGCAACACAAGGTATGGTGCTCTTGAGGAGTCCCTGGTCTGCTGAGCAACTTCTTGTGAGATTTACAACTCCAAAGGATTGACCATAAATAAATAAAACCTTTCAACACCTTCTAGCTCCTGGGAAACAAAATCCAAAAAATACTGAGTTTTGCTTACCACTTCCTTCTGCCAGGGTTACTGGAGGGTTTGCTGTATATTCAGTCCTGTCATGCCACCTGCCTCTTGCATTCTGTCTCTAGCAACCACAGCCATAGCCTGTCTCTTCTGCTACTCATCCATCCAATATAGCAGTGCATGGTAATGTAATGCTCGAGGATAATACCCTGGTATATCTCCTGACTTCCACATATGAGATTTGGTGCTTGCTACTTCTTTTTCTGTTTGGTATTGACTCTAGAAATTCTTACACAGACAGAAAATGCAGTTGTGAATTCAATCTCCAGATTTCTTTTTTTCTTAGGGCACCTCTTTTCCTTAATTGCTTTTGCTTTGTTTGTTCGAATTAAATATTTATTGCATTTTAAAGAAGAATGAACTTTTGGTACAAGATAATAAAGGATTTATCTGATGATAAAACATGTAAATCTTTCCAGAAACTTCAGGAGGATTTTAATATTAATGCAGATCAAATATGGAAATATATGCAACTTGTGAATAGTTTTATAGAAACAGGAAGAGTTGTGGTGTCAGTGTAGGAGTAATCCTTATTAGGATGAGTTTCTGATATTGATAAGACAGGAATACAGGATTTCATTTCTTTCTCTTGCTTAAATCTCTTCATCCTTTTGTAAAAGTTCAGAAAAGAATGACAAGTCCTTTTCTTTTTTATGTTTTAATAAACTGTTGAATAAGTCATTACAGAAGAAACTATAGGGAACAAGTTGGTAGTGACAAGGAAAGAAAATCGGTTGTCTAAGAAGTCCTCTCAGTTTCTAATAACCAGGAGGTCAATCAGCAGTCCCACCCTACAGAAAAAAAAATAAATTATAGATAATAAGTATTTTGCTGGTTTACTATTTTGAAAAGCGTAGCTCTCCCCCATGATTAGGTGCCCTTAGGGTAACTCCTACCCTCTCTTGTATCAAGTATGAGGGACTAGTACTCAATATTCCAAACGCAATAAAACATAAATATGAAATTAATGTTTAAACTACTTAATTTTTTAAATTTCTCATTTATTCTTTCCAAATCATTGAAACCATAGAATGTACTTAACAGAAAAAACACCAGAATTTTTAGGTTTGGAGAAAAATGAATGGAGGAAATCAAGAGGTAAGATATGGGTGAATTCTCTACGCAACAATATTCTCAGTATCCTTTAAAATTTTTAGAATTCTTTTCAAGAGTGAATCATGATAGAAATATTGAAATCTTGTAACCACTAAGGAAGACCATGGAACTGGGGGGTATTGACATTCCTGCTTCATGCCAAAACAGATTATTCCCTTTTGGCATTTTCTGATCACTATGTTTATCACAGTGAAATGCCAGTTTGATTTGGCTTTCACACGTGCTCACGGTTTGTACCAATCAATTTAATGAGTGGGCATGATTGGAGAGGTTGTAAAATGCACAAGATCAAGGACTTTATAAAATAAGGTAGGATTTTCAGAAAGTCCTCAAAGACCTAAGTCCTTTACTGTGTGAAATTCAGAAATATAACCAGAAATATGCTTAGTACAGAGTATTGCAGGGAAGTCATAGAATGCTCTGAGTTGTAGGGAACCTTAAGGATCATTTACTTCCAACCCCTATGCCATAAGTAGGGACACCTTCCACTAGATCAGGTTGCCCAAAGCCCCATCCAATCTGGCCTTGAACACTTCCGGGGATAGGGCATCCACAGCTACTCTGGCCACCTAGTTCCAGTTCCTCACCACCCTCAGAGTAAAGAATTTCTTCCTAATATCTAATATAAACCTTCCCTCTTTTAGTGTAAAGCCATTTTCCCCTTGTCTATCACTACATGTCCTTGTGATCAGTCCCTCTGCTGCTTTCTTGAAGTCCCCTTTAAGGGCTGGAAGCCTGCTTCAAGGTCTTCCTGAAGCTTTCTTTTTTCCCGGCTGAGCAACTCCAACTCTTTCAGTCTGACTTCATGGGCGGGGTGTTGCAGCCCCCCGATCACCGTTGTAGCCCTTCTCTGAAGCTGTCTAACAGGTCTGTGTCCCTCTTAATTTGGATGCCCCAGAGCTGGATGCAGTAATCCAGATGGAATCTCAGGAGAGTGCAATAAAGGAAAGGGTCACTCTACAGAAACTCTGCCTTTTGGTGGTATGTCTCTTTGCAGACTGTGTTCCCTAGCACAAAATCTTCCAAGATTCATTGCTGTATTTAGAAGCATGGAATTGCTGGTGCATAGCCCAGAGATCCAGAGACCACCTTATTCTTCTAACACCCTCAGTAATGGATCTGTTTTCAGGCTTAACATTACCATATTGAATAAGTTTTCAAATTTGCCCAACATGATGATTTTGCAAGGCTACATATGAAACTCATTTGTGCTGCCTTCTGAAGTAATTCTGAAAACACCCTGCTCCCATTCATCATTCAACATGCAGGTTTCTTTCACTTACTATGTTCTAGGATGTGCTCTCAGCTAACTAGTGAGAAACCTCTGTAGGAGGTTTTGCTCATTAGAGAAGCAATTTAATGTTAAAGAAATATTTTGCTTTCTATTTTAAAATGTCTTTTTGAATAAATAGTATACAGATTTTCCTGCGATGTGCTTTGAGCTGCTTTGAAAATGAAGAACAGAGCCTTTCACTAAAATTAATGGGAAAGTTCAGTGAAATTTGGATTAGACTCCAATGATAAAGCAATCTGAAACAGAAACATCATTAAAAGATACTGGTAATGGAACTGTGAGCTTATTTGTCTGAAAAACAGCTTGCGAGGTAATAAGTAATGAATTACTGCTAAGAAGTACATCTGTCTCTAAAGAGAAAAATGGCTTGTGGAATGCATTGTACATCTGTACTGATGAAATTATTAAAATGAGTACCTTTGAGATAGGAGTATATGTCATAAAGATGACCAAGCAAACATTGGATTAGGGGTTTTTTATGCTAATTAAGTGATGGACACACAGTAAAGAGACAAATTGTTAATATATGCTAAACACAGAAAATCTAGACGACCATCTGATTCATTCTATCAGAGAGAAAACATATCTGCTTAATTAAGGGCTGTAATATTGTATGCAGGCTTGCAAGCAGTGATAAGGTAGCTAATCTAGCTTTTCCTGAGGTGCACTCTGTCTTTTTAGTGCTTAGATTTTAGCCTTAAGGTTCCCCTATTGTTGCTGTTTGTATGGGATTGTTTCTCTGTGGCGGGCACATAACCGATTCCCTGAGAGACAGATGCACCTCCAAACAGCAACTGCTTGTCAGGAAGACAGTTTTTCATACCTGGCTTTAATGCAGACCTTTATTTTACAGACAGGTTTCTCAGAGGCTTGCGCTGTCTTATTTTTAATGAATTAAAAAAAAACCTGGGAGAGTGGGAAATGCTGTCACGCAGGCGTTCCAGATGAGACTGGGACAACATCGCATTTGAATAACCCCCCGACGGATCCGTCAAGCTGAGCTGAGACATGCCTCAGCAGCTTCAACTCCAAATCGAGCCCTCGGATGGAGGGCGAGACACGGGAGTGCCCGCAGCCTGCGTGTGCCTTGGCTTTCCCTCTGCAGTGCTCCTGCCTGGGAGAGCGCTGGCACCGGCGGAGCGCCGTCCTACAGAGGAGCTTAATTGCGCCTTTGCTGTACTGCAAAGAAACATATGGCTCAACGCCCACAGGAAAGGATCAGGAACAGAATCTTGCAGCAGTAACATAAACATTATTTTACATGAAGTAAAATCAATATTTGTTGTCTGAGCATCTTCTCAGGGTTTCAAAGTCAAGTGTTGTTAGATTTCACTAAGTTTGGGGTGTTTGTTTCCATTTGCTTCCCAGTCAACAGTGGTTTTAATGGGGATGCTGCAATTTTCAGGGTTGTGTTTGTGGGCTGCCCCTGGACGTACATACAGACTGGGGAATGCAGCCCCATGAGAGGGACTTGGGGGTCCTGGCAAGCTGAACATGAGCCAGCAATGCCTTTCAGCCAGGAGGGCCAAGCATGTCCTCGGAGGCATCAGGCACAGCATCACCAGCCAGGCAAGGGAGGGGATTTTCCCGCTCTGCTCTGCACTGGGTTGGCCTCAACTTGAGTGCTGGGGGCAGTTCTGGATGCCACAACACATACAAGACATTAAACTACTGGGGAGCTTAATGGCCTCCTCCAAAGGAGGGCCATGAGGATGGTGAAATGTTGGAGGTGAAGCCGTATGAGGAGCTGCTGGGGTCACTTGGTCTGTTTAGCCTGGAAGAGACTGAGGGGAGACCTGACTGCTGTCACAACTTCCTTGTGAGGGGAAGAGGAGGGACAGGCACTGATCTCTTCTCTGTGGTCACCAGTGACAGGACCTAAGGGAATGGCTGGAAATTGTGTCAGGGGAGGTTTAGGCTGGATATTAGAAAAAGGTTCTTCACCCAGAAGAGTGGTTGGGCACTGGAACAGGCTCATCAGGGAAGTGGTCACTGTACGAAGCCTGACAGAGCTCGAGAAGTGTTTTGGATGATGTCTTTGGCACATGGTGTGACTTGTGGGGATGGTGCTGTGCAGGACCATGAGTAGGACTCGATGATCCTTGTGTGTTCCTTTCAACTCAATATATTTGGTGATTCTGTGATACAAATTTTGCTCCTAATCACTGCTTGTATAAAATTTTGGGCTGATGGATATCTGCCCCATAGAAATTCAAGTACCAAAAATTCAAAGCAAAGCTGGCACGTTCCTTACAAAGCTCACTTCTTTTTTTTATTCTTTTTGTTTGAGTATATCTCAGTAGGACCAAGCCAGGCTCCCACAAGCTTTGCAGCGGTAAACTTGTATTAGTAGTGATGACTGATCCCAGAGATGTGAATAGTGGAATTGGTGCACATTACACCAGAATTCATTGTTACTTTCGTTTTAAATGTCCACATCTCAAAAAGACAAACTTCTTGGTGTGAAACAACTTGCATGATTAAGTGAACCTCGACGTGAGTCCCACGGAAGAGGTCAGAGAGCTGCTCTTGGTGGTGAACTGTCACCAACAAAACAGCCAGACTGATCTGATTCTCTGTGCTTGAGCCATACATGTTTTCCCAAACAGATTAGCACTGATTAGCAATGAATTACCAAGCGTGAAATGAGCTTCTTGGCTTCTAGCCACTGGACACATAGAAAGAATGAATCTGCAGGAGGAGGAAAATGAGTATCCACGGATGAATAAAACACTTGGATGTATTTGTTGTTGCAGGCTATTGCCAGCTCAGAGTAAGAGTGGTCATTGCCAGTTAAACAAAACACCTCTCTCCTTACAGTAAGCATATTGCTTTCTAGAAACAGGACCTCTTAAATAATGTCTTTCTGCTTATCTATGGTCTTTGAATATTTTTTTTGCTGAATAGCAGCACAGTATTTGAGCACTTGTGTCATGCAGAAGCAATCTGCTCTTTAGACAGTGATGCTTACTTAAAATGCTTATGTTGATGCTGAAAACGTGGGGTGAGGGAAAACTCAGGTCCCATCTTGAAGAGGCTTGTTTCTTTAAGAGAAGGTAAAAGATGTGTTAATCACTTAGCAGCAATTTAGAGCGCAAGTAAGCAGTTGGAGTACTTTTAAGAGAAATATTAGTAAAAAACCACTTGTTTCTGGCAGATGAAAAAGAGGGAAACTGGTCCACCTGACTATGAAGAAGAAAATGATCAGTAAGGTGGTTGGTCTGTTAGGCTGTGGCCTCTGCTCTGAAACAGAAGGACTCTTACCTTATTTCACTGATAACAGGATGAGTGTGTGAGACTTCTCTTAGCCAGCAGGAACGTGCAAACTGCATCCTCAACCCTTCAGCCACTTTGTGTTAGTAATTCTAAGCAGTCTGATGCTAGGCACAATATCTCCACAGTTAACAGGTGTATTATTACTTTAATTATCTTTAACTACTAGGCATGCTGTGATACTAGGCATTGAGAGATTCAAATAAACAGTAGGTCTGATAAAAGCTGTTTGTCTCAGATAGATTCAAATGCTTAGTTTTGTTGCATAGAAGACCTAATGTTTGTTACTAGTTTGCCACACATAATCTTGGCTATACTGGCTAATTAATTTGCCAGCAGTCTTATGGTTGATATCTGAAAACAAAAAGGAAAAATACAGATGATGTCCTACATTTGCTTACCAAAAGGAGGCTGATATTTTTAAAAGAGGAAAAAACCTAATATTTTTAACTGGTTTATGAAACTAGAAAAAAATGGATAAAAACCTAATTTTCCTATGTGGAGAACAGAAATGTGAATATTTATTTCTAATATCTATATCTGTCTCCAGAGAGAGTACTTGCATGCTAATGAGGAAAAGGAGGGGAAAATGGTTATTCAATACTAAACTTTTTAAAAAAGAATTTTGCTTTTCCTGCTGTCTTTTGGAAGCAGACATTATAACAGAAATCTCACTGAATAGCCCAAATTTCTATGCAACCAGATATCAAACCAAAATTTACTAGTAAACTAATGAATATAATCTACCACACATTCACTCATCTCTGTTTCTTCTCCTTATATATTCATTTACCATGGCTGCCTCCTTTTCCACTTCCCAAATATTTTCCTGGGTTTTTTTTTTCCCTTTGGTTTGAAGCTGCTCAGAAGTGTATGTCAGCAGTATTAACTCACATCTTAAAATTCCAAGCTCCTGATGTCTAGTTTTTAAAAGCAATGGACTAATGAGAAAAAGATGCAGGGATTCAGCTTTTTATTTATTCCTAGGCTCACTGTGAATCCTAAGCCATGTCATGCACCTGTGTATGCTGGCTTTACTGCAGGATTCTCAGACATTTAACTGTACTGGTATGATGTTTCCAGACAAATACATATCTTGCAGGTGTAGCACTGTTTTCTCAGAGGTTTCCTGAAGGGTTATAAAGAGCATCCATGTTGGGCAATGCACCAATGTTCAGATGTTTTTGAGGCATTCAGACATCAGTTGTTGGCCCTCACTTGCCTTAAAGTGAATACATTCCAAGGAATTTGTCATCTTTCTGTTTTCAGCAATATTATAAACACAGCCTTGCATGGATCTCTTGGCATAGGAGAGTATACTTGGAGCAGTGTGTTCACTGAAAAATCTTTTTTCACTCTTCAGCCTTGTGTGGATCTTTAACGACCTGCTATATGCTTCCTCTTTCTCTAATCTTCTGAGAGAGTCAGCAGGCACAAACTGTACTGAGAAAATTATACTGTACCACATTCTGAAACTGTAGGTTTGATTCCAGCCTGTCTGGTGGGACTGCTGCTAAAAGTCAGCATCTAAAGGAGCAGCTCATTTGAATTCTGGATGTACACACAAGTTAATACGAATGTGCTCAGAGACTGAAGGCTGATATATCAAAGCCACCGTTCAACACCACCTCAGGAATGTTCCTAATAGTGCAACCATTTTTTCCTTTCACTTCTGTCAAATTTATCAATGTCTGATGTCACTCTTTCACAAAGAGGCAGCCTATTAATATGTATAAAGTAAAAATAAAAGTTTATCCCTGTGCATTAACATTTATTCATGGCAATTATGCTTGAGCTTATTAAATTCATATATCCCCCTCTTCTTCTTTCTTTCCATTCCGACCCTACAGAAAGTAGTACCAGATCGATTTATTTTTATTAATCTCTGTGTGTATGTACCCCTGTATCTGTATTTTTATGTGCATTATCTATACATCTCTCTATATATATACTTCAGCACTGAGGACTGAATAAATTTACCCACGTTTGGTATCTTACTGCTGGAGCATTTCCCAAGAAAACTAATGACTGCTTACCTGGAGCTAGACTGAGTTATTAGGCAGGCACATAACTGTATTGCCCCAGGAAGTATACATGGAAGGAATTGGACCTGAGAGCAGCATAGTTTGTCCTGTCTCTCCCTCCTCGTTTGTGGAATGAAAAGGTAATTTGCACTTCTCCTTTCTTCACGTGCCTTTTCTGGTGCAAGCTAATTTTCCTGCGCATTGTGGCAGCATGCAAGAGAGGGAATCAAACAGCTTTCACCTCTTACCCCTCTCTTGGGGCCCCAGTCCCTGTCTCCTGAGCCCAGATGATCCCAGTAGCCTGGGGATGTCCCTGTGCTAGGCTCTGCCAGAGAAGGGGCAATTTGATCTCTGCATAGAGACAGCCATGTGGTTAAATGCTGCATGCTTCCTCGCATAAAATGTTGCCTAGATTCTCCCCAACAGGATCATCTCCTTGTCCCTGACCTTTGCTGCTTCATGCAGGGTGGGATGGGGCTGCATGCCCCCAGTGCCAGGCATTTGGCCGTCCCTCTGCGGGTTTAGGACACACGGGTGGGTGAAGGGAGAGCGTGCAGGACCTCACAGGGTGTGTGTCAGAACTCTCCCCACCTGCAGCTGGAGGATGCTATGCCACAAGTTGGGGTTTGCACTAGTTTTGGTGGAAACCAACAGTTTAAACCACCGAATGAGGAACTTTGGTGAGGAGGCCATGTGTAGGATGAAATTTTGCTGCAAATTCAGGGAGCACCTCAAGGTAGCTTCCCACAAAGGGGTTGTAAATTAAGTTCACATCCTTGGATTGATGCAGCCTGCAAACACCCTCCTTCAGCTGGGCTGGCCGCTTTCTGAGGGACTTTAGTGCCTGAAGTGAGAAGATGGGGGTCAAAAGATAGATGGGAGACTATATTTTAATGTTATGTAATTTTCCAGACTCCTCCTCTGGCAGGGATAATTATAACAAAATTAAATCTCTTTTCATCCCATTCCAGCTCCACACTGGGACCTGAAATCTGTAAATAAATGAGTCTTTGTAAGGACTTTAATTTCAGGGATGCAACTGCTTTCCACTCTCTGACAGGGTGAGATGGAAGTGGGAAGACCAAAGAAGCTAGACTCCTATTCCAAGGAATAAGTTTATAGCTATTGGCTCAGCCAGATCAAAAAAGAGCTGCTATTGCAGTAATCACCCCAGGTACCTAGAGGCTATAGTCAGGGTTGGAAGGATGCTCGTTTGATGTTTTCCTAAAATAAATACAAACATTTTTCACTCTCTTAAGCTGAGTCAACAAAAGAGCAGCTAACTACTCTGTTAGCCAAAAGATCCCCAGCACTACTTTGCTCCCTTTTTCTTCCGCCATGGCTTAAATTGCAGGTTAAATATTACCTTTATTTGTTCTCTTAGAGATTGACTGGAAATTAAGGGCCAGAAGAGAGAAGGGAAGCAGACCCCATGGCCTTAAAAAGGACAAGAATTTGGTTCCTGTTGACTTGTCTTCAGTCCTCTCCTGGCAGCATCCTCAACACTTGCATTTTTGGTTGCTCAAAGTGCGATAAATAAGCAGCACTCCCTGGCAGGAGGCTTCTGAGAGTGGACTGCTATGTCCTAGACATCACCCCGTCACCTGGTGACAGCCATACTTGTCTGACACCTTCGTGCTGGGGACTCCTGTGCTACATTGCCAAGTCCTGTTGGCTTTCCTGAATTCTGACTGAGGACCCTGAGATGCTTCAATCCAGCAGCCAGCTGCCATCAATAATAACTGCATTTACCATGATTAAATTTAGCTTGTTTTCTTCAAAGTAACACTTGTTTATGTGTTTCTGTTCATGTGACTAACAGCACAATTAACTTTTATTTTGTCCACATCTGTATATTTACATGGCTGCTGAAGCCCCTCTGAGCTGGGTGATTTATAAGCTCTTTGTGCCACTTGCCTGTCCCACTCAGTAGGAAAATATAACCTAAGCCTTTCCCTGATGGCATTAAAAGGTCCAGTTAATCAAAAAGGGGTCACTTAATATTCTCCACACGTAAGTGCTGAACATCAGAATAATATGCTCTCTTGTGGTTGGCATCCCATCATTTTGTGGTTTAGTTAAAAAGAAAATTGGCAGGACAACCACGAGTGTACACCATGGGATTGCTCCATGGATTTGGGGCAGCTGTTATATCTGCTGCAGAGAAATGTTTTCTCTGCTGAAAGAGTTTTTTAAAATAAATAGACGAGTTAGTAGGGAGTAAAATTTTCTTTTTGTGGTTTGAGAAACTTTCTTTCTTTTTACTTCAAAGGCTTAAGTGGCACGAGGGAATCCCCTAGCAGCCATAGGCCCTGGGAATTAAATTTTCTCCATCTGTTCCCTAGTCCCTGAGCAACATAGCACAAATCCTACTGCCATATATCTCTTTAAGCAGCCTCCTGTGGAAAGAGAGAAGCTTGATTAGTGCATGTGCATATGATTGCCTGCCCACATTTAGAAAACTGGCCACTAAGAGAAATGTTAGCTTGATATTCATTACCATCCTGAAACTCTCTGCACTGTATACATGACAAGGTAATATTTCCACTGCAGGAGGCAATGTGGGAAGCAAGGGTTGGGATAGTCTTACCTGAAACCAAATCAATTAATTTGCTCTACAGTTCTCAAAAAAGTCCTTCTCTTAATAAAAGGCTGACCAGGCTTCAGCAAGTTTGTGGCTCTTGTGTTTGACCAGTGCTCTACAGATGACCTGGAATAGTTTACTGGCAGATAAAATCTTCCTAGGAACACCTTCTGAATACAACATTTAAATGCTGTTTATAAAATAGTAACTGTGATTTTTCTAACTGAAGTTGTCTTGAAATTTTTTTCTTCAGCTGTTCTTGGAATTGGGAATATTTTCTTTCCAGATAATGCCATTATAAAGTGAGTTACTTTGTTCTTTCAGCTTTCTGGTGAGTAAATAAAATAGGTTCTTCATCCATTTGTGTGTTTTCTGTCTGAAGCTGCCATGAACATAGGGCAGTTTTCCATCCCAGGCTCTTTCGTCTATGTCTAAATGCTAATGTTTCATTTTGTTTAACAAGCCACTGGCTTTTTCTGAAGCTGAGGCCTTTCTGTAACACTCAGTTTCAAGAGGTCTGGCCTTGCTTATGGCCGAATATGGGTCATTTTGTATCTGACTGAGACCATTTGGTACAGTGGTGGTTTAATTTTAAGATTTTTGGTATTTGTTTAGAAAAAGCTTTCGGGATACGGCTACATCCTCTGTTCCTTATTCACTCAGCCACTCTTTCTCATTCACCTTTGAATTCCCTATAATGTGATCCATGTGTGTAGACTATGTTTTATGGATGAAACGGATTGGCAAATTAAGCTACCTGGCTATGGAATTCAATTCCTTCAAGTGCAGTTCTGTGTCTTTCATTCCAGTGCAGAAAGGGGAAATTTATAACAGACATTAATAGATTTGAGATATTGCAGGGCAGATATTTTTTTATAAGGGGTGCCCTAATAATGAAGAGTTTCAAAAAGACCATTTTTGCAAAATTCATGACTGTTATCTGGACACAGGTCAGCTTAACATTTGTTTAATAGTTTGGGGTTCTTTCAGGGATATGGACGAAAAATAAAAAATGAACTTCATGAACTTCATAAACAACCATTAGAAATTGAGGATCCTAATTTGTGAATTTTTAAATTAGTAAACATCATTACTCTAATTTTGATCAATAATGGGATTGTCAAATGGTATGAATTGGTTATAAATAATTTTCATATGAAACTGTCTGTACACCAAAATAAAAAAAATACTTCTTATATTTTATTACAGCAATTTTTATTTTAAAAGTTAATTTAAAATTAAAACAGTGTGGTATTCTAAGCAATGCAACATATGTACGGCTATTTTCAGGAAAATCCTGTGCTTAAAAATAACCAAAACACCAGTGATTCTAATTATACACTACTTTTGTATATAAGCTGTTTAGCAGATATATGGCTGGACAACTTTCTGTCAGAGGGATATTCAGAGTGGAGAAGGTGGAGACCTTATTGCAGTCTCCAGCTTCCTCTGGAGGGGAAGCAGAAGGACAGGCACTGATGTCTCCTCTGGCGACCAATGACAGGACCCAAGGGCATGTCCTGAAGCTGTGTCAGGGAGGTTTAGGCTGGATACTAGGAAAAGGCTCTTCACCCAGATGGAGGTTGGGCACAGGGTCCCCAGGGATGTGATCACAGCCCCAAGCCTGACAGAGTTCAAGAAGCATTTAAACAATGCTCCGAGGCATGTAGGATGTTTTCTTGGGGTGTCTTGTGCACAGCCAGGAGTTGGACTTTAATAATCTTTGTGTGTTCCTTCCAACTCAGAATATTCTATATTTTATATTCCATTCATTTTTTCTGTTGTTTTTTTTTCAGTCTGTTACTTCTCTTAATGACAATCTAGCAATTTTTTTCTGAGTGAAAACCAACATATCTATGCTCATCATATTTAGTAGTAGAACTGTAGTGTCTTTGACCTCTAAGAGCTGAAAGCAGCCCACTGTGCTAAGCACTATGCAAACACCACACGGGTGCAAATGTAGCTCTAGAAGGAGCATCCTCACTTGCTCCAAGCAAGTTAAGATCTGGACACTGGCAATGATAAAACAGCTAAACCATCATCAGACTCTCTCTTCTTTTCTCATGAAGAGAACATCAGTGTCACAAAGATTCACTGTGACTCAGCTGTCCAGTTCTACAGTGCCTGAGGGGCAACACTGGACCTCACCCAGGACATTGGTGGCAGCTCTACTGGCCTTGAAATCATCAGTAAAAATATGTTTGTTCCTTATGAAACTAGCTCTTTCTTGATTTTCTGGCCTCTTTTCCTCAAAATTTTCAATGAGTTTGTAAAAGAAGATGGCAATAAAAAATACTTGGATGGATTGTTCTAGTAATAGCTTGTAATATATTTAATGATTCTTTTCATTTACTGAATAGCATTTAAGGTAAAATCTCATTCCAGACATACACAGTTCTGCTCTTAGTGCTGTTTCTCTTTTACAGCAACTTCTTGTAACAAGATCTATTTTATGAGGGTAGCTTCATAAAAGAAGTTACTTTTTCATTTGCAGTTTGTTAAATTATGGCAGCTTCTGTATCTAACTGCTAAGGAATGGGAGCCTTTTGTTTGGCTACAGTTTTAGATAAATACATTATTTATGAAAATAAACATTTCTCCTTATAATGTATCAGGAAATAGTTTGCATAATCCCCAACTTCTTGCAGAAATCCAAACATGATTCATTTCCTTTTCACAGGTTTTGATGGAGTAAGAACATAAGAAAGGTGATCCAAAATACACCCTCTGAGGCCAAACTTGACCTCTTCTCAAACACTTCTGCAAGGCTCAAAGAGGCTGATCCACAGGGATCGATGTCAGAGGAAGGTGCTCAGGGTCCAGGGTCTGGGATGCTGAATATGGCACTTTTTCAAGGTGAAACAGCAACACAGAAGGAAGATATTTTTAAAGTAAAAGTACTTGCCTGATTCTCCTGCCACTGCTCAATGACACACATTTAGGTATACTATTTAAAGCTGCATTAAATGCAAAAATATGTGTAGTCTGTGACACTCAGCTCAAGAGATATTAAAAGATCCCGGTCTGTGGTAGTCATTTAACTCGCTCTTTAAGACTTTTGCAACTGTTTCACATTTTTTGTGCCTTTTTAGTGTGTGAGATGAAAGCTGGATTGTGCTGATGGCTCAGAGAGCCACCCTTTTTTTCTCTTTCCCTTCGCCTTCCTCCCCCCTCACCTTCCTCTGCCCCCTATCCTTTCCCTCCACTTCCCTTCTCTTCCCACTTTTTTAAAAGAAAGGAGGACTGGTTATTTTCATTATTATTTTATACCAACACTGAGTTGAAAACATTTGTAGTTGTTTAAGCACTTAAGGAGGATCTGCTTCTTACCTCCGGGTAAGACAGTAAATTCTTCCATGTGTTGACTTCATCTGTTATCCCTACCCATTTTCCACATGCCTGAGGGATATTTACTCAGACAGACTCTCTCTGTAGCAGAGAAATCTCCAGCGAAGGTCAGCCAGACAAGCAGCACTTACCCAGGAGCAGCGTGAGGGGCGCGTATGTGAGAACGGCAGGTCAGTGACTTGTGCCGAGGAAAGAAAGTGGGAGCAGCCCTTTCCTTTTCAGCTCCCTCATGAGAGTAACCCTGGCTTCAGAACAGAAGAGCCTCCCTTGCTCTGCCATCTGCACTCCAAGCAGCACTGAGAGTGAGGTCCTCCTCAAAACCTGATTCAAGGTCTTCATTTTCCAGACCTTTGAAACCGTAATTTTTGCTAATTGAAAGAGTAAAAGCTGGGCCAAATCATGCAATGTGGGATGAGCTATCTGCTACATTCACTCAAATGCTATGGTGCAGACCCAGAGTTTGGCATCCAGTAAGGGGTCTACAGACTGAGGACTCCTGGGGCTTGCATCTGTATTTCAGTTCTCTTCTGATGTTTTGCCTTTTCCTCTCTGAACCAGGCGTCAAATTCAGCTGGCAGGTGAACACGAGCCCCTACAAAATGGCATGTGATATGCACACACAAGGTGGGGGGCAGGCTGCAAAGGTGAACATATGAGTTTGCTTTTATGGTGAGGAGGGAACCTGACATATGGAGAATTCGTGCAAATTGTGTAAGTCACATTGAACAAATGAGATTTGCCTTTCCCCATGACCTCTGAGTGCTAGGAAAGCTCTCCCTAACCACAAAGCTCAATATTCAAATGTCAGTCCTTCTCTTAGAACCAATACTCCTTAACAGGGTTATAAATGTGAATAGCCTCACTGGGATCAAAGGAGTTACCTGCATGCAGTGTCAGGCAGACACATTTGCAGGATCAGGCCCTCCAGGCTCACAGCAACTTTCATTTCCCTGCGTGTTGCTAAGTCACAATCTGATGTCAATTAAGGAAAGTGAAGAGAAGCATATGCTTACATGGCAAGAGTGCTGCAGAATGTTTTAAAGTGTTAAAGGTTTAAATCACACCAAGGCTATAAAAATCAGCTTTTTTTATGGACTGGTGCAGAGACCTATTGTACTTTGTATCGATCAATCCATCGAACACCTGGTTCAAAATGTTCAATTGAAAGCTGGGGAAAAGTGCTAAATTGAACAATCTAAGTAACCTGTGAACCTGACAGTCATAAATCAATGGAGATGTTACACACAGTTAACCCTAACCAGTTAGCAAGTTGTACCAATTATTTGCTGTGTTACCTGGTTACGAGCTAGTTCACTGTTTCAGAATTGTACTGTTACAGAAAACATCTTTGTGCTGAGTGACCCTCAGTAAACAGTACCAGATTCACTGAAAACTTTCTCCCCTGCCTCTGGGCCAGAAGAACCTTGCCTGAATATCAGTTTGTAAAAGAGGATATTTGAAATTAAGAAACAGTTTACAAAAACTGCTAAATTTGGGGGGCTTAAAAAGTGTGGCTATAAAAGATGAAGGATCCACTTCTCAAATGTACTTTATTCTGTGGGGAAGGTTATTCACACCTGTATGGGCTCTGACAGACACTGACCTGATGCCAGTGCTGTTTGTTACTTTTGTTCACAGGTTCTTTGCAGACTTCGAAGGACATTGATTTGCTGGCCCACCTTGTCTTTTATATGCCTGGCAACATTTGCTTATTTTTTGCTTCCTAAGGCCAGTAAATATGCTGAGTTTTTCAGGAAGGCTTATGAGAACTTCTTGTTTCTGCTAAACCATTTTGCTTAGGGTTAATTGCATACACACCCCTAGCCCTCTATTAGATTTTACATTATTTTATCCTTTCAGCTCAGACTGAAAGGACTTCAATCACCTGGCTTACACATGTAACTTAAAAAAATAAAACTGGTGAGATATTTGCACTTTTTTTTTTCCTGTCCTTCTTGGACCATCTCAGACTTAGCAAAAAGCAATATCCATGGTTTGGAATTTTCTTCAGCCAGCTTTTTAAAACCTTTTGGTTGTAAATCCTGCACGTCTACTGATTTAAATTGCTATTTAACATTCTCCTGATTTACTAGAATGAACAGCATTGCATTGTCCTCTTATGGCAGAACTGATTTTGTCTGTTTTTTTCTTCCAAGAGAGATCTGACTTATTTACAGAGTATACAAATTTTTGCATATATTATTAAGATGGCCACAATTGTGTATAGTCAAGAACACATATCTTTCCTGTTATCCTTAACTGATGAAAAACCTTTTTGCTTCCATCCTTATAAATTTTCTGTAGTTCTTATCTTCTATCTAATTCATATTCTAATAAATGCCTTTTTTTTGGTGTAATTATTTTGATTTACATAGCTGTTTCACTTTTATGCAAGTCAACATTTAGTCCAGCTTTGACTCTTTTTTTTAAACCTCTGGTAAAATGTTTTTAAACACTTTCCAGTTATTATCCACATTTCCTGTCTAATTTCTTTCTCCCAAATGATTTAGCTCATAATTGTTTTCAGCTTTGCGAAATTGGCTCTTGCAATCCATCAAAAATACATATTACTGGTCCAGACTTAATTCTGATTGTATATAACAAAGAGAAGCAAATCATGATCACTTTTATCTAAACTACTGTTGATTCCTTAAGTCTACATCTATGATATTTTATTTTCATCTCTAAGGATAAAATAATGTGATACAGCATTCCAAAAGTGTTGGATGCAGCATTTTTTAAGGAACTTCTAATTTATGGCTTATTCCAGGGATATATTAATTTGGTGGCATGCAAACTCCAAAACATGCTATTCATATTGAAGTGCTGACGCTGCATGGTTTATTTTTCTTCTTGTTTTATGGATACTTACTTAAGGAGATAGTTTTCCCTCTTCTTCTGATAATTACTTGTAGAAGGCATTTATAACATACACAAAAACCCCATACTTTTTTGTACCTCTTTTGTAACTGATCAATCTACAGACTAAGATTTACTTATGTCTATTTCCTAGTTTCATCATATTTCCTCTGCCCTATTTTCATGACTAAATGGAATTTAGAAGGAGAGAACTAGCTCCCCAAAGAATCTTTCCCAAGGAAAAGGAATGGATAGCAAGTGGAATGTGTTTAACAGTTCCGCCCCAACTGATATTTTAAAAAGGTCACGGTGCCTGTCTCATCTTTTCACGCTTTCTTGTCGCTCTCACCAATAGATTGCCAGATGGTAAGGTGGATTAGAGAGTCAGGCTTCAGTATCACTTGTACCCTGGAAACCAGGAAACCGGTTCTTGTGTGGGAGACACTGCTAATTTTGGTGGTTCTAGGATCTGATGCTGTATTGTTATTGTTAACAGAATAAGTTAGAAATGACAGCCAGCTTTCTGCCCTGAGATTGGCATGATGATCTCATTTGGAGTGTGTTATTTGCTTTCTGCTAGGGCTTTTCTAGAAGACTTTGAAGCTACCTCACTTATGATTCTGTTCATCTTTGGTTTGCTAGTGTTAAACATTTAAAATACACATGTATATTTTTAAATTTGAAACCCTATTAGATTTTTTTTTGAAATTATGATTTCATCTTTCAAATTACATCAATGTTCAACAGTTAGTCATTTTACATTGCCAAAAATGTGTTTCTCGTCGAAACCCTCTGTTTTTCATAAAATGACCTTTTTCCTTCAAGACTGTCATTATAATTAATAACAATAAAAATCTATTTTTCTGTGGCCTCTAAATGCTCAGGCAAATGCATCTTTTGGAGAATGGAGATTTGTGAAATTACTTTTTTAATGAAAAATGTAGGCTCTCCAGTGCCAAACATTTCATGAATACATGTCAGTCTTTGCCACATTTTATTGTTATTTCTTTCAAAAACTGAACATAAACTGTCTCGCTCCTTCAAAATAACAAAATATTCATCTGTTTGGAGAAAACTCCCTGAAAATTTTTTGTACTGTCTCTTTTCTAAGAAGCCTAGTGTGCTTAGCACTGCCAACTGGATTAACTAATGAGATAGCAATGTGACACTCTCTTGCTTTCACAAGCATCTGGCAAAATGAAAGCTGGGCAGACCAGCAATGATTTCCATGGTGGCAATACTATTGTGTCAGTAGGCACAGAGTGATGGACCAGTGGTAGGCGAAAAGATAAAAAATGGTAGGTGGAAAGTAGTAGGTGAAAAGATAGTGTCAAGTGACAGCCGCGTGTAACTTGTAGGCAATTGGGCCTGAAAAGCTTTGATGACCCTCACTGTACTCAGGGAGGCTGTGCTCCAAAGGGAAGGTGAGAATTTCATGCACACTGCCTTCCTCGTATCAAAGGGCTGCAACAGGTTTTAAAAGCAGAGGTGATAGCGCTATTTAGTGCGTGACTCTGAGGGGCTGCCCTCTATGCTCAAAGAGGTTTGTGGGAAGCCCTGGGCTGTAGCTGCTTGAGCAAGGAACAGTATTTATTCACTGCAGAATAATGATTGAACTGCAGTTTTAGATGTGAGGCTTCCTCTGGTGATGCAAGAAATCACACCAAGTGGATGACAGAGACTGGCCAGTGAATCAGGAAGGTTCATAGTAATGGTCTTTCTGTGGGACAGATCACTGAACACAGCCTTTACCAGCATCCACATTTTTGTAGGATTAAAAAGCTATGGCTCAAATTTTTAGCAGAGCAGCCAAAATGAATTTCTAAGGATTATTTCCAGTTCAAACTTTACATGATCCTTTTCCTGTGACTGTTTGCCTATCCCCCTGTAGCAGTACAACCTGTGGAAAGATATGAGACTCTGGCAGATCACACTGGGAAGGATGGGGCCACAGGCTCACTCTTCCTGCAGTCATCCATCCCCTTGTATGAGATTGCTGGTTATGCTGCTCACATACCAAATCAAAACATGTTAATCCTCAGAAAATATGCTAAGGCAGTGGGAGATTATCAGGTGTATTGTGTCTGGGTGAGATGGAGTTAATTTCCCCAACAGCAATCCTCATACTTCTGTGCTTTGTATTGGTAGCTAGAAAGGTGTTGAGAATAGACACCAGTGCTTTGGCTCACACAGCATCAAGTCTGTCCAATAGACAGCATCAAGTCTATCCAACTTTTTTAGGAAAAAGTTTTTTGCAGAAAAGGTGATTAAGTACTGAAATCATCTGCCCAGGGAAATGGTGGAGTCACCATCCCTGGATGTGTTTCAAAAGAGATTGAATGGCAGTCAGTGCCATGGTTTAGATGTGGTGTTAGGGCATGGGTTGGAATGATGATCTTAGGGGTCTCTTCCAGCCTGGTGATTCTGTGATTCAGTGATTCTGTGATTCAGTGAACACTCTTCCCTGATCAGCAGGTTGGGGGTGGAAAAGATTTTAGGAAGGGACACAGCCGGGACAACTGAGTCAAACTGACCAGAGGGGTATATCCTACCCTATGATGCCTGCTCAGCAATAAAAGCTATGAGAGAAGAGGAGAGGGAGCATTTGTTATTACCCTTCTCTTCCAAAGACAGCACCATGCATACTGAAGTCCCACTTCCCAGGAAGTGCCTGGACATTGTCTGCTCATGGGAAACAGAGAATAAAAATTTTGTTTTCCTTTGCTTCCACACATAGCATTTGTTTTATTAAACTGGCTATGTCTTGATCCATGAGGTTATTTTTCATCTTATTTTCTTCCCCCCATCCTGTTGACAAGGGGATTGATAGAGTGGCTTGACATCTAACCAGGGTCAGCCCACCACACCGGATCTGCTTGAAACCTGCTTAACACAGTCATGAGGTATTTTTTGGGTCAGTGCAACTAAGCATTAACCAAATCACCTTCCAATGACTAATCCTGCTGGCTGATATCTAATTTACTTTCCCTTGTTTCACTTGCCACTGGATTTAAGACAAGAAGTGATAGAGAGCACTGTAAAATCAGAGAATAATGTGATTTGAAAATTCAAAAGATATTCCATAAATAATCTGACTTGTGTAAGAGTCACTCTTGCTATGGGAATTAATTAACAATCAAGTCATGTCTGTGCTCCTTCCTGGTGGCTGCAGTAATCTTCTTGCTTGGTCCAAACAGCTGAACATAAATAAGATTGCAACTAAGTATATGGTGTAAAGGAGAATTTGGCATTTGGGAAAACAAATTTAAAGCAGCCCCAGAGTATCACTGTGAAGTTTTCCCTTTGCACATGCTGTCACAGTTGGCAAAAATGAATCAAGAGATATATTTACAATTTAAATGCAAGTTTCGTCATAGAGGATACTTTTTTCAGATTGATGTAGATCAAACATGTCCACTGAGTTACAATGCTGAGACCACCAAAGCTTTTGCTAGTGTTGGTGTTTACGTAAAGAATTAGAAACAAGCTTCTCCCCAATTAGAAAGCCAATATCTAACAAGACACTAACTTCTTATGAACCCTATGGTCTAAATGTTAATAGCTTTGACCTCCTTCAATTTAATCTTAATCTCTTTGACAGAGCAAGTGGACTTGGGGTTTTATTTTACCAAATTGTTCCCTTTGTTTTCTTTCCCCCCCTTATTTTCCAACAGTGACTATATGACATATTGCAGACCCAAATGAAAGCCTGTCTTCTTTTTCAATCAGTCATATCACTAAGTATATGAGCAGGAAAACCCTTGTGATTGACACTGCTTCAACAAAAGCAGACTCAGTTTGCAGACGATAAGAGGCAAAGTCATACAAGCAGTGTTTACAAAGCAGTGAAGGAGAGAAAAAAAAATGATAAAAGGACTAATCTTATTGTTTTACTAGATGAGAGAATGGTTCTTTGTGTTTACTCTAGCAGAAACCGACAGATTGTGTCTCACCTCCCTTGTACACTTTTGGCAGCAAAATAATTTCCAGATTCTGTATCAATTGCTAGCTGGTGGATAAAAAAAGGGGCTCTGGAATGCCTGGGAAGCCCCAGAAAGCAGAGGAGTGCCTGCACATGACAGCATGGGCATGCACTACCTACAGCAATACTGTGTAATTGAGCGTTACCTCCCTTATGAAGGTAGAATGAGGTGTAATACCAAGGGAAGCAAGACCCTTTAAAGGATAAAGAAACAAAGCTATGTGAAAACAGTGAACTGGCTGATCTGATGTGCTTTCTGCAGCATGGCAATCTCACTGCTATCAAGAACATTCTCTGTGATTTCTTCCCTCTGAGGGGGACCAGACTCATGTCAGCTCTATCAAAAGGAGTCCCAGCTTTCAACCCGCATTCTTGATGCTGGAGAACTTTTATGGGAATATGGTCAGCACAGATCAGCCAGCACCATTGCCATATCTTGGTGCCAAATACTGGAGGGGGATGACTGGAACAGATTCACAGTTTATGTTGGAAGGGAGCTCTGGACATGACATGACCTAAGCACTGCACAAAGAAAAGCTGACTTCAAAGCTAAATTGCCCAGAGCACTTCTAGTATTCACTACTGGAAGGCAGCAGGGTGGCCCACTGTGTCTTTTCTCAGGACAGCACATCTGTACAGAAATCTGTTTTAACCATGTGTAATGGCTGCTATTGACTGCACAGGAGGCAGGACAGAGAATTAAAATCCAGGACGATCTCAACAGGAGAAGGACAAGGTAACCTTGCTTTCCAGCTCCTCTGCTGTTCATTAGTTTCATGGCTTAATTCCTATCTCTTGCTAGCAGGGCCTGGCAGCTTTGTCCTTTCAGCAGCTGAAGTCACGCTGCCTCACCACCGTTCACCAAAGGTTGCTGAACAAGCGTTGCCAATTTCTTTCTCTTCAAGATGCAGCCTGCCAGCTCAGTCATGTCCTTCAGCGAGTGTGAATGTCTAGCTGTGAAATAATCAGTGGTTGCAGTCTCTATTGAGATGTGATACGTTGCTCAGAGAGCAGGTGAAGCAATACAAGGCAAGACAAAACTGTTTTGATGATTATTCCCTAAAAGTCTCTATGGAGTGTGTTCAGTGTGTTTGTCTAATCTAGCTGTCCCATAGGCAATATGAGAAGCAGAACCAGCACTGAGGGAATAGCACACACCTCAGGTTTCATCGAAAGATTTAATTTCATCCCATTCTGCCTCACTAAAAAGACATTGACACTTTTAAAGAACATTACTTGAGTTAAAGAAGGGACTCTGTTGGGAGAAAAAAATTGACTTACCAGCTGATGAAACACATGCAGTTTTAATGTTATCCAGAACAATTGCAAATGATGGCAAATAATATAGAGTTTCAAAATTACAAAATCCAAAAATAGCATTCTTCCATATATTTCTGAATTGTGCTCAAATTACTGGTGTTTAGCAAGTTACCAAACATCAGTAAAGACACAGGAACTGTATTTACATATGTCTTTAGCTTATGGAAAATGTGAATATATTTGGCTTACAGTGGAAGTATCTTTTACTGTGTGCTAAGGTAAGTTAACATTTTAAATATATATTTATTTGTTGCTAGTAAATGCTTGCATATTGGATGCCTTTACCATACCACCACACAAGATGTACAGTAATTTGTTAATTTGTAAGAAGGTGATCAGGTGGCTGAGCTCTCTCTGACATTTGTGCTGCTTCGAACTCATGAGTTATTCTTGCAAACCTCCATAAATTAATAAATAAGGATCCTGGCAAATTAGCCCTCAATGATTTTTCCATGGCATCTGCATTGACAAATAAAGCTGTGAAACATTTTGCTTTGTCAATTGCTAACAGTTACGGTGCTCCTCTGGTACATTAGTTAGAGTAATTTGGGTTTTAGAACAAAAATGAGTTTCTATAACACAGACACACAAAATGAATATCAGGGAAATCAATCAAAGTGTAATAAACTTTTATTAAAAAAAGACATCACTCTCTGGCAATTCATAAAACAAGTCTTCAAATCTGTATAGACAGTACAAATAAACATAAAATGATTCTTTAAGGGCATAATGAAGGATTCTGTCAACAACAATAAGAAAACAATGCATAGATCTATGTTTGTGAAAGAAATTGCACATTTTCTGTTTTTCAGAAAGCCCTTGGCATTTCTTTTTGATAAAAAGAAGAGTACATGATACAAGAAATGAGTTCCCCACCTGAGCAATGCCTTTTTAGTTCTTTCTATTCTAACAAATTTACCATTGATGATCTGAGTGGGTCTTGATACTCCATGAGGGTTTTTGAACTTGCTGGAGTACTTTAAGTTAATCCTGAATGTCTGGGACTTGGCCATATACCTAAGTACAGCAGAGTCCTACTCTATTCCTAAAGTACTATTTCTTTAAGACAGAAGCCTCCTTTTTGCTTAAACAATATATTTCAAGCTAACCCTTTCCAAAAATTACAATTTTTAATTCTATGAAATGTTGCTGGTATAATGTATGTTATTAAAATCACTGTTCTTTATTTTGTTTTCTTTATGAGTTCATTTTAAGTATAAAGTTACCAAAGACCTACATCATATTTGGGTCAAAAGATAATCAGTTTAAAAGGGATGTTTATTTAATAATTTTCCTTAGAAAATGAATATGAGGGCAATAGGGTGAATTACAGGTCACTTAATCAGAATTTGAGCCTGATATTAATTGAACGCTTGGATTTAACTCCCAGCTTGCAAAAGACTTCAACTTTGGAACTGGCAGTACCTAAAACAAAATGGAGTCTATGTCTAAGAATGTATTTATTTTAGAACAGGTTTAAGGGGTAGGGAAAAAAATACTCTCCAAATGAAAGAAAAATGAGCAATACCTGAATGCTTTCTAAAAAAAAAAAGGAAAAAAACAAGGCTGAGAGCTGAGCAATATAAAGGCTTTCAGAGATCTTCCATCTGGACCACACTGAACTCTGCACTGCTGAAAAGACCTACCTGGTCATCATCTCAGTCCCTCTCAGATAAGTGGTATTTTCTTACACTCCCTCCCTCTCATCCTCCTTCAAACCTTCTTTCTTTCTTCCATTACCCTGAATACCTTAATTTGCTTGTCAGGATTCAGAAAAGATGGCAATTAAAAGACATTTCCAATTTAAAAAAAAAAGACTTTTTCTTCAAACTTGTCTCAGTTGCCTACTCAACTTTTTGTTATCATCTGTTGTTCCTTGTAACAGCTCTCTGGGTGACTTCAGGCAATTTATTTTCCTTCCCTGTGCTGAAGCCCTTGAGAATTTCCCCCTACTAGCTACATAAGAGTTTCATTACCTCCCAAATGGTTTCAAATTTTTGTCCACATCCTTATGTTCAGCTACTAATCATCCATATGACGAATCCCTCTCTGCATCAGACACCTGAAAGTGCAATCTTACTGCTTCAGTGCTTGTTGTAAAGCCATGACATCAGTACTCTGCAGCTCATTCTGTTTCTTGTGTGCAACAAAGGAATAAAGGCATTATGCAGAAGAAAAATTGTGGTTTGCATTTTTAAATCTGAGTCTGAAAACATTAAGCGCAAAGTATGTGTTAAATATGTAAACATTAATGTGATTGACAAATCTTGAAATGCAAAAGATAAAGTACATAAATGCACACCTGTGTCTCTTCATGTTTGTATTGCAAATCAGCTGGGCTGGTAATAAACCTGGCTCTTTTTTTCAATAGGAAATTTTGTATTTCCTGTGAAACCTAAACACTGGTAACTTTTTAATAGCTGGTTTGGCTGTTCCCCTCCTGGTTTGTTTGTTGGTTTTTTTTTAAACACCATACCCCTTGCTCCTTTAAATGTTGTTATTATTGATATTGTTATAAGGGTAAAATTATTGTTATTACTGAGCACAATGCAGGCATTTACACAAACATATATGGGAGGTTGCCTTTCCTTCAAGGACAGAATAAGAGACCTGAAAAAAAAACAAATTAATGCAATCTTCTAAATCTGAATGTTATTTGACATTCATCAGAGCCAAGAGGTACTCAGTACATTTAAAGTCAAGGTGCCTAAATAAGGAATTAATAGCTCTGTATGAGGCACCTCTTTTGAACACCTGAAGGTTAAAAGAAATGAGGACATGGATCTAGAATGCAAATTGTTATGTGTCTGTTGCTGCTGTTGTAATAAGCTAACTTTTTTACTATGTTTGCCAGGCAACTGCAGTCTTTATAGAGACCAAACATATCAAAGGTTTATTTTGTTGCATTTATAGTATTAGGAATTGATGGAACATGAGTTAAGATAAAGCACATGGAGCACTAGGCAGGGCTGTATGTGGGAGTCTTTGGAAGCTGATGACCCAGAACTCCTACACTGAAGCTTGCAAAGTTCATCTGTGATTTTGGGACTCAAATTTGCCTTTATTCATTAAAAGGAGAGCGGGAAGTCAAGTCTCCAGCTGTTTTCTGGAAGCTGCACAAGTTCTCCAAGCCATGGCCAGTGACCAAGAGCCCAAGAGGACACAAATACTGTATGACCCTCTGCATTGCTGCCCTTGTGAATTCTGTTCTTGGTTTGTTTTGGTGGCACATGATGGTCTTACACCCAGTGCTGAGACAAACCCTCCGCTCTGCCCTGCACTCATAGTCCCCCCTCATGCTGCTCAGACCTGGAGACCTCTACTCATGAGACAACAATGGACAGAAATTTGCAAATTGTGAGATCCTGGTGGACAAAAAGGGAGAACTGGTTTCATTTTCTCTTTACATCTTCCTTTGTGCCAAAATGGGCTTTGGTGTCCCAACACAAGTTTATTCAGAAAGAACATTTACTTTATCAGTACTGAGTTTCCACATGCAAATTATACTGTTTGGATACTGCAGATTCAGCAGCGTGCTTCAAAAAGTAGAATAAGCACCTCATATTATTGCATTGAGAGAGCTGAGGGGGGAGGTATCAAGCACAAGAAGCAGAGCTGGTGACATGTGGTTCTTTCCCTGTGGCTGAGGACTCTGGGGTAGGTTACTTAAGCTTCAGATGTGTCTGGAAAAACTATGTATTATTTTGCACTGTGACACCTTGACAGCAACAAATTCTTGCTGTTTATTACAAATTGATATTCAGACTGCCTTCTCAGGGGCGACTTTAGAAAACAATGAAGTCAGATGCTGATAAATGAACATGGGAGACAGGAAAAAGTGGTTTAAATCTCTCTTGGGATGTGCTGCATCATGTGAAAGGTGAAAAAAACATATTCCATCTGTGAGGTGAGGAAATAAACATGGCACTGAGCTGCTACTGTGATTCTGTGTGTGTGAGAAGTATATTAAAATCTTGTCAAGCAAGGGACCTGGTGTGTGTAAAGATGTTCTATTTTGTTTCCTTGCATAAATGATCTGTAATCATAGCCCTTATTTGAGACCTGCTGATCCGTTTGTCAATGTTTGAAATCTACAATGAGGATGTGAGAAAATCAGAGATGAGACCTAAGATTTTATTTTTAGTTTTTATTAATTATTTTTATAGTTTTAATTTTATTAAGTGCCAAAACTATACATGTACAGGAACTTTCACATAATGCATTTCATTGCTCTCAGTCACTTCTATTCTGACTCGAGCCTACCCATCCTTTGAAAAGTATGTAAAACTTTGGGGGGGATAGATGGTCAACTATTTCCTAAATTATAGCACTGTTTGCTTGTATATTAGCTTATAGTTCACTAGAAGGTCCTGTAAAATGAGTTTAAAAAGCACCCCATCTCATTTAGAAAGTGAGTCAGAGGATAGCACAAAATAAGTAGTGAATTTAATTATCCCTTTAGAAGTTTAAACCCTCATAGAATGAGGATCTAATTAGAGCTCACATAAATCAGTGGAAAACCATGGAATGACATTCTATATTTGTGGACTCTGGGGCACACCTTCCAAAAGGGAATGATTTGAAATGTCCCTGAAAATGCATTAGACCCTCATTTAGTATGAAAGTGTTTTGAAAACTGTTGGTCTAGATCACACTTGTTTGCATTTACAATGTCACTTGATGTGTGTATGCACATTTCTGCATTTGTGTTCTTGCCCCCTGTAATACTTTTTTTTTTTTTTTTTTTTTTAATTAAGGCTTGTAACCTCTAGAAGAGAGACACTTCTTGGGGGCTGCTGAATTCCCTCCTTCATTCCTACAATACATTTTATAAGGTGCAAGCAGAGCTTTGCTGTTCCTTATGCTCATCTATCCACAGCTGTGTTTTCTGGGACAGAGGGAGTAAAAACATGGTACCAGGAATATTTTCTGCATAGCAGGGAGAAACTTGGAGGCACATCTGCCTTCCATAGCAGTGAGCTGCTCTCCTGCTCGCTTGTGGCAAAGCCATTACTGAGCCCTAAACCAGCCATAGCCGTCAGCTTCTTAAAGCCAAGATCTGAATCAAAAGAAATATCAAAATCCCCTCTGAGAGTGCTTCAGTGTGAATATCAGATGGTCAGTCTAAAATCCTTTGAAGAGCTCTTGTACATTCCAGGTAGTGGTGCAGCCTAATAACAGTGCCAGAGATGAAAGGTGTGGGAGGTTTGATCCTGCAGCTGGAAAACAAGTTGTACTACGTGAGGCTTAAAGAGTTCAGTCTCTTCAGCTTATCTGAGAGGAGATGGAGAAGTGGATTGATCATGTCTAGGTGCTTACACATGGGAAAGAGATCCAATAGCTGGGTCTTTCTGAGCTTGTTGACAAAGACCCGACAAGATCTATTGCAAAGGCTTAGACAAATTAGGCCTTGAAGTTAGTCATATCTTGCTAGCAGAGAGGATAATTAAACTAAGTAACAATCTCCTAAAAGGGCTGGAGGGGGGACAGGACAGGGATGACTCAACATGGATTTAGGTCTTTAAAGATATATGTAATTAAATCCTTCTATGAGATACAATTTAATCTGCCTCTGGGCCAAATTCTGTGTCCAGTAGGTTCAGGGACTTAGTTGGAGTTGTTGTTTTGGTACTTTCTGATCTTAATGCTTATAAATGTATGAATCCTTTATTCATGTCCTCTTTCTCTTTCTGTGGGAAAGGATAATAAATTATGCACAACCCCAAGAGTGCCCATAACACCTGGAACTCTGTGTTAAGACAACCACTGCAACTAAAATTTATCAAGACTTCAGGGGATTAGTGAAGAGAAAAGATTTCCTTTATGCACTGGGGAGATGTATTCTCAGGGCTCATGGCTTTGTTTGCCTTTTTTGTTTTTTCATGTCATTCAGAAACATCAGAGGTGGCTGCAGCTGGAGACTGGGCAACAGATGGATAGACTGCAGATGCGGGATTCTATTTTTCATTTATTTACTCAACAGATTTCCAATTTTTATTTTATAAGTTAAATCAGAAAACACCTTGGTTTATATTGCCTTTATTTTTGGAGTTAATCTGAAATACTTTAAAGCTTCTTTTCCACCTGTTTCCAGCCCAAAAGTCCTTGCTTGTATGAAGTATTTTTTATTGTTTTTGTTTCCTCAAACTAAGAGGCAGGGCTCAGTTGACTAATAATCCCTTCCACTCTATGTAGAAAAAAATTTATAAAAGTCTGCATATCTGTAAGAATAAATTACTTGATAAGGTGAGAAAATACTGCCAGCACAGCAAAGTCTACTAAAAAATAACCATAGCCAAAAAAAAAAAAAAAATAAAAACCACCAAAAAACCAAACCAAAAAACTTCCACCAAAAAAAAAGAAAAAAGCAGCAGAACCACCCCTAGTTTCCTATTTCTATTTCCAGATAGCTGAACCAGTGCATAGAAGAAAGGGAAAAAAAACCATCAAACGTCTGAATCCAAAATTACATTCCCTTTTGAGAAATAATTTTCAGAAATGCAAAGAGAATCTTAATTTTACCTTTTACAGTTTCATTCCAGAAGAGGTAAATGAGGTACCTGTAAGTGTGTTGTCTTTGGGAAGTGAACCTTTATCTGTACCTGGTTTACAGTGGGTGACCAGGGCTACAGTTTGTTCAGCTGACAGGAGTCAAGGGACCCCAAAGGGAATCACACTTTGAAGCAAATCGAAGCAAATAAGCAAAGAAACACACAAGTGAAATCACTGAACCCAAATCCACAAATTAAGGAGATAGAAGACTCCAGTGCTGTCCCACTCAGTGAACAAATCCAAAACTCATACAAGTGGAATTTCAGGGTCAGTGACTGCTGAAAAGAAATAAATTATGTCCAAAAAATGAGTAATTTCTGCTGCTAGAATTCAATACTCTACTAATGCTTTAATAAGCAGTGAGCTGCTGCTTGGTTCTCGCTTGCTATGAGTTGCTACTCAGGAGCCCTATTCCTACATTAAGACTTCAGGATGTCCCAGATTCCCATCACAATTTCCTTTCTCATCAAGGGGAATACATTCCAGTCTGTGAGGAAAAGGCCATCCATTTTTCATTTAACAAACTTTTATCTACCTTGCCTCTTAAGTGTCTGAAGTTGCACACTCAGGTAAGGTCTCTAACCTTGTCTCCTCTTTTGAAAGTCACCCCAAGATGAGAGTCACTTCTGTCATCATGCTCCTGTGGGAAATCAAATTATGATGTTAGGCAGCAATAGTTAATAGTGTCTTATTTATTATGTATGAAGACCAAAATTTTAAAGAGAAATCACTAGCATTAAGTACAAACATTTTTCTTAATTTAATTGACATTTTGGCAGCAAAATCTTTTAGGCTCCTTAAGGAAATTCAGCCTATAATAATAAATAATGAGCAAAAATATTGCTGGAAGATGAAACTTAATAGCCTATTTCTTAAAGACTCAGATTTTATTATAGAAAAGTAGATGCAGATTGCTACATATACCAGACTAATTTTGCTCTTCGATTTTTTCCTAATCCCTGCAGACTAAGAATAAAGTGGTAAAATTGGAAAAAAATATGCCACAGATTTGGAATGCTGCAGCAGACATGCCTGTATGTGTACATTGTGGGAATCCATGTGTGCTTTCCCAGTCAATATTTAAAAGGATTAGCTGGTCTGTTTGCTGATTGCTCTTTTAAAATTAAAATTCCTTATAAAAGATTTAGTCACAGTAGAGGGAATGCAAGATCTGGGATTCCTGTGATCTTGGAATCATTGCAGAATTAGGGAGTTTCATTTCTCCCAATAAAATAAAGACTAAAGACCCCTGTCAAAGGCACAGTGTTGGATAATGGTCTGCTAAGGAGGTCAGCTAAGGAAGGCTAGCTGGTAACTCTCCTGAAAAGCACTCTTAAATCCCTCCTAGTCAACTGAGTGGGCATTTGGTGTCTCTGAGACATTTGATTTGGCTCCATTTGCAGACAGTTCAGCCTGAGAACCAGGCACAGGATCTAGTGAACTACATTAGCTTCACTTGCTTTCTTGCACAGTAAACTCCCAAAGACAAATGAAACCTACAAATCTATGCACACATATATGTATTTTTATTTTAAAAAATAAAATTGTAGGAGTATATCTGGTGTTATAAAAGCATAAATTTAAATCAGGTTTCTCAAGCAAATCTTCTGTGTCACTCCCCAGTAGCAATGCAACTTCCACAGAATAGGAGGCCTCTGTGATGACATATCTTGGAAAAAAAGGGAGGAAAGCACCTGTGGGAAACATTGCATCCCAAAGGGCTGTACTGACCTTCAGACAAAATGGCTAGGTTGGAATAACCATGTATTTTCAATGCAAGGAAAGGAAGGGTCATAATTAATTTGACATTGGTGCAAAAACCTTGGCAATTATATTTTATCACAGAATAATTTTATAAAAAGCCAGCATCTCATGCCTATATAAGGATGCTCAATGCTGCTGACAAACATGTGAATTGAATTAAGGAAAAGGTTGAGTGATAAAATGGAAGTCACTAATTTCCACTCCCAAGGCACTTAGATAAAATAAATGCTAATATAAGACTTTTATTTTATTCAAGCATTCATTAGAGTTTTCAAAGATGATGAAAATGCCAGAATGAATCAGTTATTTGGTTTCAAGGGCTCTGAGAATGTTTAAACCACAGCTTTTTGAACTTGTGTTCAAAAAAGAGTACATTTCCTAAGGATAATCATTATTCCATCTCCAAAAGGGGAAATTCTCTCATGGGGAAAATCAAGGCAGAAGGAATAGGTTAAAAGTCTTAGACCCAACTCCCATGACAATTAGATTTTGTATACATATATATATCTGAAACAAACATAGATAACAACACACAGTATGCCTGTTACTCATATGCTCTAATTCTTTTGTAACATTATATCGAAATCTCTTTTTCCCATTTGAAAAAATAATGGCAATTAGTTCCTATCTGACTGGAACTACATAAAATATGAAAACGTGCTATATCACTCTTTTTTGCAACTGTGTTTACAAATTGCATTGGACACAGCCACACTTATTCAGTGGAGTTAGTGCTGATCCCACAGCACAGAGCAAAGGTACTGGCTCAAAGGTGTGGGTCAGCCAAGTCTCTGATAACTCTGCGAACTTGGACTATCCTGCTTTTATTTTAGCTTTCTGAGCACTCAACTTCAGTGTCTCAGCAGCATGCATTGTGATCCACTGCACCCCAAAGGCAAGGATCAGCTCTCTCATGCTGAGGTACCAAAGCCTCACTGAAAGCAGATGTCAAACTGCATTCTGCAAGACTGGGAACTGAGAGCTACTTTATCTGGAGGGTGTTCTCTGTAAATGTTACCCAGCTCTTGGCTCCTACTGCGTTTTACACTCAGACACAAGAACCTTTTTCTTACCTACTGCTTCCCTTCCAGTCCTACTACAGGCTACTCAGCAGTTCCCTGACCAAGAGATGGTGGCTGTAGTGGTGAGAATGAGCCATCACAGGGGACCTCTCTGCCTTGGCTGCCAGAAAACACCTGGATCTGCCTCATGCATACAAGAGCACATGGTTTGTAGGGGCTACCCTCTGCTTGGCCATCTGCCCCAGGCAGTCAATCACTTTGAGGTCATTTGTGAATCTGGAAGGAGTTCTGCAGGCAGGACACCCCAATATTCCCATGTCCAAATGGCAGTTCTGGACAAGGTAGACCAGCACTTTATGGAGAGCTGTAAGAGCTCCTAGAAATATGAAGATTTCAGCTAAAATCAGCAGTGTTTTCTGGGTTTTGTGAGCCAGCATGAACAACAAAAAAGTATGGGCGTTTGACCACAGGTGTGCTGCCAGCACATATTGATGAGGCCACTGCTCTGGCTTTGATGGCATCACCTCTCCATGTCCCCACAAGTGGGAACAGTGCTGCTGTGGTGGTTGCTACTGATGGATGCTAAATGCTCAGAGTGCTTGTAAGGGACCTCTGAATAGATACCACCAAAGACAGGATTTTTTGACATTGGCAGATTGTGCCTGGAATTTTATGTCATGCAGGAAAGTGAAGCGTGAGCTGATAGTTTTTGGTATAGTTGGCTAGACGAAAAAATCCAAAGGGAAATGGAAAATATACAAAAGGATATATCTGCACCTAAATCCATCAAGTGCCTGACTGAAGTCCTTGAATGACTGTCATACTTAACTTCTTACCTGGAGGGAGGAAGCTAGAAAAATCTGTCACCTCATAATTTTGTCAGATTTAACTGTGTGCATGGGATAGGATAATTTAAAAAAATTTAGGATCCCTCATTCTTCCTAGGTGCAATTGATTCCATTCAAATAATGTAGAAAGTATTTTATGATCATTTTGAATCCAAATACCATGAAGTTTAGTAAAATTTCCTTTATTTTAAAGGGGCTTTGCTTTGAAGAGGTAAAGTACCGGAAAGGTGAACATATATTTTAGTCTAATTTACACCTTATCACCTTTTTATGCTTTGTTTTATTCCTGAGGGTGCAATTATGTATAAAGAGCCTAACTTTTACCTCTTATAAATCAGTTTTGGATTTGACCCAGAATTGTAATTGTCTCAAATTATGTGTGTTGTGTTAAATGTCAGAATGTGATTATAGTATAACCCTCTAAAACTGGTCCTAGTGGGATGGTTGTGTCTTCAGCCTGGGTTATTTATGTTAGTAATAATTTAAAAGATAAGAAAAAATACAGAATTTGAACTGAAAAAAAAAGCAAGTTTGGAATAGTGTCACAAATCATCTAATGTGTAAGAGAGATTCAAAATCTATTCTCAATATCCACCTTGAAATCAGAAATGTTTTAATTTTCTAGGTTTTGGAAGCAGTACTTCCTATCAATGATGTCCAGTTTGTTACATTTGTCATGTATTAGAGACATAAATACCACCAGATACTGGACACACTGTTCAGGGAGCTGTATCTCTACGTAGATAGGGTCTCTATCCTGACAGAACTTTTGTTCAGTGAAGACAAGTAGCACATTAAGCGCAGTGAGGAAAGATTCACAGTAATGTGCACATATGTGTGTTTGTACTTTTCTTCTTATTTCTATAAATAAATACATGTAAATGTTAACATTTTTTATATCTTCATTTCTCTTAGCTAAAAAATCCTTGAGCATATCTCCCATTTCTTCAAATAATGAGGTAGTTCATAGTTTTGTGCAGGCATCTGTGCATGTGTTGCATGAGATTTGAGATAGTAAGAATGTTTCCACTTATTGTTAGCATGCTATACTTTTTTGTTTTTATACATTTGAGCATAAGAATCATGGCTTATTTAAAAAAAAACCTTTGAAAGCTATTATTCAACTACACTCTATTCTTCTTTAGTCCTAAAACTTCAGCATTCTCTATTGTTGTAACATCACATCACCAGCATTTTTACAAAAAGAAGAAAAAAAAATCAAAGCAGTTACAGCTTTAACTCCACATTCTGACAATAACTGCAGATGATAATGAAGGCACTAAATTAAGCAGTCATAGCCAGACTTAGGGGAGTGAGGGGCCATGGTTTGCAGTATCACTCTCAGCAGGTGACACTTGCTGGGCAGGCAGTTCTTCCTATGGAGTTCTGATTTGCCAGATGTACAGACTGAAGCTTCATGTTCCCTTAGCTCACATTTCATCCTGTGCAATGCCATCAGCCATCCCTATAAAGCCATGCCAATCCTACAACTGGAGAAAAATTCTAATTGAGATGTGGGCTTGAGTTAATTCTGGGGAAGCACCATGTTGAGCCCTTTTGTATAAGGGGCAGAAAATGCTGCCAGGCTTCTTTTCTCTGTGTTTTGCTCTGCAGCTCAACCTTGATTTGAAGAGGCTGTGTTCAATGGTCACTTACTCCCTAATACTTTGGAAGCAGGCAGAAGGTTGTAAGTGAAATTGAATGGAATAAAGCACTGAAGGGGAAAGCCTGTCAGGAGCAATTTCTTAAAACTGGAAGAATAGACTACTTAAAATAAGATCTTGAAGCTAGAACATAAGGTAGTTATTTAATTTTTGGCTTATAGTATCAAACTTGTCATTACCCTTTTAGGAAAAGCCTAAGAAAATTGTTGAGTACATGAAGGTAGCAAAAGTAATTTTATTTGATAGAAGAGGTTGGCATTGGTAAACAGATACATTCATTCAACGCATCATTAGCCCCAGAAAAGAATGATTGGATTCTGGCCAAAATAGAAGAAAATTCTTCTAAGAAAAAGAACTGATCACAGCCAGATGAATTAGACCTATTATCTAAAAAATGGGAAGTTGTCAATTGTGATAAATTATCTTTTAAGATATTGGTGAGCCTTCCAGGAGACATTTGTGTATGTGGCAATGCAAACATAATCACCCTAGCCACTGGATACATCAATGGATGTCTGTGTCACAAGTGACAGCTCATAGAGGTGATGAGATTCACTCTGCCCTGTGGTGCATCCAAAAGAAATGAAAGAGGATGAGAAAGGAAGTAAAGCCAGTGACTTGCTCAGGTTTAGAGGGAGGCCTTGCCCATTCTCCCACAGGAGGGCTGTTTTCCAGAGAGCAGTTCTGTTGAGTATAGACAGAGACTTATGGTAGATAGAAATTGCACCCTACCACAAAGTTTGGATTAAAAAGGGGGATCCTAGGCAATGTGTCAGCTTGCCTTTGAGGCGCTGAGCAATAGTGGGGCAGAAGGTAAGGAAGAGAAGCCAGGCACGCAAAGAGAAGAGAGATGGAGACAATTCCTGAAAAGTTATAAGCCAGCATAGAGCCAGCTACTTGAGACAGTAACAAATTCAACCTAATTTTCAAAAGAAGCAACAAAAGAGTGGATCAGCTTTTGATAAAGCACAGCAGGGAAAGCATATAAGTCATCTGCGATCGATAATTTTGCCATAAGGCTAAGCTACTTCCGTGATAAAGAGCTGGCTTTGATGTCAAAAGGAGCAGGTGCCTGTGGGAGGTCAAAGTTTGAAATGAGATTACTCACAAGGATCAGAAAGATAATCAAATCTGCCCACTTCTGTGGCAGTGACATATCAGTACAAAAGACTCAAGTTCTAAATAGCCACAGTTAGGACTGAAAAAGGATAACTGCAAAATCCTGATGAGAGGACAAAAGGGAAGAATGGTTTCTGAGGGCATCTCATTTCCGACTGACTTGAAAGGACCAAGCTCACTGGTCTGCTAAATGGCTTTTGCTGTTCAGTTGAGAGGTAACTGGAGGCAAGGACAGTCAGAACCAAATGCACAAAGAAGCACGGGCCTTGCAGGGTTAGCAAGTCTTGCAGTTTTAGGGGTGGAGTACACAGAGCCCAAAAGCCCATGGCCCTCTGAAAGAATGGAGAAAGTGGCCACAGTGACTGGGAAGAAGCTGAAGATAGTCCAAAGTGAATGTTCAGAAAGGAGAATGGTTTCTTAAATCCCACTTTCCTCATAAAATAACCTATATCCCAGAATTTAGCACTTAATCTAACACAAAAGCATCCTTCTACTCTGCAGTACTAACTCATCCCTTTTTGGTGGTTCACTAGCTCCTTTCATCTCTTCAGAGACCCAGATGGAGCAAGAGGTGTGCATTTTCTACACAGCACTGGCCTAGCAAATGTGACACCTGAGTATGAGTTTAAAACTGCGTATCCTTCACTCTTAAGAGTGTCCTGGTCTTTCACATGGATGAAATCATGTGAAAGCCAGAAAAGAGGGTAAAGAGAGAAGTATTCTGGTTTGATGCTGAGTTTGTGCTCCTGGGGAGCACATTCCTGATGTCTCAGAAAGAACAGGCCAAGCATCTTCACCAAAAAGCATGGCTCAGTTTTCACCACACTGACATCCTTTATAGATCTTGATATTTGGATATTTGGATAGTCTTCAGAGGTACTGCTTCACTATACAGCCAGCTTAGTACAGTGCTGAATCCTGAGCTGTAATACAATCATTCTTTGTTCAAATCCTCTGGCAGTAGTGACCAAAGGAGCTCAAGGGCTTACAACAGGGTCCTGAGCTGTCTCACAGCCTCTGTTGTGCAGCCAGCATGTGGCATCCAGCCTGTAACTGTCCAGATCAGATCTCTCAACCAGTCTCTTTGTTTTTGCCTGTTCTAGTAAGCTGAACCAGGCCGGGTACAGCCGGGGTGCTGCTGGCACATCAACAGCACTGATGTGGCAGGACTCTCTCTGGCCAGGCTCAGCTAGTTCTGTCACTGGTAACACCTGGACGTAGCTGAAGGAATAACACAGGCCTGGGAATGTCCCTTAAAAGCAGTACAGGGGTGCTCACCTCATTTTGGGGGGGCGGGGAAAGGAATACGTACTTGCACTGCATCTTGCCATTTGTCAGTAACTGGTGTAAAAGCAGCTCCTGTGCTCATGAAAGGCTTGGCCTCATCACTGGAGCTGTGGCTGGGCACAAGCCAGGACACACAGGGGTGATTTCAGAGGAGGTGTAGAGTGGGTGCTGAATGTGCCACAGCATTGGAAAGGCACAGAAGCAGGGTTTGTCCCATGCTTATGCTGAGATGCCTGTAAGTCAGCCAATACCCCTTCTACATTTCATAGCATCCCAAAGGCAAGAAAAAGTGGTCTGGGAGAGTCTGGCTGGGCAAGTACCCTGATCAGCCTACTCAGATGATAACATGAAGATAAAGTTCAGGGTAAGAGCATACCAGCTGCCTTTGGCAGCCCAGAATGGTCTGTTTGTAACCTGACAGCTGCCATGAGGCCTGAGAACATCAATAAAAGCTGTACTTCCTTCAGCTTTGTGTATCTTTTTTCCCTTTTGTAACCATGTCTGCCTGTTTTTTCAAAGACAGGAAAAGAAACTATCATTCAGAGCTCATACCTGAACAACAGAACTAACTCTTTCATCATGATGAAGAAAGATTACTAGACAGAATCAGAGAGTGTACCCAAAATCCTGTCTCTGAAAAAAGCGTTTTGATACAGTCTGATTATTATTTTTCCTTCGTGCAGAAACTCTATTTTAGTTTCAGAAGACTCTTTATTTTGTTTAGATTCTTTTCCCTTTGTGTATCTGAGTTAATAAATGTCCAGACTTGGGCACAGATTTCTCACTTTGACATGGCAACTGAGTAGTCCTTATTCTTCAGACCCTGAGTCTTGTTTCATTATTTCATGCTATCTAGTAATGTAAATACCTTAATTTGGGCTTAATTATTATGTGGAAATTAATACAATATAGTTTTAGTAACAACTGTACATAACCAATTATCAACAACATTTATATAACTCCAGACTGTGGATTTGATATCCCTTGTTTCAGCAGAGCTGATCTCCAATGAAGAAAATATATGTATCTCTTTTATCATCTTCATTTTTATATTTATGTATGAGTATGTCTAACAAAATATTGGTTTGAATTTTAAAAATTCAGTTGATTTCAGGTCTTGGCTTTGGATGCCTCATCTATGTTCTGAAATTTTAATGAGAAATGCATATGTTGCAGCATATGTTTGCCATGTGTTTTACAGGGAGTAAGTAGCTCTTGTATTATCCCAGTCTTCTGAAGGAGTTTAGCCAGTAAGCCAGGCTTGGGAATCAGTTATAAATTCAGCAGCTAAAGCCATGCCTTTTTCTGTCCCACCACTAAGTGTCTTTGTGGAGTTTCCGAGGCAGCAAGTCAAGGCTGTGTACTCCTGTGTGGTCCTGTTATAGCCTGCCCCCGTTCTCCTCATGTCTTTTGCACAAGCACAGCTGTTCTCCTGCCTTTGAAGATTTCTGTTCCCAGCTAGTGCACATGTTGTTCTCTAAAACCTTATCCAATTTGTAAGAAAACTACTTGCAGGAAATGATCGCATAGTAAAATTTTGCCCCAGTTTCACAAGTCATTCTGTAACCTTTCTAGATGCCTTCAGTGCCTTCAGTGTTTGGATCTTCCTCACTGAGATTTTCTGCTACCTTGATTTTTGTGCTTGGCACACATGCAGATATCTATTTAAAACTTCATTTTTAGCACAGGGATCTAGCCATCTGATTCCTATTAACAGTAATGGGAACTGCATGGCTAAGTTAATTACCATGTACTGTGCTGAACAATTAGCACTTAGTATCTTCCCTTTGTTTTCCCTTAAAGGTGTTCTCTGGCCTTTCTGAAATTAATGCACTGATCTGGAGTAGTGGAGCTGGAATCCTGATTATATTGATGTGTATTTGTTGCTGTGTCCGGTGACAGTAGTGAAAAGCCTTTCCTGGTATTGCATGGCTTCAGCAATTGGCATTTTGATGCTGTTGCAGATTCACTCACAAAGAAACAGAAGAACAGAGAGAATTGAACCGAGGGTATCACCACACGACTCTCACTGGGAGAACCATGACATGTCAAGTTCAAGTGCCCATTAAGTATCTAACTGAGAATACAAATGAGCCTGAGCTCAATTCTGATATAGATGACACAAACAATTTCCTTCTGTCAGCTACTATTTCTCTCTCTGACAAGTGCAAATAAAGGTGGGAAGGAGTGAATTCAAGAGGGTCAAGCCAAGTTTAGCAGGGATAGGAATAGCTGGCACAGGCCACAGACATTCAGGAAGATCAATAGAACAGCACTAGTAAAGCTAGTGTGTGGTCTTGACATCTCAACACAGGCATTTTTGCTTGGGAGGTGGTACTTTTTTGCCAAAAGTGGTTTTGTCTTTTTTGTATCACAGAGACATTGTCCTTTCCATTTAGATAAGGACCTATTTAGTATGACCTATATTTTCATTTTGCTGCTGTAAAGAGAGAACACAATTTCTGTCAGAACAGGTAAAGGAGACAAAGAAAAAATATGCCACAACCTCTGTTTTATTTTAATTTCAAAGATGAGAAATTTTTGTTTTTCTTTGCAAGCTATTTTTGCAACGTAAAAAATGGACAAAAAAGTAAAGATGTTTGTCATCTTTGCCAGAAATTATTTTATTTTATTAGCTCTGGTTAAAACCTTCCCAGACATGTAGGCAAAACTGTATGATGGTAAGACAACCCAATTAAAATGAAGAGCAGTGAGTAAAATACTACGTGGGTGAAGAGAGGGGGTAAAAACTCCTTCTGTCTCAGTGGAGAGCTGACACCTTCCTCAGCAGGAGCAGCAGCAATGAGAGGAGAGGGCTGTATGGATCAAACATAAGTATTATCTTTTCTTTACGTGTGGTTCACGCAGCTTGCCCTTGGATTTTATATGCAAAACAGATGATCTCTTAGTCGGGCTTCTCTTACATGTTCTGTTGTCCATGCCTAAATATGGATTGTCAGAAGTTCAGCACCAGAAAGAATATCTAGCAGCACAGTTATTCACCTCCCCTAGATACATTTGTCTCCCAAACATATTTGCTTATCTACCCACCAGGAAATATGGAAATAACATAAAACTGGCCTCTTGCTGAGATTAATATTCTGTGGTTAGCTTCAAACTAGCATGTAACAGCATTACTACTTATCTGTCTGGTTCTGTTGAACTTCAGATGTCTCTAAACAAGATACACACATAAAATGTTGTTAAGGCCCTAATAATAATTGCATTTAAAACAGTTATAGTCAGCACAACTGATAATTTCACAGACGAGAGCTTTCCAGTGCTGCAGTTTCAAAGCATTATGAATAGTGAGAAGCATTAAAATTGGTTCAATGAAAGATTTTGGGTTTGCAAAACATATTTCATACTGAGAAATTTAAGAAGATTCATCTACCTATTTTGCTGAAAGAAGGCTAAGGAATGGTTTGATTTTGGTCTGTGAGTACCTACCTGAGGAACAGATTTCTCATAGCCAGTTCTTTAAACTATCAGTAGAAAACCATAATGAGATTCAGCAGTTGGAAGCTGAGTCAAGACAAATTTAGATTTGAAGCACGGAACTGATTTTTAACACTGATGGTAGTTAAACATAGACATAACTTACCTAGGAATGTGATTGATTCTCCACCATGTGGACCCTTTATTTTAGGATTGAGTGTCCCTCTGAAACATATACCACAGTTCAAACAGAAATTTCTGAGAGGTTTCTGTGGTTATGTCCTGCTGAAAGTAAAACATAATAATCTTCTGGCTTTCTGGTGGCTTTCCAACTTAAAATTTATGTTAAAACTTTTTTTAATGAGTGTAAAAATTTGAACTGAGTATTAACTGCTCCTAACAACTACCTGAGACATCAGAAAATATAAAACTTAAATCTGAAAGGGAAACAGCATATTTTTAAAGGAGTGATGATTCACATGTTCATAACTGGGGAAATGTCAGCTCTTCACTCCCTATCCAAACAAGAAAAAAATAACAAGAACATTCATATTACAAGTCTTTAAAATCAGGCTCAAGCAGTGTGCCATTAAGGTCCCATTCAAGTACAGGTTTGGGAACTCAGTGTCAAACATATGCAAATGGGAATAAGAATCTTTTCAGCATGGCTTATAAACAAAACTCTGAAATCCTAGTTCTAATACCTAGATCACACCAGTTTGGGGGTTTTTGGTTTTTTGTTTATCTGTTTGGTTGGATTTCTTTCTTCCAGTCACCTGGCCTGTTGTTACATATTTCCCACTGAATCTCTGTGTCTTTGACAGCCAGACCAGATGTTCATTTACACTGGATCTGATGAGAGGATGAAAAGCTCTTTGACAGAAATCTGTACCAGTTCTTGGCGTTGCCAAAACAATCAATGCAAAAAAACTTTGTGCAATCATAGAGTCATAGGATGGCTTGAGTTGAAAAGGATCTTAAAGATGGTCTAGTTCCAACCCCTATGCCATAGACAGGGACATTTTCCACTAGGTCAGGTTGCTCAAGGATGTATCCTTTAACCTGCTCTTTAACTGTCCCAGAGATGATGCACCCACAACTTCACTGGGAAACCTGTTCCAGAGTCTCATCACCCTCTGAGTAATGTATTTCTTGGCATCTAATCTGAATCTGCTTTTAGTTCAAAACTATTCTCTCTTATTCTATCACTATATGCCCATATTAATAATTGCTCCCCTTTTTTTCTAAAAACCCCCTTTAGGCATTGGAAAGTGCTGCAAGATCTCCCATGGGTCTTCTCTTCTCCAAGCTGAACAATCTTTACTTTCAGCCTGTTTTTAGGGGAGAGGTGCTCCAGCCTGCTGATCAACTTTGTGGCCCTCCTCTGAACTCACTGCAACAAGTCCATGACCTTCCTGCATTGGGATCCCAGAGCTGGATGCAACACTCCAGGTAGAATCTCTCAAGAGCAAAGAAGAGGGGAAGAATCACCTTTCTCAACTCGCTGTCTACGTTTGTTGTGGTACAACCCGGGAGGGGGTTGGCTTTTTGGGCTGCAAGTACACCTTGTTGGCTCATGTCCACAAGAACCCTCCAGTTCTTCTCTGCAGGGCTGCTCTCTGCGATTTATCCTCCCAGTCTGTAGTCATGTCTGGGATTGCCCTGACCCACTGCAGCAGCGTGCACTTGGACCTGTTTCTTCTCACATTTGTACAGGTCCCCTTGGATGGCATCTCTTCCTTGGGTTGCACCAACTGCACCACTCAGCTTCGTGCCACCTGCAAACTTGCTGAGGGTGCTGCTGATGTCATTGTCTATGTCATTGGAAAAGGTATTGAACAACACCTGTCCCAAGACAGGGATCTGGCAACACCAGCCATGACTGGACTCCACCTGGACACAGAGCTGTTAAAATAAAACTCTCTGGCTATGATCATCCAGCCAATTCCTTATGCACAGAATAGTCCACCCTTCAAATACATGTCTCTTAAATCATCACACCCATCTATGCCTAATGTCTTAAAATGTTACCTAATCCCTGACTCTTTCTGGACTAATGCAAGTTAGTTGTGAACAACCTTCATTTTTATTCACCAGTTTTAGATCTCCCAGGGGGTTTTCTCTTCCTAGGGGAACTTATGTAAATAGCTTAAAGAACCTTGGGAAGTCTGCTTGCTTTGAAATTAAACTAAATAATCATGTGAATCTCTCTGAAGGACTTGGGTTCTTTGGGGTAAGAAAATGACACAAGGGTTATATCTTTAAAACAGAATCAATGATATTGTTAGAGGCCATAGCTTTGAATGGAAGTGTCATAATGTGCAAGTTAGTTGTAGATGTTAAAGATTTTGTTCATCATTGGTTCATTTTTTGGCAAATCACTTCTACTCCTTATTCACCTTGCCATTGCTTTCTGCAACCAATAATGGAACTCCCATAATACATATTTGGATCACTTGGCATGCAATTTAATCAGTGACTTGTTAAATGTGGAGGGAAAAGGCAGTTACACCTGAAGGCAGATTCTTCTTTAGTTTAACTTTTGTGCAGCGTGGCAACATTAAGATGAATAAAGAAAAGAAAGAAAGGAAATGGAGAAGAGCTGGTAAAGAGAGGTGACAGAAGGTAAAGGTAATTTGCAATTTGTATTTTATGGATGTAGTTAAGAGAAAATATTGTGGAAACACAAAGAGTGTTTAGTATGAACTGAGCCTGTGTTTGGGTGATAGCTGAGAGATAAATATAATGTGGAATTTGGCACAGATACACAGGCGCCTGAGCAGCTTCTGGAACCACTTCTCTTTCAGTATCCATCACATACATCACAACAGAGCTGTTTTAGGGGCGTAAATAAATGTGACTCATAAATTTATCTGTGTTAGCCTAAAAAGTTGTACTAAACTAAATAAAATAAGGACAGAAACCTGTTAAACACAGAGTGCAGAAGCATTGCACAAGAAATGAAATATGATTCACGTCCCCAGCTGGAAGAGCACTCCTGCCTTATCTTCACAGGTTATTTGGGAACAAGTATGAGAGCTTAAAGTAGGCATCTGCTAAGCAGGTATAAATCACTGCAAAACTGACTACTGTAGCTGTATTTCTGAAACAAACAACCAAGACACATTTCCATTATATTTTCCCTTGTCTCTCTTGTCTGATTTAGCTTCTCTGTTTTTTAAAGGAGGCAGAACCTAAAGCATTGACCAGGGTTGTGGGAAAGTTCAGCTGCAGGCTCAGACTGTGTCCATCTCTAGAGACTTGAGCACATTGTTTTATTCCCTTTTCCTCTACTGTCACTTAGCCCTTGTTTTTACACACTTTATTCTCACAAGTCATTGCATAAATTGTACCAACTGCAACTGGAAGTGGGACCAAAACTTAGGGATCACACAGCCTTGTTGTTGGGTGGTGGGAGAACTGTAATGCATAAATAGGCTGATTTATGCGGGTATGATCCAGTACAAGAAGAGGTCAAGGCCTCTGGTTGTGCTCCTTCTCAGAAGTGACATCACAGTTTAGACAGCAGGTCGTGAGCTGCTTTAGATCACAGAGATGGTCACTCGTAGAAGATGAAGGTCACAGGTCGCTGTGGTGGTCATCCAGATGTGGTGGTCTTTGCAGAAGCTCAGACAGTGCCTGGCCAGGACTGGGGGCTGCTGGAGGAGGCAGAGTGTTTTCTTTGCTCTCAGCCACCATACCCTGCCCACTCCCACAAGTGTGGGCTGGCCCTGTCTCTTGCTTGCATGAGATAATTGAAGGCCTTTCCCTGAGAATTCCCTGACATGCTCTGTTGTGCTTTGCATTGGACTTCAGCTTAAGCAAGATATGCTCAATCTAACAGTGTGTGCTGAACTGTGTGTGGGAAACTGCTTAGACAACTGTCCAGGGAATTTTTTTGGGGTTTTTTTTTGTGTCTGTGTGTGTCTAGACATTTCTACTTGAGCACATTTTAGGTACCTAAGGTCATTGTTTCTCCAACAGGAATCTACTCTCGGATTTCTTGGAAATTTCATTTCTTGATCTTTGAGAAGATTTCCTTCATTTACTAGGGGTTTACTAGGGGTTAAAGTCTTTAACTTTAGCTCAAACCAACATTTGAAATGTGCAGAAGCTTAAAATGATTTGTACATCCATCCATGCACCCTGTCTTCACGGAAGAATTAAGTTCTGCTTTGTAACAGGCCAGTAACTTTTGTGTCAGCCCTGTAAGGCTTCTGCTTCTGCCTCTGCCTAACTGTGAAAAAGAAAGTAAGTCTGAAAGACTCTATTACCTCTAGTGAAAATTTGGTTTGAATAACAGCTGTGAACTTCGGCCCAGGAAGAAGAAAAAAAGAACTCACCCTTGAATATTTTACAATTTTCAGGGAAAAGCATTTTCTTTTTCTTTGAAATAGCACTGAAACATACTTAATTTTTTATTGATCTGACACTCGGAGTATATAATTTTGTCTTTTTACCTTTAACCCTTACTGTGATGATATTTGTTATTACTGTCTTACCTGGTTATTATTTTCACTATTTACTATTATTTTGTCTATTCCACTCAGAATCCTTTCTAACAGGAGTGTTTTTATAATGCATGAACTGATGCACCCAGCTGCATATTTCAGGATCTTCTGCACTATGCCTTATTTAAGTTACCTGCATGTCTTTTGCAGGTATTTCAGTCAAAAAGCCCAGGCCATCAGATAAGGGAGAGTAGCAATATCACTCGTCATCTTCTGATGATCTTCTCTTAGTAATTTGTGATGATAAGGGATTGAAAATGAAATTAAAATTCTTTTGTAATTTCATTATCTTGGAAGTGATTTCATAGCCTACTGAGAATCAAGTGTTGAAGTACAGCACAGTGTACAAAATAATTCCTCTTTTAATACATTTTTATAGCACTCAGATGAGCAGAAGCACAGCTCAGGTCAGAATTAGACTGTATATTACTCAGCCTTCCAGGTCTTTAATTCAAAATGAAAATTAAAGAACACTGTTTTTACCAGAGTAGTTCATCCAAAACCAGCTAAGACAATAATTTTTCATTTTGAAGGGCTCTTACTGAAATCATTTCAAGGTGTTTTTTTTAAATTGTTTAAACCCAAAATTGAAACCCAACAATCCTCTGTAATAAAAGATGTGAAGCCCCTTTGCATTAATTGCATTGCCTGGCTATTACAGCTAATGTGCACTTGTTAAAAAGCTATGATGCTGAATTTAAAAGCATAATGCCTGAAATAAAATTCACATGGTATCCAAACCTAATGAATTTTTCAGGAGGTTCTGCTAGACTTTCAGGTATCTCTATAAATAAAACATTAGCATTTTAGGACTATTTTGATAATTCCACCGGTAAATCCTAATGAATAGTAGAGGTTGCATGTTTTCTTAACCAAGTTTCTGACCTCTGCAGCAGATGTTAGATCACACAGCAGCAGACTTGGTGCTGGGATCACTACAGATGGCAAGAAACCAGTGAGAAAGGGACAGTTCAGCTGATACATGAGAAGCAAAGGGCTCCTAACTTATTTCACAGGATTTTCTCCCAGGGTCTGTAATGAATCCAGAACAGAAATAAGGTGGATTCTTTCCCTAGTTAATCTGTGAACTTGGCTATAACTTCATCCACAGCAGCTTAGCTCACCTCCCTGTAGCCCCTTGCCAGTGGCACAGTGGAGATCCCTGTGCCTGCGATGGCTTTGCCTCTGATTCCTCCAGCACCATGACCCTCCAGTACCCTCTGGGACAGTCTGTTGGCTTCTCTGCCCTTGTGCTACAGCCTGTGGCAGCTACAGGGCCAAGGTTTAGGACCCAGCCTGAATATGATGCACATGGGCAGAGGCACCTAAGAAATGGTTGCTGCCTGATTATGCTCTGCCTTCTCAGCTTGAGGAAACCACAGAGAGAGCCATACCTAATGTCCTGTCTCCTTAGTGTGTGCTGAATACAGCAGACAATGCAACTCATTTGCTGCACACTAATTCCTTCATCTTGTGATTTTTCCCTCTTCTGTATTTATTTGTTTGCTTGTTTTTGGATATCCCTTTTAATTCATTTAAAATGCATAAAAGGCACCATTCTTTTGAAACAAATTAAGATCTTCCATAACATTTGCATTCTCTGCTGAATCCAGCATTTTCAGTGTCAGCCCCAGAAGCAGTATCAGCTGCCTTTGAAGTCTTTGAAGTCTCCATAGCTCAGGCTAAAGGCATTCAAAAGGGAAAAAGTATCAGGTTGGCAGAGGTAAGGGGGAGAAGGCTTTTTCTTTACCTACAGCCACTCTTTACACTGTGAATGGTAGAATTAGAACACTTTAAAAAATAAAGCAACCCATTGATTTTTCCTTCAAAAGAAGCTTCAGCCTAAGCCAGGGTTATTTGAAAGTCTTCTTAGTGTGACCTGATGAGTTGGAACCACAAGTGTCCATTTTAGGGGTAAAGAGGAAAGGCAAGTGATTTTCTATAGACCTTTTTTCCAGTGTTTTAAAATATCCTGTACAGGAGTCAGAGTGAATCTATATTTTAGGCAAAAACCATGAGCAGAAAGCTGCTATAAAAACTGATTGAGATTTGCCCATCACGGTACTGCAATTTTGTCTTGCTATTCAATTCCTCAAGAAAAAGAGGGGCATTGCTAGCTCAAAGACCCCCCAGCTGCACAAGAGGACACTCAGCAGCCTTGCCTGGAAAATGGACTTTTTTCAGAACCATGGTTGAAGTGAGAGGCAATGAATGGAAGCTATGAGGAGTTCAGCTAATGCCACATAGATCGCAGCCAAAGGGTAGACACAGCGTAAGAGGAAGATACGAGGGCAAACTCTCAATGTCTCTGGCCATGTTTTCTCTGAGATCAGAGGCAGGGTGCATATGACATGGAACCTCTTCAACTAATAAACCCAGCAGAGAGGATTATCTCCTCAGCTGTGACACTGTGCTAATGTGGTCACACTACTTCTGGACCCTTCATGCTCCAGGAGATGTGCATAACACACCAAGTTCATGAACAGTTCCCAACTTGTCAATGCCAAAGGCTTGACAGTTGTTAAAAAAAATAGTTGGGGCAATACTTTTGAAATAATTTCTGACAGACTGGAGACCTAGTGATTTATTTAAAATATCAGCTTGACAGCTTGAGTAAGAAAAGAACTAGAAAGATTTTTAATACTGGCACTGTCTCATTTGGAACTGAAAAACTGATATTTTGCAAGAGTGAACTGAAAATCCAGTGGGGAGGAACATCAGATTGGGTCTGTCAAAATATTTCATTTAGCTCAGTTCAAGAGCTTTTGTGTGATGCTTCTCATTTGGAAACATAATTGTCTGTTAATTCTGTTATCCCCTAAAAGACATTTTGACCAAGAAAAGACATCTTCATGATTTTAAAAATCTCTAAATGATATTTAGTGAAAATTCCGAAACTTTCTGAGGAATTATATCAGGAAATGCTGGAGTTAGCTGTACTGGTGGTTTCTAAGAATTCCTTTGTTTCTGAAAAAATTCCAGTGTGCTGTAGGCAGAGTAAAATTGAAAGTAAGTTTTCAGCTAGAATGACGACTGGAACCTTAAGTCAGTCAAGGAGCATGCCTTAAAATTAGAGCGTAGCCTGTGTTACTTATCACTATGAGTAATTGCATTTATCAGGTAAAGGGTAATATGATCCAAAGAAATTGACTGTTGGATAGATCCTCGGCCACAAAGAGATTTTGGTTATTAAGGGCAAAAATATGAACAGATGAATTGTCTTTATTATAAACAATGATGTCAACAGGAGAGCTCAGAAAATTTTCCTAACAAGTATATGGGAGCATGCTCAAATATGTTCAATCATATTTCTTTCCAGTGTTAGTGGCATGCAACAGGTGGCAGAGAAACATTTACACATATTATCTCTGGACCAATATCCTATTAATCAGAAAATACCAAAGCATCTCAGAAAATAATTTTTCTCTATCTTGTGTTACAGTGTGTGATAATATATGCAGTATTGCTGGATGTGTGTTACTCCTTTGGAAGAAAATACAGAAATGAATATTAAAAATTATGCTAGGTCTGTGCAATAAAACTGTTTTTCACCAAGGTTAAGAGTGCTGGACTTCATGCTTATAAAATGGAGTATCTCGGTTTTTAAAATTAGAAATATAATGAATGCAGGGGATGTTGCTTAACACTGAAGTTAGGAAACCACATCCTTTTCTTTAGCAAGGAAAATTAATCCTCCTATGTGTATTTGCTAGTGCTTTTCTTGCATGATGGTTGAACGCTGAATGTAATGGACCTTTTATCTCTTCATTTGAGACCTGCTTTGAAGCTGAGTAAGTCTTACTGTCACACTACTTGGAAGCCTCTTGTATACATTTATTTCCTTAATCTTACCCAATCCCTTACATCTTTAATTCCTTAAATAAGCAAGTAATTAATTTCACACAGTAAGATATTTACTCCTGCCCATATGCTATATATATGTATGCTCTCTCTCTGCTTTTTAAAAAATAATCACAGCTTTTTAAAAAATAATCACACCTCTAATTCCCTAAGTATATCTTTCATTGTTATATGATGACAATGCTGCAGATGTACCTGTTTCAAAGGCACAGTGAGAAAATGGGGAAGAACTTCACAGACCCATGGGTGGGTGATACCATTTTCAGTTTTCTGCAGTGGCACACTCAGCTTCCAGTCTTTATAATTTTTGCGCTTGAAATTTGTTTTGGACATCATGACTTTGAAAAAAATTAGTGCATTGGCTGTGAGCAACCTGCTTAATGAGTTTTAACGTGTTACCCACTACCTGCAGCATGTGTTTTAATTTCCAGGTCTTTGATTCATCCTCATCATTAGTGGATGGCTCAGTTTAAAGGACAAAATTTTCATGAGAGCAAGGTAATCCATTTCTGCAGAAATAGGTGAGGAGAGTTTCTTCTCTCAGGAGGGAGTTTCTTTTGTAACTTTACAGAGCCACTATTATTGCCAGAACTGACTGCTGCACTGCCTTTGCAATGTGAGATCATACTGATTTTAACCTACCTTGGCATGTTTACATGTATTGTCTACATTACACACTCCAGTACAGGTGCCAGAGGCTAACACAGGTACCAGAAACGTTGTGGGAGAGGACTCCAAGAATTAAAAGGTGGTGACATGAATATTTTCAGTTTAAAATCATAAGTAAATAGAGGAAATTGGTTTCCTTTTAACATTCTTGTTAGAAATATACATCCTGCTAATGCAGCAGAAGACAATGTTTCAGATACTGTTTGTGCATGAAACAGTAGTTGTTTTAATACCTCACCAACATGACATTTTTCTTTGTTTTCTTGCAGGGTTGTTTTTTGAAGTAATGAATCATCCATTATGCTCTCAAACAGAAACTAGCCTTTTGGCTAAATGAAACATGTGTAGCCTTTGTTCAGCCTGTCAATTGCAAAAGGATTTAGTGTCATGTAGAAAAATAATAATTACTTTCTTTCCTGCTCACATGATATTAGGAGGAATAAAATTTGGCAGGCCTGTTGGGCAAACCGAATTTTTCTTGTTCCTCAAATCTTTACGTTTTACATTCTGCATGCTGCTGTGGTCTAAAGGAGCTGAGATTTTTGATATCCACAGCATTTATATTTGCAATGTCCTTTAATGGAGCTTGTGAGCACTATAAAATGAGTCCTTTTTCACAGACAGGACATGCTAGCAATGATTTGAAGGCTTGCTTGTTGAGGGTCACCTCAGTTTTGAAGTTACAACCTCTTAGTGTTGGGTTTATATCTTCTTAGTGTGCAAACTTAACCTAACAGATGGTATAAGGACAGTCATGCCAAAGACATTGTATGTGCATCTGTTTTGATTATTAGGATCCACATGACTGCTCAGGAGTTGCACAAGCAACAGGGGTTTTCAGGTTTTCAACACCCAAGGAGACCAAAATGAAGCTGTCTTTCTTCAAATGTCCTTTAAATTTGAAATGAGCAAACAATCATTTGTTACCACGTAAAACTAATGTCCGTTTCCAGTGGTGCTCCAAGTGGAAGCGAGTTTTTTTTAGAATAAAACCCTTGTTCCCAGGCAGTGCCCTCTAGGAGTCAACTATTGATGTCATTCTAACTTATGAAATCCACCAACATTTTCAATCTGAGTTTTGATCTAATTGTTGTAAAAACGTCCTATACACTAAAAGCTACTGATGACCTTCAAAAGTAGCTAACAAAGGCTTCTCTGCTTTAGCAGATTCAGTATTTCAACTACTTTTCAAAAAGGTACATTGGATTCTTCATATGATTGTGGTTGATGAAGCGACTCTGAGGGATAGCTCTAGTCTCATTTGTCCATTTGTTAATACAATATTTTTCTTCAATAGCTAGACAATTTTTTAAAACCCCCAACCCCTATACATTTTCAGATTCCCTAGGGGTTTCTATTGCAATTTATGACCTTTTGTCCTCTTACATTTCAGTTTTGAGTGATTTTTCTCTTATAACTATTTTTATTGTACAGGAAGAATTGATTGTTATTATCTTAAAAATACAGCAGCTCCTGCCAACTGTTCATGAAATCGCACTTCTAAGACTTTAACTTTAATTGAAAGATTTCATATTTATTTAATTGTATAAGCTTATTCCTCCTATCCATATTGCTGGTGATACAATTGCTTCTGTTGTACACGTTTGGAAAGCTGAGTCTTTGTTCTCATTCTGTGGAGTTCCATTACAAATGTCACCAAGTTGTAGCTCTTCCTTGTAGAAATATCTTTGAAGTCAGATAATGTTGGTCCAAGTTCTTCTGAACTGAATTAAGATACATTATAGTAGGCATTAATTTTGTCTGCTATATGCAGCCTAACTCTATTTTGGGAATTTCTGTCCTACAGAAGATTTTTAACCAATATGGCTGTTGACTATGACTTTCTCGCCTCCCGATTTGCAGAGAATGTGAGTCATGGTTAGCAGAAGGTTTTACCTTGTTTTTCCTTTTCTTCAATAACCTCCCCTCTTCTCATAGCTGTTAGATGTGGTGGGGTGGGGAACAGCACAACAAAATGCATTGCCTTCTTTGTGCAACAGTTTTAATCTAATACACCATATGGAGCTCCATGGTAAAGTTTAAAAATAAGACGGAAAGCAGGGATGGAAAGTAGATGTACAGCAAAGAAGGAAATGTGTTTTAGATCAGATCAGAAATAGATGGAGAGTCATTCTTCACTACAGGATCCATTTCAAAGCTGTACAGTTGAGAAGTTAGGGCACCCTACTCATGAGTTCATGATGGATGATGAACAGCATGGTCTTTACAGACTGGCGCTGTGAAATCTGAGGCTTGGCACAGCCACAGAGGAAGCAGGAGGGCTGCAGGCATGTGTAGGAACAAGTCTGGAGAAGCAGTAGATTGATTAAAGTTGTCAGAGTTCCCGTCACAGCCCTCTCTTTAATGCATGCTGAGCCTGATGCAGGTTGACTGATAACGCACATCGCTACTTCCCATGTCTTATCAGACCTGGAGTTAATGCTGGGCAGAGGGGTGGCTGGCACAGTGAATGTGTAGGTTCACTGTACACAAAATAATCCCACCACTCTGCAATTTTCACCTATCAGCAGTCCAGACTTGTTTTTGATGTGAGAAATTCCAGCTGCATTTTGAGAGATGACAAGACTTTTCAGAAGAGGAAAGGCAGGATTCTCACAGTAGGCTGGCTAGAAATGGAAATTCTTGCCTCCCATCTGGTGCCCTTTGTTACAGATTTGCTCTGCTGCCTGGAGAGAGACCAGAGCTTTCCACAGTGTGAGGAAGGCCAACAGAAGAGGCATCACTGATTTCATCTGAGGAAAGTCTTACATTCTCCATTTTAGAAGACACTTGGTCAGTCTGAAGCTCCCATCAGGTGTTCCTCTTCTCCCTACAACACAGATGTATGTATACTTCTCCCAAAGCTACACATCTATGGGGAGAATTGCAGTAGTCCCTAGGTCTGAACTGCCAGTGAGGAAGAGAAAATAGCAAGGGGAAAGAATGATGTTCAGGAAAAAAACAGAAGCTGGCTAGTTAATGGCAGCAGTTTAAAATAAGGATATGTCATCATGGTTCAAACAGTCCACAGCAGGTGCTCACTGGGAGCAAGGACCTGCTAAGCAAAGAAGCAAATACTGCAATTCTAACTTTCAAAGCAATTAATATTTTAAACAGAACTGGAAGGATTATTTTTTGGTGCCATCATCAGATCTCCATGTTCCTTCCAGCCAAGCACACTCCATTTGTGTAGCTCTAGAAACTACTTTTACTGCTTTTGCACTGTAGAAAGGAAGTAAACACTTTGACTGATCTGCAATTAGATGTTCCCCTTACACAGCTCAGCACAGAGACAACAGTGAATGCAGCTCTGATGTTGATGCCAGATAAGAAGGCTTATCAAAAGGGGAGTGCCAAAGTGACAGAAGGGTAAACCTTCCATCTTTCTTTGTAGGATACACAAGGGTAAAACCTCCCTTTTTCTTTGTAAGATGTTCCCTAGTGGTGAATACAGCTTAAATCTGGAGTAAATCAGAGTGTGCTTAATCAAAGAGCTTAAATGACTTGCAGGATTTGAAAATTTTCTGCTCTAAGCTCAAGTATGCATCTATATTTTAATTTTCTTGAGTGCAAAAATTTGTAGCATAAGTAGTCCCTCAAGTTTCATTGTACTGTTAGATAATCATATAAGAACTTTTTAATGTTAGCATTATGAGTTTGGATGCTGCTATATTTACTACTTTGTGTCTATTCATTGTGTCTAAGGAGCTCAGACACTCTTCTGTCAACTGATGGATTGCCCAGGTTAAACAAGATGGGGCTGGTTTATTGGTTTCAAGATGTGTTCTCTGTGTGCTGAAATCTTACAGAAAGAGTTGAAATGTGACTTAGAGCCAGAGCAAGGGCAGGACTTCCTGGGTACAGAGTTTGTTGAGCTTGTACACTTGGGAATTCTTGAAGAAGGAAAATGCCTGCTTTTAATTGCTTTTTTTGAGTTAGGCTTGGCTTTCTGTTTCCTCTTTGTAAGTAAACAAAACAGATCCTGGTGCAGGGCTGATCTGTGCTTCTAATTTCTTAAACAAATGGAAACAAATTTGGAAACCACAACCCTGCCCACCTTCACCAACACAAGTATGTTAACAAATATGTTTTTTAAAATCTAAAATCTTAATGTTTCCCTTGGTGCTGAACATCCTGTGTGCTGAGACGTGACAGCAACAGGGCTGAAAAAAATACCTGGCCTCCAAGTCTCCCTCTTCCTGGGCACAACTTTGCATCCCCAAACATTTCAAGCACCTTCATGTTCCAGTTCCAGCAGGTTACACCCAGGTTTGAGTTCAGTGTTTGAGTGAAATTAACCTTCTGTGAAACCTCCTTGAAAGGTTAGATCTGTACATCAGAAATTGGATTTCACCGCCTGTCACAGAAGTGATCATTCTTTGCTGAGGCTTGTGTTGATTGAAAACCTTCCACCCTTTTCTCAGCAATACAGCACGGTAAATTTTGCATTATTGTCATCTCATCCTTTTCCTCACCCTTATAACAACAGCCGGCTAACTGAGGAATTTTTCATTTCAGACTCCTATTTATTTCTGAAAGAAATGGATGTTATTTAAAATTCCATTCCACCCACGATGTGAAACTAATAGACCTGCTTAATTATGGGAAAGCTATATGTATGGGTATTAAGGAAAAAACCCTGAGAAAATGTTTTTTAAATGTTGATTGCTAATGAGATTTAATGATACCAAACAGAGTGTGCTGCTCTAAGAATTTCAGCATGATAAATGTCTTTAAATTCTACTGAAAGAAACACCAAAATAAGTTACAGTGCCACTTAGTAAGACACCCTTGAGTGAAAGTAATAGGCACGAGGGAGCATGACTTCAGAAAGTAGGCCCAATTATACACATTACATATATATTTCCTTCTGAGCATATTTCCCTCCTTTCTTCTTTAATAGTCTGAATTTCCATCTGGTTTCTTTGGGAGTTCTGGCTAAGTAGGAGTAAGCCTCACATTACAGTTATTGTCAGCTTCCTGTGGCCTAAGAAAAAGACACGTAAGGTTAAAATAAAAATGTGCTACCTCCTGTTGTTCCAAACACTTGGCTGATCAGAATAAAATGTGGTGGATTGGGAGGGTCAAATTTAGTGATGAAAAATCTTTAATGTCTTACAAATGCTTCAAACAAAGTTATGTGACTGGGAACTTCGGAGTGCCATGGCATCCCTGGAGCCAGATATTTAACAAGGCTTCTGGAGGGATATTTCCAGGCAATGGATAATGCTCACAGATAAAGAGGGAAGATCAACCCATATGCTTCAGCAGAGCTTTTTCAAAGCTTCACAGTGGTACAAATAAAATCCAAATATTGTTGCTAAAGGATAGCAGACGAGACCTTGTTGGGGTAATGTTTATTCCCAGTGTGGGAAGGGAAGGAAGAGAAGCAAGCCTGGAGATCTGAGATTGTAGAACTCATCTCTATGCCTTTCAGAAAGCAGTAGCAGTCCTAAGTTTCCCCACTGGGGTCCCAAATAATGCTCAGAAGCCAGGGAATTGGGCTGCTGATACCCCAGAGCCCATTCCTTCCTGGAGTTCTGGTATGGTCAAAACAGGCAGTGAGTTAATTTTGCTGCCTCTTGGAAACTTTTTTCTCTTCAAATGGTTTTGTAATTTGGCTGCAAAGACAAACACAAGGGGAAAGCAGAGTGATTTGTACCAAATTTGTCTCATTTTATTTTAGAGAAACACTTACCTGGAATCAGTCATTGCTGTGCTTCTCTGGTGGCAGATTTCTATTTTGTGTTTAGAGAAGATCCATAATTCACTAAGTTCAGTGTTTGTGTATTCTCCATTACTTTGGGGATACAAAACATGAATAAATCTCTGACACTTGCATTTTTTTAGCACAACAGTTATTTATGTATATGTAGAAGCATTCTAATAGTGTGAGACTTAACAGGGTTGGGGTTGTGCTTGATGAAAACTCTAGCAGAACTTAAATTCCTGCTTATATCCAGAAAAAGTATTTCTTCTTTACTTTATTGCTATCCAGTCTCATACTTCAAGTCAGATTTTAGACTTAGAGAAGACCTCAAAATCTATAGTATGTGAAGGATTAATGTAATAAAAAATCTTCTAAATGCATAGAAAACAAAAGAGATTACTATGATACAGTAAGCAGCAATATAGTGTGAACCAAAGATCCCTGAATGTCTGGGAAACATTCTCAGTAACCTCAACAGAATTTGAATATAATTGTACTTTATATTGAAAAACTCTGAAGTGACTATTTCCTTTGTGTGTTTTTTTTCCTTTTTTTATTATTGTAGCCTCTATCTGTTACAAATTATAGCTTTTGTGGTTACATTCCTAAATACTCCATTCTTAAATTCCAGTGGCATTTGAAAATATAAATTTATATTTAAATAGTTAATAGAAAAATATGTTTTAATGACTTGGTGCACTGTAATCTTCCTCAAAAAAAAAAAAAAAAAAAAAAAAAAAAAAAAAAAAAAAAGTCGATTTTTTTTTTTTGGTTGGCAGCAACAGCCTCTGCCTACCTGAGCTGCCATAGGGTCTCATGGGAGTTTAGAGTTCATGTGTATCAGACACTGGTTTTCATGTAAACTGAAGCTTCTTAAGATCATTCATTGCCTTTAAGCATATCCTTGGAGTGTGAATAAATTTTTATGCTTTGTTCCACTTCAGGATGGCAAAAAATTATTGAGATTTTCCATGGGATGAATCCCACTTTTGGATGGATGTGTCCTTGTGTGTGGAATCTGAGACACTTTGGGCTTTAATCACTGATCTTGCAAAGCATTGAAATAATGGTATTCTTTCAAAACAGTAGTCACCAAAGAAACTAAACTCCCCTGTAAGACAGGGAATTTTTTGGTGTTTCTCAAGTCAGTGGAAACTAAGAATAATCAATATTTTGTGAAAGTGGATAAAAAGCAACAAGAAACTCACATAAAAACCTCCTGTGAAATAATCAGATCAATGAAGTAAGGTGGATGGAAAGTACAGTGGATAATAAAAAATAGAAAAATCCACACAAGCAATTGTAGCAAAAAGTACAGTATACTCCTGAACACTTTACAAAAAAGGACACTTCTACCCATGATACAGTTAATGTTTAGTATAAGTTTGTGTACAGTAATTCTGAAAGTGTAAGTATATAACAGTCAAGGCAAAACCAAAAAAAAACCCTTTCATGTGCTCCATTGGGTCACATTACATACCCTGCATCCTGCAATGCACCTTTATAGATGGATAGATGGATAGATAGATAGATAGACAGATAGACAGACAGACAGATAGAAAGATAGCCATCCTGTTTGTGGTTTCAGAACATCAGTTGGTTAGTGAAGGTCCTCCTTTATTTCCTATTCCCAGCTTTGGAATGCCAGCCAGGTAGGTTTACTTGTATTTCTATTTATCACTGCACAGGAATAATTCATCTGTTTTCTACATCTAAGAGCATGAGCTTTCAATTTTATGTAAGCTATCAGGACAATTTCCTTTGCCCTATTGCTGCCTCTAATAGATTGTTATGATATTTTGTATCTCTCATAGCTTCTAAGAGTATTTTGCAAAAAAAATCCCATAACGCTTATTTCTAGCAACGTTTTTATCCTAAAACACAAGGCATAGTGCTAACAGTAGTTTGCAATACATCCTTCTAATTCCCTAGAGAGTTTTGCTGTGTCCTCCCTTTTTTCTTTTATGATCATACCTACCTTGAAAGAAAAAGAATAAAAGCCCTCCCCAATGGCTAAAGTACATAGGAAATATAGTTGACAAAAGATAATTCAAATCCTTTATGCAAGAGAAAAAGATGTACCTCCTGTCTTAGAGACTGAAAAATTTGGGATTCCTGTCTGCTCTATTTAGCAGTGCTACCAGTCCTGTCTTTTGGTCTGTGCTTTATTCTGCATTGCTGAGTCCAAGCAGGGTCCAGGACTCACCTTGTCTTCCTGTAACTATAATGGCAACAGCAACAATAAGAAAAAATATCAGTGGTCTCAATATTCCTAGAAAAAATTTCCTGGGCTGCTGAAATAGGCAGAACTTTGGTTAGTATACAGAAGCTAGTTGTGCTCTTTTTGCACAAGGTGCTGTGCACTAAAATTTTTTATTGAAACATAAATTGGAGACAGAAGAGAAATAACTAAACAAAAAGCATGCTACCTGAAATATCTGTGTAGCTGCTGTTATTGTAAAGATTTTTCAAATACAGAATAAAAAATAAAGCCAAGGTAAAAATTATTTGAAGTGTCCTATGACACAAAACCAAAGGCAGGGCAAAACTGCTCATGCTGGTTAGTGGAATGAAACAGACATTCCTAGGGCTTGATCTACGGCATTGCAAAGAGAGTAAACATATAAATTAAGTTAAACAGATTGTGCATCATAGCTGCTCCTTCTGTTTGCAGAAAAGCACAATATCTACTTGAATAGCTCATGTGTAAATGCCCTATTTGGTATGCTAAACTTGCACACATATCTCATGTAACCTAGCAAGCCAGGAGGGGTGCACAGCAAACATTGTGCATCACATTCTGCCCTGCCCTGAATGATGTGTAACAACTTACTGCAATTGGTATAGGACAAAAAAACGAGTAACCAAATGGATGCTGTCTACCTGGTATTTAATTCTAAAAATAGAAATTTTGATTTCATTTTCAGTAAAGAAAAATTTTGAAATTGTGAAAGATCTTGAAAACTAGAAAAGCTGCATTTTTGCTGGCTCTACTAATAGCAGTCATATAGTAATAGAGTTGATAATATCATCCCAGGTTAAGGATTTCCATTTATCAAAATCCTTCTGTATGGAGTTAAGTACAGGCTAAAGTTTCCCTTTAAATTTTCCAGGTTTTTTCTTTGTTCCAGGGTCAAGTTCAATAATAGTTTTGGAGAAGTATATGACATGTGTGAAAATTTTGATATGAAAGATAAAAATTGAGGAAGCCAGAAATGTTTCTAAATTGTTTTGCAGTCAGCTGGTTTATAAAAAAAAGTGAGTTAGGGAAGTAAAAAAATATGTGTGTTTAATTGCAATGTAAATACACTAAGAAATAAAATAAGATTATCACTATTGTCATATATATTAATGTACTTAAAGAAGAAATTTTACCACTGGAAAATAAGTTGCCAGTTTGAACTAGATTTTTTGAAGACATATTAGAGATAGCTGGAGGAAGTTTTGAACAAAGAGAATGTTTACAGTGTCTCATCTGTCCTTCAAAGTTTTTGATCTGATTTTATGTATGATAGGGTGGAGGAAGGAAGAAAATCAAACTTGAATATTTACTTATTTTTTGCTTAAGAAAAGAGATGGCACATGCATAAATAGCTTTCTCTCTTTCTGTTGTGCATTTTTTCAGTCAATAGCATAGAATTTCTCCTTCTGAGCTTGATGGCCCATAATCAGTTTTCATCAGGTGACAGATTCATGTTTTTCAGCTGTATGAAAGTGTCTGACATAAATACTTGTTTCTTCCGTAGTCATATTATTTCAGAAAAGGGTCTATCACAAGAAAACCTCTAGCATCAGAACTTCTTTTTTCCCTTCTACTTTGCTGCTATTCTGTACTGCTGCTCTGATGTCTCATTATACCTGCAAAAGAAAGGCTATTATCCTTCACACATTTAGCTGCTGATCTAAATGAAAGTACATTATCTAAATAGTTGAATCAAGAAGCATACAACTAAAACTCATTTCAGTTTGATCTGTATTTCTTGGTGCTTTAACAGGTTAACAGCTTCCTGTTAAATTACTTTATTCAAGGGTTTTCACCATAATTTGGCCATAATGTGGTCTAGACCTAATGGTAATAAGAACTTGCAGAAAATCTGCAGTTCATTTTATGTCTCAGTAGAAGAACGTGTCTTTTCTAAATAATTCAGAAATTGCATTCAGAAACAATATGCACATTACCAAGGACAGGTCTAATAGGGAATTTATCTAACACCACAGAGTGAGTGTTTCAAATACTTATCATAGCATGTGAATATTAAATATCATCCTATTAACATTAAATGGTCAGTTAGTTAAGTCCCTGAATATTTACCTCAGTAATACTGGAAATAAAACACAAATTAAGTTCTTTTTTGAGTGCTGTGCATTTATTTCACACTCTCAGAGGCTCTCAGTGGTACTGTAGCAGTATTCTGTCTATGCCAGCATATGTTATTTTCATTGTGGAAGTTTATATGGGAGATCATTTTGTCATTAATCCAGACTTCTGGAAAACTTCAGAGCAGGAAGAGCATGTCATGGTAGAAATCAAACAAATATATCATCTTAAAGCAACAAAAGTGGATTCCAAGTATGTGTGTGCTGTATTTCCATTCTACACTCTGTTTTCTGGTTGTGATATTAACATTTGTACGTGATGTAAACTGAAAACATTCAAGAGGCTTTTGAAGGAAATTAATCATATTTTCCACAGTGTCAGGGTATTTTTGTTCTTTCATATTTAAAAAATCATAAATAATTTAAACCTGTAACAGCTTCAGTGTTGTAAACAGCTTAAAATCAAGAAAGTCCAGTGCAATGCTTTTACACATATCCAAGGTACATTCTCATTTTCACCATAAGGATTCAGGAAATTTATCCAAAACTGATGTATTCAGATTGGCCAGGCATTTCATCTTTTCAGAAGTCAATAAAGGGGTTTATTCTTCTTTTGAAACTCTCTTGTTACTCACTTTATTTCTGGTGTTCCTAACTGTTCGACTCTGTGGCATGTTAAGGAAAGATGGATTAGTGTTAATAGCCTCCTCAAGAAACAGGCACCCCCTACTTCAGTATGGCAGAGGAGATAATTTTGAACACAGATCTTTACCCTCACATAGACCTGACCCACAGAGAAATGTGAAGCACAAGGGAGAAGAGAGACAAGCCCATGAGCAACTCAACCAGCACACCTGGCACGGTCTTGAATTCTGGTTATATTCCCTTAGCTCCTGACTGACAGCTTCCTTTGCTGGCAGAACTGCAGCCAGAAGAATGGCCATCATGTGCCTAAGCCCAGACAAAGGACAATGACTGTGGCTGGCATGTGCACAATGTAGCAGGCATGTGCTGGTCCTAGGGAGCACCTATCTGCTAGATGAATGCTTTGGAGTAAAAATGGCTCAGTCAGCACTTATACATGTTCCTGAGTTGAAGGCAACACTTTATGTGCCAGCTTCAACACCAAATTTTGTTTGAATTATGGATGGCAACTTCTCTGGTTGTGTGACTGGCTTTGAGGGATCCAGTCTATTTGGAAGGTGTCCCTGTTTCAGGTAGGGGGATTGTACTAGATGATATTTAAGGTCTCTTCCAATCCAAACCATTCTATGATTTTATGACTCTATTACTCTGCCTTATCAAGTAGGTGCACAGAGAGTAAGAAGAGAATAACGGTGTTATTGTGTCTTTGTAGACACAGGTGAGGAATGTAAACTGGGGAATTAACTTTTCTTACTCTCTGAAGCATGTGTTTTGTTGGAGACACCTGAGCTTGCACTGAACAAGCTGGTGTGGCTCTCCAGCATAGCTCAGGCATGAGCTCAGGTCTGGGAAACAGTGAAGCTGTGTTATCTCAGCATGCCACCCTGGGGAGAGTGTGTCTGGCTTTCTTGCTTCCAGTTTTGGAACGGGCTTGGTTGCTGTGAGCTTGGGAATCTCTGTGCCACAGATGTTTGCATGCCATGAAAAGAAAATCCGGCCTATTATACTGCACACATCAAATCTGACACACAGTTGCTGCCCTTTTTGTCATCCTAGTTAAAACTATAAAAAATTGAAATTTACTTACTTCATGTCTTTATTCTTTCTTACTTGCCAGACTCACTGGTCTCATCTTTGAACTGTAGCATAATGCTCATGTCTGTGCTGCAGAGCTACATTCAACATTTTGAACTCTTTCTTCACTCAGGATATCTGCATCACACTTTTAAGCTGTGTGCTAGTTCACGTTGCTGTGCAGGAAAGTACTTTCAAGTGAAAAACTTAAGTTTTCTGCTTTTCCAACTATTATTTTCAATCTTATAGGCTCAAAGTGTTCACTCATCTGGTACAGTCAAAGTTCTTTCTTTTCTTGTTTCTTTCCTTTTATTCTCCCTACCTCTCCGTCCAGGCTTGTCTCTCTCTCACTGGTCCTTTACCTCACACTTTCATCTATCTTCTTTTCATTGGTCCGTTCTTAATTTTATTTTTTTTCCTACTGATCTTCAGTTTAAGAAGCATACCTCTGACTCATTCCCCTCAAAATGTATTCAAAGAAATATCTTCATTCCTCATATATCTTCAAGACCCATACAAGTGGGTTTTGTTTCCGAGATTTTGGATAGATATTTCACTTCCATGACAGTTATAGATATTTCAGGGTTCATATCACCGCATCAGAAATACAGCCAGTCCAGACTCATAAATCAGTATTACTAAGGTGTATCTGAAGAACTGAAACACTTTTATTGCAAACATCAGTGATAATATGGGCCTCAGAATTGCCCTGGAATATGGATGAGTACAAACCATTTAGGAACAAATATTCTGGCTGATAACTGACAGCCAGCCGAAAGCAGCCCCTGATAAAGATAAATAACCTGTACTCAGGGAAATTTTTTGCATCATTAAACATGGTGAGCATATTAGCTAGCAGGGGGTGGAGCTGAGTCCCTAAAGAGATAAATCTAAATTATATGCGCTGCAGTGATCATAACAGTAATGCACCATCTTGGCTAACTAGCTGACATCAACAGGGAAGGGAATTTCAGATTTAAATGAACCAAACTAAGGAGCATTGCAGTGTGCATACAGATTAATTGGAGCACATTCATGAACTTTTTAGCCTTTTTCTCTGGTCAGTTTTCAGTGGTGCCAAAGCACAAGGAATTTAGACTATTCTTGTCATTTTTGCATCATTTTTTATTCTTACTTTCATATGTGGTTTGATTAATTATTCCTTTACTTGCCTTTCATTAATCACCTTACACCACAGTTGTATCAACTCTTGCCAAAAGCTTATAGATGGACAAGAAAAATTTAGTGGCATTTTTCTGTAAATAGGAAAGTACACTTAGCAATTATATACCTAATATTTCAAAATGGGACAACTCTGAAAGCAAAGAAAGCATTTAGTTATCCAGACACATATAAACAACCAAATTAAGCTTTGCTAGAAGAACATGATTTGGAAGAAATATTTCTCTTAGAATTAATAAGTTCCCTTTTTTTTTTTTTTTTTAAATCATATCAAATGCATTTTTGTAAGGTAAGGAATGTCTTACTAAAAGATAATTGCCTGCTTTCAAATATTTGTTATTTTTGTTTTCCAATAAACGTTTGGGTTCAAGCTGATAGAAGGTGCATGAAGTAAAACGATGAATATTAATTGGTTGAAACTGATTCGGTATAAATTGCAGTTTTGTATTATTAGTTGGGTCCATTTATTACCTGTTGACTTGGCAAGTAAGAAAGTAAACCAGATGTGACAATCACAATTTTTAGTCAGAACCAAATACGCATTTTCATGAATAATTGGTCTCAGGTATGTTATTGTCCTGATAGTAAGCAAATCTGTTCAAGACACTCTTAGATAAATCAGTGGTTATCCTAGTACTATCTAAAAATCCACTTGCAAATGTCTAAGTGTATTTGATAACATGGCCTGAAAGAAGCAGGAGGGTACAGAAATGTGATGTGCAAAGGGCACTGCTTTGCTCCATTCCTCATCTGCTCTCTGCTCCAGGTCTATGATTGCAGCAAAGAACTCTTGTGTGTGCTCCTGGGCATCAGGCCTGTGGTAGCTAAACATCCATCAGATTTTCCAGGTTGCTTTTCTCCCTCGGGAAAAGATGATGAAAGGCAGGAATTGCTTACACTGATGGTAGCAAGGAATTTTTCACCTTGCTCCCTGTGAAGCTTGTGTTCTAGCTAGGAGGGCTGCATCTGACTCTAGTAGCTCTCTGGCCCGGCTACATGGTTTAAATGGGCTGCAGTGAATCAAGGAATTTCAAAAGCAGTACTGGTGGCCAAAAGGGGCTTGTCCCTTAGAGGAACAAATGAAAAATGGCACCTGGCATTTAAAATGCTGCTGCACCCTGGGGAGATACCACTTCTCAGAGCAACTGCTCAGTAGCTCACAGTATTCAGTGAAATAGGAGATATATCAAGGGAGATGACTGAGTACACTTGCTAGACAAGCTTCCCCTGTAAAGTAACAAACAGAAAAATTACAACTTGGCTGTGTGGTGAAATCAGCAAAGCTGATTTGCAGTACTGGGCATTCAATGTCATGGATTGAGGGCAGGAAAACTCTTGACTCCATGAAAAGCTCCAGCTTCAAGTCCTGATTCTGCAGAGCATCTCAGCATATGTTTTAGACCTCTTGGTATTGTTTAAAGCTGAACTTGAATGTTTTGCTATCCTGGGGCTCTAAGAAGGAGGTAGGCAGCAGGAACTTTCTTAGGAGCTTACCAGAGCTTTTGTATGCAGGAGATTAACCAGGAAATGATAGAGAATAACTCCTACTCTCTGACTATCTTCAGCTGCAAATAAAATGTAAACCTTAGGATGATGGGATTGCTCCAGGTCTTCCTGTCAGTGTTGCAGGGTATGATCCTGAGATCCTGTGTGAAAAATATCATGCTTGTGGAGCAGCTGCAAAACAGGGATTTTATATCCATTTTTTTCTGTTAGGAACCATTCTGACTGGGTTCAGTAAATCAGCTGATTTTGATGCTGAATCATAAAGTCCCGAGTAAAGGACCTTGTTTATATGGTTGTGGCAGAAATAAAAGCTCAGTAAAACCATGTTTTCATAGAGTTCTCAGTTCCATCACAATTCAGATGAAAATTTGTGACCACTAATATATTCCTTACATGAATGATCCAGCCTAATCTCTAAAAGTATTGACTATTGCCACTGCTCTTGAGAATCTTCTGGACAGGAAATGTTGACCATGTTCCCTAAGCACTGCTTTGCCATAATCAGGCATTTATCTATTTCAAAATTTAAAAATTTTATCTCCAAATGTGATGTTGCAATGAGATTTGGTCAAATCTTGCAAGCTGGAAAAATGTTTTCTCGGATCAGTCCTTCCCATTATCTGTTGCTCTCAGAGGAACTGGTTCAGCAAGATGCTCCATTTGGGGTATAGCTAGTTCAAAGTTTTGAATGGGACTTTGATTTCTGCTCCTCTACTCATGTGTTTAAAGTTACAGACTTGCTTATGGGTTATTTTGAATTGAAGACTTGTTGTTTTGCTCCTACTTTTGTTTGCCTCTTTTGGTCTTTTTCTTTTCTGCATTTTTCTTTTCCGCCTTTATATTCTTTTTTTTCTTCATGATTTCTGTTCTGACTTCTTTCTTTTACTTTTCATTTATTCTCTTATTTTAATTCCATGTAGAAATTCCTAATGGAATAAAATACTGAGTAAGACAGAATAGTAAAGTAGAACCAACCTTAAATTTGAAAGCTGAGCAATTTCCCTCTCATTGAACATTAGGTTTTGTGACTCAGAAATCTTTTCAGTGTACAGAGAAAACCAAAATTTCTTGAAGTGACTAAAAATTTTTTACTTCAGCAGGTTGATGTTTAGGGAGTACTCTGATATTCCTCCTCAGTTTTGGTAAGAGTCCAGTAATTTTAGCAATGTAATTTAAATTCCCAGGAAAAAAAACCAAACAAAAGCCAAAACCAGGACAGTGCAAAATATTGCATTTCTTGTGTTCTCTATTCCCATAATTTTATAATAGTCATGATCATGTAAGATCCAGGGAGGAAAGATTAGTCCTGCCACCCATTTACTGAAGGCAAAAAATGCTTTGATATATTTCTCTCAAGCTGTGAGTTATAAAGCTTTGTGAAAATCGAGTAGAAAAAGCCCCAAACACCCTTGTGATAAACCTGTGAGTAAGCAGTTCCATGCAGACTGTCATTTTCTTTCCTAATTGCAAGTGCCTTCTAACACCGTTCCATCACTTTATTCAGCATTTTTAATAACCAACAGTAAATGTGAGTAAATCACATTGACCTTTAAGGTCCATGTATAGATCAAAATAAACACACAGAGATTAAACATGTTGTTGCTTTTACTGCAATGATATGCAAACAATTATAGATGGGGTCAATCTAGGGCATCATTGATATTGCTTACCAACCAATTTATTTGTGAAACCTCTAACCCCCTTTAATGTATTTCTTCAAAGAGGAAGACCTAAGAGGCTCTTAGGTATGACTGATGGAAAATTGACTGTTTGGTTGTTTGTTTTTTTTTTTTTTTTTAACTAGTAAAAGATTTTGCATAATTTTTTATGATTTATTTCTTACTTAAATGAAAGATAAATGTATAGCAATTTAAAATCTGCTTGGTGGTGATTTTCTGAGATATTAAAAGCATAAATATTTTATGTTTTAAAATATCTCAGAAAAAGCCTTCCGACAAAATATCAACATACCACGGAGTTTAATAGAGTTTCATAATTTTTATCCACTTTTCCATTGGTCACAGAAGAATATGTCTGTCTATTCTTTCAGGATATGCTTTAGGATATTGTTTTTCTTGAAAATGTTGTAATTTTAACCAAAAGACTGTGCAGGCATGTGATAAAGTGATTTTTAAAACAAAAGACGTTAATGTGGTGATTAACTTATATTGCTCTCATTATTATTACAGTTAGAACCTTACATTTGAATTATCAATACATGATTCAGAGAGGGGAAAACAACTTTAGAGCTGAATACAAAACAGACAATGTAAATCATGACAAAACATTAATCTACCAGGTTTAAAGCCAATTATTTTTTTAATGCTCTCTATCCTCAGTAGATCCTCAAGAGAAATACACACACAATACTAAATTAAAAAGTGTACTCATTAGGATTCAAAAAATTAATTTAAATCTTTTAATGTCAAGTATTTCTAATAATTTTTAAATTTAATTTGTGAGCAGCATGGTTGCTATCGATTTATTTTTGTGTATGATTGCATTTTCAAGGAATAATAAAAACCAGCCAGCTAAGGTGAATATATTGTTTGACAGCCTGAAGAAGGCAAAAAGTACAAAGATATATTTTCTTGGTACCCAACCATTTTCGGTTCTAGTTCTTGACCTTTGAACATTATTCATATGAAAGCAGAATCACAAACTAAATCCTTGTTTTCATTTTTATGCTCTCCTCTAATATCTTATTATGTAATTAACTTAAAGTTCCCAACGTCTTGAACAGGATGCTATTACTGAGATAAGCATGATTGTCCTGTTGGGGTGGTCTTTTATGTTTTTTTTAATTTAATGTGCATTTTCCTTTAGGAGTCCATTTATCATTGCAGATCATGATGTAATTGCGGTGGGCGGGTGCTGATCCCTTTCAAATGTTGGCATAAGTGCCAGACCTTGGAATGGTCCACAGAAGAGTCTGGAGTGTGTGAGATGATAAAGGGGTAGAAAAAAGCACTTTCAGTTAGGAAAAGGAAACCATGATCCTGCACTGCCAACCACACATTAATAACAGGCAACTACTAATAAATTCAGCAGGCTCTGAAGGCTTCACAGAAGCTGAATGATACAATATAAAAGAGACTGCTTTTATTCTGGCTGGGAGATGAGTTCATTTCTCCAAGCAGCTCTTGGTAGCCTGTCTGAATGGCACCAGCACCCTAGTTTTGCATATATTAAACTGGAATGGCTGCTTGTCATCAAGGTGCTTTTCTCTAGGCATGGACAACATTAATAGTTGTACTCACTAAGAAAACAGGAAAGGTAACAGGTTGTCCTGAAGGAATTTTTGACCATGGAGCTCATGGCAGCTTCTTCTGTCTGCAGCAGCTTGTGGATGGTGCCAGTGTTAACTAGAGCTGCCTACGTGGCATGGCCTGAGGGCTTGGGCATTTTTACTGCAGATGTTTGCAAACAGACAGTGATGTGTTTGTGTGTGCATGCATACACACATACATGTTCCTTTAGCCCTGAAGTCTGCTCCAGGGATATCAGACTGCAGCTAAGGTCAGGAAGTGATGGGACTGGCCTGGGAAGGGTGGAGTTGTTCCACTGTTTTGAAATGGACTTCTGAGGGTCTCTTCAGTGAACCTGAAATTCTGATGAGGTGACAGATGACATGTGATGTTTGATTTAGGCTGTCCAGTGTTTTCTATTTATTGCCTTAGACACGAAAAGCAAAGCTGATTGTGAGGTTGTAGTTGGAGACATTTTCTGCAGCAGAGGCTGGGTCCATGTCACTTTACTGATCTTAGAAGCTCAGATCTAGTAAAAATTCATTTTTTCCAGCTCTTCTTGGTAGTCCAGGTTGAGGAAGAAAGCAGCTCCTTCCATTTGTTTTAAACTTTACACTTGTGTGAGATAAATGATTATTTGATCTCCTACCTCATTTTGTTGACTACAGAGGCAGTGAAAAAGACTACCTTAAAAGACATATCTGTCATTCAGATGGCTAAAATTATGTTACAAGAAGCCTCAAGGACTAAATGGGTTATTCCATCTTTCCTTGGAATAACCAGATTTGTTTCTGTGAAGTAGATACTCGTTGTAGCAGTCAACATTTACATTACCTTTGTTGCACATCTACCACATGGGTCATGGATGTTCTTCCCAGACCTCTCTCATAGTTCATACCGTAAGTATTCCTGGCAGCTCTAGGCTTCTGCCTACACGTCAGATTAAATGGGGGTGAAGATGCAATTAGTGTCAGGAGATCTGAGTTCGGAATTTTATGCCATAGTGAGCTCAACTGTGGATTCAATTGTGGAAAACAGGCTAAGTGTTTTGAGTGCTATTATTACCTAATTACACTTACCTAATTACATTTTAATTAGGATGAGTAGCCAAGGGTTCAGTATTCCCAATAAGAAGAGGCTTCTGTCTGAAGGTTTTGACAGTTTTTTGGAAGATGCACAATAAAATTATCAATTTCAGTCTGTTTTGGTTTTAATAGCCATTCCTGTCATTTTGTGTATGACTGGACTAAAGAATAAGTCAATTTTAAGTGCACTGTGAATTTGGATTGAATTTTTACTTTCCTTTTTTTACAAAGTGATTTTGCTGTGTGAATGTGTTCACAGACTGACATTTCGCAGAATTTTTACAATGATTAGCACAGAAATGAAACATGGATTGCTCTGCCTCTGCATGTATTCCAGAAAGGATTACAGCAAAGTCTGTGACTTTGACCTATTCAATGTTTTCAATTTGGTGTGTTAGCTGTTTTCAATCTCCTCCATTTCTAATTTTGGTACTTTGTGAGGAGGATGTAAAATAATCAGTCCATCAATATCTGTAATAGGGAGAAAGTAAAAAATGCTGATGTTATTGAACAGAAAAACAGCATTGCTGGAAATTTGGTCACCTGCAAGTGTGTTTGCAATGTAAAAGATGGTATTGCAAATTTTTATGCTTATTGTCTTCCAATCTTTTTCTCTTCAGATTTATTCAGTTTATTTTATTAAGAATTTATCTCTTTTCTAATTGCAGTGTAAGTGTTTCTCATGTTAGACTGTTGTTTTAACTGTTCTGCATTCCAAAGCTATTACTTTATCTACTTCAACAGAGACCAGTAACCTCTTTTATGATATTTGAATGTTTCCCTGGTCACTGCTTAATGTATACTTGCACAATGATTTCCCTGTGACTGCTTACATGCTCAGGATGTAGTATGTGTATGTACTGAATATTTCAGAGTTGTTCCTCAATTAAAAATTATTTTAATCATATGCAAGGATTAACTTATTTCTAACTTTGTATATATACTGCAGATTGCTCTGTTTCATGGGAATAAAATATAATAAATCATATTCTTTAGATAAGCAGATATAATGGTTCAAAAGACAGAAAGTTTACACATCTGTGGGATAAAGCACTTCCATGTTTATAGAATAACTTTCCAAAGAGGAAATGTGCTTTAATCACTCATGTTTTTTATTTCTCTGCCTGATGTTCCCAGAAGCAAGTTCTTCTGGGCATCACATTAAAGCATTCAGAGATCCTAGTCAGTGCTGCTGCAGCATCATTCCCAGCCATACTTTGCCTTCTTTTGCACAAACAGAGAACAAATCAAACTGTGTCTGAATTCTCATGAGAAAGAGTGTAGTGAGAGACAAATGTGAGTCCAATAAGAGACCAAATAAAACTTACACATATAATCTAGTTATCACCCCACAACAGTGACTTTTCAGACTTTCCTAGATACTCTGTTTTCAATTGTCTCTCACCATGAAAATGTGCTTAATCCAGGGTCCTGCTATTTAAACCAAACCAAACCAAACACACAAACAAAAAAAATGTTCAAGGGATTCTATTAGAGATGTATTGGTGAAGCATAATGACAAAGTACAGCACAAAGTGTGATTCAGTCAGTTCTACTGGATTGGTTGCATAAACCTAAATCCTACAGAAAAAAATTAAAAAGTTTCCATTTGTTACAGAGGGACAGAAAGAATTGTTCATGGTGTTCTCCAGAAAACTGCATTGAAGGATCTTTAGCGTTCTTAATATCAGAGGATTTTAATGACAGAAGCCCTTTGCACATTTGCTCATTCCAGTTTGTTTCATCTTTTTCAGCTGTTCTCTCACTGTTACATATTAAACATGTATTTTGAAAGGATTCATGCCAGAACATGTTTGTGATGATGTAAAAGCCATAACCTTTTCAGTACTTCTTCATAGAATATTTCCCTTTAATTATTTCCATCCTCAGTATCTGAAACTTTTTTTTTTCAGTTTTAAGAGGAGTAATTTCTGTAAACGTACTTTGATATCTTCCTCTGTATCCTGGTCTTCTTGTAACAGAACTTTGGCACCTCTGTTTCTGACAATCTGGCTTTCTAGCAGAACCTGAATGTATTACTGAGGACAAAAAAGTTTAAAATGATTACAGGAGAGGTAAGGTCAGCACTTTTCCACTGACTGACACTCAATAATATTCCAAAGGATCTCATGCAAGTTCTTATGCAGAAACTTGCATACCAGCAAAACACAATATTTTCTTATATTATTTCTTGGTCTTCATATTTTTAAATTCAATTTCTGCAAAATTTTGCTTTGTTTTTTTCTGATTGTTTGTGCATCTTTACGTTGACTCTTCAAAGAATCCGTTTTAACTTTGTTTGGCACATACATTCAGTTCTGTGATTCAATTGAAGTATATATAAGAAATCTGCATTCTCTACATACAGATTTTTCTTCTCCAGACTTCAAGGCTGTCTTGACTAGCTGCCTCATTTCCTGAGAGTCCTCCTAGTCCAATATAACTGAACCTTTCATATTATTCAATACATCTCTTCTCACAGATGTGTTTAATTATATCACAAGAGCTTTAACATTTTTTTGGCTGAACTGTTGTTCCTTCCAGATGCAAGTCAAACCAGATGTCCTACTTAAAGCCCCTATCTCAAATTATAGTTTTTTCTATTCTGCTAAAAAACTGGTGCAAGGAAAGAGCTGAGTGCAGAAATTTGGGGTCTTGGTTAGAGGTGGGGCCCTCTGCACAGTCTCTGGCATGAGTTAGGAAGCTGTAGAAGGGCAGTTGCTTCAATAGGGAGAAGGATAAAATAAATTACAGAAAGGAATCCCAGAATAATCTGAAGTGGAAGGAACCTACAAGGATCATTGAGTCCAACTCTGAAGTGAATGGATCAAACTCTCAAACCTGGGGTTATTAGCACCATGCTCCAACTGACTGAGCTAATCTCACTGCTGCACTTACTGATCACTCCTTTACTTTCTTCAATAAGAAAGTTTTCCATGGTCTGAATGCTGGCTAATTTCCAGCTAGGACTCATGCCCATAAGCTGGTCTTAAATTAGGAAAAGTATTTTAAAGAACAGGCATAAAAATTCTAGCTGCCTATGTGCCAACCATATTCCTGATGCTTTCTCCAAATTCCTTTCCCAACATTTGATTCTCATGGAAAGTTTTATGAAGTATACTATAAGGGATGCTTCTAAATCCCCACAAAGAAGACTTGTTAAATGGAGGTGTGGAAAAGAGGAACAGGTTGTGGAGAACCTGTAGAGTATTGGAAATCACAGGATTTATTACCATCTAAGACATTTCTGGGAAAAAATCCGTGGATTCTTATCTTGATCATTTTTATTATGTGAACATTTTGACAAGGAAAAATAATTGTTCTTCAATTTAAAATAATTTGATGATAGGTAGTGACATGGTACTCTGACATTCAACCTGCGAATTAGAAATTGTGTAATAAAAATGAGAGGGGAACTGCTTATTACAAATGAGTTCAGCTTGCAACATGGTTGGAAACCTTGGGAATGACAGGAGAAGGGTGACCTATGTGTGATTCCCAGTTTAAGGGACCTAGTTTACGTGGTCTGGTGATCAAGCTCAAGTTAAGCCATGAGACAGCCTTTCTATTTAGTATGTGAATTGATGGTTCAGTGAATTAAAAGGAGTGCAATGCTCACCCGCTGTTTTCACAAAGAAAATTTGGTGCTTTCTTCGGTTCTGAATTTGGATCAGTAATTTTTACTATGGCAGAGTGGATTTTAGACAACGGTGCTCAAATTACAGACAGCAGAGTTTCTAACACCTAAGGGTTTATCAGGTTGGACTCTTGATTGCTTGCACATTTATGAGAGTTTCCTGGGCTCAGAACTAATAATGGTGCTCTAGCATTTTTCAAAGCTGCACTCTAACTCAGTATGTTTTACCTTGTTACTGCTTCTATTTCCAAGGTACCCATTCTCACCCCTCCTTGACAAGACTGGTCACTTTAGGCTACACATTGGTCACTACCTGCCACATTGGTACTCTAAAGGAATAAACAATTTTCCAGAGAAGAAGGTGCAAAGGAGTCATGGTTTCCTTGGAAATATTTTGCATAAACAAGTCTGAATTTTCATATGAGTATTTCCCAAGCCTTTCTTGAACCACTGGAGAGAAAAAAGATTGGTTGTACCTAGGCATAGCAACAATGGAACAGAGAGCATGAAAACAGGCATATCACCTCTAGTTAAAGATGAGGTTAACTAGAGCACAGGGAATATATCAATGTCTTAGGAGTGTCTTCAGTACCCTGAGATGTGTCTGGCAGAGAGGTGTTACAAAGCCATCAAACATTTCCTTAAATGCAGATTCATGCAAAAACTAAGTGTTGGCATTACCCCATGAAGCAAGAGACCACCTGTGTCTTCTGCATGGGCTTGTGCTGCTTCGGGTTGCAAGGTTGTCTTTCCAGCTGCTTCTTCTCTGGGATATTTCCAACAGATATGTCAATAGTCATAATAAACTGTGGAGTGATGCCGTTATATTTAGCATTGGGAAAATGTGAAGACAGTACTGGTGTAATTTCCATTTGTGACCTAAGACAAGACTTACATGTGTCCAATTTGAACAAAGAGCAGCCTGCGCAGAACCCAACAGGAAGATATGTTTCAGAGGCAGCATATTTGCAAAAGGTTAATCTGGGATTCTAGTGAAATGAATGGCTGACAGAGACCACTATTATCTTAGAAAGTCTTAAGAAGCAGACACTGTGTAATTTGATTTTTTAGATGGAAAAATTTTAAGATAACATGAGAAAAGAACTAAAGTAAATGAGAACGATATAATGGAAAAAAGAAAAAACCCAAGACTGACAAAAGCTTTGAGAAATATACTGATGAACGGAGAAAGAAAAGACTGAGATCTTGTCTGTTAAACATCTCTTTGTAGAAGGAACAATATCATAGAGAAATAAAAGGTTGTTTGAAATCTCTGATTTAACTTCAGGTGATATTCACAAACAAAAAGGATATTTCATATCCTTTAAGACCATGCCAATTAGATACAACCGAACTGTTTGCAGTAGAGTAACTTGTGGAAAATCAGAGGGAAAATCTTTGTTGTATTTACTAATTTGATCAAAAGCAGAACTTAAATCCGAGCTTTCTGATCATGAGGTTTTTCTTAAGAGTTCGCAAATAAAGAACTGGTCTTTATTAAATAATAAATATTAAAAATGACATCATATAGAGATGTGCCAGTGTACTGATAGAGAATAGTTTTTAGCCTGGTTTTAGAAATGACTGTCTTTAAAACAACAAGTGTTTTTCATGAGAAGTTTGCCTTTGATTTGCTGGGTTGTGCTAAATGAGGCATATGTTTTTTTTCCAGTGCAGTCCTATGAAATTTAATTACCAGAGAAGACAGGCAAATCTCTGCTATTTATGGATTTTCTCAGTGCAACTGTTGTGCTTTTAAGTTCACATAGTGCCATCACAGACAAGGAACTTGTGAAACCTAATGGCTTTCCCCAGAAACTGCATCACGGTGCAAATCTTTATTGTTGGTTTGTTAGGATGCATACTTCCAAAGGAACTGTTGACCTACTTCAGAACTATATATAGAAGCCTCTACTAAACCCAACACTTAAGACTGTATTAGTAAAACATACTTGATCAGACAGTACTGAAAAAATAAACAGTGTAACTCTCTTTTTGAATGTAATATTGTATGTCCTTTTTAAAAATTAATTTTATTTTGTCACAACAGACATGTCTTTGTTGTAAAAGTCCAGGAAGTATAACACTGGAAGAGTTAAATACATAAAAATTTGGAGCATTAATCACAGTAAGAGAAAAGAGGCAGGCTTCCTTTTCAATACAAGAATAAGGTATTTCCCTCTTTAATACAAGAATAACGTATTGCTCTCATGACAATATATTCTTCAATTATGATTTTGATTATCATAGGACTGACTTCACTTATAACTGGCAGTAACTTCAATGCTTGCAGTTCATGCTGAAATAAATATTGCATTCATCCTCTCTGAACTGAACCTAACCCAAAGTCAACACAGTTATGCTTCTGTATTTACAGAACTGAGGGTCAGTTTATATTTCCATTATACCCTTTATTTTTAAAGGTCTTTACTTGGATTTTGATTTTTGTTGTGTTTATTTTAGGCTTTCTAAACCTAAAATATTAACTGCATGAAAACCACACGTGTTTGCAAAATAAAATATACGTGCCGAAGAAAAATTGTGATTCAGCTTTGAAATATATGGGTTTTCAGTGCCTGGAAGGTAAAAAAGAAAAAACCAAAAAAAAACCTCCCATGAGGAATACCCCAAAATGGATTTGGTCCAGAGGTAATAGTTTGTAGTCCCAGAGCTGATTTCTGGGAACCAGGTAATTTTGACAGGACTTCAGGAAAGTAATAGAGATTGGAGAATTGAAAGTAAAATTCAAGTATGTTCTTGTATGCAGTCCTGCATACAGAAACACAAACTCAGCTCCACACATGATATCACTCTGAGTTACAAGTTTGCCAAACCAGAGCACCCAAAGTCAATTTTTTAAAGCACAGAACTGAAAGCACTGGAGTTATCCAAGAAATAATCTACACTCATTTCTCCCATACTAGCTCATTCCTTAACTCATGCCCTGGTGTATCAGCACAAACACAGATGTTTGCAGTGGAAGCTGGTGCATAACTAGCAATCCAAATATTATAAGGCAAGAACTTGCAAAGTCCTGAAGTATATTGCACTGGATATAATTTGAATGTAAGAACTGCCTTGCCATTCTTGCTGCAGAACCAATGCAGGACTGCCTGAGGAGACTTAGAAAAATCAAAACACTCCTGGTCCATCCTGGTAAAATATCTCTAAATTTGTATTGGATACAGTTCTATACCATGACTATCAAATTGGATAATATCTAAGGTAATGATATAACCTAGATTTTGAATTCAGTTAGTCCAATGGATATGATTAGAGAGAATATTTCCACATTATGTTAGAAGACACATGGTGTGTGCAATCAGGCTGAGCTCTAAAAACATTACCTGTGAGACAATAATTGCAAAAGAGGTGTTTATTTGGTTACATCAATGTTCCAGTCTTGTGAATCCATGCCTATATTGTCTTAGGACAAATTTTAAAATGATTTTTAAAAGATGGAAATCTGCTTTTCACATTTTTCTTTTTTTTTTTCTTCTTCTCCTTATCAATATTTTTAATTTTCCTTAGTAATTTTTCCTGAAAACATGCCCACAAATGCTGCTATATCACTCCCCTTCTCAGCTGGACATTGGAGAGAAAATACAATGAAATGCTCATGGGTCAAGATAAGGACAGGGAGACATCACCTAGCATTTACTGTCATGGGTAAAACAGACATGAGTCAGGGAAAATGAATTTAATTTATCACCAATCAAATCAGACTAGGGCATTGAGAAATAAAACCAAATCTCACAAGAATTTTCCCTTTTCCCAGGCTAGGCTTCACTCCTGATTGCTCTGCCTCTTCCCTGCCAGCAGAATGGAGGGATGAGGAGTGAGAGTGACAGCCAGTTCATCACTCCTTGTCTCTGCTGCTCCCTCCACCTCAGGGGGAGGTCTCCTCAGGCTCTTTCCCTGCTCCAGTGGGGGATCCCTCCCGCAGGAGACAGTCCTTCTCCAAGATGAGTCCCACAGGGTGCAGTCCTATGGGAACAGGCTGCTCCAGGGTGGGACCCCTGCAGGGTCACAAGTTTTACCAGCAAACCTGCTCCGGTGTGGGCTCCTCTTCCCAAGTGTCTGTATGTCCTGGCAGGAGCCTGATCCAGCACAGGCTTCCCATGGGGTCACGGCCTCCTTTGACCATCCACCTGCTTTGGCATAGGATCCTTTATAGGTCAAAGATGGAAATCTGCATCACTGTGGATCTGCAGAGGCACAGCTGCTTCACCGTGGTCTGCACCAGGGGCTACAGGGGAATCTCAGCTCCAGCACCTGAAACACCTCCTCCCACTCCTTCTACACTGACCTTGGTATATGCAGAGTTGTTCCTCTCACATATCACCACTCTCTTCTCTGGCTGCAATTTGCTTCTGTGAATTACTTTTCCCCCTCTTTAATCCATTATCCCAGAGGCACTTCCACCACTGCTGATTGGCCCAGCCTTGACCAGTGGCACATCCGTCTTGGAGCCTCCTGGCTTTGGCTCTGTTGGACATGGAGGCTGTTCTTCTGGCAGCTTCTCCCAGAAGCCACCCCTGCAGCCCCCCTTGCTGCCAAAGCCTTGGCACACAAAGTCAGTACAGCAGTGTGGAGGTCTGTGTGCTGAAATGCCTGAGAGCAGATGTTGGACAATCTCGGTGTTGACAGCACTGGGCTGGAGACCTATAATGATGATTAACAGCACCTACTGAATCAATGTCATTTTGATTGTCATGCTGCTGGTGGTTGAATATGCAGGGATACACCACAGGTTATTTTTAAGTTTAAAGTCTGAATTATTGCCTTGGTCAGAACAACGCAGTAATTTTCTAGTTCCTTAATTTGTTGCTGAAAGGAAACTAAGGTCTGTATTGCCTCCTGTGGGTCATCTTTTCTTTGTATTAGATGATGGAAATGAAGCAAAGCCAATTCTAGTGACTCTCCAAGCTTTTCAATGAATGGTACTGGAGGTCCAACAAGCTAAATGGGAATGTATCAGCTGAAAAAAACCCCCATAAAATAAAATAATAATGTTTAGAAGGGTAGAGACAGGAAATTACTTGTGAGAAATGTATAACACTGAGTGATTTCTTTTTTAAATGTATGACGCCAATTTAGTGTTTAAAGCTGCTCAATAGCTGGAATACAAACTTCTTGTGAAATATATTAGGTGTTTAGAGTCACTTAGTGGTTAGTAAAAAGCCCTCCTAATGAAACAATGTATTAATTGCTCAGGGCCACTCAAAGCAAACACACATAAAATATTTAGATGTCTGGAGATGCTCAGCAGCTTGATAACCAAGTTTTAATAAAGTCTATTCAGTGTTTAGAGTTGATCAGCAGCTAGGAAAACAACCTGTGCTCAGCAGCAGAAATGCTGAGGGCTAATAAAATACGTGTTGCTCAGTGGCTGAAGCAAGGTTTTTAAAGCTGTGCTGAAATTAGGGAGACTAAATTAAGCAGTAACAGTAGAGGCACTGGTAGTTCCATAGGATTAATGGCTGTCTGGGATGAGTTGATGGCCTGCAGCTACATTTCAGGTCATTAATCCCAGCTGGTCATTAGTCCCCAGGAAATGCTGAGCACTGAGGTCATTATTACTATTATAGCCAGCTTAAAAAAAAAAATCAAAACATTATGTGCATTATGGTATATGAATGTATGTAGTGCCTACAGATATCTTAAGAAGAGACCTCCATACTCATATTAACACAGATTTTCTCTAGAACAGTCTAACACCTTAGAGTCAGTAAGATTATTGGGAAATCTATTTACATTTCCACTTGGTACACAAATTGAAATAAAAGTTTTGGTGGCCTGCACTTCTTAGTCGATGCTGTCTGACATCCTTAAAAAGGAGCACCTCTTTTGGGATACTTAGTGTGGCCTCATTTGCATTAAGCAGAAGCTGCGTTTGGTAACATTCCCAATGTCCTGTGTTCTTCACACACTGACCTACTTTTTTTTTCCTTTTTATGAATACCAGAGTGATAGCATTGCATACTGTTATACTTTGCATTTTTATAGAAGCATGTACCCAGAAGGATACTAAGAACTTCTCAGAGACCCTACAAAGATTCCTGGGCTTGCTGCTGAAATAGTTTCCCTTGAAAGAACAGTCACTTCTGGGACAGCAATATTACACAGTAGTGTTTTAACAGGAGGAAGTGAAGATAAAATTTAATTGAAAGTACAAGGGAAATTCAGGCAGGTAGTAATACCTGCTGGAGTTTGGCCATTATTAACTTTCACAAGTAATTGTTCAACTCCTTCTGTATGTCCAGTTACCTACCTTAACATGAATGTAACATTCAGCTTAATTTTCTCTGTTCAATACTTAAGAAGTAGTAGGTAGCAGCCATGCTCCACATTCCAGAGCTAAAAATCATACTTGCAGCCTGCTTCTGTTATATAGAGAAGAATTATACATCTCAGGACTGGGATATAGCTTTGCAAATCACCAGGAAACACCATGATATTTTAAATGCTGTAACTTATGCTATGGATTGTACTCTGGAAGCATTTACCCTTTCCCATTAACCTAAGTTAGGCACCTAAAGCAGAAATGATAGGAGTACCTCCATAAACAGCTTACAACACCAGTAAAGCAAGACAGAAAGGAAAACAGCAGATATCCCTTTCACAGGAGAAAGAAATCTGTTTTGGATTGGCTTTGTTGTGATTGGTAACATCTGTTCTGAAGTGTCCAAGATGGCCTACAGACCAAGGAATGGAAGGGTATCTTCCAGCTCTCACAGTCAGATATCTAAAAGGCATCTGATCATACCTATGAGAAATTATTTCTTGTGTTTCCAGCTGATCAGCAGACTATGCCTTTTTTTTCCTCTTTATCAAGGTGATCAAAGTAGATGCACATCTCCCAGCCTTGTCTAGACTGTTATAATCACCTCTAACTCTTCAGGTTAAAATATTGAAGTAAGTCTGAGAAACTGAGTACGAATTTATGTGCTGATCTCCGCCCTTAAGTTTGATTGTAGAGTTCTCTTGCTGTTACTTCACAAGCATCTTTGCAGATAAATTTATTTATCTGCCATTTATATGTGATAGAGGCCTAAGAGCATCAACACAGTTAACCAGCTGATCACATCACTGTGTGAATAGGTAAAAGGATTTTCATATTACTGACATCAGAAAAAACCCCATTCTGTGAGATTACGAAATCTTGCTCACATCCCATAAGAATTGTAACTATCTTTAAAATTTTGTCCTGGGTTGAACTGGCAAGGAAACCTGGTCTGACTGTGTGTGAGTGGGGTGTGTGGGGAGCCAAGCAGGGACCCCTTGGGTCACTGGAGCCACCTGCTGTGAAGGGTCTTTAGGAATGATCATGGGAAGTGTCCTCAGCAACCTCAAGGCTTGAACGACACCACTCACTGACATAAAATGTAAAATTGATTTACTGAGTGGGATGGGCATAGAGAGTGGCTAGTGGTTTCTATTCCAAGTTTGCTATTTTACCATGCAGACACACTGCAGTCACATTCACACCAACAAAAGCCCTCCTGCTTTGGTCCAGTCTCAGCCTGCACCACGGAGCTGAGGATGCCAGACACTCACTACAGCTGGTGACTGTGTCCAAGCCTTTACAGCTGGCCTGGCTTCCCCAAATAATGGTGCTAACTTGGGCTCAAATTTCTGCTCAGCACTAGGCATTTGAGGATAGGTCCCCTCCATGGCACTACTGTCTCAAATATTTTTTGCTTTCTAGGGTGTGTGGTCAGCATAAGCTGTGAATAGCTTTGTTGATCATGTAGTTGAAGTCCAAAAGCTTTTGACTTTCTCTCTGTTTAAGGTAATTTAGCTGTCATTACCTCAGTTACTTTGACTTTCTAGCCTCTCCCCCAAATGTGTTACAAGGATATAGATTTAACAGTTCAGCTTTGATTATTAACTGTGATCCTATTTTTCACACTGCCTGCCTGAACTGTTTAATGAGTTAGATCTACTCAGATACAATCCAGATATTTTTCCAGATGCTTTCAGGCAGTCCTTGTCCTGTGACAACAGCCAGGGTGTGTATATTGGAGTACAAGCCACTAGCATCTTGAATCCTGTTCTGGGATGACTATGGTACTGATATCAGCGGCTTCTGCTTTGTCTCACCTGCCTTTATTTATTTATTTGGATTAACTAGATGCTATTCTATAAGTTTTCAACATGTTGTTGTATCTTGCTTTTTCTTGGTCTGCAGCTGGACATTATGTCTGAATTTATGTTCCGTTCTACGGGTGTTAAATTCTTAGTCTTTCATACACTTAAACCTCATTTTGTCCAGCTCCATATCTGCATTCTTTAATAGTGTCATGGTGAGCTGTTTACTCTCTTACAGTCTCCGGTGTGGGCCAGTTTCTCATCTCTTACCATTCCCTGCCTGCTGCTCTAGATCACATCCTGTGTCTCCACTTCTTAAGACACTTGCTGTTGTACCAGGTTTCTTTTCCTCTTCAGTACATTGCTAAATTAGAGTAATAAATACCTAATTCACCCCAGCATAACTACTTGATAGTACTTGTTAGCACTGGTCATTAGACGTACTACTCTTATGACTAACACGTGCTTTGTTAAAACAGAGTTGACTGCAGCTAAAGAAAGGTTCAGACAAATGAATCCTGACAAACCTTGAGACCTTGAAAACTCAGTGGAAACCTGTGGCTCGTTACTAGCAATGACAACACCAGGACAGTGTTCCTGACCCACAGGGCTACTGCAGGGGTCTTCCTCTCACCTCCCACAGAGAGGAAGGCCTCCCACATTTTTTGCCTCCCTTTTCTTTAAACACAAAACTCTGTGTAAATAGTGCCTTATGACAAAACCTTTGCAAACCATTGAGCAGCTGACCTTCTGCATCTTGCAGCTGCAAAGCTGAATAATTCTGTCCTAAACTGCACACAAGATTGCAATGACACAAAACGTTAACATTAACTGCTGATGAACCAATTTCATTACTTTTAATAACATTACATCTGTGTTGTCTGCTCAATGCCGTGATAACTTAGTGAAGGCAAAATAATTTTACATATTATCCACATAAGCAATAATGAGGGAAAGCAGTTTCCTCTAGAGTTGAGGAGAGAAGTTTAATTAAATTTGGGTATGGGCCAATTGATTTCAGGTTGGTCACTTGCTTTCTGGCTGACAGTGGGACCTTGGGGCTCAACGATAGGTGCAAAATCATGTAAACCCATGAGTGAAAATGCCCATGCCCGAAGCAAAGTCTTCAAGATATTATAATAGGGGTGGAAAGGGATCAATTTGAAATTAACTGCACAGAAGACTTTTTTGCAAGGTTATTTTTATTAATCTTAGGCTCTTGAAGGGGTTTGAGCAGCTATGAACACATTTACCTAGCAAAACGCCGGGTAGTATTATTGGTCAACTGGTGCAAACACTGTATAATGCAGTCTGTAAAATCTCTGGGATACTCTGGTGTTATGCATAATGAGAGAAGCAATGCATAGGCAGGCACATGGTAAAGTAAACCTCTGACTCTTGAGCAAAGATGTTTCTTGTAGTGTGTACTCAGACTAGAAAGACTAGCAGCTTTGAGTTCGTGTTGCAAATGAAGTCTCTTTCACCACACCCCCTGTGTTCATAGGGAGGAGGTTCAGCAGGCACTGACTGGTTAGGGGGACTTAGGCATACTGTGATCATGTCATGGGGTTGCCCCTCATGGACAAAATCTATTTGAACACCAAATTATTTAAACAGGGGTAATGCTAGTATCTTTATGAATCAACCTGTCTAATTGGCTTCTTTGATAATAACTTAAAAAATGTTTTTGATTCAGTGAGTCCTGAAAAAGCAGATGAAGTGGCTAATTTATTAATTAAACATTGAATTGACAGGAGGGGACAATTGAGAAAAAAACCTGGTTCTGATACTTTCAATTTAGAATTCATGACAATCAAACTGATCCCTAAAATCAAATTGATTTCTAATTAAAAAAAATACTGAAAGATCCAAGCCTCAGCTAAAAACTTCTTCATATTACTTGCTCTACCAGATTAGAAGAATTTTGGACACAGGTCTTGAGGTTGCTTCTATGCAAAGAAACAGAAAAGGCACACAGCACTATCCCTTCAACTGCATAACAAAGCTTTGGGCTCAATTCTTCCTCTGCTTAAAGGAACAAGGGTTAGGCACTGACTTAAGTGGCTGTGGGATCAAGCTGCAAATCATCTATGTGACCTTTACTTTATCATGACTCACCTCCCAATTCAGGGTAAACCCAGAATCTGCCTGGGAGTATTTTTGCTCCTTGAAGACAAAGGACAATTCGCAGTCGAAATGCTGAATATTGCCAAAGGGCTGCTGTAGGCTCCAGGAACCTGGCCAAGGTGGGAGTGAAGGAGTGAACTCGTGAAGGAATGAGCAGATTTGTTAAAACTGTACTAAGCTGTTGCTATTTATTAAATTCAATTTTTCAAAGATGTTGTATAAATTGCTCTATCAGTTTCTTCTAAATGGCATCATTCTGTATGGGAAAGGATAAAGAAAGTTTAAAGCAATGCATTTAACTTCCAGTATGCATCTGAAATATATCATCCCAGAGAGCTGGGGACTGACACATTCACCAATGCAGAAATGCATGTGCTGTGCCTCCTGTGACTTTCCCCCTCCCATGTTTGTGGGGCAAGTATGAACTCTGAAAGAAGTGCTTATGAATCCTTGGCAACATATATTGGCAAGAAAGAGCCAAAATTGCTATACTGAGTCATCATATCCAACTACAGGCAGTAACATTATCAATAGTAAATTGCTATGTTGCAAGACAGCAGGTAGCAGAGGAAGCTCCTAGCAGGGAGAGATGGATCAGAGATACAGTAGATTACACTCCACCAGAGGGAATCATGAATGAAGCCTCAAAGGAACATGAGCAATCTGATAAAATTAGAACAGAGATATTAGTAGCATGGAAAGAGGCTTTTCCAGTGAAATCTTGCACTCTGATGCAGAGCACGTCAGGTGAGACTCTATATTGTGCCTCCAGGAGATGTAGCACAGACCTCAAAGCCAAAAGTCAAGCAGGAAAATAATGACTTTACCTCTGAATCCTAATTATTCTAGGCTGCTCCTGCAGAGCTGGCCCAAATTTCTGCGGTCATACACCTGGCACATCCATCATATTTCAGTCTGGATCTGTCCCTTCCTAGCCCTAGACTGAGCAAGAGCTTAGAAGAAAAATTATACAAATGCGTTACCAACAAGCAAATTAATCTTGACACAGATATATGCTGTGAAAAATATTAGTCTAAATGCTTAGAGCTGAGCTAAGCAATAAAAAAAATAAAAAGTCACAAAATAGTCACAAAGGCCTTAATGAGATCTTAAAGTTGTGGGTTTCTTATTGTTGCTTGGTGGTTTTTTTTTTTGGTTTTTTTTGGTTGTGGGTTTTTGGTTTTGTGTTCATTTTTGACGTGACTGGTTTCTGAAGTATTTTCTTTAAGTATTTCTATCTAAAGTCTTTAGGTAGTTAGTATACCCATTTGTTTGACAGGTTACCCCCATGTAAATACTGGTATGTAGCAAAACCCTAGACCAGTGAATTTTATTTATGAAGGCTTCAAACCTGTATTGTAAATTGTCTTGTGGCTGTCTCAGATACACGTGCTGTTATTATCTGTGCAAATTGGAAATGGAGTGATACCTCTCTGTGCAAAGGTTTTTTTTTTTTTTTTAAATAAAACAAATAATCTAGGAAACAGTTTCCTGCAGTACAATCTTATTAAAAATTAGCATTTCTGGTGTAGCCATCATTTTTTACACTTTCCAAGTGGCTTGACTCCCATCCCTGTAACATTTTTTCTGATTAGCCCGCTGTCCTGTTTAATCAATAGAGCTACAAAGCCAGCTATCTCTCACTCTATGGTTATCTTTCATTGTACAGTACATAATGCCACTAGTCCTGCTGATAACAAAGAGCACACAGAGGGAATGTGGCACTGCATGTTTGTTATCTTCCACTCAACTAAACATACTTCTTTTTCTCTCTTGACTCTTATCAATGCAAAAAAATGCTGAAAACAAATTACTCCTGGTGTTAACACTGCACACACCAGTTGGGACGGAGATTTTTTGCCTATCTTATGTCTGTGGTTTGCCAGCACTACAAAAGCCTGCCAATTTGATCCATCACCTCATCAACCTTTAAGAAGGCAGTGCAAAGTACTACCATTGTCAGCCAGACTTACATAGATGGAGGGAAAACTCTGGATGCACAGAGACTGTAATGCACGGAGATTGACCCAAAAGCTGTTCATGGTTGACCCCAGACCTGAAAAAAAAGAGAAAGTAATCCAGTTCTATACTTTTTCATTTCCCACAAAACATGAAAGCTGATATACTTAAGTTTCTCTCTTGGCAACAAGAAAACAGCTAAATTGAACTTTTGCTTCAGTTAAGGAACAATCTAGCAGTTTCCCTTCTCAAAGGTCTGCCACTCACAAAGGGGGAAAGTGCCTTGCTTAGAAAAGGATCCCAACATTTTTTAAGTCTTTCCTGACGAAAAAAACCCCTGAAGGATTTGGTTCTGTCCACTCTGATCTTGAGAATTTTAACCAAGATACATTTTGATGGTGCCTCCATCATATGTATGAGAATCTGATGTTCCACAGTCAGACAATAAGCATGTATACAGATAATATTTAAGAGAGAATTGCAGTTTTTCCCTTTGCTCTCAATTGTAATCCACCAGTTGAGTCTTAAAAATAATGATTATTATTTTCCACAATATCTTCCTGTTTTCTTTATTTCAAAAGAAAATACTAGAATAGCCTCTAAAAAAATTTCCAAAATTGGAAGCTCCTTAAAAAGAAAATAAATAAATGTTTTCTTGTTTCCTATTGGCACAAGTCCATTGGTTTATATGTGTGTAGTATATGTATGTAGCAAAATCCTTATTAACAGAGAAAGTTTTGAAGAAAAACATCGGGTTCATGTGTATAACTACATAGCATATCCATTTTTAGAAGTATACACAGAAGATCATTATGTGTTTTGCAACAAGGATTTTTTTTAGAAGAAGAAAAACTTTATAAATGTAGAAAAAATGCAGAAAAATATTTTTGCTTCAGCATTGTATTTGATGACACTCAAATAATCCCCAAAACAGGAGTATGCTTGTGTGGGAATCACTTTAAAATTTATAATTTCTAACTCTATTCTGAACTTTCAGATAAGAGATGATCCTAAAATTGTGTTTTATGTCTTGCTTGATAGCACGACCTTTGATAATGTGCCTCGGCAACAGAATTCAAAGCTTTGCATAGTATTTATGATGTGTTCATAACCCTATTTCTTTTAGCTCTAGGCAAACATTACATATCTTCATTCAGATTTTAAAATAAATTTACTTCAAGCATGTTGATATAATGCCTGAGTTTGCTTTCTGCAAATATTCATCAAATGAGAACGACCAGTGTGAAAAACTCCAGATAAGCATATTTACTGTCTAATAATCAAATGTCTTTTTGAAGCTGGTGTTGGATTTAGTTATGGATTCTGCATTTTTGAGTTCCTTTATGTAGTCTGCTGATTAACTAAAAAAAAAAAAAAAAAAGAAAAAATTATGCAGTCCAAAAGCAACATAATATTACTTGATACACTTAACCAGCCAACACAAATATCTGAACACTCTACGTGAACTGAGCATTCTATGAAGTAAAATATTTCTTGGGAATAGTTTTTTCACATGATTACTCTTGCAAAAATTGTCCACTGGATAATTTTAATTTGATTTTTGATTAATTTAGGATTAATTATTTTTTATTGCAATTTGAACCCTAATCTACAGTAGTAGATAATTTTGCTCTCAAAACACCATGTTCTATAATACAAGCAGCTCAAATGTCAATGACTTATAAATGAAATTTTCCCAATTGGAAAACTCTGCACACAGCTGGTTGTAACAGCACCAAAATTAAGTCATTAAATTTAAAATTTTCTACACTGGATGCTTGTGCTGTGGGTGCTGTGAAGAAGCGTGTGTGTCTCTCCATGTCTGTGAATAAATCAGCAAATATGTGCACAATTGTAAATGACTGTGAAACTGGGGTTTCATCATCAAATTAATTTAATAAATAATGCAAACTCTGCTAGACTGTGATTTTCCTAAAATACATAAGAATAAAACCAATTGGCAGTCCATTAATCAAAGTCCCTTTTGGAAGTGTGCACTTAGATATATAGTACAAAGTCTGAACACTTTCATTAATATGTGTCCCTTTTATCTCCTTCTCAATCATATGCACATTAAAATATTTTTAGAAAATAAAGTAAAAGAAAGAAAAGTAAAGTAAAAAAGTGAAGATGTTTAAGTATTTTGGAGGTAAATTCTTAGCAGGTGAAAACATTTGCAGATCCCCTTTCTATAAATAAAATCAAGTTATTTTTACCCAAGTGGTGTGAGTCTGGACTCAGGTACAGTACACATGAGTTGTGGTTTATTCCTGACTTTATCACAGAGATCATCTCTAATGAGTGCCAATAAAAACTTTATAACACATATGCAGTTAGGCTATGTTACAAATTTAACACAAAAATTATTTCAGAAATGGTTCAGGAGGTTTTATGATTTTTTAAATTGATACTGTTATTGCACTTCCTTCTATATTAAAGCTAAATTAACTTGCTAATATGAGGCAACTACATAGGCCTCAGAACGATTGCTGATACAATTCTGAACCTCTAAATGATCTTAAGCAACTTGTCTATAAATCACTGTGTTCCACTCTCGAGGTCTAGCATATGCCAGCTAGAAACATTTGCCAATTCAGATGGAAAGAGCTCTCTACCAGTTATTTTCCCTTGAAAGGAACATGCTTCTTCTGCATTTTTGAGAATAAGGAGACCCTCAGACATCTCTTTGCTTTGGAACTTAGCATTCCCCCATCTTCCCCCATCTTCCTCCTTAACACAATGTAATTTGAGAGGAATTTGTGCATTTTTTGGTGAACAAAAAACCTTTTTTTTTTTTTCCCTTTGGCGCAGATCACTAAAAAATAGCAGACACTTGAGAACTGCTCAGAGGTTAAGAGTGTTGGAATGAATCTTGACAGAGACAGATTAGTAGGCAGAACACAGGTAAGTCAGTCAAAGGTACATGATAAATGTAATTTATCACACGGATCTGCAATTTTCTACATGAATATCAACTCCACCTTTGTGTAAGTCTCTTGTCTAATGTGGTAAACCTGTATTTGTACAAGTTTACCACAATAACAAATTGTTATTACCAGGTCTCATGACCAAGTCATTACAGTATTTTCCCCTTAATTGTTAACCAGAGAAAAACAACATCAATTTAAGGATTCTTAAATTAGGAAGAGATTAATTTAAGTGAAAGAAACAATTGATCTAGAGTCTGAGTCTTCCATGTAAGTGCTCTAAACAAAAAAAGCAGATCCATAAACAGACTCATGATATACTGTGGTGTGTGGCACTGCAATATGTGTAAGTTATGGGGCCTCTTAAGGGGATGAATCTAGATAATGCTGACAAAACTTGTGAGCTTGTGCATCTCTGTACATGTGTGTGCACATGGAAATCAGGGGAGGCTTTTTTCTGCATCTTTTCATGAAAACCTAGGATGTTGAATGGCAGGTTTTGCCTCTGTGGATGACCTGAAAACTGCCAGACTGTCTGAGATATCTTTTAGGGAACTCAGTGCCAGTACTGGAATCACCATTTCAAGCTGTATATAGCAAGAGTATACAGGTATAGTCTTAAGCATGTGTTACCTAATAGTATGATAAAAGATAAATCAAATACCACTGTTAACTAAGTGCTAAATGTTAGATGGGCAAAAGGTTCCTTGCTGCAGTCTGGATCTAAATATCTAAAGGTGACAAATATTAAGTGTTAATTTAATGTCTCGGCATCCTGCTGGCCATGAATACCATGGCAGATGGAGCTCAAGCAGGACATAGACTAGTTGACTCTTGCTGAAAGTGCCTCATTTAGAATCACAGAACCATAAAATAGTTTGGGTTGGAGGAGGCCTTTAAAGGTCGTCCAGTCCAACCCCTCAACTTTCCCAATGAACGTCCTAAATAACAGCCTACCTGCTATTCGAGGAAGCAGGAACTTGAAAATTAGGTACTGAAAATGTGTTCTGGACTGTCTGAACATTCCATAAAAGAAATGAGAGAGAAATCATCACCAGTGGGGAGTGGGGCATGTGGGGGACAGAAGGACGGAAGCTGTCCCACTCCTCAGGTCATGCCTGAATCAGTAGATCAAAAGGATATCTTTAAGTGTCTTCACCTCCAAATCATCCCAGCTTTCTCTGATGTGGCAGTGTGATATTGGTGGTAGTTTAGAGTGTTTTTAAGTTTCCTCCAGTGTTTGAGAAGACACTGAAGAGTCAAATTGTCCATGTCTGAAAGGGACATAATGGAAGAACAAAAAGGCAAAACCAAAGAAATTGCAAGGAGAAAAGGCACTATTACAAGGAGTAATGGAAGGATAACAAAAGGCTGTGTTGACAAGGCACAATGGGAAGAAGAGTGATCACGTAAGGAATTATTAAAAAAAAAAAGTAAATTAAAAAGAAAGAGACAAAACAGAACAGAAAGGCACATTAGAATAATAATGCAAACATGGTTTGGCTTTGGTGTTGACATTTGTAAAATTCCCTCTTTGGGGAAAGTGTGTTTTCAAATGTAATTATTTTGCAACCTCAAGAACTATTTATATTTTTGCTGCTAGCAATAAATACTTTTGCTTCATGACAAATACAATACAGTTAGTACTTTTGTTTGTATTTATATGCAAATAGTGTTTATTTTATAATAGTGCCTAATACTAAGATTGCCATCTCATTTCAAGCTTATTGTCTAATTTTCCTCCAGTTACACCTTTTACATTAAAAATATGTTTATATACTTCGCTCTGGACTGTGGCATATTAATCATGCTACCATAGCAATACCTATCTATGGATTTCAAAAGATCTTGCAACACTAAAAGAGGATGCATTTCCCAATCTCTTATAAATCATAAGCCATGGAACAGAAAAAAGAAGATCCTTTTCAGGGATTTACTTGTATCAAGAAACAGATTAGTAAAAGAATAAGCTGGGCTTGTACTCAAGCATTATCTTTTCTTGCTGCTGTTGATATTGTTTCATGTGAATCTTGTAGTGGAGATATTTTCTGTTTTGAAGCTATTCTGACAGAATGGAAGAAACAATCCAAACACTTAGGCAAACCTCAATCACACTTTTCCCGGTGTGCTTCTTCTATTTCAGAGCTAGGCAAAGGAACAAAAGTGTATGAAGCGAATGTAAAAGACACACACAGGGAGGACTGACTTCTTTACCTGCAAATGGCTGTAAACAGACTTTAGCCTACACAGACTGCCACTGCTACCAAAGGACATCCTTGAAAAAATGAAGCAACTAATGCCAGAGGTGGTTGCAAACTGGGCTTCAATAGCCATTGAAGTGATTTATACAAACTTGAACAATTCAAAGGAGGGGAATTTTTTTCCAAAATATCTTTTTGCCTGGTACCTGGGTCACTGCAGTGGGAATGTTATACATAAATTCAAATCCGTTCAGTGTGAGAAAAGACAAAGAACTGAAATCTGCCACCTCTCCTCAAGAGCATCCTGCCAGGCTTTTGGGTGGAAAGAAATGACCATCTCCTATTGACTGCAAAATTAATTTCATTTCAATGAAATACTTTAGTGACTGTTTCTGAGGGAGGGTCCATGGGGTACATGCCTAAGGAAAGAGGCACAGCTGCATTCTGAAAGAAGCATTTCCAGTATTTTTAGAAAAAGGATCTTGCCTGCAGATACAGTCCCCTGAGAAACAGGTTCAGGGCAGTGGCTGGATCAGAGGTCTCATCCAATTGAGTACTTTCTTTTTGGAGCCTGATCTATAAGAAGCTAAAGTTTCCCGAGGTGCTGTGAGACCACCTCCAAACTCATTGGTTTTTTATAAGAGCTCTCACAGGAAGGTGCCTTTTTTCTTCATTTTATAGGTGCTTAGTCAGAAGTCCCCAGACAATGAGTATCTCGAGTATCGAAACCAGGCACACTTGGAAATACACAACACAAAAATTCAGAACTATTTCAGGGACCTGAAGTACATTAAGGTGAAAAATGAAGTTGGAATAGATTCTAGGTATATCCAGATTTAGGCTTCAGCTGGTAAGGGTTTTTAAGGATGACAATCTGTAGCATAAAGCTTTAAATTTCTTCTTTTTCCTATAAATCTGATTCCTGAATGGTTGTCTCCCGTGCCATGAATTGTATAGAATTGCCCAGCTTTATGGCTGAGGCTGCTGATGGCAAAGTACCAATGGCTGTTACAGTACACCAATTCTTTTATGCACCTAGCTCTAGATGCCTAACCTTGAGCAGTAATTTTTAACAATTTTGGCGCAAGATCTGATGGATACATTGGCCCCTTCTGACACACAGGTGTTTTGAGTCTAAATTTCCAGAATATTAGCAGCAAAGATTTATTTTATGTTGTTTTTCCTTGCTGTTTAACCACTTATCCTGGGTCACTTAATGCTTAAATTTTTTAGTGATGAGGACTGATAAGGAAGATGAAGAGGGGTGTCTTTGGGCTGGCTAGTAAGAGGTTTATCTCTTAGTAAGACTAAAAAGAAGTTTGAAAGAAATTTCTGTTTGAAGGATCTTAGGATGAGACTGAGACACTTATATGTGTTTTCAATTTATATATGAGGATATATAAAGCAATAGGCTTGTGCATGCTTTACTTTGACATGTTATTGCTTTCCTGGTATTTTTCATTAAGCCTGATGCCAAAAGCTCCTGAGTTGCAGATTACTGGAGGCTGGGAGAGTAACCTCAGTGAGCATCTCACTATGCTTGCCTACCTCTTACACTTTTTACAAAGCACTTAGGGAATTGGGTACTCTTGGAGACAGAATGCTAAATTAGACTGACCTTGTCTCTGACCAGGTACAGCTGTTCTCACATTTCTTAAAAATGCTGACATTTAGCATTTGAAAGTCATTTTTATAAAGCAGTATTACACTATTTCCTTGTATAAAACCTTAGATCAATATTAAAGTTGTTCCGTGCATGATGTAATGGAAACTTCTGCTGCAGAATGTTTCATAGAAGAGCCTGCAGCCTGTGATACTGGAAACTCAGGGAAAACCACCAATATTTTCACACGGACAGTTCATGAGCCCATACCATTTAAAAGATTGGTGCCTTGGGAATAAGTCTTCAGGTGATTTGTGTGGGACACCCGAAAACCAGAAGCAGGGTCAGTGTGAGGAGACAGAGGAAAGAGGGCTTGGGGGACTGGAGTCCAGGAGCCTGGGTGAGCTCAGTCCTCTTGCACTTCCCACATGCTACTGACTTGGTTTTTTTATCCATATGAAGACCACTGGTAATTGGATAAAAATAAGCAAAAAAAAAAACCTAATATTTTAAGATTCTCAGTGATTTGTAAAGAAATAGTAAAAAAAAAACCCTCAGAATTACTTATGTAAGTGGCAATGGCCTTAAAATTAGAAGTACTCACTGACAACATTTGGTGAACTGTGTATTTGTGAAATAGCTTTGCTTCTTTCAATACGGAGTGCCATATATTATGAGAATATCTATTTTAGGAATAGACAGAAATACCTTTTTTTAACTTCACCTATTCAAACAAAATTTCAATCTTTCATGCACCATGAAAAAGGTCACCTAATTATAGCAGTTTTTCATTAACTCACCTGGTTCCTGCCTGTACATGCACAAGCCATTCATCAGGTGGTACAGCCTATTTAATATACCTCAGCTGTAACATCTGTATGCACAGGTTCAGTAATAATGTTCTGCATCTACCATTATATTTGTTGAAAATTTATTTTATTAGGAGATTCAAACCAACACAGAGAAAAAAACCACCCACAGGCTGTTCCTTAGGTCTTCCAGACATTTATGCAGGTGTGGAACTTTATGTATTTGAAATAGTTGCTGACATTTTTTTCCACCTGTTCTTTTAATGAGAAAAAAATAAAACTAGCACAGAAAGTCTGCAATATTTTCAAAACATAAAATAAATACAATACCCGAAAAAGAATATTATTATATTTACTTGTCTTGCATTCACTTGACATGGTTTTGGTAGTGGGGGGCAATAGGGGTAGCTTCTGTGAGAAACTGCCAGAAGCTCCCTCTGTGTCCAGCAGAGCCAGAGCCAGCTGGCTCCAAGATGAACCTGCTGGTGGCCAAGGCCAAGTTGATCAGTGGTGGTAGCATTGTCTCTGGAATAACAGAGTTAAGAAGGGGAAGGGCAGAAAACCTGTACAACAACCTGTAACATGGGAGAGAAGTGAGAACAGTGTGAGAAACAGCTCTGCAGACACCAAGGCCAGTGAAGAAGGTTAAGGAGGAAGTACTCCAGGTGCCAGAGCTGAGATTCCACTGCAGCCCCTGATCAAGACCATGGAGATCCTCAGTGAGGCCGATATTGACCAGACTGAAAATGCCACACTGAAATAGGAGGATGGCCAAAGGAGGCTGTGATCCTGTGGGAAGCCTGTTCTGGCTTCTGACGGAGTCTACGAGCCATTGGAAAGAGAAGTCCACACTAGAAAAGGTTTGCTGGCAGGACTTGCGACCCCACAGGGGACCCACACTGGAACAGCCTGTTCCTGAAGGACTGCCATGTGACCCCACAGGGGACCCACACTGGAACAGCCTGTTCCTGAAGGACTGCCATGTGACCCCACAGGGGACCCACACTGGAACAGCCTGTTCCTGAAGGACTGCCATGTGACCCCACAGGGGACCCACACTGGAACAGCCTGTTCCTGAAGGACTGCCATGTGACCCCACAGGGGACCCACACTGGAGGAGCCTGTTCCTGAAGGACTGCCATGTGACCCCATGGGACCCACACTGGGACAGCCTGCTCCTGAAGGACTGCCATGTGACCCCAAAGGGGACCCACACTGGGACAGCCTGCTCCTGAAGGACTGCCATGTGACCCCATGGGACCCACACTGGAGGAGCCTGTTCCTGAAGGACTGCCATGTGACCCCATGGGAGGGACCCACACTGGGACAGCCTGCTCCTGAAGGACTGCCATGTGACCCCAAAGGGGACCCACACTGGGACAGCCTGCTCCTGAAGGACTGCCATGTGACCCCATGGGACCCACACTGGGACAGCCTGCTCCTGAAAGACTGCCATGTGACCCCATGGGACCCACACTGGAGCAGTTAATGAAGAACGGCAGCCCTTGGGAAAGACTCACATTGGTCAAGTTTATGGAGAACTGTCTCCTGTGGGAGGGTCACCACACTGGAGAAGAATGAGAGGAGTCCTTGCTCTGAGGAGGAAGGAGTGGCAGAGACAACTTGTGATTAAACAAACTCATTATCTGCCTTCAGGACATAGAAATCCCATCTCTTGTGGGGGGGGGGGTTTCTCTTTCTTACTGCTTTCTTCAAATTCTGTGAGCTAGAATAGAAGGAAAGATTGGTTTTCCAATTCCTGGGCAAGCTGTCCCTCACAAAACCTACCATCTCTCTGAGCAAAGCTTTCATTTGATGGGTACAATTCTACCTCATGCTGCTTGCTTTCTCTCACATGCAGAATTCATCTTTCTAGTCCCCTTTACCCTGCAGAGGTGCAACTTAAATTGTAAATTTTATTTTCTCCTAGCTTACAATGGGCCCTGATTCTGCTTCTCTTTGGCAGGAGATAAACGTGGTGGGATACAATAGCAGAGTAGAGAGAAAAGGAAGCCTTAAATGTCTCAAAATCCTTATACTAGCAGCTCAAGCTTTTTTTGTTTAAGCAAGGAGGGGATGAAAGACAGAAACCTACTTAATGCAGCAGGTTTCATAGAAGAAAGAAGCTCCCCATTACTTAGCAAAAGCAGGCACAGCATGGAAGTAGTCAAGCAGCAGCAAACACAGTAAGAAGTATGAACATAACCAAATGCCACTAACAAAAAAACAGAGAAAGCATAACTCAAATCTTGCAAAGACAAGGAGAGAAAATGACAAACCTCTAGGAGTGCTTTTTGAGACTATTATCAGCATACAGTGTCATTGCTGTTGGTTCATACATGCCTGCATGCCACCTATTGGGTTGCCTGGTCCTGTGTCCCTCTTCTGCAGGGTCAGAGCATCTCTCCTATGCTGGGTCCGTGCAGGCAAAAAGCTGTTTGTGTCCAAGCATCTACAGCACAGCCTTGTAACCAAGCCCAAACATCTCCTGGAGCTGCCTGCCTTTTTAGATCCCTTCTGCTGGATTTGTACATAAACCTTTATCCAGCTGAAAGCTGAGGGAATTTATTTCTCATTGCAAGAGAGCCAGAGAGGGGCCCAAACACACTTGCACAGATAAGTGATGTGACCAATGCAGGGAGATAGCAGAGAAGCTATCCACATACTCAGCTGAACTGTTAGACCTCTGCAATGTCAGACATGATCTTTCATTTTGTCAGGATGTGGGTATGAAGCCCGCTTTTTAAAATTTTCACTGTGTAACTTTAATTTTTAAAATGGAGTCCAACTTAATGGTCCGTGGAAAACAGATCTTCAGTGTTCAGATTTTGATTTCATATTCCTGTTTACTGTTAGCTAGAAAGACACAAAATCTGTGATAACACTCCTTGCAATGCTGTCAGTTTTTTGAAGAAATACAATGGGAGTTAAAGAATATCTGTATTATTTTCACTGCAAAAAAGACTTGCTCTGGGGTCTGCAGGGCATCCTTCAGGCGTTAGGTGTGTGTGTGTGTGAAACCTTGGTTCTTCTTTCTATCTATTTCAGCCTAATAAAAGATGTTAGATCTCCCTGAATCTTTGACTCTCTCCTATCCTTAGATCGTAATTACAAAAAATTACTTTCTACAGAGGCGAAAACGAAGGACTTTAAAATTCCTTAAAAAGGAAAATGAATCCAGGAAGGGCTATTTTTAACATGCTAGGCACAGATTTCTTCCACTAGAGATAATTAATCTGAAACTTTGCCCACAAAATAAATGTCCAGAATTAACCCTCTCCCACAAAAAATAAGAAGCTTGTAACAGATGTAAAAGTCATGAGAGTAAATGATTAGTACTTCAGATTAAATGTCTTTTTAGTAAAACAGCAGCAGCATATCTACTTCATGACAGTCGTTACTATATCAAAGTACTCAAAGCAGAATACAATTATATTGAAAAAAAAAGAAATACACTTTTTCTCCTTATGAAAAGAAAGTTGTCAAAAGAAGGAAAAAAAAGAATCTCCCATGAAGACAGGTCCTGATGAGATGTATGATCGTTTTTGTTCTGGAGAGGGGAGGGGAGAAAGAGAATAGAAAAGAGGAAACAGAAAAAGCAGCCCCAGGATAACAAGCTTTGTGTGAAGCAGAAAATCATACCCTTTGAGGGTCATTTTCTTTGAGTTGCTGCCTCAGGGAGAAAGGAGATAGAGATTGAACATTGGAGGGAAAGTCCACATTTGCTTATGAAGCATCACTGTGCCCTGACATGCTTTGGAAGTAGAGAGTAATTTTTGGTCCTTTGGGAGATGTGCAGATCCCGGCAAACAGTTTGGATCAAGTTGTGCCCTTTACCTCCAGCCCACTGGCTCAGTATTTTGAGGGGCCGGCTCATCAGCTGGGATGCAGGGAAAGCCCGGGATGCTGAGCATCACCGGGATGCTGAGTGCAGGAGCTGTGCCATCGGGTCTGCCCGGGAGGAGCACGGCTTCTAAACAGGGATCTGTCCTTCCAGCTGTCCTTCCTGGGGGAGATTGCCGGCCCTCAGCCGTGTGTGGGAGCGCAGCCTGCCCACCCGGGAGCGGCTTTTACAAGGGAAGGGAGGCTGTTCCCACTAGGTGGAGCCTGAACCCTTCAGTGCCGCACTCGCGCTCCTTCCCCCGCTCCTGCACAGAGGGGATTTCGCCTGCCTCAGTCCGAGCAGGACGAAGCTAGATAGAAACCTGAAGGCATTTGTACGGAGTAGGAAGGTCATGGGATGTTTTCCTGGGGATTTAAAAAAAATTCTTTTTTTTTTTTTTTTTTTTTTTTAAATTACACAGTAATGCCTGTTGTACATTAAGCTAGACAATGAAACCATCACATCCATCCATATGCTCCCTGATACAGCTGGTACCAGTATTGATGTGCTTTAAATCAGGTTACTCTTAAATTAGTGCTAGTTCCTTAAAAAAAAAAAAAGAAAAAAAAAAGGAAAAATTTGCAGAGGCAATGGCATTGCTTGAACTATTGAGCTGCTGGGCATGAGGGACAATTCTTTGAAGTGTGCATATAGGAACTGAAAAAAAATTTGCAAAACTTCCCCTGAATCAAACTGCCCCAATGTTGTGTAAATGGAATTGTATATCCTTGATGTGGGATTGGGGAAAAAAATAGAAAAATGTAGGTGGAAGGCAACTGCATGGACCTACAGGTTTAAATAATCATGGTTTGAATAATCAGGCTTCAGCTCATACTTATGCCAAAGTTGGTAGGTCAGACCAAGCACTTTGGCTGACTCTGAATGGATTAGCTGGCAGTTTCTGAAAACCCTGCCCAACAGTTTCATTTCCATGGCCTTTTTGGAAGAGGCACTCTCTTTGCTTTGCACAGGAGTTCTTCTCCCCATTGTGTTCTGAGTCAGGAGTGGCAGGACCGGCTGGACAATGGTGATTGTGTAGCATAGTAGCCTTTTAGGTTTCAACCTTTTCTTCTTCATAGGGTCAAAGATAAACCTCTTAGATGCTTTGAAAAGCATGACCCCTGTCTCTGGAAATAACTGAGGTGTCCAGCACTCATCAAAGAAACCTTTCCTTCAAAAACATTGTCAAAACTGAGATTTTTAAAAAAGCTTTTGGCTCTGATGAAAGCCAAGTGATGAAATCGGTATGTATTTGATGGGAAGTGTTCCAGCCAGCTCTAATAAGGAGCACTACTCAGTATTTTAATGACAACCTTCAATAGCAAAACTCTATTTTGGCTCCTTTATGTTCCAACCGCTGTACTACCGGGGCAATCTCCCAGTCTTTAATGTATTTTTCCTCACAGTATACCTGGAAAATGCTATTGTCCTGACTTTACAGATGAGAAATGGTAGCACAGGAAGGTGAGGCAACTTACTGAAGATCGTACAGTCAAGTTTGCAGTGGAGAAAAAAAAATCATTCCCCTTGTCCTAAATCATAAGCTAGCACTGCAAATTAGTGTTATTTTTCTGTTTTATGAACCTGATCAACTCTGTCTAGAAATTGAGGGTATGGATAACCTGACAGATCATTTGTCCCCTACAGAAGAAATGTAAGACAGAGATCCTTTGTAGGAGAGGTCTATGGGGTCCTCTCTCAGTTGTTGGGGTGCCCTAAAAGAGCTGCTATATATTTACAGAAAACAGAAAAACCCCACCCCTTTTATGCTTGTGTTTCTGTCTTCCTGCTCCTGATTTTCACGCTGTATTTTTGGGGCTTACATACTGCAGATGCTATCTATAAACTCCCCCTTCAATTTTATGCGAAGTTTTTATCACGTGGGAAGATCTCTTCAAAAAGGATAAAAATATCAGAGGCAGCCAGACAATATTTGGTTCACTAGAGAAAAATATCAGTTTCTTACAGAGAGTAGAGGAAGCAGCAGAAACTATACTTAACTAGAAAACAAAGGCATTATTGTTAATGTTATTTGAAATCCATGAATGCCTTATTTGGTGCTCTCACCTGAGATGGAAGACCACCATCTTTTTCTAAGTGAGCATGCTGATATTTTTCAGTAGTTCTCAGTTTTAAAGCAGTGACAGGATTTCAAAGGGAGAAAGATAAATAACAATTTTCCATTGAGAAATAGAGTCCATAATTCAGAAGACATTGAGAATGCAGGAAAAGAGTGGCAACAGGCCAAGTGTAAATTGTCAGGTATGATTTTTTTCTTCAAATAAAACACAAAAAATGATGGCGTGGTGTTATGCATGTTCCCATGTCCTTTTTTTATATGAACTCCTCTTCAATATTGCAAGCTGAACTAATGACATTTTCCAGTTTCTTATTTATTCTTCTGTCAACAAATGACACAGGATGATCAGTGTGCAGTTTTGTGGTTTCATTTTGCTTTCACTTGCTTTGTCCTATGTTTTGCTTGAACAAACATGGCTGGATATGATTACTTGCATAAAAAATTCTGTGAGGGGCAGTGCCTTGGTTTTGTGTCAGAAGACAATAATTCTAATCTAGGTGCAGAACTGGCACCTAACTGTGTTACATCCCTTCATTTATAAATAGTCTCAGCACTGCACTACAAAACTGCCTTTGTACAAAACCATAGGCATGGAGAAGAAGGTAGGCTCTGGGGTAGCTGGTGTCTGTCTTCTGCCTTAAACAAGGAGAATGCAGGGTGATAGACCTGTGGGGAGTTTTGAAAGAAGTAGAGTATTGCTTTTGGCACTCACTGAAATCCTCAGATGTATCTGACCTGTTCAGGTGTCCACAAAGTCATGGGTCACCATGGTCAGACTGATAGGGTCAGAGTCTGATAAGAGGGGGTACAATCTACCAGGCAATTTCTTAGGGACAGTAGTACATAGGGGTCTCAAAATGGTACCCGCTGTCAGCTGGTTTATGGTCTGTCGAGATCAGTGACCCAGCTTTCACCTGGGTCAGAGACCCCCTGCAGTCCCCTCCAGCCTGAATTTTTCCATTACTTTGCGATGATCTAGTGATCCTAGAAAAGGATTGCTGGATCATCAGAAGGAAGGAACTTCCTTCCTTTAGGATCATCATCATAAAGGAAGGAAGTTCCTCGTGGACTTCTATTGTCTCCTGTCTTCTCCATGACCCAAACAGCTGCTGGCTTTGTGCAATCATGAGTGCTGGGAGATCACGTTAGTTACTGATTTAAAGCAGGTATTCCTTGAAGTCATCTGTATATTGATGGGATCCTAGTTAACGTCTTGCTATCTTTTCACATAGGTTCAGATAAAGTTTGAATAGTTTGGAAGAGAGTTTGGAGACAAGGATTTTTGACAGGGAGCTACAACTTCTGCAAAAATCTTGAGACTTAGAATAGAGGTTTTCTTCAGCTGTCTAGAGAGTGTGTTTTTTACATGTTAGTACTATGGTGGTGCTAAGACACATTGCTTAGAGGTGAACTTGAAAGTGCCAGGTTAATTGTGGACTCAATGACTTTAAAGATCTTTTCTAGCCTTAATGATTCTACAATTCCATGGGTTTGCACAAGTAGATGCTAGTTTAGGCATATGAAAGCATATAATAAGCAAGAGTTAAACACAAATGTAATTTCTGTATCTAGTTTTATTACAGAAAATCTTTGCATCTTCCTTTTTCTTAGACCTTGGTAGCATTTTATTTTAATTTCAGTTTCTGACAGTAGTGAGGAAACTAAAACTAATTCATGGCCTAAGAACATCTTTCATCACTTCTTGCTTCTTGTCAGAAAAACAATTCCCTGCCATGGGAAGATTGTGCCAGGAATTTCCCTGCAGGCCTAAATTTCCACCACCTTGGAACTTCAAAATGTTGAACTTGCAGTCTGGGGAGAGAATTTTCTTTCCAGAGTATATGAAAGTCATCTTGAAGTGGTTTTGCAGTGTTTCTTGGGCTTTTTTTTTTTTTTTCCCTGTATGTATATATTACACACCTTTCTCTTCACTCCTTCTTCCTGCCCCTAAAATGGTTTTGATTCACTTCCTTGGTGGGTGTGTGTGGCAACTCAGGTCTGTAAGGCTCAGCTGGGTGTAACTGTTGACAAATAATATTTGTAAATATTTTTGTCAAAAAAGCTTATTTCCCTCTGGCATCTTATTTGTGTACCTGCACAACTTTGGAGTGTGAGATTTTATTTATATATGAAATATATATGAAAACAGGAGTATCAGGAAAATTAGGTAACTTGTTACAGAAATATTTGTACAAAAATGTCCTCCCGGGATAGTCTTTTAAAAGCTTTTTCTATTTTGGTGCTGTAATGTTCACTGAACACAGTTTGTAAAAAAAAAAGAAGAGTCCCATTTTCCTACTTTAATATGATTTGCAAAATCTCAGAGTGTCAGTCACCCAGTTCTGGAACAGAAATTGTCCTGTGTGGTTCACAGGGGCAGTCATAAATAATGAGTTCTTGTTCACCAGTTTGTAAATAAACCCCTGGCTAAAATGTAGTCATTAAACACTACAAAAATGTCACAGCATATCTACAGATAATTTACTGCTAAAGTTTTCAGATAATTAATTTGTAAAAATAAATTTGATTAGCTTTGATCCAGGTGTTAACTGCCTATCATTAAAATATCAGTGTTTTATTTTGTTGCGGATTATTTTTGAATATTGTGAATACCATTATCTATAATCCATTGCTTAGCCAGATCAATTATCTGCCATCACTAATCCATTGCCTGCCCAGATGACTTCCATTCTCTCAAGCATAGTTTATTTAGCTGTGAGTTTCTCTTGAAAAATTCTGATAGAGAAATTGTAAAGTTTTTAAATACTTTAATGTAAGTTATGATAGATTTTCTACCTAGAGAATGTCTTTTTACTGAATTCTTTGAAAGTATTTCTTATTAGAAATTCTTGTGGCTGTATATATGTAGAAGTACAGTAACTCTTTTCAAATGGCAGTCAAAACTCCAGAGGGGAATTTAAGCTTAGAAACAGAACCAAATTTTTCCTTGAAATGATTTTTTATTAAATTGTAAGTGTTCTATAATGACAAATGTCTGTATCTGATGAAAGCAAAATGTGTTCATGAAATACAAGATATCCCGGATCACAGTATCAAATCCATAAATTAAAATTATTTTTTGTTGAAAATATTATTTCCAGATTCCTTAACAAAAGAATGCAAAAAAGTAGGAAAAAAACCTCAACCCAACCAAACCAAACCAAACCAAACCACACCAATAAAGCCCTTTTTGAAAGATGTTTTTTCCTGGGACAGAAAAATATTTTTTTTTTCTACTAAACTTCCTGAAACACTATAGATTTATTTCAAGTCTTCATTTTGCAGAGGCTCTTGTTGCATTTTTAGATATACCCTCTACAATTGGGAAACACTGTGGTTTTTTTGAAAGCTTTTGAAAACTTCTCAGAAAAGATTTCCTGGTAGCCTTGCTATTTGGCACAAAGCAATTCAGGACTATGAAACAAACAACCAAGTTACATTTCAGTGTTTACCTGGAGTCTTGGGAAGTGTGTAAATGCATGGCAGGGTAAGATTATCTTCGTGCTTTCAAAACTCACCACCGTTTTGCAGCTCCATAATTCAAGTTTAATGTTGAAATAATGGCAGGACACATTGTGACAGCTACAAATGGCTCCCTGTCTGCGGCACTTGCTGCTGTACGGGGGAGGTCGGGGAGAATTCCTCTCAAAAAGCCATTTCTTGTCAAGGGTTCTGTCAGTCACCAAGGGCATGTCTGTCATGGGGAGCAACTGAGAAATCCACAGGACTCAAGTGCCACTGTGCCTGTGGCGGCTGTGAGCAGGTTTGCAGAGGGGATGAAGGGGAGGGCTTTCACCATGAGGATGTAGGCAAGGACAAGGCCTGCCTTTGGCTGTCAATGTCACAGCCTTGGTCTAATGGGACATTTTGCCTTCCCACAAAAGGGCCCCATTCGTCAGAGAGACCCTAGAACCAGCACTTGCCATGTTTTAAGTCCCCTGTGTCTTTATGTGCTGCAGAAGCTCTACCCTTTCCTCCCTCCCAGCCGAAGGGTGAGAAGACAGTGTCTCAGGCTCTCTTGGGAGGGAAGGAAAGGGGCAGGAGGAACATGGAGAGATGATGGGGTCCCAGCTCTTGTCCCTGCTCTGGTTCCCAGGCAGGAGGGGAGGGGAGCACACTCTCCACACATCACTCTGGCAGAGAGGGAAGTGAAGGACTGTTGACAGGACAGTCCCTTCCTACCAGCCAAGAGGGTCATGAACTCAACTCTCATACAAAAAGTATTATTAAAAGGGAGCTGGGAAAAAAGCTTCCTAGCATTTGGCCTGGAAAACAGAAAATAGCATTATCTCTGGAGCAGGAGCAAGTATGAAATCCTGGAAAACATTCATGAACATGATATATTTTTATTCAATATTTTACTTCCCAGTAAAGCTTTCATGACCCAGGTCTTTATTATCATACAATCGTGTATGAGGCCAGGAGTGTCATTTGAGCAGGATAAATTAAGTAGATAAATACCCATTGATATTGTCTAATGAATATTCAGCTGCATTTGATGCATTGGGCAATATATTTTTCAGATTTGCTGGACATCTTACTTGAAGCCAGAGGTTTCTATGCTGCATAGTATGTCTTCTGGCACAAATTTTCTGCAAATTCTGGGGTCATTTTGTTGCCTTTTGATTTTTGCCTTTTTTTTTCCCCAGGAGTCCGAAAATCTATTCAGAACACCCCAAAATCTATCCAGGACCATCCAAAATCCCTCCATGACCCCCCAACCCTTTAGATCTTCCCAAAATTCACCTAAGATGCTTCAACCACAAATTGCAATATTTATGAAAAAGATCAGGAAGGTAATATTGGGCGGGGAATCCCTGGGAATTAGGGAGTTGCAGGGCCAGATCTGGGGGTGCCAGTGGGGTTAAGGGATGTGTAACTTGTTTTAGTCCTCCTTGACCTTGAGGCTCCCCACAAAAAGTGCCCCAAAACCCAAATTCTGATGGAAAAGGGGTGACACAGGGTGGATTTGGGGGGAGGGGGGCTGGAATTTGGGCTGGCATTTGGGGGTTCTGGGGGGGCAGCAGGAGGACACTGCAGGCCAGCAGCTTGGACAGTAGTGAAAATAATGGAGACAAGATTTTCAAACCCTTGTTCTAGGCTGTACTAGACTTAAATTAAAAATGTTTTCCTGTAACTAGGAGTATTTTTTTTTCATTTGGAAGGTATCCCCTCTAAAATAAAGCTGAATCAGGCAGCGGTGAGGTCGAAAAGCTGTTCAGTTCAATCAGGTCAAATGTATAGTAATCTAAATTAAGTCAGTTAGGTAAAACATTGGTGATTTTGGTGCTCCCACACTCACAGTAAAAAAGGGCAATTCTTATAGAAGAAAAGAAAATGAGACAAACTTCTGCAATGATGATTAAGATTATGTGTGAGTTTGCACCACCGTTTGTTGCACTGGCTCCTGTGGAATGGCTAGCTGCCAGGTCCAGTTGTCAAGTGTCTGTCTTTCATTTAGTCTCTTTGTTATAATGTCAAGATGTCTCCTGTGTAGATAGGCTGAGAGGGGGAGATTACATGCATGGGCACAGCGTGGCACTGGGTAACACTCTTTTCATCCCCAGCTGGGATCTCTGCGTGGGAAGGGGCCAGGCTGCACCAGCTGAATGCCATGAGCGCAGCTTCGGTGGTGTGTGTCTGCATCGTGCTGTTCCATGATGGATATGAGGTCAACAAGTGCTGCTGAAATTTCTTAAATCATGCTGATTCTTGTAAAGACAGTTATAAAACTCGTGTTGACTTCAAGAGAAATGCATTCAGACCACAGGTCAGGGTCACAAAAGGGCCTGTGACAGAGCTGGAACAGAAAGTCTCAGATTTCTGTTATTCGCTTAATAAAAAAAAAAAATCTATCATCCCTTTATGAATTGAAGATCCTCTCTTTCCAACACTTTTTTTTTTTAAATTTTCCTGAAGTATTCAGATAAATTTTTTTATTGTCCAAACTTACCTGAGTAGTTAGCATACTTGCCCATAGAAAGGAAAATATTCTGCCTTCAAGTGATCAGCCTTATAGACTGCAGCTGTAACAAGGGCCTTCTGGGCAGCAGGGGAAAGTAGAGTGGATGATGTTGTTCATTCCTGTAGAACAACTGAGTGAAATTGTAGTTTTTATTATGCTTCATTTTCAGCCCTTACCTTTCTATGGCCTCTGCTTCCTCACTTCTATAAACTGGGCCATTATTGCCCTAAACCCTTAAACTGACCTTTTAACCAGAACTGCTTTACTATCCAGCCTGCACAGCAGTTTGTAAACATTCTTGGGGCACTCAGAGGACAAATGACTATGTGTTTGGAAATACATTATAAAATATTTTATTTCCTATAGCTTAATGGGAATTTATGATGGTGTCCTAAGAAGAATTTATTTGATAGCCTGTGAAGTCTTTTCACCACAGAGGTAATATGCTGAGCATCAGCCTGGAGTATACTTTGTGTTGTAGGAGGCTTTATTTGCTAAGCAGTGAGGAATGTAAGAGCAGGTTGGGGCAGATGTGAAACAAATGCATTCTTCACATGAGGGTATTGGATGTGTCCACTGGTGTGAAACCGTGATTTGATGTGATGGTGCTTTTGCAGGGCAGGTCTGATAGTGTGCTGACTAATGGCAGGCTGAAGGCAGGCACGGGTGTCAGCCAGGGCTGAAGCTGTTTAGCTTAGAAAGCATGAGGCTCCCATTTGGAAGAGTGATTCTGGAATGAGCAGGAAACATTCTGCCTCATGAGAGGTTGAGGCAGAGAACAAAATCACGAAGCTGCAAAGACAATAACCTCTTGTTTTCTCCAGAGAACCACCATCCTTTGTGTGTGCTGCAGATTTTTTTACAGATGGCAATAAAGTTACGTTCTGGCACACCTTTGAAACCATCCTAACTGCATCACTGTTGTTTAGGCATTGTAGTTGGACCACGTCAGGAATTTTATTAAAAGACTTGTCACTAGGAAAGGGATGATTCTTTGATACAATGTGTTTTGTGAAAGAATGTCAATGCTGTGAGCCACTGCCAAGACACAGAAAGCCTTTAATAGAAATTCACCTGCTGGGCAGATTCCTTGTTACTTCATCTGCTGCACTGCTAAGAGAAGAAGATCCATAAAGAAAACTATTATCTTGAATGCTTATTCTGGCTGCTTTTAGATACTCTTGCTAGAAGACAGAATTAGCACATAAACATATACAGAAACGAGTATATTATTTTAACCTGTAACATTTTAGCATTTTGCACCAAATAACAGTTTAATATGCATGAGCATTAGCAGTTTTCAGAGACATATAAAACACAGCAGTGAAAAACTGCATTTCTAAAGTGTTACCTAAAAGTACTGGTAAATTAAACTCTAATACTTGCCTATATGCATGCAAATGGTATGGCATCAATAAAGTTTCTGTTCAACTCCCTGGCTCTGAGTGTTTCTGAACACTTTGCTGCTATGTCTGTCCAAGTTTACTGCTTTTTCAACCTTTCTCCATATGAAGATTTCCTTGCTTAAGGACAATATTGGGGTACATGAGTTTTGACATTATCTCCAGTAAGGATGTTTGTGTTTCACATTCTCAGTGAGAACCTGAGATACTCTATTTTCTTTTCCAAAACTCTAAATATTCTGAAGCTGGATATTTTGGTTGTTGTTCACAGCTGAAATTACTGTATGGTCACACATGCATGGTTTAACCTCTAGGGCTGTGCCATGATTTGTATCTATTGGATTGCATTAAGCAACTGCTTTTAAACTTGAAATTGCACAGTAATTAATTTACCATACATTAAAATACATAAATACCCTTTTGTTCTGTGTTTTCAAGTATCTCTGTGTCTTTATGAGTGTGTATTTCTATGTGAAATAGTCTTTTTTAAGAATATCTGCTTGAGCTGTCACATGAAGTCAAACTTGCAGGGCCCTGGCTGCTTTGGAAAAAACAACAGTAATTCAAGTAGGGACTGAGCATCCCCTGAAACATGTGAGTTCAGATGTCTCCTGTTATCACCTTACCAAGATCAGAGAGATCCATTGCCCTCACTAACTGATCCAGGACTGCATTGCTGTAAGTGTACCTGCAGTGACAGAGTCAACACCTTCTGAAAGTTTTCTTGCTCATTTCTAACGTACCAGTATAGAAAGAAGCATCAGAATTTATATTTTCCATGTTTTTCTTTAGTAAAGGCTTTAAAAGTGTCACTTAACAGCTTGTTATGGTACAGTTCCTTTTATTTTGGAAGCATTTGCATTGTTTTGAGGCTTTCATGTACTTGAAAAAAGAAACAGTCTGCTGTCTTGGCAGGGATACTTTCATGACTTTAGTGGCCATGAGGTAGCTCAGTGACAGCCAGAGCAGGCACAAGGGCAGGAACATGTGGCAGAAAGAGCTATAGAGCAGGAAAGATTTATCTACAGGTGTTTGGGACAATTTTCCTTACTTGTGGACCACTTGCCTGTGGTCCACTGAACACTGCACGTCCAGTACTCTCTGTACTAGAAATATCCAGCCTTCTCCAACTGCTTAATACCATGGCAATACAATTTTCTCTCTATAAGTTTATTTATGCCACTAAGATTAATACAGCTGGTCTTGGGAGGCTGCTTAAATGTAGGTACAGAAAAACATGACTATTTTATAGATGAATTTTCATTTACAAGAAACCCACCACAAGTGTATAGTAATTTTTCATGTCCTTCCTGGTTTTGTACATTTTTTGGGCAGAGTTGATTGTAAAAAGGACACACTGTTTTTTGATATTTTTGCAAAGAAATTTCCTTTGGGTGTTTCTGTTAGAAAATTTGTGGACTTGAGTTTTTCCCCAGCTCTAATGTATACCTCTTGTTACAGTTTTGACTTGGAATTCAATATATATGATTCCATGCTATTCTCTATTGCTTCACTATAAAATTCTTTTGGAGGAAAAAGCATTATTCTTAATTGGTTAATTTATCAGTGCTAGCAGAAGCAAATTTAACAAATGATCTTGCAGACTCACATCTCAATATGAGCTACTTTTCTTCCCTTTGGCTCTGCAGTATCAATTGAGAAAGGCTACACAGCATGTACAGAACTGTGCAAGTTCTACAATGTGTACAGCCAAAAAGGGACAAAGAAGCTGCTCTAGTTCTGCAGGAATGCAGCCCAAAGTGCCTCACCTGTTCTTTTTCTGGGCATGCAAATACATTTTGCTGTGTGACAAATCCTTTTTTCTTTTAATTGGTATTACTTATGAAGTATTGCAGGGTGGCTAAAATCATCAGAATGACTTAAAGGTGCTCATGGCCAAGTCCCACACTGCAGGGAATACACATTTTGTAGTCAGTTCTAGCAGCAAGTATACATTAGAGCTGGGGTAATAAATCAAGTCTGCAAATTTTCTACCAGAAACACATAAAGGAAATTTCTTTGCAAAAATATCCGAAACCAGTGTTTCCTTTTTTCAATCCACTCTGCCCAGAAAATCTACAAAATTTGGAAGGACATGCAAAACTAATATAGAGTGTTAAAAAAATTACAATTTACCTATCAAATAATAAAGCTTTTCAATACTTATATTTAGGAAGTCTCCCAAGACCTTATCCAGTCCTTGTACGACATCGGAACCTGCTGCTCAAACATTTCCTCCTGAAAGTGTGAGGGCTGGAATGGAGGACCTTATCCCTCTCCCTCATTTAATGCTGATTGTGTGAAATGGGCCTTAACATCCTGCTTCTTTGGATCCTTTTCTGCTTCCTCAATATCTAGCAGGGTTTTTTCTCTATAGCTGTGGCCCAAAATGTGGACTTAAATTTTGAAACACTCTCATGTGTGTCCACAGACTGTGTAGGCACCTTCATTTTCCCCCTCCTTTCTGGGCTTCCATAGATTTAGCCAATGTGTAGTCCCTGCAATAAGGTTCACAATGAAAGGCTGATGAGAGAGATTTCTGGAAAGAATGCAGATGTGTAAGCATTTGCTTTTGCTTCTGGGTGTAGAAGGGTAGTGGCTGCTGCTTTGTGGAGGGTGATGAGGAAAGGAATTGCACACATTTATTCTGGTAAGGGATCCATAATTTCAGTGCTTGATTCAGGGTTCCAATTTAGCTTGATCATATAGGATGAGGTACAAACCCGTGGGTTGAAATTTAATTTTGCCTTTTGTATTGGTAAAGCCACAGATACCCTGTTTTAGAGAAAGGTGCTGTAACTGTGCACTAGAAATTGACTTCAAGAAAAAGGGGACATGCCTTGGAACATTATGGGGTGATTCTGGCAATTAAGTTCTTGTACATTATAGCAAATTTTCCTTTTGCCCTTGAAGACAAATACATGAAAAAAGACCACAAGAGATTCTTTTCTATTCCTGATAACAAAATAATGCATGCATAAGAATCTGATATTTTCAAGAAGATTTAATGCCACTAATTTTATTGCTTTAAACATTTCAAGAAAAACCTTCTGGCTCCAATATATGTCCCTTTTGCATATAACAAAGAGTGGACTGCATGATATACAGGCATTTTGGCCCCTCCTCTGCCCCCATTAAGGGACTCACTAAGTAAGAATTTATTCTCTGATTGTTTCACTTTCCTCCTCTGTGGAACATGGATATCTCTTCTAGCACACATTACCAAATATTATTTTTTCTGCTAAGTATAGGTCAGTCCTTTTACCTTTTTTTTATTTGACATGTATTTTTTTTTCTAGTAGTGGGTGCTTTATTTTTCTTGGAAATGAGCCTCAAATAAATGTGGTTATTTTGTCTTTTTTGATATTTGCCAGTCCTTCTAATAACAGAATTCAGTTACTGCCATCCTAATGGCCATCAACAGAGCTGTTAAGTAAGATTAGACTTAACATGAAGTTATGAAAACTTTTGATTCACAAAAAAAATCACCCTCTTTTCTACAGGATTATATTTTTAGTTAGAGATGGCTGATTAAAGATCAGCATCAGAAATGAATACTTCAGATAAAAGAAAGCTGGATCGTATTTTATAACTACATTTCTCTAGTTCCTGTTATTTAAGGATCAGAAGATATTATTTTCCTGTTTGAATTGCCACAATAACAGAAATGACAAAGAAGAAAATAAACAACCATGGGTAATAAGACTGCTTCTCTATTACAGCACTTTGGGATACTGAGTTTACTATGTCTCAGAAAACCATAAATGGGGAAGACAACATGGTTACAAGTGGTGGAGTGTTTGAATTTAACTTTATTTTTACAGTTGATAGATGTAAATAAGAAAAGTGTCTCTCTCTGCTAATAGAGATCTCTTGCAGAGGCAGTGCTGTGATTTTAACAAAATTGCTTCCATGTGATATATAAGGAGGTGCTAAAGACTAGCACCTCTTTGTAAAAGGTAAAGCTGATGATATTTACAATGTAATTCAAATTTTTGCACATTTTAAAAAGGGAAAACAGGATGTTTAAAATGATTTGGCATTGCCCCAAACTCACTGAAACTAGTGAGATTTTACTGATTATATCAATCGTATAAACCCAAAACTAGAGGAATGGTAACTGCTTTTGATATTTCATAATTTTTCTGTATGTAATACATGTATAAATTTAATGTATAGATACTTCCCTTCCATCTCTCACACCCTTTCAAAAAGACTAGAGAGGATCAGAAAATAAAATGTATCCTATAAACTAATTTATGTGTAATAAATTAAATTAAGACCAATAGATAAGAAGAAAGGGAAACCAGGTGAAAATTACAAGGCTCCTAAATGTCAACAGGACAAATTATCCATTCCTTTTATGAGATTTTTCTCCTCCCACAGAAGCCCAGTGAATGTTCATGGATTACTTCATGAGGAATGTGGACCATTTGCACATAGACAGGAGCTACATCCAGCATGATCTGACTGTGAAATATCCTGTTAGATCACTGACTCTCTGTACCTCCAGAGGTAGGGCTCCTCTTTGGCCAGGTCTGTCCTGTAGCATCTCAGACCACGATCCCTGTGTACATAATTCCTTTGCTTTTACCAGAGAGAAAAGAACAGCTGACAGGCTAAAGGAAAGCAATGGTGATTGTCAACATATTTTTCTGTCTTGGTTACAGATATGGTAGAAAATAGAGTGTGTGTAAATGTGTGAGAGATTTTTAGTATGTATCTGAACTGCTTTTGGTAAAATTAGCTAAAATTCTGCCTGTTCTCAATAGGAATAGAAGTTGTTCTGCTGAAAACCAGATTCTGCGTTTTCATCTGCTAGCCTTAATTTGTGTGTGATTGCATGTGACAGCAGTGTTCTAAGGAAAAAGAATGAGTATATAACAAGGAGAATGAAGACTCAGAGGCAATCTCCCTTTATAAAAAGGAAAAGTAAAAATCTGCACTTGTATAAATTCTGTTATTTTTCTCCATTTATGATGTGAATCCTGTAACATTTTCTCTTCGAGAGGACAAGTCTTGAGAAACTTCATCTAAGTGAAGTGTGATTTACCAAAAAAAGTATATATTTCAGAAGTGGATTGCCCTCAAAAAAAGCTTCATGAGGACTCCAGAGTAGTGCCATTTCACAGGATACCTCCATACCCTCCTTGTGCCTCTGAAAGATTACACTGATCCCAGGTAAGTCAGTTTTTCTCCAGCCTTGTAAAACTGCCCCTCTTGGTAGAACTGTTGCCTGCCATCCTCCTCTCTTGTGTAGTCCCCAGCAATGCCTTAATCTGCAAACTCCTGATGTGACAATGTGTATGTCTCTAGTATATGTTAACTGTTCTTATTGACTGCTCTTCCAGCAGCCCAGGTGCACATTGCTTATAACATTTACTTTCAGTGGGATTTCTTTCTTTATTTTTTTTTTTTTTGGGGGTGACTGATTAGCACTTTTTAGCAGTAGAATAATGTGACCAATATCCACAGTTTTTTTCTTAATTGTCATTGTTGTCTTTGGTCCCTCTTTTGTCTAGATCAGTTTTAATTCAGCTGAATTTCTTTTTCCCCTTTTGTCAGACTGCTTTCAATGTGCTGACTGTAAAAATTCCTTTGGAAAACTGCCTGGTTTCTCTCTAGAGCCTGATGTAAAGTCTTCAAAGTAAGATTAAGAGCTCTTTGTTAATTTATTTATTTACAAACAGTGTATTGAAGAAAGGGGGATTTGGGTTTTTTATTCCATAGACCCTGAACTTCTAGTACAAATCTTCTAAAGATGCAGGCTCATTGCATCAGTTCAATAGAAACAAAATATTCCAATTAGTTCTAGAGGGATAACATGATATAGAGTGCATGAATCAGCAAAGCTGTAGTCAGTGCTTATCATTGCTGGCATTATTGATAGATTACTGATTTTATATTTCATGATGAAATGCACAATAATCTGGAAAGGGCAGGATGGTCTGTAGCTTATTCGTCATCCCAAGGGTTGGAAGTGCTGTGGAAAAATAGTCTGGAACAAGTGTAGGAAATACTCTTCAGTGAATCTTGCTGTGTATCACTCACCTACAGTAAAATGCAACAAATATATCTTCTAAAAGTCTTCACATTTTTTATCTCAAACTCATTATAATTAATAAAAGCTTTTCTGATAGCTAGAAAAAAGACTGAGATTTGAAGTTATGTTAGTTTGAGCTAGAATTTTTTTTCAGATCTCCAAAATGCAGCTGATGAGGGTTTGCAAGGCCATCCAAATGTGGTTACCAGGTGTTTAGATTTTTCATTTAGAAGTCTCAGAATTGTCTGTCAATGTGAATAAGTAATGCCCTGATACATGTGAGGCAAGGAAAAAAATCTTCCCCAGGGACAGTGCCTCATGAATGCAATTAGGATCTGATTATTAAGAAATACTGCTGCCCAAATAAAGGTGCAAATGAGACAAAATTCAATAGTAGAGATTTTATTTACCAGTAAATATGAGGTAGAGAGATGTAAATAGGACAGAAAAGAGAGAGAGGAGAGAGAGAGAGAGAGATTAAACAAAGATATCACCACGTGGTCCTTCTTCACTCT